>NC_045431.1:66567500-67767500 GCF_902635505.1 Sarcophilus harrisii
GTATATATGATCCCAGGGAATTGGGCCATAGTCAAATGGATGTGTATCTGAAACTGGGGATGTCTACCATACACAAGCCAGCATCAAATGGGACATTGTTTGGCCAGATTATTGAGCAAGGTATATTAAGCTAGGAAAGATTGGTTGAAACTATGTTGTGAAAAACTTTAAAAGTGGAGGAAGAATCTATGTTTGGAAGATACAACTCTTGCTATGAGTTTTGAAGGAAGCCAGAGAAAGTGGTAGATTCTTTTGAGGAAATGAAGATCCAGTAACCACTCTTAGACTGAAAAATACTGTTCTTCTGATCCAACCATTCTGGAGAGCAGTTTGCAACTATATATGCATACTGTTTGATCCAACAATACCTATATATTCTATATATATTTATACACATATGTATATAAGTATACAAATATAAATATATTATCATAAAAAAGGGAAAAGGATCTACATATATAAAAATATTTATAGCAGCTTTTTTGTGGTAGCAGAAAATTAGAAGTTGAGGGGCTGCCAATCAATTGAGGAATGGCTGAATAAGTTATGGTATATGAATGTAATGGAATACTATTATGGTATAAGAAAAAATAAATAGGCAGATTTTAAAACTTGGGAAGGCTTATATAAACTGATGCTTAATGAAGTGAGCAGAAGCAGATCATCATTGTACTTTGGAACAGATCAACAACGGTTGACTTAGCGCTTCTTAGCAATACAATGATCCAAGACAATTCCAAAAGACTTGTGTTGGAAAATGCCATCCACTTCCAGAAAAAGAACGAAAGAGTGAGAATGCAGATGAAAGTTTACTATTTTCACTTAAAAAATTGTGGCTTTCCTCTTTTGTTCTGTTTTTTCCATCACAACATGACTAATGTGGAAATATGTTTACATGGTTGCACTTGTATAATGCATATTTGATTGTTTGAAGTCTTAAAGAGGGGGGATGTGAGAGAGGGAAAAAGAAAAAAAATTGGAATTCAAAATCTTACAAAAAATGAATTTTGAAAAATCTTTACATATAATTGAAAAATAAATACTATTCATCATCCCTCCCCCCCCCCCCAAAAAAAAGAGAAATACCCTTCTTGACTGAGAAATTTATAAAATTTCAACACGGGAAGGAATCTTCTTATAAACCACTTAATACATCATCAAGTTCTAATAGGTAGTTTTTTTCCCAATACGCTTTGTTTCAAAAGATTGGATGGACATTTAGATTCCTGACAGTGGTAAATTATTTGCTCTTTTTTCATTAACTAGACTAGTTAAAGTCCTTGGATTTATTTTAAAGATAATCTAATAACTTTTCTTTCATAACAACAAATTGCTTTTCAAAGTAGTTAAACAAAGAGTTTTATTAGAAGTATATTTGTAGGCTCATTTTCCCTCAACATTTAATTTTCTATCTCTGCTTATTTGACAGGGAAAAGTGGTACTTCATCATTTTTAATTTTCATTTCTCTTACTGGTAGGGATTTGGACTCTTTAAAATGACAGGGATTGTTGAAAAAACATTTTTGATATTTGTTGATAGTGTATATTTTTTCTTTTGAAAACTGTTCATATCTTTTGTCTATCTGTTGGAGAAAGGCTCTTAATTTTAGAAGATTGATTTCCTCCTATTGTCAGTCTTATATATACTGTACCTTATTTCCAGCATTGTGATGTCATTGATACTCTTCAAGTACTAAGGACAAACAACAACAGACTTATATCGAGATGTTAAAACAAAGATCTCTCTCTAATCTGTGTATTTTTATTTTCTGTTAGATTTGCATTTATTGTTTTTTGTGCAATTTTAAAATGTTTTACATAATTGAAATTTTTTTTATAATATTCTACAAAATTTTTCATGATCTTTAATCCAAAACTTCCTTGACTGAGTTTATACATCAAGAAGATATTATTGTTATTAATATCCAAAAATGCAAAATACTAAATAGAGATATTCTGTTGAAAAGCAACTATGTGCCCAACTATTGATTAATGGCTGAACAAATTGTGGCATAAAAGTTCAATCATATTTCTGTGCTCTAAAGAAGGACAAATTTAAAAAATTTAGAGGGACATAGGAAGATTTGTATTAAGCAATACCAAAGAAAAAAGAGCTCAAAGAATAAGATACACAGTGTCTGAAGATAAATAAACCAAAACAATATTAAATGTCAACAAGTCTGGTTAATTATAATAGAGAAAATTGGTTTAAGTTTTTTGTTAGTCATTTTTCAGTTGTGTCTCACTCTTTGTGGTTCCATTTGAGGTTTTCTTGGCAAAGATATTATAGTGGTTTAAAATTTTCTTCTCCAGTTCATTTCACAGATGAAGAAATTGAGCCAAATAGAAACAAATAACTTGTTCATGGTCACATAGTTTGTAAATGTCTGAGACCAGATTTGAACTCAGGAAGATGAGTCATTCTGACTCCAGGCCCATACTCTATTCACTCTGTTATCTAGTTGCTTTGGTATTAGCTCATTGAAGTTAATTACTTTGTATGTGTTTTTACTTAATGGTTTTTGAAGAATGTACTTTGTGGGTGACTTGTTTATGAATTTAGTTTTATTATCAAAACAAAATTTATCATTGAAATACAAAAACTGAGGTTTATGTAACATTTCTGGTTTTTAAAAATGATCTTTGCAATAAGTATATAAAATAATTGAAAAACAAACAAATATGATTAGGATCTTATGTCCTGGGAGAATGAAGGAAAATAAAACTGTCAGAGTAATTTTGAAACTAGCAGTTCTGAAAACCTTAATATCTAGTTTTTAAATACCATCCTAGCATTACAAATCCCTTCTAAATGGAGTAAGCCTGATATTCAAATCCTAGAGATATGAAACACAGGAAAACATTATAGACCATTATCACTAATAAATAGTATGCAAATAGATCAAAATCTCTGACCAATTCTACTAATATGCATATCATCTAAAGATTAACCTAGACATGCTTGGAGGATCATGTCCATTGACTGATTTTATATATATATATATATATATATATATATATATATTTTTTTTTTTTCTCTTTTCCACAGAGCCTTACAAAGATTGTCTTCCAAGGTATGAAAGGATTGTATTCAATTTTCTATTTCATTGGATGGAGTGGTTGTTACCAATGAGATCACAGATCTTTTGAAGTCATAAAATATTGGTGTATCTTAAAATAATATTCCAGAATAAATATATACTTTGAATTTTAGGTATGTTGACTTTGTCTCCTTCCCTGGATGATAGTTTCCTTTAGATCACACATCATATTTTACATTTATTTTGTGCCCTTTCAAGGATGTGCAATAGAAACTATAGGCCTAAAAAGACAGTTGGATACTTACTACCAATGATGAATTGCTTGCTTGAAATGGTAAAAAAGAAACATATAGTAAGTGAGATGACCACACAGTGAGACACCAAATAATAAGCCAAAAATCATAAACTACAGCTCTCCAGATGTTGGAAGAAATAGAGGAAGGTCTCCAGTATGTTGGGGTTGGGAGGAACCTCTCTAAGAGATCTGTGGAAAATTATAGACAAAAACAGAACAAGCAGATGTTCATAGATTTTGATCTGTTTTCCTGATAAAAAATCAAGGATTTTTTTTTATGTGGCCCCAATGTATGTCACACAACTCTGGACATAAAATAAACACAATGGGCAGTTAAATAGCATACTGGATAGAGCACTGGGTTTAGAGTCAGGAAGACTCCTGAAATCAAGAAGATCTGATTTCAAATCTGGTCTCGGACACTTAAGAGCTGTGTGACCCAGAATAAGTCATTTCATTCTGCCTCAATTTCCTCATCTATAAGTGAGCTGGAGAAGGAAATGGCAAACTGCTCCAGTATCCTTGCCAAGAAAACTCTAAATGGGGTCATGAAGAGCTAGATATGATTGAAATGAAATACAATATGCAGCTAGTAAGTAATGGAGCTAAGCTTTGAACCTCAAATCTTAACTACTTGACTTATGTTCTTTCTATTCAACCACCTTATTCTTTGAGAGTCTTATTCATATTTGATCCTCAAAGGGAGAATAAAATGAGGTGGGGAGGGGGAAAAAGAAAAACTAAAGAATTGAAATTTAAAGGGGAACCTTAGATTGCCTGTAGATAAGTGGGGGATGACTGATTAAATTGTGATGGAAATGTTCTGGACATGAGAAATGAATCTTGTATAGTATGAACTGACAGGCTGAAGTCAGCAGAATCAGGAGAACAACTAGAAAGCAACATTGAAAAGTAAGCATCTCTGAAAGACTTAAGAATTCTGGTCAGTGGGGTGATATATCAAATCTCCAGACAAGCTATGATGAAACATGATTTCTACCTTCTGACAGAGTGATGATGGATGGAAGACACAGAGACATGTCTTCAGATGTAGCCAGTTTGAAATAGGATGGGGGTGAGAATGGCAAGCAAGATTTGGACCCGACACATCTAGATTGGTTCAAAGAGAAAAAAAATATATATATCTACATACTCACTTGGTGTTAGAAATCTCGCTTATCTAATAGAGAAGAAGGAGGGGAAGGGGATGAAACAAAGAATATCCTTATAGAAAAGAGAAGTCATTAGATTTCTATAAATCCAAATCACCAGTCTAGAAACCTCTGCATACCCTCTTTCTTCACCTTCATTGATTCTATCATTTAGTAGGACACTTTTCTGTCCTCCTCAGAGAAATCAGAACCTAGTCCATGGGTTTTCTCTTCTTCCTCAGTCACTGCCAGGATTTATGGCAACTTCAATATCTATGTTCTAAGTTGATTATATTTCTGACACACTGCCTTCCCATTTGCTAGATCTCCTCCTCTCTAAGGAACTTCATCTCCATTTGATTTTAAATGTCCACAGGCATGGCCATGACTTTCAACTGAAAAGTACTTGACTTTTAAACTTGAAATTCCCTTCTTTGACTAAACAGGATATTCTGGACCAATCCCACAAAATTATTGGACCAAATGATTAATTCAATGCCATGTTATTACACATATTCAAAGACAATTTGCGATGACTATCCTCTTTCTCCAACAGACTGTGATCTCCATTGCTTTTGGTCTTTTGGGGTGGGGCTATAATCCCTCCCTCTTGGTTCTAGGCTTTCAGAAACTCAACATTGAATCACCTGAGGATCAAAAGTCCTAGTTTCCAAATTGGCTCAGATTTCTTGATGTTCAATTAGCAACAGACTTCCTTCCTCCCAACCTGTAGTTCATGTTCCCCTTGTCTGCCATTATTCCTGGTAATTTCATTGCAAGATCCATTCATTTCTCTCACAGCTTTCTCTCCAACAGGTGATCACAGAAGTAACTCCAGTTGTTTATTACTGTGTTATAAGGGCATAGGAAACTTCAAGGCTTTGAAAGACATATGATTTCATTCACGTGAGTCCTCCCTCCAATGATGTAGATTGTAATCCCCCATTCTTTAGTGAATGGTCTTCATGAAGGGTTGTTCCTCATGTATCTTCAAAAAATCATCATTTGTTGGATAACATGCTGGTGAAGAATTTCAGGTTGAAGGTGGTAAGTGATAGATATATAGCTTGTTGCTGAATCTGTGTTTCAAATCTTGCAGGAGGGAAGATCCTCTAATCCTCGTTAAATTTTGACTTATTTGTCACTGTTCTTGTTATTCTGAGCAGAATATTCATTTCACTAACAATAAAAGAGTTGAACTATGCTCTTTAAGGCCCCCTCTGAGTTACAAAGATATAACTTTTCTCTTCTCCTCTTTTCACTTCTTTACTTTAAAAAAAACTTTAATTTTAAACTTAAGTATACAGAAAAACAACATTTCTATATGATAGAAACATAGAGAATTCAACTGAGAAATGTGAGTCTTCATTTCATACTATTTATTAGGTATATAATGTTCTGCACTTTCAAAACTTTTGCTTATCTGTTTTTTTCTGAACTTCCTTCTCTTTTCTGTGCATTTTAAAATGTCTTATTCTTTGTCTCTGTCTCTGCTTCTCTTTGTGTCCCTCTTTCTCTCTGTCTGTCTCTCTGTGTGTTTGTCTTTGTCTGTCTGTCTGTCTCTCTCTCACTTTTCCCCTTAAATAATTAAATCTTAAATAATTCCTTAAAAATTAAAATTGGATAGTTAGAATTGGAAGCTAAAGGGTCCATGAGATATCAAGAAACGATAAAACTAAGTCAAAAGAATGAAAAAAATATGAAAACATGAAATATATAATCAGAAAAACAACTTATTTGATAAATAAATCAATGAGAGATAATTTAAGACTATTGGATTAACTGAAAGCCATGATGAATAAAAAGAGCACAGACAACACATTTCCAAAAATTATCAAGGAAAACTGAGACAAAATTTTAGATCCAGCAGGTAAAATAGAAATTAGAAAAAAAAATCCATCACCACCTAAAAGAGATCCCAAGATTAAAACTCCCAGAAAATAGTATAGCCAAATTTCACAGCTCTCAAGAAAAGGAGAAAATATTGCAAGCATCCGGAAAGACAAAATTTAAATATCATAGAGCCATAGTCAATCTCACACAAGATTTAGCAACTTCCATGTTAAATAAACAGAAACCTTGGAATATTATATTCCTGAAGGAAAAGGAGCTAGAATTACAACAAAGTATCATCTACCCAGTAAAAACTGAGTATATCTTTCAAGGGGGAAATGGATACTTAATAAAATAGAAGATTTTTAACCATTCCTAACAAAAAGACTAGAGCTGAATAGAAAAATTGACATTCAAATACAAGAGTGAAGAAGTACAAACAGATAAACATAGAAGAATAACTATAAGAAATTAAATATAAAGTTAAACTGTTTATATTCCTATATATAATTTCTAAGAACTTGATCATTATTAGTAGAGTTTGAAGGAGTCTACATAGACAGAACATATAAGTGTGAGTTAATTATGTTAAGATGATCTTTCAAAAAAAAAGTAAAGGGTTTGAAATAGGGTTAATACTGAGAAAAGTGAGAAGGGAAAGGTGGAATAGAAAAACCTTTTTCATATAAAAGGTATACAAGGAAGAACTTTTATAGAAAGGAGAATGAGGGATAATGAGCAATGCTTGAACCTCACCTTTTTTTTTTCAGCATCAGTTCATGTAAGTCTTTCCAGACTTTTCTGAAATCAGCCTGATCATCATTTCTTATAGAATAATAATATTCTGTTACATTTATGTACCCTAACTTATTCAGCCATTTTCCTATTGATAAGCATTCATTCAGTTTCTAGTTCCTTGCCGCTGCAAAAAGGACTGCTACAAATATATTTGTATATGTGGATTCCTTTCCCCTCTTTTATGCTCCCTTTGGGATACAGACCCAGTAGTGAGATTGCTGGGTTAAAAAGTATTCACTGTTTTGTAACCTTTGGGGCATAGTTCTAAATGGTTTGAAATTTCACTTTCATTAGAACTGACTCAAAGAGGGAAAAAGATAGACACACACATACACAAATACATTATATATATTTAATTGAGTGTGGAAATTTTGCCCTATAGGAAAATAGAAAGAAAAAATGGATAAGAGAAACTGAGGGGAGTAGAGAAAAATGATAAAATGGAGGATCCATACAGGGAAGCAATAGTCAGAAGCAAAACAGAATTTTGAGGTGAGATAGGAAAAAAAATACAGATTAATAGAAGAAAATAATATGGAGGCAAATATGAAGATGGTATTATAACTGGATGTGAATGGGATTAATTCATCCACAAAACAGAAAAAGCAGAATGGCTTAGAAACTAGAATCTAACACTATATGGTTTACAGGAGACACAATTGAATACAAAGACACTCACAGTTAAAATATAAGGTTTTAGCAGGATTTGTTATGCTTCAACTGAGGTAAGAAAGGCAGCAGTAGGAATCATGATCTCAGATAAACAAAAGCAAAAATAGATGTAATTAAAAGAGAAAATCAGGGAACTACATTTTGCTAAAAGATACCATAGACAATGAAGTAATAATCAAAAAAATCTAGAAGTTTC
The DNA here is from genome assembly GCF_902635505.1 of Sarcophilus harrisii. NCBI lineage: Eukaryota > Metazoa > Chordata > Mammalia > Dasyuromorphia > Dasyuridae > Sarcophilus > Sarcophilus harrisii. Next base: position 66,575,487 of record NC_045431.1, read on the forward strand.
TCTGATAAATGTCTTATTTCTCAAATACATGAAACAAGAGTTATTCCCCAATTGATAAATCATCATACAATATGAACAGGAAGTTTTCAAAAGAAGAAATCAAAGTTAACTATAGTTACATGAAAAGCTATTTTAAATTACTATTGGTTAGAGAAACACAAATTAAAATAACTATGACACCACAAATGACAACTGTTAGAGGAGACTAAGGAAAATGAGATATAATAAATGAACAATTGGTGGAGTAAGACTGAACCAAGCATTCTGGAGAATTGCTTAGAATTCTATCCAAAGGACTGTATACAAAAATATTTATAGCAACTCTTTTTAGATGGCAAAGATTGAAAATCAACAGGAGGCTTAACAGTTGGGGAATAGTTGAACAAGTTATGGCATATAATTGTGATGGGGTACTATTATGCTATAAGAAATTATGAGAAAGCTGATTTCAGGGGAGAAAAATCAACATAGCAAGGCCTATATGAACTGATGCAAGGTGAAGTGAGAATTGGTAGATCATTGTGTACACTAGTAGCATTGTAGTGCCGATAATCATCTGTGAAAGACTTGATTCTCTGATTAAGAAAGTGATCCAAAATAATTCCAAAGGACTCATGGTGAAAAAAAAAATAAGTGCCACCCATCTCTAGATAAATAAGTAATTAATTTTGAGTATAAATTGAAGTAAGCTTTCTCATATTATTATTATTTCTTTTTTACATTATGCTAATACAGAAATATTTTGAATTATTTCCATATTAATTAATTAATTAATTACCATTTTGTTTTTCTTCACAATGAGTAAGGGAAGAGTAAAAGGGAAGAAAAGAATTTGGAATTCAAAATTTCAAAAAAAGAAAGTGTTAATAATAAATAAATAATACATTTGGAGGGTAAGAGGAGAATAAATCTGCTTTAATAGTGGGAATATTCATGCCAAAAAATCGTCAATTCCTGAAGTATTAATATATATTACTTTTTTGTATGCTTAAAGGTAGGTTTCATTAAAAAAAACTCTAGAGTTTCAAGTAAAGAGTAAGCATGTTTAATTGTACTATTAGACAGCTACATTTTTAATTCTGCACATTTCATAATAGAAAAATATCTATGTTCTGCCATTTGTGTCTAGACCATTACACAGTCTTTATAAAAAGAGCTTGAGTTTTTAATAATCAGTACAAGTAGGATTGAATGCAAAATTCATCATTCCAATTTAAATTAGAAAACTGAGTCTGAGAAGTATCAGTATAAAGTAGCATAAACTAATATAAAAAAGCATTAATCATTTCCCCTTCAGGGTACTTTCTATCATCCTAAACAATAGTATCATAAGATCATAGATTGCGATCATCAATAAATTTTAATATACTACATACATCAATTGCCACTTATAGTTGAAGAAAAAAAATTCTATCCAGAAGCTCTGCATTAAATTAAAATTTATAGATAGCTTCAAAACAGTGGGATTATAGCAAGCTGTATATAATAGAGACTAGTGGTGTCACAAATAATCTTTTTCTGTTCTACTTTGCATATGGAAATATTATCTCTTTTTTATATGTTTGTTAAATTCAGAATAAAAAAGTGAATAAAATAAAATAAAATGCTGAAAATCGATTCATCACACCCTTCCTTTACCCTCCTTTCTGTTATGTCTTCACCATTTCTAAGGAAACAAAAGGGACTGGCCAGCACTGTCTTCCATATAGCAAGAACAATATTTGTTTACTTATTTATCAGACCTCTAACCAAATAGATCTTTGGACGCAGATGAAGTCATGGCATGGTCCTGAATAATTATTAGCTGGATCATTTGAATTTTGCTTGCCAACATGCTTTGGATCTGAAATGTGCATTATCAAATTATCTGCTATCTCAGCAAAAGTCTGGATGGTCTATATTGAAAGAAATCTATATATATACTGAAACATTTTTTACTTGTGACAAAGGGCAAAGTGGAAGAGCTTGGTCTGTGAAACGAATTGAGATAAGAGCCATTCCTGAATCCTTTTTGTTCACTTCCAATCTGGGTTGCCAGTGCAGTTCCCTGACCTTTTCTTAACTGTTTCTCCACTGCCTTTTCTTTAAAAGGACCAAATGCAAGGTCCTCAATCTACATCTTGTTTCTGTGTCATCTTGACCATAATAAGACTTGAAATCTGTGATGCTTCTTTCCTTCCCAAGAAAGTAGTCTCTTCCTCTTTACACATACAGACATACATATATACATATACAAACACACAATCTCATGTGTTTGAGTCCCAACTTCATTTAGCTATGTGCACTCTTGTAGAGGATATGTATTAAAGAGAAGGATATGTTAGCATGGAGGAACGATGTGATAAAGAATCCCTCTTTTGGGTGACTTGCATTATTTTTTTCACCATTTCAGACTAATTTGACATTTGTATCTGGAATTTGAGTCATTTAAATAATTGTCACCATCTCAAGCTGCCAAATTTACTGATGGATTAGAAAATGCAATCATCTTCAAAGTTTATTAGCTGAGAGAATAGCATTTGTTGCAAGCTTCTATTGAGGTTTTTTCAAGTGATTCCCCCGATATCAACAGTGGACTAGGTAACACAATATCAACAACAAGAGAGTCCTGGGACATAGTAACAGAATCAGGACCAAAATAATGTTTGTTGTAGGAATCCTAAAGTTCGATATAAGATTTAGAAATGGAAGAGATAACATCAAGAACAACAACAATGAATGTTTCTATGACTGTCTTCTGTGTTTCTCAGAAGTCTATTACTTTAGACACCATAACTTTGATGAACATTGTCTTTTTCATTTCCTGTTCAGTTATAAATTATTTATGCAAATTAGCCTTGATAAATCTTCATAGAATTGTCATATGTATAGCTGCATATGGCAAATGATTTGAGATAATTCATATATAAATCTCAACTAAATAATCATATTTACCATCAATCAGAATTGGGGTATATTTCATAAACACATGAGAAATAAACAACAATTTTAAAGTGTTCCTCACTTTCTGCCTTTTATTCCTATAATGATGGTACTAGTGATTGAAAAGAATCACACAATTTTGAAATCGTACACTAAAGTCTCTAATTCATATGATTTTTGAGTTAGAGCTAGAAGGAACTTAAGAGGCCCCCTATTTTCACTAATTGCCCAGAATGATGTAGCTAGTAAATTAATAATTTAACTCTTTCCACTCTAATTCCGCAATCCTAAATCAGCTAGTTATTACACTAGGAGAGAGAGAGGGAAAGATAGAGAGAAAGAGATGTAGAAAGAGAGACAGACAGAGACAGAAAGGGAAGGGAGGAATAGAGAAACAAGGAGGGAGAGAAGGAGGGAGACAAAGAGAAGGATGGAGGGGGAAGCAGGAGAGGAAATAACATAAGAGTTTAGTTTCTAGGGAAATAATCTGAAAAGCATCTAAAGAGCTAGATAAAGATGACCGAAGTTGGGTAGAACTCACTAAAGAATTGGATTTCACCTGTTTTCCAGTCAATGGTTTGCATATTTAGGCCTCTTATTACCTGTGTCTGATCTTCTTTTGTCTACTAATTAAATTAAACTTTGTCCCCCCAAAGTGAGGTCATTGAGCTTAGCTTTAGGCCAGGTATATGTGTGTTTGTATGTGTAAAGAGGAAGAAACTACTTTCAAAGGAAAAGAAAGAAGCATCACAGATTTCAGTCTTTTTATGGTCAAGATGACATTCACAGAGGTCTCTTTAGAAAATTCCCCACTTTTCTCCTCATTAGAATTGTTTCTCTTTGTTTCTTCACAATTTTAGTTCAGATTCCCAGGCTAAGAGGTTCGACTTTCCTCAGAATTTTACTCCATAAGATCCTTTCTCTAAACTCTTTTAAGTCTCTCCAAAAATCTAAGGTCTACCCCAAACTGCACCAAGTTTTCTTTTTTTCTTTATCAAAAATCCTAAGATAGAGTGTTCACTTCCTCACAAAGTTCCCCTAGTAGAAACTAGTTTTTAGAATTTAAAAATAATAATGATAAAGTGGAATGTGTTCAGAAAAGGGTGGCTAGACTGATAAAGAAGTCATTATCATTCCATGTGAGGATCAATGAAGGAAATGGGAATGTTAATATAGAAAATGAAAAATCAAAAGAGTATATAACTCCAAGTTTGGGGAAGATTATCAAAGACTTTTAATTGTTGGTCTCAGAAGGTAAAAATAGCAATGATGAGAAGTTGAAAAGAGATAGATTTAGATCCATTCAACTGTGGGATTGCATCTTAACTTGAATTGAACAGTGAAGAAATATGGTTTGAATCCTATCTTGTGTTTATATTATAATAGAGTGGCAAGAACCATAAGATTAAGAGGAAAGAAATTAGAATATAATAGAATAGTAAAAAAAAAATAAAATAAAAAGAAGGCAGAAGAGTATATAATCTCCAATGTATTTATGTGTTTATGAGAAGGGGAACAAAACTGAGAAAATAATAGCTTAAGGTGAGGAATGTTATGGTGGAAGAAAGAAAACAATTAATTGCATCTAGATGATTTATTTTGTAATGCATGAGGTTTCAGAAACAAACTGAGACCAAGACTATTGGTAGCCAAGGATCTAGAACATCAATTTCTACACAGTTAATATATCATTTGGAGTAAAAAAAAATAGGAAAAATAAGATTGTAAAGATTAAAACATCTGGTTGGAGAGAATAGGGAAACACAGGTAAGAAGGATAGGGATAGTTTTGTGACATTCCTTAAGTCAGGTGATATTTGAAAGGGGGGTAATCTTGTGATTTATCCAAAATTAGATGATTTGAAAGCAGTTGAAAGCTAACTTCACAAAATGGTAGATAAAAGCAAAGAGGAGTCACTAATGTTGCATTTTAATGTAGCCAGAAAGGCTCCAGTGCCATGTGCTTTAGACTGTGTCAGGGACAGTCTCTCTTTCCTGAATTCTCCTGCCTGAGAAGCTACCTTCCACAACAATCTGTATTTGATCCTCTTACTGGCTCTACCTGCTATAAGTCTGAGATTTTTCAGAATGTCCTGCTACTGCCTCTCCAATCATCCTCTGCATTCTTATGGCTCAAAGTCCACCATATGTCCTATTCTCTGACTCTAAAAGTACTGTTCATTGCTTTTTTCTCTTTCTTTACTCTAATGGACTACAATACAGATTCTTAGCTCTCATTCACTACCTCACTTATCTCAACCCAAGTCATTTGACAGATGAGTAAACAGAAGCAAAGAGAAATTAAGAGATTCGCTTACTATGTTACACAATATCTGAGGCAGGATTAGACAATTTCTTCCTGTCTCAAAACCTATCACCCTATTTATTATGTCAGGATGTCTTTGCCATTATTCTTTGACCTTCTCATTCTTTCTTCAAACCAAGTCTTAAGACTTCTCTCAAAGACCAGTTGAAGATACTGCTTGTGTATGACTATGGGCAAATAATTTTAATGCTATAAATCTCAATTTCCTTATCTGTAAAATGAGGTGGTTGGATTAGTTGACCTCTAGGTCCTTTATACATCACTAAAACAATGATCCTACCATCTTATAATTCCTTAATCATGCTTTATACTTTCCTGCTAATTATCTCCTAATGTCTTATACAATGTGGAATGTGATAGTTAAGAACCACAAGGTACAAAAAACAGATTCTGAGCTAGAAGGATTACCAGAGGTTAATTGACACAACCCCTCATTTTTTTTACAGATGAGAAAGTTGAGACTTGTCTAGGACTTACAACTAGTTTATGAGTTGGACTTCAAATTCAGATCTTCCTGAATGCAAGACCAGCACTCTAATCACTTCAACACCTTATTATCATATCTAGAATTTCAACAGTATGGTGTTTTTTTTCTATGAATCCTTCTCACTTTAGCAAAAAGTCTTTGTCAATTGTTTGACCAAAAAAAAAAAAATCATCTCCCCCCCCCCCCCATCTTCTGGTGTTGTATGAGCCTATTTACTGCTTTGTTAATCTGCTTCTTGGATGAGAGTCACAAAGATCATCCATCAGGTATATTCAAGACCATCCCAGCTTGTTACAAAGCTTATGGTCTGTTGACATAGTATTTGAAAATCTACTGTCATTTCCATATCATACTGAAGTGGAGAAGATTGACTACTCAATAATTTTTTATCAAATAAATGAACAGATGAATGAATGAGTGAGATTGCCATTTATTTTGTCCCTTCAAAACATGTATTTTCTATAGTATGAGGCAAGGGAAAAAGAATGTTTGACTTGGGAGTCAGAAGATCTCTGTCAATGCTATTTGTCCAAATCCCTTAGCTCTCTAGCTTTCATTTCTTTTTCTATAAAATGAAAGGAAATGGAACTAGATGGTACCTGAAGTCCCTTCAAGGGTCAAATCTATGATCTTATGATATATGATCCTGGCTTCTCACCTGGTTAAACTTTGGCAAAATAAAGCAAATATGAATGGCCAGGGAGGTTGAATGCTATGCTTCTGTAAATATGTTAAGGAATGCAAATGATAAAAGAAGCAGACTTTGAATTTACTTTCTGTGCAAGCCATAAGTTACCATTCATGGCTGGTTAGGACTGTTTTTGGTGTTTGTGTACAGTTCTTTTTATATAGACACCATACATGTCTGGATCTAATTCCTGCTCTAGCTTCATGCTTATGTTATTTTCAAGCATAAAAGTCAGATTTCCAAATGCAAGACCCTTCTTCGCATGGTTATGAATCTCATCTTTCAGAATGGGTGGGGCCAAAGAATCCCACTGGCAGTAAATTTCCATAGAAAAATTCTTTTTTGAGCAATCAGAAATATTTAAGCATTTCCTTTACTGGATGAGAAATTGCCTTGTGCTCTTGACTTTGTGTGATCAATAGTGATCCTTTGACACTTTTCTCTAGAAGCTCCAAGCATTTGCTTTATTGTCTGGGAAAAATTCCAAGTTGGTTAATTACATTCTGCCTATGTAAAATCCCCCCTTGCCATTTCAGCTAGATATAGCATGCATTTCTACCTTTTTTCTTTTGTTCTGTTACTCCATGTGGACAGCTGTTTTATTACACTAAATTGATTGCTTGAGTGAACTTTGAAGAGCCCATTATAGGGATATTGGGAGGCTTAAGTATTAATTGTTGCAAATTCTTGAATAGCCTCAAGTGAAGAAAGTTAAGGATTATTATGGCTACCATCTCTATTGGCTTCTGATCCTCCTCATACCATTTCTTAATCTTAAAAGAACTACCTTGATATTTGAGGACTCAGTTTCTCTAGAAACAAATGAGAATTAAAGTGATGGATTTGCTGAAGCACCAGCTTCATTCTTAGGAAATCGGAGGAATTTACTTAGGAAGGTGTATATTTCCTTTTGAAATACTAAAACCAGGTCAAATGTTTTCATTCTGGCTTCCAGGTTCCATTTCTGAATATCCATTTCCCCCCCCCTTACATGCATAAGGGGTCATGCACATGTGCAGGAGTGTATATATGCAAGTTCCTCATTGTATGGCACATCCCACAAAAGGATGCTTGAGCCCTACATATATTATTCATTAAGATATAACTTACTCAAATGTCCTGCAACTCTAATGCACCTATCAATTACAGACATTGAATATATTTCATGGTAGCTTAACATGCTTAATGATTTAGTCCAAAAAGAAGCACCTGTTGAGTCATGGGAAGGGTTGAATGACAATAATCTTATTTTAGAATAAACACAAACATTAAAATCATCTCTTTTTTTTTTAGTATGAATCTGATATTTAGCAAGTATCCTTTCTCCAGCTCCTGAATTTTGCTTAACAAAGAGTGACTGAATTAGAAGTCTGGTACTTTACTTTTTTGTGGTTTTGGATCTTGTAGAAAAGCAAGCCAAACATACTCAGTTCTAATCTAAGCATATAGTTTATTAATAGCATGCAAGCCAACAGCAGGACATTTATTTATGATAAAATGACAGAAGGAGACATCTACTTCTATCTTAGTGTTATCCCTGTGATGAGGGAAAAGGGTACCGAAAAAGAGGTTTGGCAGGAATGGGTGAGATTCACTTCTAGAAGGCACCAGTTCTGGTAAAGGAATTTCATTACACCCAAAGGCTATGGTAAAAAAAAGCTTTATCGTTAAAGAAACACCAAGAGGGATTCTCTTGGAGGGCATATCATTCTCAAGAGAGAAGTGATCTGCAAAGAGTCATTTTCTGAAGACCCATTTTATGCATGAGTCTAAGGGAAGTCTCCAGTGGATGTGAAATCTTGCCGGGGTCCTAACTTCCAAAAAAGCTTATCTTGCTCAGTAGCTCAAAGGAGAGATTCCTTGGTGATTTTACATAATTTTAAAGGGCTCACTCAGATCAAGCAGAATTTCACTCTCATCACCTGGTCCCCATTCTGACTCTGGCAAATGAAGATACAAATATGTTTTTCAAAAAATAGGAATTGAGATCCATTGAGTGATCTTTGAAGAGCCCATTATAGGGATATTGGGAGGCTTAAGTATTAATTGCCACAAATTCTTGAATAGCTCAAGTGAAGAAGGTTGAGGATTATTATGGCTACCATCTCTATTGGCTTCTGATGCTCCTCATACTATTTCTTAATCTTAAAAGAACTACCTTGATATTTGAGGCCTTAGTTTCTCTAGAAACAAATGGACTCATTTAGAATGGCCCAGGGAAGTTGAGGTTTAATAGTGAAGTAGACAAATGGAGCTGGAATCTTTTATTAAGGAATTCATTAATAATGTGCATACTTCAAATAACTTAAACTATTTCAGTCCTATGTAGATCAAATAAGATAGATCACACAAACCAGGTTTGGATTTGATTGCCATTGTTGTCAAGGGTTCATCAGTTATTATAATTGTATCTAACTGTTTCCTCTCTTCCTTCTGGAGAAAGTGGCTCAATTTTCAGTATTGTGTGATAGAGAGAGAGAGAGAGAGAGAGAGAGAGAGAGAGAGAGAGAGAGGTGTACATTTGTATGCTTTTTTTTTTTTTGAAGGTGGGAGCCACACTTTGTCTTTTTTAGAAAGTAGAGACTCAAATTTCCCAACAACTCTTACTTTATTAAAGATAATTTTCTCTGATGGTTTGGTGATATTAGGATGATCTGAGTGAAAGGAGGACTTTCTCCTTTGGGTTTACAAAGTAATTAATAATGATAAAAGTAGTTAATAAATAAATGTAATAAGTAAACCAATTTACTAAGCTAGTCCAAAGATTTCACCTTAATAAGGGAAGATTTGGAGGTGGGGGAACAAGACTTGAAATTCTGTCATGTGGAAAATGTATTAGATTTGTTCTCTTTGGCTCCACAGGACCAAGCCAAGAGTTATATTTCTGAATGACAAATTTTGGCTTGGTATCAGGAAAACAATGTGTTGTCCAAAAGTAGAATTGAACATTTTGGAAGAGATTGGTTCCTTTTGTGTGGAGGTTGCTAAGGAAGTGCCAGTTTTTGCTCCTTGGCTGTACTGAACATAGGTCGGACCCTTTTTCAGATACATATTGGACTAGATGATTGCCTCAGCCCGCGAGACAGAGTGTATGGACCCTGGAAGAAGAGAGACAAGAGCTTGGGACAGGGGACTGTGAAGAACTGAGGCAAGACAAAATAATCTGATCAAGCCTCATTCTAATGAGTGCAATAGTACAGGTATATGTAGCAATAGGAAAGGAAGCAGGGTTGCACAAACTTAGTACAGGGTGGGGGTCCTAGATAAAGGATTGGTTTCCCACCCAAGGATGAGCTGATCAGGTGTCTTTGGTCATGTAGGAAACTCCAGGATGTGATTAGGAGATGCCTAGATATCTGCCTATTCAAGGTTAAGGCAGTCTTTGGAATATGGATGGCCTTATCACCTGTAGATTAGTGCCGGCTCCCCACAGATGATGACTGAAATACTTTCTCATTTTCAGTTTCTGTGGTTATAATTATTTTATGATGAGCAAGAGGAGAAAAAAAATGGAATAAGATGATATTCACAAAAAAGCTCTGAAAGCCTATTATTAAATTTTCAGGGAGCATTTATTACCTTATGGCAAATGCTATACATCAAGGTTTTATTTCTTGTTTTGTTGACTTTCTAAATTTACAAAATTGATGGAGAAAACATTTATAGTGAAGATTCAATTTAAAAGTGTGTTACATATTAAAAGTGTGTTACATATACATATATATATGTGTGTGTGTGTGTGTGTATACACACACACACATATATTCCTTTCTCCAATCAAGAACTGGTTGTTAAATATTTACCACATAGGGTAGTGACAAGTCATATTAACCTCATACAATGGGTATTGCTATTCCTTTGGAGAAAATGAAAAGAAGTAAGTTGGGAAGTCTATTGGTTTGCCCTAACCCAAAGGTAAATTAGTAACCTTCATATTTCCACTTAACTTATTATATTCCAATTCCAATTTAGTGTCTGGCATATAGTAGATGCTTAATAAATGCTTGTTGATGTAACTTGTTTAATTCCTTTTCAAGAGATTTTGGGGGGGGCAGATTTTTGGAAAGGAAATAAGACGCAAAGGAATCTAGCAAAAAGTAATGCTATCTGTATTGAATTCATTGTCTTAGAGAATTGTCTTAGGAACTTAATAAATGAAAGGGGGAAAGAAATAATTATTTATATGGGAACTACTGAATACCAGGAACTTTACAAATGTGATCTCAATTGATCCTTGCAACAAGTCTGATGAGAATAGGTGACATTATTATTCCCATTCAACTATAAAATGGGGATAAAAATATCACCTATTTCCATCAGTGTTGTTGCAAGGATCAATAAAGATCCGCTGTTTGCCTTAGTTTCCTTTATAGTTGAGGAAACTAAGGCAACAGTGGATAAAGCATTTACCCAAAGTGACATAGCTAGTGAGGTCTGAAGCTGGATTTGAACCCAGGTTCAGATCTTTATCTACCGTACTACTTTGTTGAGTATGTCACTAAGAAGAAAGTTACTGTTAATAGTTAATTTTTATGTATTATGAGGAGAATGTAAGCATAGATAAGGATTGTCTGTTTAAGCTGGTCTTCCAAAAAGACACACAAAAAATTTAAGTATAAATATTGTATACCTAATCAAATATTACAACTACCTGACACTAAAGTGAAAACTTTTAGACTTTGTGGTGAATCTGGGAATCAATTTAGTTTAATCAGGTTCACAGGGGCAATACCAAAAGTTATCATTACTATGATTGTTGCTTATAGTTTACCCTCCCCACCCAAAAAAACTTTTCTGGTGTTAAAATCCATAGTGATAATATTACAAGAAGGTGCTATTACTTCATAAAATAATCCCTTTATTTTCTATAAAGAAGGGGAAAATGCAGAGCAAAGAAAGTCCTAGAAATCATTTGAAAATTTCTCAAAGCCTTCCTTTATAACCTTGAAATATTTTTCTATTGACTGGAAATTCACTGTGCCTGAAATTTCCATTATTAACATCATTCTTCAAGGCCTTCTGGAACCTGTAATTTGAACTAGAACATTATGTTACATAGGAAAGATAATACTGTGATTATCTAAAGAATAATAGTAGGGATTGATTTATGTTACCATTTAAACATTGGTAGAAATGAGGGCCTTGAGAACAAAGCCAGAGTAAGTTTGGAGGATAGTAAAGGAAGCCAGGATAAGGGTTCTAAAGCTGTGATCTCTGAATTTATTTTTAAAATTTTTAATAATTGTATTTTAATGTAAATTTTGACAATTCTAGATATTTTATATTATATATTGAAGAAAGTCCTGAGGGTTCCTGGCTGATGGATGAGTTCCTGGCTAGGATAATGGTATCTTAGGAGCCCTAGCCCTGGTGTTTCACTTTACTTGCTACTCAATCTCAGGGCTGCTTTTCCTTTATATCCTTTGACTTGTCCTCTCAAGGATGATCCTATTCTGAGGGGTCCTTGTTGACTAATCAGTCTCTAGCTAGGGCCATAGTCTTTTTTTTTTTCCAATATTAATAGCTTTTTATTTTTCAAAATACATGCAAAGATAGTTTTCACAAAACCTTGTGTCCAAATTTTTCTCCCTTCCTCCCCTCCCTTAGATAGTAAGTAATCCAATATAAGTAAAACGTGCACAATTCTTCTAACCCCATTTGCACATTTATCATGTTACACACACACACACACACACACACACACACACACACAATCAGATCAAAAAGGGGGAAACAAGCAATGGGACAACTAGGTGGCGCAGTGGATAGAGCACCAATCCTGAACTCAGGAAGACCTGAGTTCAAATCAGACACTTAAAACACTTCCTAGTTGTGTGACTTTGGACAAGTCATTTAACCCCAATTGCCTCAGCAAGCAAACAAGCAAGCAAGCAAGAAAGAAAAAAGAAAAACCAAGCAAGCAAACAACAACAAAACAGGTGAAGATACTATGTTATGATCAACATTCAGTTCCACAGTATCTTGAGAAATCACAGCCACAGTATTCACTTTTTTAGGGTTGCTACCTTTTGCTCTAACTCCAGACCATCTGAGTTGCCCTTCTTCCTCCCTGTATAAGTACATTTTCTCTCCCCCCTCTTGTTTTCTAGCTCCCCTTTATTTCTTTTTTCTGGAGTAAAATGTAAACCTTCTTGAGAGTAGGTCCTGACTTACTTTCTCAGTTTTATTACCTTAAAAATCAGCATGATCTGTGGCATGTGGGAGTGTCTAATAAATACTTTCTCTCTACTTTCCTCTAACTTTCTCTCTGTGTCTCTCTGTCTGGTCTGTCTTTGTCTCTCTGTCTTTCTTATCTAAAACATAATTCTGACACACACACACACACACACACACAGCTCAAGGAATGCTAGCTATCCAGCTCTAGAGAAGTCCAACAGAACAAGGACACTCTTTTTCAAGCATGACACCAAATGGAAGGAAATAATTGCCACAAGGTCACAAGATCAATGAGGATAAATTTATCTATTTGATAATTTAGTTGTCTGAGACCAGTCCTGTGTATTGGAAAGGAGACTTTGTTGATGATCTGTATGCTGATTTTGCCTACTCTTGGTGTTTATTGATGTCTAAAATTTTAGACTTCCTAGGAAATATTATTTCATCAGGATGAATACTTCCCCAACTAAACTAAACTAAAAATTTTAATTACTTCAATGTCAATGAGTGATTAAAAATATTTATTACCTGTAGGCCAAATTTCAGGAGCCAAACCTCTCCCTCTTCCCCCAATCCAACCTTTTTCCCTCCCCATGCTGCCACTCCCAATGACTGGTTCCCTAAGCTCATATTCAGTACTTTTCTGACCTGACAAGACTTGCTGGAGCTTGTTGTCTCCTGGCATGTCCTTGGAAAAAGCAGTATCACCCTCAAGACAAAGAGAATTGTTAGAGGAGCCTTTGGGCCAAGGGTTAATTTACATGTTCTTTAAAATTTTGAGCATTGCTAATGTAGCTAACTTACTGTGACCCTTCAGAAGATCTTTAGCAAGTGGGCTTATCTGTTTAAATTTCAAATCTTGAAATTTTAATTTTTTAATTTTTTTTTGGTACTCTCATTTTCTCTCTTCAATAACATCAACTATGTTTGGGATTCTCTTAACTCAATGGGAGTTGGGAAGAAAAGTTTCATTTATAAGCTCAAATAAGTTTCTTTCTGTTCTAGGGCTAGAGGCCATCAGAGTCTTTAAAGTTAGTCTATTCCATCTTCTTTTCACCAATCTGAGATGGATGTAGGTCATTTTCAACATTTTTTATTTACTATTTTTTTTTTTTTACAAATTTTACAAATAATTTGATTTACTATTTTTGTTTCCTGTGGCCTCCCATCCCCTTGTCTTAGCATCAGTCTTACAGGTAACTCCTTTTTGCCTTCTTGCTGCCAACCTATAGATCTCATTCCTTTTCTGGCTCCTCTCATTTGCTCTACTGTGGTATCATATTTGGATTTGGTCTTTGAAGTACTGCCATTGTGTATGTCCTTTTGCTCTGACAAAACTTATGTTACATGTGTCCAAATTTCCTTAAGACTTTGTTATTCATAAGGAATATGAAAACTAGGAAAGAAAATAATTTCTATGAGGAAATACTGATAATGGAGGAGAAGGGGATAGGGTAAAGTGAAGCTGTCTGCCATGAATGTTCCTCTTTTTTACCTAGGTAATTCATATGTAACTACAAGACAGTACTCCGACCTAAAAGATCCCAAGGAAAGATGGTAAGATGCAGTAACACTTTTGCTAAAAGAAAGGACTAATAGGTGCTTGTCTTTTTTGTGCAGTTTTCCCCCTATTCTTCCTTTTCAATTAATGTTTTATTGATGGATGCCTTTTATATTCAAATCAAAGACATTTTTGGGTATATTTACTTCTACCCACTAGGTCTAGGTTCTTTAAAAACAAATAAAGTTAAACAAGTGTTCAATTAAAAAATAATAAATATAACAATTATCAATCAACAAGTCAATCAGTACTCATTTAAGTACTTACTACTGTACTAGACCCTGGAGATACAAAGAAAAAAAAAGGAAACATTCCTTGCCCCCAAGAGTTTACATCCTTTGGGTAAAAATGTATACATATATAATACATTGTTTCATCCAATGCAGTAAAGAAGCTTCTCAAAAGGCCCAAATAAACCCTGTGAAGGGCTTAGAATTCTTATAAAAGAAATTCAAAATAACTTTTATCTGACAGGTATATGCTTGGTTTGAAAATCTCATTGCTAGAAGCAGCTGACTGGGTAGTAGATGGATTACTGGAGCTAGAGTTAGAAAGACCTGACTTCAAATCCAGCATCAGATACTTACTAGTTGCATAATCCTGGAAAAGTCACTTTAATCTCCATTTGTCTCAGTTTCCTTATCTGTAAAAAAGAATATAATGATAGCACCTATCTTCCAAGGTTGCTGTGATGATCAAAAAGTTTTTGTTTAAAAAAAAAAAAAAGATTCTTAAGTTAGTGTTTGGTTCTATATGAATACTTACTCTTTTCCCATTCTCCAAAAAAAAGAACAGAGTTGGAAGTCCTTATCTCTTTTCTTGGGTCAAGATTAGTCATTATACCTACACAACACTGTGTTGGCTTTATTTTATATTTCTTTTACATTATTGTAGTAATTGAATATACTATTTTCTTGGCTCCTTTTCATATAGCTCTCATGTTTCTCTGAATACCTCATACTTGTTATTGCTTTTGTTGCAATAATTTTCCATTATATTTGTGTACTATAGTTTGTTAAGACTGTCTTTCATTAATGAGCTCCTACATTCTTTCTGTCTATTTACTTACTCTCTCTATGTGTCATTCTGTCTGTCTGTCTATTCATTCCTTTATCTAGTTATCTATTCATTCATTCATGTATTTGTTTGTTTATTTGTTGCTGCCACAGAGCAGCAACAATTCTTGGAGGTGGGAGTTGCCAATCAGCTCACCCACTTTAGTATGTGGCCTGCTTTTTCTCAGACAGTACAGTAGCCACCCCAAAGCCCCAAACAAGAGGGTACGAAGAGCCTCAATTGTTCTTCAGATGCCTCATTTTTACTGGAAATGTCATTTCCTTAGTGGAGAGGAAATGAGTCTCTTGGCAAGGCCATTCACTGCCTTTGCTTTTAAACAGAAGACTCCCACATCTGTATCTATAGTTCTGTCCTTTTTCTAGAGATTTAGTCTTATTTTTAACTACTGATTCTAGAATATCAAAAATCCTCACTTAAAGCCCAATATGGCTTTAAAATTAATGTAGTTATCCTTACATCTTTCAAAAAATCCCTGTGTTTGACTTAATGACTTTTTACTATCTTTGACTCTTCCCTCACCTCAATTCAAATCAATTTAACACGTTTGGAAATACAAAGTGAAAGGATGAAGGAAGGAAAGAAGCAAGCAAGCAAGCAAGCAAGAAAAGAATAAAAGAAGAAAGGAAAGAAGGAGAGAAGTAAGGAAGGAAGGAAGGAAAGAAGAAGAAAAACAAAAAGTACAGAAAGAAAGAAAGGGAGGGAGGGAGGAAGTAAGAAAGGGAGAAAAGGAAAGAAAAGAATAAAACAGTTCTTGTTCTCCAAGAGCATGTTCCAGATCTCTCAGTTGTCATATTTGTACACTGAGCTTCCAAAATATTTCTCACATCTGTCCCTCCTTTCTATTTCCATGGCTCCCACCCTACCCCATATTCCTATAACCATCTATCTATACCTCAGCAATAGTCTCTTAATGGGTCTTACACCTTCAATATCTAATCAATTTCAAATCACTGCTCAAAGCATTGATAGGATCATGTTACTTTCCAGTTCAAAATCATTCTACAGCTTCCAAATACCAAGCCAAATTCAAATTCTTTAGTGTGGTATTCTAGTCCTTCCAAAATCTGGTACCATTTCAACATTCTACTCTTATCTCATATTGCACCCTTCTTTATGCTTTGCTTTGGTAGTCATTTACAGTTCTGCTCTGTTTGCCACTTATATCTTTATTATATCCATTGTCAATGGATATAATTTTTATATTTATTATTATCCATGTCAATGGAAATTCTACCTATCACTTAAGAACTTTAACTTCAATGTATTTCTCAGATCTCTTAAAAAACTTAGCTTATAACTTAATTTCGCAACTTATTTAGTATCATTTCATATTATGGTGACTGTGGTATATACTATCTTCTTCTACTTAATTGTAAGTTTCATAAAAGTAAGGATCATTTTGAATTTAGTAGTTGTATTCTCTCATTGCCTAGCACAGTATTCTATATTTATTAGGACTTTAAGAAGACCCTAGGTACTTTGGGACAAGAAGATTTGTTGTATCCTTCAAATAAATGACCACATACACATCTGATATTAAGCATTTTGAAGTTTGTAAAGTACTTTATATACATTATCTAATTTAAATCTCAAAAGTACCTTGTGAGTCATCTCTATTTTATAAAAGAGGAAACAGAACAGGGAAAAAAATTTGATTTGCCTATGGCTACACTACTAACAAGTGTAAGAAGTAAAATTGGAACCCAGTTCTTCTTGAGAATAAATCTACTACTCTATTATATTATTATATAGCCAACTGTGCAGAAGGAAGGGTAGAAGAACTGAGTAAATTGGTATATTTGTGCTTTTGAAATATCTTTTGTTATTTTAATGTATCTTGAATTTCTTGATTATTAGAAATACCCATATAAGAATGGAATTTTTTTTAAAGTTAAAAGCATCTTCCAAAGCAAAGAAATAAGTGTTTGAGGCCTAAGATCTTTCCTGAACATAAATAATTGAAAATTTGCTACAGTTTTAAACCAGCATCATTTCTTTATCTACAATCTCTGAATGGGTAGGTAGGTAGGTTCAAAAATCGTTTTAGCATTGTCATATTGTATAGACACAGTTTGTTTAATGATTGTTTTTTATAAAGAAGATTATATAATGAAAAGAAATGGAAGTACAGGAGAAAGATAAAAAGAAATAATTATCATTTGAGTACTGATTCCTGAATCAGATCAAGTGAGATAGTTGAGGGATACCAAGGGGAAACAGGAAGACTGAGCACCAGATTAGTATAAAGACAGAGATCCAAGGAGCCACTCACAAATGGACAAAAGTCAAAGGGAGATGATCTGGAGAACTAAAGATCTGCCCTTTATAGGACAAGAAGCCAGACAGCTCTCCCTCTATGAGAATAGGTAGTCAGTCAAAGGTGACCCTTATGGGACAGGAAGGACATTTGCTAGAGGAGAAGTTTCAAAAACTCAGTCTTCTGGTGTGCAGCCTATAATATACTGGCGCTATCACAATTAATTTATAATGCAAATGGAAAATATTTCACAAAATAAATGAAAATACCATAAAACAGTGATAACATTACAGTTTAAAACAGTTAATATGTGGTCTGCAGGGTTTGATAGCCCCTCCTTTCTATTTGAATATGACATCATTATTCTGGATCATAGTTAGAGGACCAAAGGTCTCTCTTTAAGTGAAAGTAGTTTTCTTGGAGAATATCATAGGGTATATGAAATATTTCAATTGACTGAAAAAAAACCAAACATTTTAAGCAAAGAGTATAGGTATAAGGTATAGGGATCTGATTCCAGTGGATGAGAAACCAGAGAAAAGACAAGGAAGTAGGGATTTGTACCTAAGTAGACAGAAGTGCACACAATAGATTGAGAAGATATTTTGATGTCCATGAACTATGAATCTGGTTTTGATATTTGACATTCCTGAGCAGATGGCAAAAAATTAGGATTACAATCTAGATAAGAAGGAAGAATATCTTGAATGCCAATTGAAGCACACTTAAAACTATTTTGTGGGCATGTATGTATGTTATCTTTTGTTACATAACTGATATGGAAATGTTTTGCATGACTTCACATGTATAATTAATATTGGCTTCTCAATGGGTGAGGGAGGGGCAAAGAAGAGGGAGAGAAATTAAAATTTAAAATTAAAAAAATAAGTGATAGAAAAAATTTTTATTTGTAATTGGAAAATATTTAATGAAATAAATTTATAAATTTAAGTAGATGAGTACCAACAAGTTCTGTCTTAAAATAAATTAAAGGGGATTTGTATATTTTTAAGGAACATTTCAATAGGAAAACCTATTACAAGCTTGTTCTTGTTTTTGTGAGGATAATTTTCTTAGAACTATTTTAAGGTTGTTTTTTTTTTAATATGTCCTGGACTTTAAAAATTAAATATAGCAAAGCAATATTTGCAGGTCTCAATTCTTGAGGTTGTCATATATTGAATACTGCCTATTGTTGACACTGCTTCATGTCTTTAAATCCCAGATCTGACCCTTTTTTTCCAGCACTGAATGCTTCAGTCACTGACTCCCATTATTGTTTTCCCCTTCAATGGGACTGTTACTCCCTCAATAAAGGTATAAAGAGGAGGAAGAACAAAGAAGAGAAAGAAGGGAGCAGGAGAAATCCTTATTCATCTGGATATATGCAAGTATATTCATTTTCACCATCATTTATGATTAGCTTATGTCCAGAATGAATTTCATCAAAATTTCCTTCCAAATTAATATTCCTACAAGTATATTCAATGTTTAACCTTAAGTCTTACTTTCAGTAATGGGTTCACATCCCTCTTAAACTACCTTTGGTTTTGCTATTGTGATCAGTTTGCTTAAAATCTTTTTATTTTAGTCAATTGAAATGTCCCATGCTTAATTTATAATATTAAAGAGCACACTAATATTATTATTTCAAATATTTCTAAATCATTTACTATGGAAGCAGCTAGGTGACAAAGTAAATATAAAAACAAGACCTGGAGAAAGTAAGACTACATTTCAAATCCAGTTATCCTCTAAATTAGGACAGACTTGTTTTAATTCGTGTCTGGCTGTAACCTTGGTCAGCTAGGTGACCAAGTGGACAAAGCTTTGGGCCTGGAATCAGGAGGATCTGAGTTCAAATTCTATCTGAGACACTTCCTAGTAGTGTGATCCATGTCAAATTGCATGATCACTGCTGCCTCACTTTCTTCATCTGTAAAGTAACCATACTTATCTTGGAGGGTTGTTGTAAGGATCAAATGAGATATTATTTGTGAAGTACTTAATATACTGCCTAGTACATACTAAATGTTAAATAAATCCTTATTCCTTTCCCTGGGCAAGTCTGCAGTCCAGTGTACAAATTCTGTTGAGGTTAGACCTGGACTACTTACTGTGTGAAGAACTTGAGGTACAATGTATTTACATAGGCTATACCAGAGATGTTCTGTTACCAGGTCCTACTAATTCCCAGAGGTTATTGTTAAACTTTGACTGTGAGGAAATGCCTTGGAAATAGTAAATTTCATTCAGGGCAAATCAGGGCTTGATTTATTGTTTTGTTGCTTGTCTAGATTTAAGGAAGTGATAGAGAATATGTTAATTCAGATTCAACTTGTATGTTTTGCTGGTTATTTTGTTTTAGTTTTTTGAGAAATGGTTGTTAAACATTTCCTGGCATATCATTGATTGTAGGCTATATCTAAACTGCACTTACTCCTCACCTCATCCCCTTAGAGTCCTTAGCTTCCTTAGGCTCATGTCAAGTATTGTCTCCTAAATGAGAAAGCTTTCCAGATCCTTCATTTGCTGGTACTCACTCCTCAGATGATTTGTGTCATATATCTTTGTCCAGGTGGGGAGGGACTGAAAACAAATTTTTTCTGGGTTTGTGAATCCTTAGTGTCTAACCTAGTTCCTTGCAAATAATTGTTGTCATCCTTTGTTCTCAAAGAACAACAAAATGACATCACTATGTTACAGTCAAGTTACAATGTGTCTGACTGGTTGATCAGAGCAATATGAGTTTGGAGTCTTCTACTACAGATCAGGCACAAGTTGTCCATGTGAACATTTGGGATAGATTCTCTAAATTTGTGCATCTCCTATTTCTTTTGACCTACTTCAGTTGTGCTTTGTTCATAGAGCACATTTTCTTTTATGAGGGTATGTCTTGCTGTGGTCCTGTGCCAGTGTCTTCCCTGTGGCTCAATCAGTTTCATAGTTCTTAAGAGGGACCTTGATAGTATCCTTTTATCACTTTTTCTGACCACCTTGTAAGCACTCGCCCAGAAAATAGTCTTTTTGGCAAGCATATATTTGGCATTCAAACAATGTAGTCATTTCAATGGAGTTGTCCTTTCTTCTGTAGAATTTGAATGCTTGACAATTTAGTTTGAGAAAGGACCTCAGTGTTTGATATCTTACTCTGCCAAGTGATCTTCAAAATCTTCCTAAGAATTCAAATGGAAACGATTCAGTTTCCTAGAATGGCTCTGATATATTTTCCAAGTTTCACAGACATATAACAGTGAAGTCAGTACAACAGCTCTTCAGATCTTTAGTTTCACAGACAATTTAATGCTTTGTATCTCCCCCACTTTTTTTAGAGCCTCCCAAACACTGAGCTAGCTATGGCAATGTGTGTGTCAACCTCATTATCAATATTGGACATCCCTGGAAAGTATACTGCCAAGGTAAGTGAACTCATGCACAGGATTTAAAACTTTTCCATTTGCTGTAATTGATGGTTTCACATATTAATGGTATTGAATGGTATGAAATTGGTCTTTTCTGGGCAATCAAGTTTTGGCATGATTTTCTATAAGTCCTCATGACTGATAGTATCAAAGGCCTTGGTCGGATCTACAAATATTGTATCCAGACCTCTGTTCTGTTTCTGGCATTTCTCTTGGAGTTGAGCAAAAACAGTGTATGAACCATTCCTTGGCCCTTTCCGAAGCCACATTATTTTTGTTGAATGAAAATATTTAGCTTGGAGAGGCTAAGTCTATGATCAGTCCAGCATTCTGCACCACACAGTGCCTTCATTACTCTCACATCCAGTATATATCTTTTCCTCACAATCACATAGTCTATTAAATGGCAATGTTTGCTGCAATAAATGGAAGACAATGTTGGTCATGAGATGCATAAGTCCTCAGTAATAAGTGCCCATTGCTGTTGCTGTTTTCAACTCTATACAATCTGCCATGTTTGGCAAATTGGATCTATTCTGGCATCAGTCACCCAGAATTATAAACTTGTACTCTTTGGACACACTGATGATAAGGGTCTCCAGGTCTTTATAAATACATATTTTTTTATTTTATCAGTTTTCATCATTATGGGAGTACAGTCACTGACGATGGTGGTGTGATATTTTCCTGCAAGTGGCTATTGCATTGTCACAAGCCTGTCATTCACCCCTTTTGGAAGGCATACAAGCTTGCTGACTAAATTAGTTTTAATTGTAAAACTTATACCAGCTTCATGGTGCTCTCCTTTGTGGCAGCCATTCCAGAAAAAAAAAATGTATCTATCTCTGATTTCAGTAAGCTGACATTCATTTGCCAGCCTTGTTTCACTCAGGACTGCCATTTGGATGTGATACCCATTGAATTCTCTTGCAATAAAAGCTGTTCATCTTTTAGGTCTACTGAATTTTGTGTTGTCTATAAATGTGTGTGCATTCCATGTATTGATAGTGAGTGGAATCATTTTTGCTGATGTTTTTGTATATTGTGAGTGTGTGTGTGTGTGATCCCACAGAAGGGGATCCTGTCTACCACATAATCAGGTCAGGGTTGAGTAAGCAGACAATTTTTAGGGCAACTTTTCTAGTTCCTTTCTCACATCTGGAGATGAGCAATGCAAACCTTAAAAAACTGCTTAGACACCCAAGTGGCTGTTAAATCCCACTGTTGCTTCCAGTGAGAAGATGATCCTATGTCTTGGGCTTCCTGTGTGCAGGGTTGTGACTACAGGTCTCAGTGTATTTGTACCTGCTGCTTCTTCACTTGCCTATCACCACAGGACTTTGAGATAGGAAGAAATGTAAAATGGAATGAGTGATATCTTTTGATTCGTGGATTGAATTACATGGAGTCATCAGCCTCACTTTCTTTTCTAGTCACCATTGTCCAGTGGCAGGACAAAATCAACAAGACTAGTGATGATTCATGATGCAATGGATGACCCAGATGTCTTCAAGGTCTAACCAAGTTTTAAGCATTCCATAGCACAGCCTGCTTAGCAGCCTTTATGACCATTGGAACAATTTATTGTCATTCACACATTACATCAGAGGAAGTCTTCACATATTTGGAGTAGATAGCCTCCTAACTGACACGTTTGACATCCCTCGGTTACCCTCAACCAATTTAGTCCATCTACTGAAGTGGTTTACTGGGGATGTGACCACTGAGCCTGCTACAGCTTCCTGAAGTCACAGATGAGTTGGATGGAACACCAAAGATGGAAAGCAGACCTGAAAGGGTTAGGCAGCCCTCACAACAAAGGTACTAGTTTTCTCTAAACACAAATACCTGCAAATTTTAGTAGGCACTTCATATATGCTCCTTGGGTGGAAAACAACTACCACCACCACCACCACCACCACCACAACTCTGATTTGCATATGAGAAACCTTAAAGTTATATAACTCCTCTGGATTAATGCATCTTGTAAAAGGCCCACTCAGGTCTTTTGAATCTCCAGTGAGTGTTTTTTTTTCCATTCCCCCAGGCTGCTTGTAATGGTTAACTTACAGTTTAGTCTTCACACAACTTTAAAAAGATAATGACCTGGAAATCAATGAAGAGCTTTAGAGAGTGAGTCAGCCAACTAACTAAATTCCACTTGTGATGTATGACAAGTGTGGGACTTTGGCACACTTAATTTTCAGTTGACAAATCCTACTTTAGATTATCTTTAAAATAATAGACATTTTAAAAACTGAATTGTCAAACTAAAGGAAGCTCTGTTGTTTTTAATTCTAAATGCCAAGATCGGAGATTCATTTTCTAATGTTGGAGATTACAGGCTTAGAGGGTAGATGTATTTTCTTAGGAATCTCCTAGTCCAGTCTTCTAATTTTAAAGATCTGGAGACTGAGGGAATCAGAAGAGATTAAGTGATTTACCTTAAGGTCATAAAAGTTATCAGTGACAGAATCAAGATAATAGCAGCTTATGGACATGTTTTTAAGTCATTTTCTGACAGTAATCTTAAATTAATCTTGCTGATAAGCTTTGAGTGTTTGCAGAAGAGGAAAATATTCATATGATAGTCTTTTGTCCTAAAGTAATTATTTAGTTGCTCATCATTGTTTGTAATTTTTGATAGCTGACCAAACCTTCTGCATTCAATAAAAATCGAAGTTCTATTCAGGGAACATTTTTTTCTCCTAGTACTGAGTTATTGTGACAATTTGGACTACAAACCTTTACTCTTCTGGAGTCCCTAATTACAACTTTACCTATATGCAAGAGGCAATTTTTTCACGAATTAGGAGACTGAATTGGAACTAAGTATTTGGGAATGGAAAGGGAAAGGATGTACTGAGGTCTGAAATTGGCATACCTTCCTCTATTTATTTCTTCTTCTTCTTCTTTTCTTCTTCTGTTCTTCTTCTCTTCTTCTTCTTTTCTTCTTCTCTTCTTCTTTTCTTCTTCTCTTCTCTTCTTCTTCTCTTCTTCTTCTTCCCTTCTTCTTCTTTTCTTCTTCTTCTTCTTTTCTTCTTCTTCTTTTCCTCTTCCTCTTCTTCTCCCTCTTCCTCTTTCTTATTTTCTTCCTCCTTCCTTCTTTTTCTTCCTTTTTTATTCTCTCTTTCTTCTTGTTGTTCTTTTTCTCCTCCCCTTCTCCTCCTCTTTCTTCTTCTCCTTTCTCTTCCTCATTCTTCCATCGTTCTCTGATTGTAAGGCAATTCTATTCCATTCATTTCAAGTTTTTATTAAGGGCCTCATTAAGCACCTCTGTGTGGAAGGTGCAGTCCTCAGCCTCCCTAATACAGAGGAAAAAGGAAAAGCAGACTGCAGTCCTGTTAAGGACCACACCTAAGTGTGAATGGGCAGGTCGATTCTCCCGGGCCCCTACAGCTGTGAATCATAACACCCCTGAAGGAATTGCAAATCAACATTCCCTGACGCAGAAGTTGCTGGTGAATCGGGAATGGAATAAATCGGAGGCAAAAGGGAATCGGAGGGAAGTCAGAGAACGCAACTGCCTCTCAGTCGCCTTGTAACGTTATCATCCTCTCTCTTACATGAAGCGATCTGTTCTGCTGGTCAGAATGAGATCCCCAGTAGCCACTCGCAGGAGGCTCCCGGAACACACTCGAGCTTACTTTTGAATGTGAAAACTAATATGAATGGACCTCTTGTCACCATAATGACAATTAGCATTTAAAAAGCTCTTTAAAGTTTTCAAAGAACTTTATAGATATTACTTCATCCCCGTGAGGTTGATGCTATCATTATCACTACTTTAAAACCTGGTCTGAGTGATTTGCCCAGCGTCACTCGACTGGAAGCTGTTTGAGGTAGGATTTGAATTCAGGTCTTCCTTTATCTGGATCCAACACTCAGTTTACTGTGCCACCTGGTTGTCTCCGGCTTCACCTGCCAGGATGATCAGGTTAATTACATTCATTCAATAAACATTTATTAAACGCCTATTATGTGCCAGGTACCGTGCTCGCAAAATACTGTGCAGAATATAGCATGGTTCCATTTTCTAGAGTGGAAAACTGATGCTCAGAAAGTTACAGTGATTCATGGATTCATGGCTTCGTGCAAGCCTCCAGACAACATAGCCTGAAGCTGTTCAGGTGTATTCGAGTCCCCGTTTCCCTGGATAAAACCACACTACCCAGGTGCCTGGAGGCTGAGGCATCCCGGGACACTCGATCCCTGCGGTGTCTTACTTGCTCCTCTGATCCTTTCTAGCCATTCTGCGCCGCAGCAGCTGCCTTCTCACAACTCCGCCTCACTCCGGGACTGGTGCACAACACGTTCCTAATTAGCCAAACTCTCTATCTCAGGCGTTGTTGCCACCAGGATATGGACACCTGTCAGACAGGTGGTTCCGCCCATTTCTCCCCTCCCCCAAAGGAATGGTCCCAACAAGTGGAGGCTGAGTTGCGGACAACTTGGAGATCGCTTGCCCCGAATCCATTTGCCCCAACGCGGGACTCCGGGCTTGACCAGAAGCCTGGCGAGTCTAGCCACACCTGGGACACACTCACTCTAAGGAGGCCGCTCCCATTCCGCTCCCCGCTCCCAGCGTCCCAGAGGGCTCTCCCCCCGGCCTGGGGCCAGCTCGGCGAGGTCAGGCCCTAGAAGCCAGCTGCGGCTCTCGGACACTTTCCTCTTTCACTTTTCTTTTGAGCACCAAAGAAGGTTGTTTCTCTTGGCGCTCGGGGAAACCCTGTTGACCCTGGAAGGCGGAGGGCGGGCTTCCTCTGGCTGCGCTCAGAGCAGAGCAGTGCAAATGCGTTGGCTGGGTCGGACCCCGGCAGTCCCTTTAAATTGCTCCGGCCCCGGCTCCCGTCCGCCACCTCACCGCAGCCCAGAACCTGCCAGCGAGCCGCGACCCTATGGAGGTAAGTAACCTGCGCGCTTTGGGCTGGAAAGGTGGGAGGGGGGGTGGGGTGGGCGTTCCTTAAACAACTTGAAGGTTAGTCCTCTCAGTCATTCCCCATCCGATCCCCGCTGCCCTCCCGGAGGTTGCCCGGCCCATGCCCACTGCTGCTTTTTCTTTTTTCTTCTCTCTTATCCCGGAAGTGTCCTAATTAGGCTCCTGAGCCCACCCACCCCCACCTCCCAGGCTATTGAATTATTCGCCAGAGTTTTCAGTATTTGAATTCTAGCTGAGAACCTTAGAGGTCCAACCCCTGTCATTTCACAGAAGAGAAAACAGAGTTCCACATTACGATGACTCGTCCAATGTGATTTGCCTGGGAAGCAGGAAGACCCGAGACCCGAATAAACCCTCCATCCCAAGAGTCCACCTCCCGGCACCTCCTGAGCGCTTTCCTCAGTTCTTGCGCTCCGCTCACTTTCCCCCTTCCCCTCAACCCGGCCATGCCTTCTCTGCCCACTTCCAGTTTCTTTCCAGTATCCTCAAATCGTAGATCTGCTGCCACATTAGTTTCGAATCTGGGTGGCAAGACCCCAGTGGGGACCGCGAGAAACTGCGCTCGAGGGGTTTGGCCGAGAAGCCGAGCAGGTGGAGGGGAAGGATGGGGAAGGGAGGGGGGAGCACGTAGTAAAGCCAGGAACTTGCGGGTTTTCTGAGAAGTCGCGCTTGTAAAAACTGCGCTCCCGAGTTTTGCAGTTGACAAGTGTCGCAGTCACTATTGAGACTGTAGGACTGTCCTTTCTCTTCCTCCTCCCCGTGTGTGTGTGTGTATGTATGTGTCACGCATGATTGTCTTATTCACCAGCTGTCCCCTTACTGTCTTGATTCAGAAAAACACTTTCCCAAGTGTTGACCTGGGACCCTTTCCCACCTCTGCTACCCGTTCTGGCTTCCGAGTCTCAGCTAAAAGTGCCCCCCCCCCCCCTTTTGCAAGAAGCCTTTTCCTCTGCCATTATCTCCAGTATTCAAAATTATCTCTTCTGCGTATGCTGTTAACTCACGTTTGCTTGTATGTTGTGTCTCTCCCACACACACCTCTCCCCTCCCCTGCTTTCCCATCCCCCCGACCGTTCTGGTCTTCTCCTCCTCTCCTTCAGAGCCTGTGTTTATTTGTAACCCTCAGCGCCCAGCACAACACCTGGCACATAGTAAGTGCTTAATAAATACTAGTTGATTGACTGCCCTATTTTTAGCTCGGGGGCATCTCGGGCAAGTTTGTAGATCATAAGTGAAGTGATTATTGGGAAGTGCCAGAGCACACAGTAAGTGCTTAATAAATATTAGTTGATTGCCCTATTCTTAGCTCAGGGGCATCTCGGGCAAGTTTTGTAGATCCTAAATGAAGTGATTGTTGGGAAGTGCCCAGAACTCTTTGGGAAGAAATGCTGACTACTGTGTATTTTGACTATTTCTTCTAACGTTTATTCACATCTTTAATTGTATTTTGGCAATACCTTTTGAAAAATTTTATTTTATTTTTAGTTCGTGGAAGGAAACAAACATTTCCATAACACTGTATAATAAAAAGATGGTCACATATGAAAGTGCAGATCTGCTATGTACAACTTATTATATCTTTTAAATATACAAAGAAGGTAACATGTAAATTTCTTTTTTCCCTTTTTTCTCCTCCACTCAGATATGCCACCATTTGAGTCAATTAGGTGTTTGTTTATAATATATACACATTTGCATATACATACATAGGCATGTATATGTAAAAATATTCTATACATTTATCTATAAAATCTTCTCTCTAACTGAAGGCCACAGCTTCCTTCAAAGGTCTGTTGTAGTTAATGTGTTTGATTATAATAGTCAAAATGACTTATTTGCTCAGTCAT
Organism: Sarcophilus harrisii; assembly: GCF_902635505.1. Taxonomy (NCBI): domain Eukaryota; kingdom Metazoa; phylum Chordata; class Mammalia; order Dasyuromorphia; family Dasyuridae; genus Sarcophilus; species Sarcophilus harrisii. The sequence goes on from NC_045431.1 coordinate 66,603,189, forward strand.
TTTTCCCCCAAAGTCATTCTTAAAACAATATTGCTGTTGCTGTATACTAGAGCTTCTTAAACTTTTTCTACTTGTGATTCTTTTTTTCCCAAGAAATTTTTGTCATACTGTCATTATAAAATAGGTATACAAATCAAACATTTACTGATAATAAATCATAATTTGCAAGAAGTTACTCGCAGTTTAAGAAGCTGGGCTATATATAGTGCTCTCTTGGTTCTGCTCATTTCCCTTTTCCTTATTTTCTGGAAGTGTTTCCATGTTTTTCTGAGATCACTGAGTTCATCATTTCTTTTCTCTTTTTTAAAATGTTTATTAAAACTTATTTTCAAAATATACATCTAGATAATTTTTCAGTGTTGACCTTTGTAAAACTTTGTGTTCCAAATATTCCTTCCCTTCCCCCTACCCCCTCTTTTAGATGACAAGTAATCCAATGTATATGTTAAACATGTTAAAATATGTTAAACCCAAGATAAGCATACATATTTATACAATTACCTTGATGCACAAGAAAAACCAGCTCAAAAAAAAAAAAAATGAAGAAACAAAACAAACTACAAAAAGAGTGAAAATGCTATGTTGTGATCCACACTCAGTTCTCAGAATCCTTCTCTCTGGGTGTAGATGGCTCTGTTTATCACAAGATCATTGAAACTAGTCTGAATCATCTCATTATTGAAATGAGCCACATCCATCAGAATCGATCATCCTGTAATCTATAATTGATAATCCTATAATCTTGTTGTTGCCAGGTACACTTAGCATCAGTTCATGTAAATCTCTCCAGGCCTTCCTGAAATCATCCTGCTGATTGTTTCTTATAGAATAATAATATTCCATAACATCCATATACCATAACTTATTTAGCCATTCTCCAATTGATGGACAAGTCACTCAATTTCCAATTTCTTGCCACTACAAAAAGGGCTTCCACAAACATTTTTGTACATGTGGGTCCTTTTCCCTCCTTTATGATCTCTTTGGGAGATAAGCCCAGTAGAAACATTGCTGGATCAAAGAGTATGCCCAATTGTTGTTGGTTTTTTTTTTTTTTTTTTTTTAGCCTAAACTCTGTAGGTTTCTGTTCAATTATGAATTCTGAGACGAGATGACTCCATAGACTTCACTAGACTGCCAAAAGGGTCAAAAGATTTTATAACTCCCCCAAAAGCTTAAGAATCTTTATTTTAGAGCTGTTCAAAGCACTGTAAGGTTAAATGACTTGATAGTTATGTAGATAATGTGTGTCAAGGGCCTGACATGAACTCAGGTTTTCCTGATTTGGGGACCTACTCTTTATCTATGATACTTTACCCACAGCCTTGGAAGCAGGTAGGTGATCCAGTGAATAGTATTGGACCTTTGGTCAGTTTAAATTAAGCTGTTTCAGCCTTAGTTTCCTCATCTGTAAAATGGAATTAATAGTAACATTTACCTCACAAGATTTTTCTGGGAATTAAATGAGCCATATAAATGATGACTACTACTGCTACTACTACTATATCCCATCCTGCTTCCCAAGATTATTCTTGTCACAATTAGAAATGTATATACCTAGGAATTCAAATGATAATAATTAGCAGTTATGTAGTACTTTAAAGTTTTCAAAGTGCTTTGCAAGTATCTCATTTGATTTTTACAATAAGCTTGAGAGGTAAGTAAGATAATAAATCAAGCTGGATTTGAATTCAAGTCATCCTGATTTCAGGTTCAATACTTTGCCACTTTGTATTAGGAGTCATGGAGGTGACAATACCATGCTGTCTCATAAGGGACCTTAGAAATTATATAGTCTTGCCTCTTAATTTTACAAAGAGGAAAACTAAAAGATATTTTACCCAAAACTTACAGGATTCCTAACTGCAGATCTTCTGCGTGTAAATCCAAAGTTCCTTCTACCATTTGGGACTTTGAGAGACTTGTGAGAGTTACTTAGCAACTCCATTAAGATTGTTTGAAAGGGTATTCCCCTCCCTTTGTCAATTACAAAATAAAAATCAGGTTTGTTGGGTATGACTCTCTTTTCTATCTGTGGGTGTCTTCTATCTTGCTCAGCAGAAGCTGAAGGAAAGACAATTTCCTTGAGAAGGGAGATTCTATACTTGTAGAAGTTATAAATGGCCAAAGGCAGTAAAGTGAGTCTGGAAGGAGAGGAGGAATGCTGAGAGGTGGTGATCACTGAAAGGTAGGAAAAATAAGCAATAATAGTGAACCTGCCGGGGCAAAAGCCTTTCTTCAAGAATTCTGGATGCAGTTAAGTGGTCTTCAGTTCTCAATCTTAACTTGATTTCTCAATCCTAACTAAGAGCTGTTGTCTTATGTAGGCTTCTTTATATCAGTCTCTTATTTCTTTTACCCTCTTCCCATTCTCCCTATTCATTCTTTTTCCCTTTAGTTTTCTAAGACAAGAAATAACTCTTGACAGGATTTATTATTGTTGTAGAGTATGAGAATTTTTGGAGCTGATGGATTGGATGAGAAATCTCTTTTCGTGCTAAGACCTTTGGGAAGTAGACATTTATTCTTTGTTCCATCTGAGGGGGGAGAAATTGGGATTGATTTGGAATCAGAGATTTCTTCACTTTTTGGACATGTTAGATGTTTGAATACTTGTTTCTGTCTCCATTAAATGAGATGCTATCATGACCATCTTGCTTGCTTCTCCATTAAATGAGATTAATAACTATCACAGTTCTGTAACTTCCTGTACATAAAATCTTGGTCAAAATTCTCAAACTCTTTGGAACTCACCTTCCTCATCTATATAATTGGGACTCTAAGGTCCTGCTTTAAAATTGTATTTTTCTTTTATGTGATTTGCTGTTGTTTAGACATTTTTCAATCATCTCTAACTCTTCCTAATCCTCTTTGGAGTTTTCTTGGAAGAGATACTGAAATGGTTTGGCATTTCCTTTTCTAGCTCATTTTATAAATGAAGAACTGAGGTAAACAGTGTTCAGGGACTTGCCTAGAGTCATAAAGTTAGTATGTGTATGAGGCAAGGTTTGTATTCATGAAAATAAGTCTTCTTGACTATAGGTCTAGTATCCTATTCATTGCTGCACTTAGTTGCCCCCAATTTTTACATGATAACCTTCAAAAATATTAATGTAATAAAAGTATTATTATCGTATGCTAATATTAATAATTGGTTTGGATCTGTGATTATATCCATAGGCTATAGAGCTATCCTTTACCTTTGTCAGATACAGAAGAGTGAAATGGTTTGCTTACCTGTGGTGACAACTCATATGCGTCAAAGGCTAAACTTGAATTCAGGACCCCTTGACTCCTGAGCTGGCCCTCTATATCACCTTGCCATGCTCCTGTCTCTTAATGTAATAATAATAATAATAATACCCCTTTAAAATAAAGGAAAATACTAAATAAGAGCTAGGATGTTTTGGTGGAAAGTGTAACTGCAAGTGACCTGCCCTTACTTTCATTAGAAAACAGCATGATGAAATAGAAAGCCTCTTTTTATGGAGCCACAGGATGTGGGCTTGAATCTCCACTGCTTTAGTCACTTTCTGTATGATCATGGCTTTTTTGAGCCTCAGTTTTCTTATCTGTGAGTGAGGTGGTGGACCACATGGCCTCCATGGTTTCTTCCAACTCTAAATTCATGATACAATCATTTACCACCACATTTTGTGCTCAACACTTTGATATCAACTCACATTTAACCATTAGTAAAATGGAGCCATTATCCCTGGCCTGCCAATTTGATGAAGATGAATTAAATTGAATCTAGAAAATTATTATTATTATTTTTTTCTTTGCTGAGGCAATTGGGGTTAAGTGACTTGCCCAGGATCACACAGCCAGGAAGTGTTAAGTGTCTGAAACCAGATTTGAACTCAGGTCCTCCTGACTTTAGGGCTGGTGCTCTATCCACTGTGCACCTAGTTGTCTCTGGAAAATTATTTAAAATTTCTTAGGCTATATATAAGGGATAGGACAAAATAATGTTGCACAGGAGTGGTAAAATCGATATTTTCACATAATTAACCTGGTGTACTCTAGTCTGTTTTCTTGACCAGGAAGTGAACAAACTAGGAAGAATGACTTGGTTGATGGGATGGAAGGATAATAGCTGCATCTAGATGAGCTTTGACTTCCTGCCAAGGTCAATGACCCCTACACTGGGGCTGCTGTAAAAGGCTCCATAAAGTGTATAGTATTTAGAGGCTAAATGCAGCATGATTTTATAGTCATTAGCTTGTGGAGGGATCTTTTCTAATTTTCTTATTGGTACTTAGGGGCTCTAAATTGTTAATTACATGTAGTAACTTATTGCTGGTATAAACAACTAACATAAATGAAGATCTGTATGTATTCTTGACAGCTTATCTGCCAAAAAAACCACATTTAACTTTATTTTAAGGAATATTAATTACTTTTATTTAAGGAAAATTGATTAGTTTTTATTTCACTTTTTTTTCTGGATCCATCCTCCTATTCTTCACTCCCAAAGGAATTCAAACCCTTCTTTATAACAGAAAATCAATCAAAAATGCCTATTACACAGATGGATGTGATATATTGCCTTATTAGTGACTGTCCTTTTCCTCCCCAGAAAGGAATTAAAGTTCATCATCTCTTTCCTGGAAACTTTACTATCTTTCATTTATTCAGTATTCAGCTTACTTTTATTGATTTTTGTCATTTACACTGCTGCAGTCATTGTGTATATAGTTGTTGTTTTTTTTTTCCTTATTTCATTCTGCATACCTTCTTATAACTATTCCTATATTCCTCCCAAATCTTCATAATCATTTTTTCTTATGATACCAAGAGATCATATTCTCTTATGTTCATGTGTCACAATTTGTCAAATCAATTCTTTGCCAACACAAAAAGAGTTCTTGGGGATATTTTGATACATATTGGACCTTTATTTCTGTCTCTGACTTCTCTTGGGTTATTGCTAGATAGGAATAAATGGTTGAGTCAACTTATTTTTACAATTCCAAACTGATATAAAAATGGCTGGAGAAATTCATAACTGATTATCTTCTCAGAGTCTGACTGAGTCAACAAGCATTTATTAAATACCTACTATGTGTCAGACATACTGTGCTAAGCTTTTGGGATACAAAGGCAACACAGCAAGGCCAGTCTTACTGAATTGGCGATTGTGGAAGGCAGGACCAAAAAGTCAGGAATCAGCTAGGTTGTTATCTAGTTACTCAATCTCATCTGATTCTTTGTGAAGCTATGAATCAAAGTATACCAGGCCCTTCTAAACTTCACTATCTCTTAATCCAAATTCATGGTCATTGTTTCCATGATATTATCTATGCATCTCATCTTTATGAGTTAAAATTATCTGATCCTTATAAGGACCATTTATTTGATCCTTATAAAATACAAGGTGTATGGTACATTAGAAAAAAATCCTTAAGATTTATTCCTAAAGCACAGGTCTGACCATGTCACTTTACCCCTACTTCTGTTAAAGGAGCTGCAGTGGATCCTTATTCCTAAATCAAATACAAATTCCTCCCTTAGGTTTAAAATTCTTCACAACCTGTACACTTTCCACCTTTTAGTTCTTATACTTGCCAGCCTCCAAGTATGTTATAGTCAGGAAGATCTGTATTCCAGTCCCAATTCAGATGATTACTGGCTATGTCACTTGACCCTCTCTTGGGGGAAGTTGATAATAAGGGCCCTCTCTTGGATGCTCCCCACACCCCCTACTTCATTCCTGACTCTATGCCTTTTTGTTGTCTCTCTTTCATACCTGGGATGCTCTGTTTTCGTCTTTCCTCTAGGCTTTTCCATTTTCTCTGGAAGACCTTTCCTAAAGTACTGTGCAAATTCTTCCCCCCAAATTACCTCCCATTTACACTATGTATATCTTCTTTGTTTATGGGTGTTTGCATGTTCTCCCCTCCATTAAGAGTTTTTTAAGGACCAAAGCCTTGTTTTTGCTCCCAACCCCCACTTTTTTCCCCTATCAACAGCACCTGGAATTTAGAAATTAATACATATTTGATGGCTGGCTAATTGGCAGGATGCTCTTTCAGAACATCATACTCAAACTGTTGGAGTCAGAACTAGGCCCTACAGGGTTTCCTCAGAATGTGCAAGGCTGGTCCCTTTCATGCTGGGGACTTTAAAGCTGATGAGAATAGGAGATTTTAGGGGGTGAAGGAAGGAATTGATGACCTACCCTGAGTTTCTTTACAGGTTAATTACAGTGATTTGTTAGTGTACAGATTTCCTCAGTATGTGATTTTGCTTTGTTTGAATGTATCTTTTGAAGTATCATCAGTAATTTTGAGCTGTTTTTTGAATGTATACTGAACCACAAAATACTTTAATATGGGGTATTATTCAAAGAATATCTTAAGTGGTGTCTGAGGTAATGCTCAGTCAGTATTTTTTAATTAATTGGCAAATTTACAAGCACACACACACATTTCTAGTCTTTAATGAAATGTTTTTCATCTTAAAAAAAGAAATAGCATGGATTTATAAAGAACCTGTAGAAGACTTAAGTTAAAGAATGGGTTCAGAGACATTGAAGTTGTGTGACTCTACATAAATCACTGAACTTTTTAGAACACAGGGCAGTTACTTAAGATTCTTGTGAATAAGGTACTTATTCTTATGAACAGGTGCCTTACTCTTTTGGATGGGCTGTTTACTGCTTTGGTAGAAAGCATTTCCATACCAGGAGTTCACTGTATTCTTCTTTCACAAGCCTAGACTCTCCTTCCCCAAAACAAAACTATCTTGACATTTGGCATTTTTTAGATTCATTGAAGTTTAAGATGCATATTGTTCCCATTTTTTTTTTCTCCTGCCACCAATGGTTCTTACCTTGCCATAGACAAGGGTTTCTTAAACTTTTTTGTGTGATGTGCTTTTTGGACAACATGGCAAATTATAGACTCCTTTTCAGAATATTCTACTTACAGATGGAGGGGTGAGTAATAGATTAATTTTATTTTAACATCTTTATACTTGCAGGTGTTAATATAACTACCACTATGTCCTAATCTAAAGACTGATCTTTTCATATCTTTATTTCTGTTTTACTTACAGATGGGATGATTGATAATTATTGCTTCAAAAGAGATAAAAAATAAAATCAGAGGTATCAATCATAATCCAAGACAAAGCAAAAACAAAAGTAGAACTATTTTAAAAAGGTAAGCAGAGAAATGACATTTTGTTTAAAAGGCAGCATAAACAGTGAAGTCATTTTCATACTTAACATATCTGCACCAAATAATCTGTATCTAAATTCTGAAAGCACAAGTTAAATATGTTACAGGAGGAAATAGGTGATAAACTATGCTTTTGGGAGGCCTAAATTTTATCCTCTTAGAACTAGATAAATCTAACAAGAAATAAACAAGAAAGTAGTTAAGGAGATGAATAGAATTTTAGAAAACTTTTAATCTATATCTCCATATTATTGAATGTAATTTTTATTCATTATCATCTTAAAAGGATGTGCTTAATACTAATGCTTCTCTGTATTTTGTTGTGAGATTTTTAAGACCTAATACATGGTCAGTTTTTGTGAAGATAGCATCCACAACTAAGGGAAAGGTCTACTCTATTTCTATTTCCTTTCAATTTTCTACAGAAGTCTATAATATCTTTTGATTTAAAAAAAAACTTATCAGTATCAAATATGAAAAGAATAATGAAGATGAAATTAAAGCAATTATTAGAAGGTATTTTACCCAATTATAGCTCAATCAGTCTAAAAACCTAAATAAAAGAATGAAGATTTACAAAAATATCACTTGTCCAGATTAATATAATGCTTAAATAACCCTATCTTAGGAAAGAAATTTAACAAACCATGAGATCCTCAAGAAAAAAATCTCCAGGATCAGATAAATTCACAAATGAATTATACCAAACATCTAACAAAATTTAATTCCAATATTGTATAAACTATTTGGAAAATAGGCAAAGTAGTTTTACCAAATTCCTTTTATGACACAAATATGGTATAGATACTTAAACTAGGAAAAGCAAAAACAGAGGAAATTATAGATCAGTCTTCCTAATGAATATCATTACAAAATTTTTGGAAAAAAATGCTAGCAAGGAATCATAGTATGTGTGTGTGTGTGTGTTATATATATATATATATTATATATTACACATATATATAATATATATATTATATAATATATATTACACATATATATCAATATATATATACACACACATTTTCACATATATAGATGTAATGTAGATTTCTCTCTTGATTGAATCTTTTTCTTTTCTTTTTTTCTTTTTTCTTTTTTTTTTTTTTTTTTGTTGAGGCTGTTGGGGTTAACTGATTTGCTCAGGGTCACACAGTTAGTATTAAGTGTCTGAGGCCAAATTTGAACTCAGGGTCCTTTTGACTTCAAGGCTTTGATTGAATCTTTTAAATTTGACTTTGAGATCAATGAGTACTAGTTCTACTTTTTCCCCCTAATGAATTCTACTCCTAATTCTGGTTTTAGTGTTTGTGTATATTTCTTATTTCCTATCCCTGCTAATTCTACTTTAATTCTAATCCTTAACTTGCCTCCAGCCCCCTTCCCTCCCTTATCTTCTTCTTCCACTTTTTCCCTCCCTTTTTATCCCATTTCCTTTAGTCTACATACTTTATCCTACTCGTCTTAATCTAAAAACTCTTTTATGCCCCACCTTATCCTATTCCCCCCTCTTATTTCTTTATAGATTTTAGAAGGTACTATATACCCTTCATTGTGTATATATGAATTGTTCCCTATTTAAACCATTCCTGATATAACTTTTCAGAACAGGTTTACTCCCCCTTCTAATGCCTCTGTGTTGGTTCTTCCTCTATATCTCATTTGTATAATATCATTACTATTTTTACCTTTTGCTAGGCAGTTTTCCTTTTAGAGTCATAGCTTACTCAATTCTGCCCAGTCTTTCTTTGGAGCTACCTACTTACTCCTTTCGATCTTAAATATATGATATATATTTCCATGGTTGTTCTTCTTGAGCCTGTTGAAATTAAACTTTGATGCTCACTCTTACATGTTAAATTTTCTATTAAATTCAGGTTTCATTGAGACAAAGTCCTGGAAATTTGTAAGTTTGTTGAATGTCCGTTTTTTTCATGCATAATTCATTTCATTATTCATGCTCAATTCATTATTCATAAATCATATTCATTAATTTCATATATATATATATATATATTATTCTAGGACCTGAGGTTTTTATTATAGCTGTAGATAAATCTTGTACAATTTTAATAGTAGCTCCAGCATGCTCAAATTTTTATTTCTTTCTTGGAGAATTTTCTCTGGGAGTTTCAAAATTTAGTAATGATATTCCTCTGTGTTTTCCATGGAGGATCTCTGAGGCAGTGATCAGTACATTTTTCTATGACTACTTTCCCCTTGTGTTCTATCACTCCAGGACAATTTTCTTTGATTATTATTATTATTATTATTTTTTTTTTTTTGCTTTATTAGGTCAAGGTTCTTTTTTTGGTCACAACTTTTACATATTCAATTATTTTTATATTTTATCTTCTTGATCTGTTCTCTAGATCTGTTGTTTTTCTTATGATATTTCACATTCTCCCATTTTTTCATTCTTTATATTTTGTTTTGTTGCTTCACCTTGACCAATTCTAATTTTCAAAGAATTATTTTCTTTTTAAGACTCTATATCCTTTCCTAATTGATTGACTTTCTTTTCACAATCTTAGGTGGTGGTTGTTTTTTTTTTTTTTTTTTTTGGATTGTTTTAATTTTTTTGTTAGTTTCCCTTCAATCTCTCTCATTTGATGTTTACAATATTTTTTGAGTTCTTCTATAAATTCTTTCTAGGTAGGTAGCCATTTAACATTACTCTTTGGGGAAGAACCTGCTTTTTTTTTTTAAACTTCAATGTCTTCCTCTGAAGATGAACCCTCATCTTTCCTATTCCCACAGCAAGTTTCTGCGGTTGGATTCTTTTTTCTTGCTATTCATTTTTTTTTTTTTAAAGAGAACTGTAAGCATCTCTAATCTTTGGGTACTCTCAATTCATAAAGCTGGCCAAAACTTTAGCCAACATGTAGTTGAACCCTCTGATTGCATAATATCTGTGTGCAATCCCTACTTTTCCACCAATTAATCTTGGTAATGAGTTGGCAGAAGATTTTATATATAATGAAATGGAAGCTTGGCAACATCCAGTGGTTTCTTGAGATCACTCAACTAATTAACAGCAGTGTTAGTACAAGAACTCATAACTTCTGACTCCTGAGTGAATGTTCTTACCACTGTGCCACACTTACATCTGGTCTTAATTCCTGTAATCAGATGGCAGCTGGCCAGATGAAGTTAGGGATGTACAACCTGAGCCCTAAATGGTAATCTTCTTGGACACTGAGTTACCCTTCCCCTCACCACTTTTATATATCACTCCTATAACCACTTCTACTCTCTTACTGTTTATAGAAATCTTAGAGAATAGAAACCTTCTGATTTAGTGGCAGAGGAAATTCTGGATTTGCCTTCAAGAATTTGCTCTTTTGGGATAACTTGAACTTGAAACGAATTGTTGTTTTATTATATGCCATCACTGGAGAAAGCTCTTTAGTTAGAAACAAATAAATTTTAGGCCATCCTCCTTAACTTCCAAGCACCTTATCTGAATTGTGCCTACTCCAGATCAGTGTGGTTTCATGAAATGTATGAGTCCTTTTGAGAAAATTGCACAAGGATGAATTGTCTAATAAACTTGTTTTTTTCATTCATTGGGTACTTAATAAAAATTTTTTAATAATATGGATAAATTAAAAACAAACAAACAAACTACAACAAAAAAACAACTCACACACTCCAGGTATAAATCTATCATAGATTGTTCATTTCTATGGTGAGATAGGAAGAGGGCTTCCTAGAATACCATGCTTAGTTTGGATATTCTTATAGACTGTATTTTGCTTAACTTAATTCTAAATTCCCATTTTCTTCTTTAGATGTTGCCTCTAACTTAGAAAAGTGGAGGTATTTAGGGTCAATTGTGCAGGGAGAAAATGATAGAAAAATGTGTTCTATAAAAAGCATTAGAGTCAAAAATAGTGTTGTTAAGGGTAGTGATAAGAAAATGATGGTAGTAATATATATATGTATATATGTGTATATATACATATATATATATATATATATATATATATATATATATATATTAGGATTTGTAACTGATATGGCAGTAAAAATTATACTAGACAATTTTTTTTTGGGGGGGTGTTTTTAATTTTGCCAGAGTGGTAAACTGCTGAGTGAATATGAGTTCATCTAACCCACTATATCCAGACCATGCTTCATACCTCATTCAGTCATTCACCAGGAAACCAGGTTAAGGTATGGTAAAGATTTCCTTTTCCGCACTACTTTAATCCTTTATTAGCAAAAAAGGTCATATAAAACTGATGCTGAGTGAAATGAACACAACCAGGAGAACATTGTACACACTTACAAAAAGATTATCTGATGCTCAACTATAATAGACTTATCTCTTCTCAGCAATACAGTGATTCAAAACAATTCCAATAGACTTAGGATGGAAAATGCCATCCATATCCAGAGGAAAAAATAAGAAGACTGAATGCAGAACAAAGCATTCTGTTTTCATCTTTTATTTTGGTGTGCTTTTGTGTTTTTTTTCCTTTTGTTCTGATTTTTCTTTCACAACATGACTAGTATGGAAATATGTTTAAAATGATTGCACATGTATGACCTATACCAGATTTCTTGCTTTATTGTAGAGGGGGAAGTAGGGAAGTTTTGAGGGGAGGAAGTTAGAACTGAAAATCTTACAAAAATGAATGTTGCAAACTATCTTTATATATAATTGGAAAAAATAAAATATTATTTAGGTAAAAATAAAGTTCATACGGTCTCATAGTAGACAGAATCAAGTCTTGGCATCTGAGTCCTGGTGTACAGTCCCTCTGACTCTTGCTAGTTATAGGGTGATGGGCAAATCACCTGTCTTCTCATCTCCAATTTCTCTTCTGTCAAATGGAGTTAGATACATATATTATAATATCTATCTATACATTTCACAGAGTTGTGAAGAAAACACCTTATTAAACCTTTTAAATTCTTATTTTAATGTGGGCCCACATGTGCAAAAATGTTTGTGGCAGCCCTGTTTGTAGTGGTTAGAAACTGGAAACCAAGTGGATGCCCATCAGTTGGGGAATGGCTGAATAAGTTATGGTATATGAATGCTATGAAATATTATTGTTCTGTAAGAAATGACCAGCAGGATGATTTCAGAAAGGCCTGGAGAGATTTACAGGAATTGATGCTGTGTGAAGTGAGCAGAACCAAGAGATAATGATCTCTTGTACATGGCAATAGTAAGATTATAAGATGATTAATTTTGATGGATGTGACTTTTCTCAACAATGAGATGATTCAGGCCAGTTCCAATGATCTTGTGATGAAGAGAACCATCTACACCCAGAGAAAGGACTGTGGGAACTGAGTGTGGATCACAACATGGCATTTTCACTTTTTTTGTTGTTTGCTTGAATTTTATTTTCTTTCTCATTTTTTTCTTTTTGTTCTGATTTTTCTAGTGCAGCAAAATAATTGTATAAGTATGTATGCCCATATTGGATTTATATATAATTTTACCATGTTTAACATATATTGAATTACTTTGCCACCTAGGGCAGGGGGTTGGGGGAAGGAAGGAAAAATTGGAACACAAGATTTTGCAAGGGTCAATGTTGAAAAATTATTCTTGTATATGTTTTGAAAATAAAAAGCTTCAAAAAAAAAAAAAAAAAAAAAAAGGAACTGAGGCAAACAGGGTGAAGTGATTTGCCTAGAGTCACAAAGCTAGTAAGTGTCTGAGGCCAGATTTAAACTCAGGTCTTCCTGACTCCAAAGCTTGTCCTCTATCTACTGCACAAGATCATCTGCTACATTCTGGGCCATTGCTAGTCATCCTGACTTTTGTCTTGTCACTAGCCTTCACTGACTCGAGGAAAGAGGGTGAGATTTTGCTCAACTCTGCCTCACTCAATTCTTGTACAACTCAATCGCCCCGAGATGTCATTGGTCCTCTTTGAAAATAAAGGGCAAATATTATTAATTGAGGGGAAGCTGACATGGTTATAACTACACTTGAGGAAAGCAAAGATGATTGGAGGATGGATTATTGAGGGGAGAGATTTGAGACTGGGAGACTGAAATAACTGCAAAGAATCTATGAAGGAAACCACTATTGGCACCTATAGAAAAAGCTGAGAAATAGCAGTAGTATAGGATAATTTTACATGTATAACATGTCTATGTATATATTTGTAAAATATAAATATGTACAAATATATAATATGTATATTTATGTAATTGTAGCCATTTTTAGGGTGGGAAGTATGGAGGGCAGAAAAAAGGAAAGAAAAAAAGAAAAAAGTTACAGGATAATTTTATTATGTATTTGAAAATATACAATATATATACAATATATATACAATGTTATTACATTGTATATATTTGCAGTATCATGTACAATCACACTGTTGTTTTACTAGGTTACTTATTGAATTAGTATTGTTTTATTTATTTTTAAATATTATGGAAATTATTAAAAGTAAAAGAAATAAAAATACTATAGTAATAGTCCACATGAGATAAAAATGGCTTGCCTCAGGGTGATGGCCATGTGATTTGGAGAGAAGGGGGCAGGTAGGAAAGATATTGTGAAGGCAGAAACAATGTTTTACAATGGATTTGATATATAGAGCGAGTGTGAGTAAGATGCCACAGTAGTTGTGAGCCTGAGTGACTGGGAGTATGGGAAGTGCCTTCAGTAGTGATAGGAAAGTCTGTTTTGGGGAAAAGATAAAATTTAGTTTGAATGTATATTCAAGGAAATGAGAGAGATCTATTTTGAGGTGTCCAAAAAGCATTTGATGAGTGATGTGAGAAGACTATGGCTAGGGGTGGAGGCAAGGGCCAGATAGGGACAAAATAAATTAATGACCTTTTGGTAACTCTGGAAAGTACACTGGAGCTAGAATCTGAGTATCTAGGTTCAAATGCTGCCTCCGACAACTAGTAATTGTTTAGCCTTGGACAAATCATTGTTCCTATCTGGTCAATTTCTTCTACTGCAACATAATTGATCCTTTCCAACTTGAAGTCTATTATCTTCCATGAATTTTTATTTGGGTTGGATAATAACTACCAAGTCAAATTTGATATGAATGGAGAGTTTTCAAATAAAACATAACTTTTAAATAATCACTTTAAATAATATGCAATGCAACATCTCTACTAATTGAAGTTGCAATTTAAAACAATGTGATAATGCCGCACAAGCATCAGATAATTAAAAGTAAATAAAATTTGATGTATATAAGAATTTAGAGAAAGTCATGTCCATTTGTTATTGGTAGACTTAAAAATCATAGTAATGTTTGGATAGCAATTTGGAAGATTTCGTTACAGTTAGAAAAATTCTTAAGCCCTTGGATCCAATAATTCCTTTTAATAAAAAAAGGAAGTTCAAATATTTTCATATTTATTTATTACTGTAAAATCTGAATTTAAACTAATACTAGAAACTGTCTAGTAATAGAGAAATAACTAAACAAATATAGAGTACATCAATATACATCAATACAGTAGAATCCTATAATGCAGTCAGGACAGATATAAAGAAACTGAGAAATGAGGAAATACTTTGTAATGTGGAAAATGGAAAGAAAAAAGAGTATAACCAGATGATTAGCATGCATGATTATTTAAAGAATGAATAGATAAAGAATTCCAATGAAAATTTAGAATCATGGAAAAATTAATATAATAGAGAAACATATTTTGTATTTAATTTAAATAATCATGAATCAAATTTAATTAGATTTTTATCTAGATGTTTATAAATAATTTAGTAAAGTAAAAATGATTCTCTTCTAACTGTTGCTTTTACCCTTATACACATATGCAGAATTTTTTTCTTAACAGAATTGTGTGATTTTTATTAATTGATCATCACTTAAACATATAGAATTAGAACCAAGGTAGTTATGTTTTCTAAAACTTTAGGAATAATGAGAGCTTGACTCTCTGAAAACAGTTAATGATCCTGTTTTCTACTTTTACTCAAAGACACTTCAATAATATTTAGTGAAAATCTTTCCAAATTTATTACTCTATAAAATATAGGGCTCAGACTAGGTGATTACTTAGCCCTCTTTCCAGTTCTAAAGTCATATGACTCTAAATTGATGGACAAATCATAATTCATGTGAATGCCTGATGCTTTTTATTCAATCTTATTATCTGAGTAACTTTTAACTCACTTGACACCTTTGAGCTTCAGTTTTTCATCTGTCACATGAAGTTGTTGAATTCAATGATTTCCAAAGATTGCTTCCTTCTATCTTTAAATGTTGTGAATGTGCTTTAGGAATAAAGCAAAATTCCAGTGTTGTCACACCTAAAACAGTTGCTTGCTTTATGATAAGTAAGGATACTTGTATGCTTCTTCTGATGGTCATAAACTTTTGTCCATTGGTATTAACATATTTAAGATGTTTGTTTTGGAGGACTCTGGTGGGCATATGACCTAGTGAAGTTGGGGTGGGAGAAATTAAGACTTATAGATACAATTGCTTTATGTTTATGTATTTTTTTCTTTAATTAGGGCAACATACTACAGAGTCCATTCCCATAAGGGTGGAGCCCAAGTATGAGTCACGATATTCACTATAATCATTAAGTAATAAAAGGTAGCATCTAAGAACTGGAACTGTTACCTATGGTCTTTTGATTCTAAGTAATAATAATAGTTCATCTCTATAAAAAGGTTTGTCTTGCAAAGAGCTTTTGCATTACATTATCCCATTTTTATCTTTACAACAACCTGTGAGACAAGTATAGCAAGTGTTACTATTATTATGGCTGTTTGACAGTTGACGTCAATGATAGAAGATAAGAGACTTGTTTGTTGTTATTTTGGAGAAGTGGAATATGAAGTTAGGCCTTATTTGATTCCTTGTTTGGCTTTATCATTATGCTAAGGGTTGTTTCAATTCAGAATGAGTTAGTGGAGAGCTGAAGTCAATCAAAAGAGAACATTAGAACTTGGGAAAAGAGGAGGAAGAAAGGGGGGAAGGAGAAAGGAAGAAATGGAGAAAGGAGAATAAATACTGGAAGAGGAGAAAGAGAAAAGAAATGGGAAGATAGAGTGAGGAGAAGAAAGGGAGAGAGATGTGTGTGGGAGATAAAGGACAAAGGAAAGGGAAAAGCATAAGGGCAAAGAGAAGAGGCAATAGAAACTGGAGTGAAGGAAAGAAAGGATAGGAAGAGAAACATATCCCAGTGGCTACAAAATGGAGTTTTCAAAAGGAGATGAGGGATGTTAGCCAAAGAAAAAGAAAGGATATTTCTCTTACCTCCCAAGCTTTCTTCATCTTTAAGATGGGAGTAATAATACATTTGCCATTTTCTTCTTCAGATCACTTTACAGTTGAGGAAACTGAGACAAACAGGGTTAAATAGCTTGATGGAGGTCTCACAGGTAGCTGAGGTCAAATTTGAGCTTAAGAGGAGTCTGGACATTCTACCCACTGACTCACCTAATTGCCCAACAATAATCACACTACTAGATTATTGTGAGGATTAATAGATATCATATGTGTAAAGTGCTTTGTAAGCAATAAAAAGGTCTGTAAATGGGAATTACTGTTGCTATTATTCTTTATTGTGATTTAGGAGCAAGCATATTGTACCTTGCCAGGTTATAACTTGGAATTTTGAAGTGATGTTGGGGCATGGTAAGTTTCATATAGATAGAGAATGGGAACTGAGAATCAGCCGCAAAAATCAGACTTGGCAAGAAGTTAACAATGAATAAGATGCAGTTCTCTTGACTTTTCACATCACTCTCATATTAACTCACAAGAATTTTTGTGATTTATAAATCACCTTTCTTCCATGTTCTGATGCCTTCCTTTTCCCCTATCTTGCTGCTATATTGATATTGCTTTAATTTTTTTCTTCTTTTTCAATAATCTAATTTCCCCCAATTGCATGTATAAAATTTTTTTAACATCTGTTTTTTAAAATTTTGAGTTCCAAGTTCTCTTCCTCCCTCTTTGCTTTCCTTCCTTCCTGAGATAGTAAGTAATTTAATATAAATTATACATGTGCAATGAAATTGATAGTGTTTTTTACTGAATCCCTTTTAAAACACTTAGGAAGGGTAAATAGGCTTTCAAGAAGAAATCTGTTATGTGGAAACCCAAGGAAAAGGGGGGGGGATAGTATCAATAAAAAAGGCTCTAGGAAACAGGGAAGAAAAGATTAGGGAGAGGAGCAGTGGCTGTCTTAAATAATTTGAAGACTATTAAGTATAAGAGTGATTAGAGTTGACTCCAAAGGGCAGAACTAAGGAGCAGTGGATGGAGACAGCACAGAATCAGATAAACGTATGACATGAGGTGAAAAACAAACAAGGAAATCATTAGAGCCAAAACAATTAAAGCTATCTGAAAGTGAAACAGACTGATTTGTGAGGTAGTAGGTTCCTCTTCATTGGAGGATTTATGTAGAGTCTGGACAATTGCTTGTTAAGAATGATGTATAGCCAATTAGATCCAGAGAGAAGTGCAGACCCTTCAGGTCTTCCTCCAGCCAGCTTAAGGGGAAAGAGAGTGAGGAGATCCATATTATCAAAACTGAGAACTCCCCTTTTTTATCATGGACTGTGACATCCCACACTCTTGAATAATTTCACTTCAGGGCTAACGTGATCATTTATAACATGGCCAAGCTTCCTTCTCAGAATCATGTTCAGAATTCCCAAGGTGGAGTTATGACATCCAAAAGGTGAACCCATGCTTTATATTTTAGTGTGAAAAAGTCCTTGAATGAATGGGAGTGAAGTTGCACAGTATTAACTGAGAACTCTTGGTTATGCCGATTTTATAAACTAATCAAGTTAGTTCAGAAGTCAAATTATTCAAAAGACCAGAAAATGAATTTGACATTCTATTAAAATCTCTGAGGAGGAATGGGAATAGAGATGAGGACAAGGGGAAATAAATAAATTCTGTTCCTATCTTTATTGTGTGTGTGTGCCTGCATGTATATGTGTTTGTATTTATTATTATCATTGTTATTTTGGCAAGAGGAAAAAAGATGGATAGTAGAATTGTAAGGTACCTAAAAGATCTCTGAATACAACTTTTGTGAGCACAGCTCTGAGGATAATCTCTATGGATTCTTCCAAAATATTCTGGAAGAGGGAAATTGCCACATTGTGTCATCTATTGGCCTTATATAGCTTCTGCAAATCTCTCCCTGCCTTCTTATGTCAAAAATGATGATTGGGAAAGTCATGCTATGGAAGGGATAACTATTTCTTATTCCTAGACAGGAGAGGTAAGAGGGAAGAGTCTATAGAGAGTTGACTTTGGATCTGGAAGATCTGAGTTCAAATCTTGTTTCTCATACATGTTATTAGTGTGATCAGACATGTGCCAGTTGATGTATATGAGCTCTGGGGAGAAAATTGGGACACTTAATTTATTTTTTTTTTAATTTAAAAATATTTTTATTTAAAGTTTTGAGTTCCAAATTTTATCTTCCCTCTTATATACTTGTTGAGCAATTGAATGTAGGTTATACATGTGCAATTATGGAAAACCTTTCCATGTTAGTTACTTTGTACAAGAAGATTCAAATAAAAGGGGAAAAATGAAAAAAAAAAGTAAGTGACAAATAGCATGCTTCAGTTTATATTCAGTCACTATCAGCTCTTTCTATGGAGGCAAATCGTATGCTTCATCATTCATCCATTTCTGAGAATAGCTAAGTCATTCACATTTTTCTCATTGAACAGTATTGCTGTTACTGTATATAATGTTTTCCTGATTGTGTTCACTTGACTATGCAACAATTAATGTAAGTCCAGATTTTTCTGAAATCATCCTACTTTTTATTTTATATATATATATATATATTACAAACAAGTCCTTTTCCTTTTAAAAAAATTTCTTTGGGATATAGACCTAACATTGCTATTGCTGAATCAAAGGGTATGCATACTTTTATAGATCTTTGGGCAGAGTTACAATTTACTTCCTAAAATGGGGGGTGGGTAATTCCCAACTCTACTCACAGTGCATTAGTGTCCCAGTTTTCCCATATCCCCTCAACCATCAATTTTCCTTTTTTATCATATTAGTCACTGTGATAGGTGTGAGATGGTATCTCAGAGCTGTTTTAATTTGCATTGTGATTTAGAACATTTTAAAAAATATGATTATATATAGTTGATTTCTTTGTCTGAAAATTGACTTCATATCCTTTGACCATTTATCAATTGAGGGGTGGCTTGCATTTTTATAAATTTGACTCAGTGCTCTATATATTTGAGAAATTAGACCTTTATGAGAGACACTTTTTACACTCCCCCTCCAATTTTCTGTTTTCCTTATATTTTTGGTTCTATTGATTTTCTTTGCATAAAACATTTTTATTTTATATAATCAAAATGTACCCATTTTGACATTATTTTGGGATACAGTGTGAGATATTCGTCTAGTTTCTGTTATGCTGTTTGCTAGTTTTCCCAGAAGTTTTTCTCAAATAATGATTTTTCATTCTAAAAACTTAAATCTTTGAGTTTATTATGTACCAGAATACTATAGCAATCTACTATAGTTAATTTGTACCTAATCTATTCCATTGTTCTACTGCTCTATTTCTTAGCCAGTATCGGATTGTTTGATGATTTACAGTTTGAGATCTGGTATGACTAGATCACCTTCTTCCCCTCCTCCCCAGAATTGATTCCTTTGATATCCTTGAGTTTTTGTTCTTCCAGGTGAATTTTGTTATCATTTTTCTAATTCTATGAAATAATTTTTTTGATACTTTGGTATGACACTAAATAAATAAAGGGTAGAATTGTCATTTTTATTATATTGGCTTGGCATATCCATGAGCAATTGATATTTTCCAATTGTTTACATATGTCTTTATGTGTTTGAAAAGTATTTTACAGTTTCTGGGTTGGTTTTGGCAGATAGACTCCCAAATATTTTTTATTGTCTACAGTTATTTGAAATGGAATTTCTCTATCTACCTCATTGTTGTTAATTTATATATGTGTATAAATGCTGAATTTATTTGGGCTTATTTTGTATCCTACATTTTGCTAAATTTGTTGGTAACTCCAAGTAGTTTTTTAGTGATTCACTAGGACTTTCTAAGCATAAAATCTTATCTTCAATGATGATATGTGATAGTTTTGTTTCCTCATTACACATACTAATTCCTTTAATTTCTTTTTGTTCTCATGTTGCTATAGCTAACATTTAATGGATAGTATAAAATAATGGAGGTTATAATGGGCATCCTTGCTTCATTCCTGCTTGTATTGGAAAGGCATTTAGCTCTTGCTTATTACAGATAATGCTATCTAATGGTTTTAGATAAATATTACTTATCATTTTAAGGTGAGCTCCAATAGTTCCCATGTTTTCTAGTGTTTTTAATAGGGATGGCTGCTATATTTTGTCAAAAGCTTTTTCTGCATTTATTGAGATAATCATATGATTTTTATTAGTTTTGTTATAGAGATGATTAATTATACTAATGGATTTCCTAATATTGAACCAGTCCTGCATTTTGGTATAAATCCCATCTAGTCATAGGGTATAATCTTTGTGATGTATTGCTTTAATCCCTGATAGTATTTTATTCAAAATTTGTTACATCAATATTTACTAGGAAAATTGCTCCACGATTTTCTTTGTCTGTTTTGGTTCTTCCTGGTTGGAATGTTTGTTGTAAAAGGAAATTGGTAGGACTACTTCTTTGCCTATTTTCCCAAATAGTTTGTATTGTATTGGGATTAGTTGATCTTCAAATGTTTGGTGGAATTCTTCGTCTGGTTCATGGGATTTTTATCTTAGGAAGTTCATTGATTGATTGTTCAATTTCTTTTTCTAACATGGGATTATTTAAATATTTCATTTCCTCTTCTGTTAATCTGGGTAATTTATATTTTTTGTAAATATTCATCTATTTCATTTAGACTATCAAATTTATTGGCATACAAATGGGCAACATAGACCCTAACAGTTGTCTTAATTTTCTTTTCCTTGGTGGAGAATTCATCCTTTTTGTTTTTGATACCAATAAACTAGTTTTCTCCTTGACTTTTTAAAATAAAATTAACCAATGGTTTATCTATTTTATTGTCACTCTCCCCATAAAATCAGTTTTTATTTTTACCTATTAGTATAATGTTTTTCTTATTTTCAATTTTATTAATCTTTCCTTTGATTTTTAATATTTCCAATTTGGTGTTTAACTGAGGATTTCAATTTGTTTTTATAGTTTTCTTAGTAGCATGCCCAATTCATTGATTTGCTTTTTCTCTATTTTATTCATGTAAACAATTAGAAATATTTTGGCTGCATCCCATACATTTTGTTAGGTTGTCTTATTGTTGTTATTGTCTTTGATGAAGTTATTGTTTCTATGATTTGTTCTTTAGTCCACTTTTTCATTATTAGATTATTTAATTTTCAATGATGTTCCTTAGAGTTTTCCTTTTGGCATTTCTTTTAGTCAATGATCAATGGATTCTATCAATTTTTGTTTTGTCCTCAGATTCTTTATCAGGGAAGTTTTTTTTTTGATAATTTCTTGAAAGATGTCCTGGCTTTTATTGTTATTGTTGTTGTTATTATCATTATTATGGCTTTCAAGATAGTCCATATTATCTCTCCTGGATCTATTTTCTAAGTCAGTTGTTTTTCCAGTGAGAAATCTCAATCCTCCCTCTCCTTTTTTATTTTGTTTTATTTTATCTTAATGTCTCATAGTCATTAGTTTTTACCTTTTTTAATTCTAATCTTAAAGAATTATTTTCTTCAGTGAGCTTTTGTACTTCCTTCTTCATTTGGCCAACTCTGTTTTTTAGGGAGTTATTTTCCTTGGTAAATTTTGTTTCCCCTTCCCCTTGCTATTTATTCTATTTTCGTGATTCTTCTATATTACTTTCATTTCTTTTCCCATTTTTTCTTAAATTTCTTTACTTTTCCATCCTTTTAAAAAATCTCTTTTTTCCCCCAGAAGTTATTTTTGGGTCTGAAACCAAATGACATTTTTTTGAGGCTTCACATGTAGTGATTTTTGATACTATTGTTCTCATCTCATCTTATACCTTGATTCTCTCTATCACCATAGTAACTTTCTATAGTCAAGCTCTTTTCTTTTTTCTTTCTTCTCTCTCTCCTTCCCTTCTTTCTTTCTTCCCCTCCTCCATGTCCTCTTCCCTCCCCTTCCTCTTCCCTCCCCTTATTCCTCTCTTCCTTCTCCCTTCCCTTCTCTTCTCTTCCCTCCCCTTCCCCTTCTCCTTCCCCTTCTCTTTCCCCTTTCCTTCCCCTTCTTCTTCCCCTTCCCTTTCCCCTTCCCCTTCCCTTATCTCTTCCCTTTCCCCTCCCCTTCCCTCATTTAACCCCTGCCTTTTTTAATGACTTGGTGTTTTTATGTGACATTTGGGTTCTAGTTGTGTATTACCTCAATTTTTTTTGTGCTTGGGCTTTGGTTCTCACTTCTGGCTTTCACTGAGCTTTCCAGCTAGTTGTTTACTTTTGCTGGAAGAAGTCTTCCCTTCTGGTTTGTCCTGGGGATTCCCCTTTGGCCTCCCCTGGGTGTGGGGTTTAGTTTCTGGCCTGTTTCATGGGTGAGGTCTTGCTACTGGATTGCTATGATAACAGTCTTTCTGATGACTGGTCATGGAGGAGAGTTCTTCCTACTGGTCTGCTCCAGAGGTGGGGCTCTGCTGCTGGGTTGCTATGGAAACAAGGTTTCTCTACTGGTAGGCCCCAGGAACTGAGCTTACTGGAGAGGGATCAGTCAGTGCCTCCCAGATGGCTTGTGCTAGGAGAGGTATCAATGGGGTGAGACCTTTTGTGCTACATAGACTGCTCACTTGCTTAGAGTTCTCCTGGTTTGCAGGAGGGTAGGACCTCCCTGGAAGATTGCCCCAGGTGTGGAGCCTTGCTGCAGGTTCCCTGTTGTGCTGCAGGTTGCTGCTTACTGTTGTTCTTGGATCAAGATTCTCTCCCACCCTAGTGAGATTGACCTTTTCCTGTCAGACTGAGAAATTGTAATCTTGTTACTAGACCAATTCTGAGATGGCTTTCTAGTTGTTAGGAAGGGAATTTGGAAGGCTTCAGAGGTTTCCTTCCTCACTCTTCCATCTGGACACTGGAAGAACCAGAGTATATTTTAAAGCTTGTTGATATTATTAATTTTTTCACCTTTACTTTCTTAAGTCTAAAAAAATCAGTCAATAAATAATAAATCAAGCCCTGATTTATAATTTTATGAGGTGTGCAGAATGATGAGGTGTATGAACGCTTGGGCTCAAAATTTAGTAATCAGAGTGGAGCTTGCTTCGGCACACTCACATGTATAATTCTGGACAAGTTACTAAACAATTTATTGCCCCTAAGCAGCTTTCTGTGAGTTCATGTCCACAGAGAAGATGCTGATGATCTATATGGGTAGAGGGAATTTTTTCCCTAGCAAGCTCCCTGTGGTAATGAAACTATAAGTCTGGTCCCAAACCAAAACGATTTGAAAGAAGGGTTCATGGAAAACTACTTTGCTAGCAAGAATTATAAGAAGGGTTGGATTCCTATGTGTCTTATCCATTGAGTTCTAACTGAGCAAAATCACATTCTAAACAACATTTCTGATGTCCTTAAAGAATTTCCAATAACCCCCAAATTTCATTGTTAATTTTTCAAATCCATATTTATTTTATTTGGACTTCACTCCCAAGTATTCATGTCTTATTTCCTCCGTGCTTGGGAAAATGCTTCTCATCTTGCTTGCCAAGAAGGGGACCAGATTGGTAAATCTGATTTGACTTATAGTTGACAACTTTGGTGTGAAACTGGGATTGCATTCAAGACTTATGACTTTCAGGCTTTACAAAGTTTTAGAAAATAGCATCTTTTGTTTGACTGTGTTATTCAAGACTCCATGGATGGATAGCTTCCAGAAGTCTATATGCAAGAGAATGTTCCCTTTCTGATACCTTTGTGGAATAAATAAAATTGAAGAATAAAGAAATCAATAGAGTAAGCAGAAAAATAAAGAGGTAAAAATCAAACATAGTTTCCAGTCTTTTAGCTGTCTAAGTGTGGGGCTGTTTGGTGTGCCAAAGAATTGTTTACTTAGCATTGTGAATAGAGTGCTGGATTTGAATTTTGGAAGACCTCCATTGAAATACTTCCTTGGTTCTGTGACCCTATGCAGATCACTTAACCTCTGTCTTAGTTTCCTCAATAAGTAAGATGAGGGTAATAATAATACCTTTTTCAAATACATGCAATGATAGTTTTAACATTCATCTTTGCAAAACCTTGTGTTCCAAAATTTTCTTCTTCCTTTCTCCCCTCCCCTAGACAGGAAGCAATCCAATATAAGTTGAACATGAGCGATTCTTCTAAACACATTTCCATATTTGCCATGCTGTACAAGAAAAATCAGATCAAAAGGGGAAAAAACACAAGAAAGGAAAAAGCCAGCAAACAAAAACAAGGTGAAAATATTATGCTTTGATCCATATTCAGTCTTCATAGTTCTCTCTGAATACAGATGGCTCTTTTCATCGCAAGTACATTGGGATTGCCATCAATCAAGCCCCTGTTGAAAAGAGCCAGGTCCATCACAATGGATCATTGTATAATCTTCCTGTTGCCGTGTACAATGTTCTCTTTGTTCTTCTCACTTCGCTTAGCTTCGGTTCATATAAATCTTTCCAAACTTTTCTGAAATTAGCCTGCTCATCATTTCTTATAGAACAATAATATTCCATTACAGCCATATATCATAACTTATTCAGCCATTCCCCAACTGATGGGCATCCACTCAATTTTCAGTTCTTTGCCATTACAAAAAGAGCCGCTACAGCCTTGTGGGTCCCTTTCCCCCTTTTTATGATTTCTTTGGATACTTATGTACCAGGCATGGTTTTAAATAACCAGAAAGGTGGTCCCTGTCCTCAGAGGACTTCTATTCCAATGGATAGCTAGAATAGAAATAGAATATAATAGAATAGAAAGGATGACTATACCTATGGCAGTGGAGTTTGGAAATGTAGCCTGATTATAGACAAGAGAAAATGAAAACTTGCCTATCAGAGCTGAAGAAAAGAATCAAAGGATTCTTGGAAAAAAGTAAAAGAGGATGACCAGAATACATGAGGGCAGATTTGTATGTGGGGGAAATGTGGCTGCCTAAAGGGAAAAAAAGACATAGTTTTAAAATTCCACAAACCTTAAAACACATATTTTTTTGAATAAAACATTGACCCAAATATTCAAAATAACCTCATAAGGATATCATTCTACTTTTAAAATAAGTCACTAAATCAGAATATTGAAAATAGAACTCCAGAAACTCCTTTTCCCAGATGAGAAACTGTATGAATAAATATAATATGTCTAATATGACATGTTATATAATAATATATAATATAAATAATATTATATATATAAATTATAATATATTTTATGATATATATTATAATATATAAATATATTATATAAAATTGCATATATATTTTAACCTGCACCTATGATTGTATTAGTGTAAGGAACTCCTGGTGGGGTGGGAAAATTCCCTCTATCCATGCAGATTGGCACCAGTTATGTCACTTAAAGAGTTAGGATCACACAGCTGGTACCTTTCTGAAGCAGTACTTAAATCTGTATCTTTTGAATTCTGAGACCATGTCTCCATATATAAAATACCAGGCTGCCTCTCAAGAAACAGTCATTTCTGAACTTTAGTATTTGTATTGATTATTCAGTCTCATCAAACATATTTTAGAAATGCCTATGTTTTCTATTCAAAGTGATTTTCTTGTATTTGATCCATTACTTTGATTTGTCTCCCTAGATTATGGAATCTAGAATTGGTCTTCATCAGTCTATGTAGTCCAGTATAAAGAATTATTGATTGGGAAACAGAGAACTTCAGCTGAAGTCCCAGGATGCTGACTTTTGGACAAGTCATCTAGCTTAGGGTTTCTTAACTTTTTTTCCCCCACTTCTGAGCCCTTTACACTAAAAAAATTTTATATGACCCCATTTTGAATCCAAGCCAAGGTATTTCTGGTAGTGTTCAAGCATGCACAGTGCAAAGAGCATGTTGTATGTTCAGAACCAAGAGTGCAATGAAGTTGCACAATTCAACAGGGGCAAGTACTGCCAGAAACACCTCAGGTTGATTATGTGTTTGATTTTGAGTTAAGTTTTGGTTGCTGTGTTCAGAAACCTTTTACTGTTGCCAAACTTTTCATGATCCCTACAGTCAATTATGTGACCCCCTAATAAGACAGTTGAAGCTGTCTCACTTCTGTGAATCTGTTTTATGATTTGTAAGATGATGGAATGGGATTGGATGCCATACAAGATTTCATATACATACATTTATATATATATATATATATATATATATATATATATATATATATATATATATATATCCTGTTGTTGTTTAGTCATTTCAGTCCTATTTTATTCTTCATGCCCATTTCTCGGCAAAGTTCCTTTTCCATTCAATTGCCTCCAAATCACCAGGTATCACCAATGATCCTTTCTGTAGTAGATAGTATTTCTGATGATTTCCTATAGATTCATAATTAATAGATTTAAGAGGAGGTGGGTGGCTTCCTTGGAAGCTATTAAAACCAGATTTAGTTGCTTTAGTGTGAGTCATTTTTTATATCCCTGCCAAATATTGTCCACCCAAAATGTGACTTTGGTGATCTTGTTTGAGGCTGGAAAAATACTGATCTTTACTGGATAAAATTAACTGTAGGAATTTACCCATGACATGCAATTCTTACTTACAGTAGGGATATGGAAATTCTATAAATCACCAGAAATTTTTTTCCTTGAAATGAATTTGTGCCTTTAAAGAATTAGGACTAAAGAAATTCATTTAAGTAAGTTTATTTGTTTTCAAAATGTTTTATTTTAATTGTTTTATTTTTTCTTGCTATACATGTACATTAATCTTTTTTTTTTTATACACATTTTTTTCCCTTGGAGGAAATTGGGGTCAAGTGACTTGCCCAAGGTCACACAGCTAGGAAGTGTTAAAGTGTCTCAGGTCAGATGGAAACTTGGGTCCTTCTGACTTCAGGGCTGGTGCTCTATGCCCTGCACCACCTAGCTGCCCTTAAATACACATTTCTTTATGAGTCATGTTGGGAGAGAAAAATCAAAACAAAAGAGAAAAACCATGAGAGAGGAAAAAATCTGAATATAGGATGTATTAGTTTACCTTTACTTCTCCATGGTTCTCTCTCTGAATGTGAAGGGCATTTTCTATGCAAGGTTTATTAGAATTGCCCTGGATCGCCGAACCACTGAGAAGAACCAAGTTTTTTATAGTTGATCATCGCACAATCTTGCTGTTATTATGTACAATGTATTCCCATTTCTGCTTGTTTTCTTCAGCATCAGTTCATGTAAATCTTTTCAGGCCTTTCTAAAATCAGCTTGTTCTTCATTTTTTATACAACAATGATTATCAATTATATCATAACTTATTCAGCCATTTCCCAATTGATGGGCATCTACTCATTTTCCAAATTTTTACCACCACAAAAAGAACTGCTACAAACATTTTTGCACATGTGGGTACTTTTCCCTCCTTTATAATTTCCTTGACATACAGATCCAGTAAATGGCACTGCTGGATCAAAGAGTATACACACATATCTAATTTATATTTTAATATATTTAAAAATCTACTGGTCATCCTGCCATCTGGGGGAGGGGGTAGGGGGAAGGAGGGGAAAAATTGGAACAAGAGGTTTGGCTCTTGTCAATGCTGTAAAGTTATCCATACATATAACCTGTAAATAAAAGGCTATTAAAAAAATAAAATAAATATTTTAAATTTAAAAAAAAAGTATACACAGCTTTATAGTCCTTTGGGCACAGTTGCAAATTGCTCTCCAGAATGGTTGGATCATTTCACAACTCCCCAACAATGAATTAATGTTCCAGTTTTCCTACCTCCCTTCCTACATTTATTATTATCTTTTCTTGTCTTAGCCAATCTGAGAGATGTGAAGTGGTATTTTAGAGTTGTTTTAGTTTGCGTTTTTCTAATCAATAGTGATTTAGAGCATTTTTTTCAAATGACTAGAGATGGATTTAATTTCATCATTTAAAAATTGTTCATATCCTTTGACCATTTCTCTATTGGGGAATGACTTGTTTTTTATAAATTTAACAGAGTTCTTTATATGTTTTAGAAATGAAGTCTTTATCAGAAACACTGACTATAAAAATTTTTCTCCAGCTTTATGCTTTCCTTTTAATCTTGTTTGTGTTTGGTTTTGTTTATGTAGAACCTTTTTAATTTAATGCAAAGTTGACCATTTTGCTTTCCATAATGTTCTCTAATTCTTGTTTGGTCATAAATTCCTCCCTTCTCCAAAGACCTGATAGGTAAACTATGCCTTGCTCTCCTAATTTGTTTATGGTATCACCCTTTACGCCCAAATCATGTACTCATTTTGACCTTATTTTGATGTAGGGTGTGAGATGTAGGTCTAAGCTGAATTTCTGATATATTTTTTCCAGTTTTCTCAGAAATTTTTTTATGAAATAGTGAATTATTACCCCAGAAGCTGGAGTTATCAAATACAAAATTATCATAGTCATTGATTATTGTGTCATGTGTATCTAACCTATTCCACTGATCCACCACTCTATTTCTTAGCCAGGAACAAGTGGTTTTGATGACTGTTGCTTTATAATAGAATTTTAGGTCTGGTATAGCTAAACCACCATCCTTGTTTTTTAGTGTTTTTTTTTTTTTTTTCATTCATTCCCTTGATATTTTTGTCCTTTTGTTCTTCTTGATGAATTTTGTTATAATTTTTTCCTAGCTTTATAAAAAAAAAAATTTTGGCAGTTTGTTATGGCACTGAACAAGTAGGACAATTTAAGTAGAATTGTCATTTTTATTGTATTAGCTTGACCTACCCATTTTTTTAGATCTAACTTTATTTGTGTGAGAATTGTTTTTGTGTTCATATAATTCCTGGGTTTAAACACCCAGATATTTTATTTTGTCTACAATTATTTTGAATGGAATTTCTCTTTCTCTTTCTTGCCCCTGGGCTTTGTTTAGTAATATATAAAAATGCTTATGATTTGTGTGGGTTCATTTTATATTCTGCAATTAATTATTTATTTCAAGTTAATTATTTCAAGTAGATTTTTGGATGATTTTCTAGGATTCTCTAAGTATATCATTGTATCATCTGCAAAAAATCATTTAATTTCTTTTTCCTTTATTATTGCTAAAGCCAACATTTCTATTACAATAATGAATAATAATGGTGATAATTGGCATCCTTGTTCCACCCCTGATCTTACTGGGAATGTGTCTGACTTCTCTCTCTTACAAATAATGCTTGCTGAAGGTTTAGATAGATGCTGCTTATTATTTTAAGGAAAAGTCCCTTTGTCCCTATGTCCTCTAGTGTATCTAATAGGCATGGTGCTATATTTTGTCAAAAGCTTTTTCTGTATCGAGATTATGATGATTTCTGTTGATTTTGTTACTGATATGGTCAATTATGACAACAGTTTTTCCTGATATTGAAGCAATTCTCCATTCCTCCTATAAATCATATTTGGTCATTATGTAAGATCATACTGATAAATTGTTGTAATATCTTTAAAGGCTAATATTTTACTTGAAATTTTTGCATCAATATTCATGTAAATTTCTCTTCAAAAAAGCATGTCAGCAGTAGATGTGAAGTCAGAGGACCTAAAAAGTATTATCAATGCAGAGTGAGAAGGAACTTTGAAAACCATTTAGATTTACTCCTTCAGTTTTACAAATGAGGAAACTGAGGCCTAGAGAGATTAAGTATTTGTCCAAGCTCAGAGTGAGAGATGTAGAACTTGAATCCAGTTGTTCTAACTCCAAACCTATTTTAGACAAAGAAATAAAACTCAGAGTGCCTGAGTCTGGGTCAAACAAGTAGCAAGGAGCAGAGCTGATTAGGGTCCTCAGACATTTAATTCAGTTTTTTTTTCGCCCTCCCTCTCTCTCTTCCTTCTTCCCTCCCTCCTTTCCTTCTTTATCTTTCCTTTCCTTCTTTCCCATTCTGCTTTCCTTTTCTCTCTTCCTCTTGTTCTTCATTCCTCTCTTTTTCTCTTGGTTTTACTTTACAAATTGAGTTATTCTGAATGCTTTTGTTTTTGTTTTTTTTCCTATAGAGGTTCTTTCTTCTTGTCATTAATCTCATTTACTCAAAAATCCAAAACTGGGATCATATGAGAAGTTTTGTAACATATTACATAATTTCAAGCAGATTTCATAAGTTTCTGAGCACCAATTTAGCTAATTATGGTACAGGCAGTCATGAAGTAACCTACTGGCTACTTAGTAGTAATTTCTTCAGCCATGGCAACCTATGATCCAACCAGCCATAAACCAATAAACTTCCTGTGCTGCCCACTTCCACAAGGAGGTTGGGTCTATTAAGAATCAAACAAGAGTTAAGCAACTTACAATCATTAGCTTAGCTATTAGTATCTGTTTTAAAAAAAAAAAATTGACATATGTTTTTGTCCCTCTCCTCCCCTATCCATATAATGAAGAATATTTTTTAAAGTACAAGAAAAGGAGAAAAATAATTGGCAAAAAATGACCAATGGCAAAAATCTGAAAATTTATGCCAGTATATTTTATGATTGTAAACCTTTTTCTCATGCAAAGTAGTGGGAGGAGGTGTGTTCTCATATGTTTTCTTTGGAACTCTGCTTATTCTTTGTAATTTTTTAACATTTATATTCTTTTGTTTTGTAATTGTTGTTTTTTCTATTTATACTGTTGTAGTCATTGTGTGCATTGTTTTCTTGGCCCTGCTTACTTCACTGCGCATTATTACATAGAAGTCTTTCCATGTTTTTCTAAAATCATTTCTTTCTTTATAAATAATAGCTTTTTATTTTTAAAATACATGCAAAAATAGTATTCAACATTTATCCTTGCAACACCTTGTGTTCCATATTTTTTCTTTCTCTTTCTCCCCACCTTCTCCTCATAGACAGCAGGTAATCTGTGCAATTCTTCTATATATACTTCCACACAAGAAAAATCAGATCAAAAAAGAAAAAAAAAATAACAAAATAAAAAAATAAGCAAATAACAGAAAATGTGTGAATTTTCCATAAAATTGTCTTTTGGGGGTCAGCTAGGTGGTGCAGTGGATAAAGCACCAGCCTTGAACTCAGGAAGACCTGAGTTCAAATCTGACCTCAGACACTTAACACTTCCTAACTGTGTGACCCTGGGCAAGTCACTTAACCCCAACTGACTCAGCAAAACAAGTAAATAAATAAATAACTGTCTTTTTGGTAAGTGTGTTTGACGTTCAGACAATAAGATCAACCCAATGGAATTGTACTTTCTGCGGTAGAATTTGAATGCTTGGCTGTTTACTTTGAGAACGGTCCAACTTAATTTTATATTTCAAATAAACAAGTTTCTCTTTACAAAAAAAGAGCATTCAATTATGATTCAGCAAGTAGTTGTACCAGGCATGACCTTGATAGAGAATGTATTACATTTCCTGTGAAACTTAGACTTGATGTGGGAGATAGGGTTAGGGAGAGAGGGGATACTGGCTAGAAGATTATCCTTGGAAAAGCAAATAAAGCAAATTGTGAACTTGGATTTTTTTTGTGCATCGAAGGACAAAAAGAAGAATCACTTTTGGGGGGCATTTGGTCATCTTTTGTTACCATGCTTATGATTAAATATTTGCAAAAAAAACCCCCAAAAACCTAATATTAAAACATTTGCTATAGAGAATGAAAACATGGATAGGTTTTGTAGATTACTCTTTACTGATGTGGGAGTCATCTCTGTATACAATCAGTTCACTGATTTATTAGAGCCAAAATCAAAATAATAAATCTAGAAGAAAGAAGAAAAAGAAATCATGTACAATTAAAACATTTCCAACTTGATATATTAAATACCATTGATATTAAATAGTAGGAAATAGATGGAAGAAAGAAAACTGACAAAGGTTATGACAGTTTCATAAATAAGTTTAATCAGTGTGAATTAATTGCTCCACTGAGGTGACCCAAAAGAACCTAAAACCACTGTAGTAAGCAGAAAAATTTGGCTTGCTTGCCAAATAGAGGCATAGTGTAGTCAAAACCCTTACTAGTTTAAAGTCTGAACTTTTTTGTTAAATCCTGTAGAAGAGGAGGATAGGAGATTATGAACAGTGTTTCTTCATAAATGAGAAGAAAAAAATAATCAGTTTAAAGAAAGCTTTTGGGGAGGATTCTGGGAAGATGGTGGAGTAGATTGGTAAATTTAAGCTCTCCAGATTTCCCATACAAATAGAATAAATTTTGCATCTCAGGGAGAACATTAATTGGTGAAAAATCAAGAAAACTTGGGGCAGAACCAGGTCCTCCTGATACAACCTGAGAAGATCTGAAGGAAATCCCTGAGAGAGATTAACCTGGTTGGAGTGCAAACACCTCCAGACTAGAAACACTCCATGGGGAATCCAAGGGCATACTAGATAAGGCTGGAGTTCTCTGTAGGAACCACAGGAACTTTCACCTCCTCATCTGGTTTGTGGACTCTGTCTGGGTCTGAGCCCATAGAAAGGAGGAAGCTCTGATGATTAGGAGCACTATGCTGCTGAGAGGTGATCCTGATTTGAGAAGGAACTAGCACTTGGTAAGTGAAGAGGCAGTAGAGCAGGGATGCTGCTAATTGTGGGTACTTGCAGAAGGGGGGAGCTCTTGTTTTGGGATTCCTGGTTAGAGGAGAGAGTGAAAGAAACCTTGGGGCACCATCCCCCCACTCCACAATTAGAGGTGTTTAAACTAATATCTGTTATTAAAAAATGAATTGGTGAAGAAAGAACCCCACCATAGAAAGATTCTATGGGAATAGGGAATCCCTGGTTCATCTTCAGAGGAGGAACAGAAAAAAAAAAAAAAAAAAAAAAAAAAAAAAAAGGGTTTTACTCCAAAAAATACAGTGAGGTAGCTCCCTGCCTAGAGGTAATTTATGGAACTCGAAAAAGAATTTAAGAATCAAATAAGAGACATTGTGTTTATTTATTTATTTTAGTTTTTCCTCAAACCATCCAAGGAAAAAAAACTAGAAGATTATGGGGAAAAATTTAACCAACCAGAAAAGGAGTTGCAGAGTCTTAAAGATGAAAATATTTTTTCTTTCAAAAATTAGAATTAGGCAAAGTACAGCCAGTGAAGCTATGAGAGACCAAGAAAGAACAAAACAGATAATAAAGAATGAGAAAATTGAACAGAAAGTGAAATATAAGAAAAATGACAGATCTGGAGAATAATCAAGAAGATAAACTATAAGAATAATTGGACTGCCTGAAAGTTGTGACCAACAAAAAGACTAATCCAAGAAAATTGTCCTGGAGTGATAGAACATGAGGAAAAATAGAAATAGGAAAAAAATCTATCTCAAAGACATCCTTTATGGAAAACACATAGGAACATTGTTGCTAAATTTCGAAACTCTCAGACCAAGGAGAAAATTTTGCGAGAATAAGAAACAGTTCAAATATGCTGGAGCTAAAATTAGAATTATACAGGATTTATCAGCAGCCACAATAAGACCATAGGAACTGAAATTATAATGACCGATGATCAAAACTCTGTGGCCAAAAATATCATTTCCAGCAAAATTATTTATAATATTCAATTAGAAAAAGTGGACATTCAGTGAATTTGCAGATTTTCAGGACTTGTAATCAACCAAAACTGAACTTAATAGAAAATTTAACATAAGAGCCAATATCAAAATTCAGTTTCAAGAAACTCAACATGGACAGATTGTAGGAAATGTATAGCATATGTTTAAGACTGGCATCAACATAGGGCAGCTCAAATGAAAAACTGTGGCAAAGTCAAGGTAAAATAGTGATGATGTCACACAAATAAGGTGCAGAGGAAGAATAGACACAGAGTCATTAGAGAGGGGAGAAGGGCTTATAGTTCTGAAAACCTTAAGTCAGGAATAGATTAAATAGGCAACACCACATATATACTATGAAGGGCATAACATTCTTCTTCCTCTTCTTCCTTTTTCCTTCTCTTCTCCCTTTTCTCTCCCTTTCTTCCTCTCTCTTCATCTTCCTCTTTCTTTTCTACTTTATTCTCTCTTCAAATCTTTAAAGAAATAAGGGGAGGGGGAGAATCCATGGATACAAAGGAGGTTAAGTAATAGCAAGGCAAGTTAGGAGTAGAAGTAAAGCAAAAAATGAGCAGGGATAGAAAAGGTGTTGGGGTATGTGTGTGTGTGCATGTATGTGTACATATCTAGGATATATATGTATGTATATATATATATATATACATACACACACACATATATATATGTGTGTATATATATATATATATATATATATATATATATATATATATATAAATTATATATCCTTAAATATAGCCTGCTTGGGGAAGGGAGTGGGGATGAAAAGGGGAAAAAAAATCAATATAATAATAAGTGCACAGCAGAGAACAAAAGAATAATTTACAAGGAAATAAAAAAAAAGATGGACACTCATGAATATAATTTCTTCTACTAATATTTATACTTTCTTAAACTGGTATTTATTGCTATATATTTTGAATCTTCTCTGATTTGCTGCTGGGCACATGACAGTGTTCCCATTTGTTTTGTTTCATTTTATTTTGTATTCCTTTTCTGCTTTTTTCCCCTTATTTTGTTAATTTAAATAAAATAAAGTTGGAAAAAAACTTTTGAAAAAACTTAGCTAAGCAAAGTAATTTGGAGTAATTTAAGGATGAAATTAGGAAGAGGACAAATAACAGAAGGTTTTCCTTTCTAAGGTCAGTAGAATCACTTCTTTTGGACTTATCACAATTTTGGATGTGCATAGAGATTATATGGCAATAGCACTTGACAACATGAAATCAGGAAAAGCAGGTGGACTAGACCAAGTATATACATGAAGGCACATGCCAGAAGAAACAACAGTTTTGAGTGTCTTGTGAGATATATCAAGAGAAATTCAAATTTTATTATTATGTTATATATATTATATATGTTATTACACATATATATTATATATTATGATATATCCTTCCAAAAGAATATTAACAATTAATAGGTCCACATTCCTCCTTTCCTATTTCCATAGAAATTTTTTAAATTATTTTATTTATTTTTATTATTATAGTAACTTTTTATTGACAGAACCCATGCCAGGGTAATGTTTTTACAACATTATCCCTTGCACTCACTTCTATTCCAATTTTTCCCTCCCACCCTCCACCCCCTCCCCTAGATGGCAAGCAGTCCTATATATGTTGAATATGTCGTAGTATATCCTAGATACAATGTATGTGTGCAGATCCAAACAGTTTTCTTGTTGCACAGAGAGAATTGGATTCAGAGGGTAAAAATAACCCGGGAAGAAAAACAAAAATGCAAACAGTTTACATTCATTTCCCAGGTGTTTTTTGTTTTGTTTTGTTTTGGGTGTAGCTGCTTCTGTCCGTCATTGATCAATTGGAACTGAATTAGGTCTCTTTGTCAAAGAAATCCACTTCCATCAGAATACATCTTCATACAGTATCGTTGTTGACGTATATATGACCTCTTGGTTCTGCTCATTTCACTTAGCATCAGTTCATTACATAGAAATTTTTAAGGCTCATCTGCAAACACATTGAAGACATCCTTAGTGAAGATATTAGAATAAAACTGTCAGCTTTTACAAATGATATTTGGAAATAGGTCATATTTTTATCCTTATGCAATTGACTGAAAGATAGAAGGCATAAATGATCCCACTATGTATAATGTTTTCTGACCTTTGATTTGGTAAGAAAAAAAAAACACCACTTTGAGGACTCTTTTCTAGCAAAATTATCTTCCTTCTATATGTGAAAATTATACCATATTCCTTGGAAAATATAAATAATAAATAACTCTGTTTGACAACTATGTGCTTATTGGTATGAAGTGATATGCCAGACAAAGAAATGGCGGCAGCTATCTTGAAGGATAATCCAGCACAGAGTCCAAGCTGAAAAGAGATTCCCTGGAAATAGTATGGTCCTCTCTTTGTTTCATTTGTATATACCATTATATTCACTACATCTAGCCTGAGAACATTGTAGAACCTCCTAAGTGATAGAAAACATTAAAACGAGAATGGCCTAATTATCGAAACAGGAAAAAACTGATATGAAAAATGCCTAGTGTCCAGGCCATGATATGCAATTCAATGAGCAACTTAGGGTGAATCTATCAGTATATATACACATGCTATATGTATTTATGTATTTATGTGTGTGTGTGTGTGTGTGTGTGTGTGTGTATACTGGTAGAATTGTTTTCTCTCATCCTTTTTTATCCTTTTCTCTATCTTTTCTTCCTTTCTCTTTTCTACCCATCCTTCTCTTCTATTCTGCCTGGTCCTCCTCTTCCTCTTCTTTTTCCTCTTCATCATTCTCCTTTTTCTTCTCCTTTTTTTCTTTACCCTCCTCCTTTCTCTCATCTTTTTCCTTCTCCTCCTTTCTTCCTTTTCTCTCCCTTTCTTCTCTCTTCCTCTTTGTTTTCTACTTTATCCTCTCTTCCCTTTCCCTCTCTTCTTTTCTGCATTGTCTCTCTTCCACTCATCTCCATACCTACCACTTCTCATTCCCCTTTTATCTCACTCTCCATCTTCCAACTTTTCTTCTCCCCCTTAGAGTCATCTTTTTAACAACATTATTATTTTGATAATTCTGAATAATTTGTCTTAGAATCCAAAAGGCAATGAAAAGATGTTTGGTGGGTGTGAATAAATTCCACGTGTTGCAAACAATGAATTATTCAGAAAAAAATAGAAAGGTTATCCTTCAATACAATTCAATTCAACAAACATTTATTAAGCATTTACTATATATTAGCCATTATGC
Organism: Sarcophilus harrisii; assembly: GCF_902635505.1. Taxonomy (NCBI): domain Eukaryota; kingdom Metazoa; phylum Chordata; class Mammalia; order Dasyuromorphia; family Dasyuridae; genus Sarcophilus; species Sarcophilus harrisii. The sequence goes on from NC_045431.1 coordinate 66,640,243, forward strand.
TAGCAAAGATGTAAAGACAAAGCAAAGAGGCCCTCAAAGGAATTTACATTCTACTTGGAGTCAGGAGAAGTAATATGGACTTTAGGATTAACCGGAAATTTGGGATTAAAAGTTGGATAGATATTTTGCCATGCTTCTTAAAAATGATTTTTTATTCTTTTACTGCCTCTCTCTGCCTTATGAAATGATACTGCTCATGATTTTCTATCATTTATAAGATATGTTTTTGTCATGTCAAGGAAACATTCTTCTGTCACTAATATTTCAGGAGTTATTAACACAAAATTTACTTTATTGAAGGTTTTTTAAAATGTAACTATGATTGAATCGAAGGTTTTAGTGGTTTGTTAATATTTCTCTCTCTATTGTGCCTATGGATTAATCTGTTCTATCACCTATACTAGGATGAATAAATGTTTTGAAGGGTGTGATAAATAGTTTTATTGGTTATATGTAGGACTAGGCCTAGGTCAAAATGGTCAGGGTTAGCTAAAATCTTTTAGGTGTAAGCTAAATGCTTTATTTAAGCTACTGGTGCATTTTCCAGTACACTTACCTATTTATTATTATTATTGTTTAGTATTGAACTGCTCTTGCACACTTGATATATCTGCAGCATGGTAAAAATAACTTTTGGATGCATTGATGTAATTTGCTAGTTTTTTACATAGTAATTTTACATATGCATCCATTAGAGATGTGAAAAGAAACATGTCTAGATTTGAAGATAAGACAGTATACTTAATTAGCTTTGTAATTTTAGATAAGTTGGGAGCATCTAGGTGGGCACACTGGATAGAGCACTAGCCTTGAAGTCAGGAGGACCTGAGTTCAAATCTGGCCTTAGATAACACTTCCTGACTGTGTGACCTTGGGCAAGTCACTTAACCCCAAATGCCTCAGCAAAAAGCAAAAAAAAAAATTTTTTTTTTGGACAAGTCACTTAGTCTCTCTGGCATTTAGTTTCCTTATTTTAAAATGAGAGGATTGGGATAAATAGCCCTTGACATCAGAATCTAAATCTACGATCCTGTTTTGCTTTTCCTGGATGCGTGAACAATTTACTCTTTGAAAAACAAACTCTGAAACTTGACAACTGCATTTCTGGCCAATTTGAATTTAGACTTCTCTCTTGATATCTGATTTATTCTACAAATTATTATTCATCTGTTTTTTAAAAATATCTCTCTGAAATTTTCATGTATGATTTTTCAAAATATATGACATACTTTGTTTCTTCATAATTTCCCTTTAAGATCTCAGAATGTAAAAAAAAGTAAGACAGTTTTTTTTTCTATGAGGTTCTTGGGTTGTGCATCTAAGCTTTCATCTCTCCTACTTTAATTTGTATCATTTAAAAATTTCCTTCCATTTATACTTTTCTTTGATTTTGGTTACACAATTACTTTGGTATTTGTTATTTTTCTTCCTTTGGGACCATTCCATATTTTTTCCATGAGATATGAAATGAGGTTAGATTTTCTCATACTTTTTCTAAGATTTGGGATTTTTTCCCCCTCTTCTTGAATGTTACCGTCTTCTTTATGTATACAGAGCCCCAAGTGAGAGAGACTTGAGGGACCTTGCCAGATGTAGATGGTGCTGGTGATTAATTGAGTCTGTTAATAATTAACTCCAAATGCATGTAGTTGGGACAGTGGTAGCAGTATCTGGGGGCATTCTAGAGAATGACTGATAATATTTTTATTTAATTTCATGCAGTAGTAAAAGGTGAGGATAGATCTGTGCTTATTGTCCCTTAATCTTGAGCAGTACTGGTTTTTATTAGTATTTTCCAGTTCTTTAAACTTGTACACACATGTCCACAATAATTGTAGTTGACAGAAAATAGGATGGTAATTTGAAATTCTCTGTAATAAATTTGCCCGTTAGCAAAAACTTACTGCTCATACATGCCAAAAGAAACAGTCTTTCTCATGTGAGTGGATAAAACTAAGATGTATGTAAATTATGGAGGTGCAGGTTTACTGATCTGAAGGTGGTTCGCATTGCTCTCTTACCGATCATGGGAGATGTTTGAAACATGATTCTCATCATTCCCTTTACCTATGTTCAATCACCGTTTCCTTATTCTGCTATAGTCTTTCTTGTCAAAACCAGTGAGTTTTTCTCTTTAACAGGAGTTAGTTGTTTGGCAGTTATTATTGGAAAAATCCCACTTCCCTCATCAGTATATGTACATCTTGTCTCCCATATTAACTTATGTGATATACCAACTTCATCTACCTTTCAGTTTTTGATAGGAAGGGGTGAGTTTTTTTTTTTTTTAATATTGAATTTAATCCACTTAGGTAGTTACATTAATCAGATGAATGAGATAATTGTTAATTGACTCTTGTTTATCATCTAGGAGAGAAGTGGTAGGGTGGTATAGTGAATCGAGGATTGACCTTTGAGTCAGGTATTATCTGAGTTCAAATATAGCCTCAGGAACTTCCTAGCTGTATGATTTTGGGTGAGTCATTTACCTTTTGTCTGCTTCAGTTTTCTTCAACTATAAAAGTGGGAAAAATAATAATAATACCCCACAGGATGATTGTGATGATCAGGTATTTTTTTTAAAAGTGCTGACACAAAGTGGGTTCCACATAAATACTTATTCTACCCTCTCCTCCTTCTTGGGACATACAAGAAAACATTTTTTAAAAAAGAAATCATAGTGCCTGATTTTATCTTATAATTGTAAAAAATGCTTATAATTATCATGCAAACAGCAATTAATCAAACTGTTAAGTACAGTTTTTAAGAATTTGTATTTTTTTTTCCCAAGGAATTGGGAAGTAATTGCTTTTCAATTTGCAAAAGAACTCATGCTATTGAAAATTTTGAAAGTGGGTATGTGAAAATGTTTGCATCTTTATGTTATTTTGTTGCAAGAAAACTCATATCTTTATATTTAAAAAACAAAAATAGAATTTTCTTTTGTATCTTAAAATCTTAATTAAAATTAAATTAAAAAAAAAGAATTTTAGTGAGATTTGAATCCACTTGTTAAAAATATAAAGATGCAACACTTTTGAACTTGTTTGCATGGGAAATTGGTTGACATAGGGAAGATAGAAGTTCAGTGATTGAACTTTTAAAAAATATTTACTTAATTTATCAGTGGGATTAAATAATGAATATCACGATTTAATAAACATAAACTGGGCACTTTTTCCCATAGGGATCTACATATCTTCCCTCATTCTGAGATATCTTTTAAATCTATGAAAGTCATTAAAACTGCATTTTGAAATAAAACAAATTTAGAGTTTGTTAATCAGCAAGCACTTGTTATGTATCAGACATTGTGCTAAGCCCTGGAACCAGACTTTAGGATCTTTATGTTATTAAATATTAAACTAAAGAAGAAAGGAAACAAACACTTATTAAGTACCTACTTATGTGCCAGACACTGTGCTTTATATCACATTTGATCTATACAACAACCCTTGGGAGGTCTTTGCTACTATTATACTCAGTTCACATTCAGAGGCTAAATGTCTTGCTTAAAGTCACAGAATTAGCAAGTTTCAAAGATTTTCAAATATAATAAAGCATTTTCACTTGTAGTACTCTCCTGGAAATATTGTTAATTCTATAATTAATAATGAATGTAATTTTGATGAATGAAAATTTTTTCTATCATTAAATTTTGTTAAATTATTACTTTCTTTCTTGATGTGCTTTGGTCTTTCCTACTCAGTTGTTTCATCTTTACTTGTTATGACATCATGGCTAATAGCTCAGCTTGGTCACACCTCTGCCTGTGTTTGTTTTTGACTGTACTAATTTTGTTCTTTGATATAATCCATCTCTTTCTTGTGTTGAAAAAGAATAAATGATCTTGACTCCCCAAGTTTGGGGAGCAAGCACAAATAATCAATCTTGTTGGATTATAACCAATTTGGTATCTTTTTACTGATCTTGGAAGGGTTCCTTGGTATTTTAATTCCTTTCTTTCTGTTCTCTTTGGATTGAATTCTGAAAATAGTGATGAATAAATAAAAGCAGAATAGAAACATTCTCATAACAACTTCACAATTAAATAATTATAACTAGCAATTTTCATACTATGTACACTGCAAGTGGCAGAAGGGGTGATGGACCAGCATACTTTTGTGGTAAAGCTCACAGGGAAAGAAAGAGAAGAAAAAATGACCTAGAATGAGTCTTCTATGGGGTGGGAACAGGCAAAGGAGAAAGCATACCTCAAACCCAGGAGAGTATTTTGGTAGCCCTTTAAATTTCTTTTCCAAAAGCTTGATTCATGATTCTGAACTTCAGTAGCATCTTAAGTTTTACAAAATTACTCACTACCTTCCAACCTCACCACTGAACCAAGACACAGTTATCAAGACTTTCCTTTCTATACAATTTTCAAGACTTTCCCATCTACTTACTTTCTCATTTAGGGACTTATAAACATTTATCCCCAGCAGAAGGACTATTCTAGGCCAAGTGGGGAAGTATTTCTCTTCTTTCGTCATGAAACTCTCTTAGCTTGACTTCCTAGTTGTAGATCAAAGGATCAGGAACTCACTGTAGGAAACTCTTATTCCCCCTAAATCATTCCTGGCTGGATTTGGAGTAGCTGCTTTCATTTAGTAATCTGATTCCAACAGGGCTTAAGCAATTCTCAGGTTGTTGAGTTAGGCACTTTCCAGAGTTGCTTTTCGCTCTCAAGGGACTATTTTTAGTATCCTGAAGCAATAATTTGCTAAAAAGCCTGAAAGAGATGGATGCAGCTTCCCAAAGTGCCTTCATCCACAAAAGTAAGTAGTTTACTTACTGGGAAAATGATCTCAATAATAAGATTGAGTGCCTTAAATTATTAGTAGGACATCTTTTCTCCAGAGAACTGAATATGCTTTTGTATAGTGGAGTAATCTCTTTGTAGGCAAAGTGTTAATGTAACAAGTGTGCCTTGCCATTATATAATATTTATTCTCCTATTTTAGGTAGAGGAACAAGTTTGAAGGTACAACATGGTCTAGGGGAAAAAAAATGTAAGTTTGGAAGCATAACCCTAGGTTCTAGCCTTTCTCTACCCCATCGTATGGTACTGTGTGAATTTGTCTCATCACCTTACTATGATTCACAGTTTTCCTCATTTGTAAAATGGAGATGTGCTCCCTTCCAGCTTTAGATCCAATTATGATCCACTAACTTAGCTAAAGGGAAACCAGGTGGCACAGTGGGAAAAGCACTATATGGGAAGTCAGGAACTCATCTTTCTGAGTTCAAATCTGGTCTCAGATACTTAACTAGCTATGTGGACCTGGGCAAGTCTCTTAGCCCAGTTTGCCTCCATTTCCTTATCCGTAAAAATGAACTGGAGAAGAAAATGGCAAACCTGATTGGGGGCTATACTTACATTCCTTCAAAATACGTGCATTATTGAGTAGTGTTCAGAAAACTGGGGAGAGGGGGTGTCAAGAAGACCTAGTTGGTATCCCTCCTTGGACATATACTGGCTGGATTTCTCTGGTTAGGCTTGAAACCTCTCTTTGCCTGAAGGCAACTGTGTTAATGCCAGGAAGAAAGTGGAGAGCCTGTGCTGGATTGCTTTAAGAATGGAAATTTCCATAAGAGACATTTCCTATAACAATGAAAGCTCAGATTCAGCCCAAGAAAGAAAGAATACTGCTTGATTTGACTCAAATTCTAATTTGTTAGGTATTCATGATAGTGACACCTCAGGTGTCTTGGCTTTCCTTTCCTATTTACAAGGACATCTCTTGAGTATTAAGAAGAATGAGGAAAAGAAGTCTCCATTCTCTATACTGACTTGTTTAATTCATGCTGCCAAAGCTGTTTTGTGAAAGGGATAGATTTAAAAAATAATGAGTGTGTCTATAAATGTTTATTATATATACAGTGTCCCAAAAGCCTTTGTGTAATTTAAAGCTTTAATAGCTTAAAACTGTGGCCATCTACTACAAGTAAATGAATGAATGACTAAACGTGTGTGCATATATGCATCTGAGTATTTACATATGTATGTGTTTGTGCAAGTGTATATGAATAAACATATAAATATTATCTAGGTTTGATTCAAAGGGGTACAATGGATTACGTACAGGGTGAGAGGCCTATGAGGTACCATATGCACACCCTAACAAAAGGAGTTTTAATAACAACAGAATAGAAAGGATATTTAGCTATGTCTTTGTATGTCAGAAGTAACAGTTACTGCGACCTTGACTAGATGATAAGTATGAATTGAAGAAATCTGAAAGAGGAGAGATTACTGAGTAATAGTGATAGAAGCAGATTCTGGAAATAACAGTGTGGATTAAGGAACATTTTGACTTTTTCCATAATAGCCATTTAGTAGAGGAGGTAGGAGTGAAAGTATTGAAAAGGCACTCCTGGAAAGGGTGGCTGGGGATGCATGAGCAACAGGAAGGATCCAGGGATCAGTAAAAGTTAGGATAAAAGAAATTAGAAAGCAAATGAGACATTCCATTCTTATTTGGATTATATTTTTTCTGTCAAGAAAATGCTCTTTGGACAAAAGAGAATATAATAAAAATAACTAATGGAGAATTGAAATCCGAGATATGTAGAAAAACAATAAACATCTGGCTACCCCTCTTTGATGATTTCAATTCATCAAGTTCAATCAAACCAGATCCCTACTTACCAAATAAATGCTAAATGTGACTGCTAAGCAATTATCTATATCTCAAAAATTATGGGAAAGAAAAACCAGAAGGAGAGAGAGAGAGAGAGAGAGAGAGAGAGAGAGAGAGAGAGAGAGAGAGAGAGAGAGAGAGAGATATATCTGAGAACCAGAAAATGACCATTATTATCTGGCTACTGAACTCAGATGGCTCCGGAGGACAGAGGGAAGCAGGTGACCTTGCCCAGCTCTCTCACTTAAATCCAAGTCACTTGCATGTCCTGGCAGCTGTCCCTGAGCTCATGGTCCTCTTCCAAATTGGACAAACAGCAACAACTTAGCCAGTGCCTGGCACATATTAGGTGCTTATTAAATGTTTATTGACTGACTGAGCTAGATAACATGAGCTTTTTTTAGCTTCCATATTATGTTGTTTACTTATATTGACTTAATGGACCATGGAAATCCCTCCCCCCATTCTTTTTTTTTTTTTTTTTTTTTTTTAAACAGGAACTGCTGTTTTTGCTGTGTCTTTCTATTTTACATTTATGAAATTGTGGTTTTGAAATCGAGGGTAGAAATATGAGCTGTTATTAAGATGCCAAGATTTCAAGGTTCTTCTGAGTTCATCTTAGTTTAATACATACCTGAAGATTTTATGAAATCATGATCAAATGTCTATCATTTTGCTTAAAGAAATTTTGTTTGAAGGATAATACATTCTCTCCTCCTAGTTCTTCCAGATAACTACTTACACTTGTGGGTAGGAAGTTTTTCCATACAGCAAGCCAAATTTTGCCTCTCTATGCCTTATGTTAATCTCTGTTAGTTAATCTTAGTTAATCTCTTTAATTTTACTCTCTGGTGCCAAGCAAAATAAATATGTTTCTTCCACATGACATCAACCAACAAACATTAATCATATACTTCATGACAAACATTGTTCTCAAAGCTGGAGATTCAAAGACAAAAGACAAAAATTTGCAGTTCCTGTAAATACTTGAAGGTAGCTTTCATTTTCCATTTTCCTCTTCCAGTGTGAACATTCCCCATTTATTTAATGTATTCATTGTAATTCAAAGTAAATGAATTCTTGTGTTTATACCATGTTAAGGTTGTTGATCTTTAACCAAATATTAAAGGTTACTCTAGTTAAAGCTTATTTTGAAGAGTTTGTCTAGGGGAAAAAAAAATAGAAAAGGAAGATTACCGTACATTTGCATACACTGTAATGTGTATTACTGAATGTTGGAAGGAGTTGCCTTGTATAAAGCACTTGGCCTGGAGTCAGGAGGGCCTGAGTTCAAATTCAGCCTCAAACACTTAGTAGGTGGACAAATCATTTAATCTCTGTTTATCTCAGTTTCTTCTGTAAAAAATGAGGATAATAGCAAATACTTCACAGGGTCATTGTGAGGGTCAAATGAGATAATATTTATAAAAATGCTTAGCCCTCCACCACCTCTATATCTCAAAGAAATATTAAAAGGGGGAAGTGGATTCCCAATATACAAAAATATTTGTGGCAGCTCTATTTGTAGGGCCAAGGAATTGGAAAATGGGTGAATGCCAGTCAACTGGAGAACGGATGAATAGAGGAATAGATTATATGGCATATCAAAGTAATGGAATATTATTATTCTGTTTAAAAAAAAAAAAGAGTGAGCTCGCTTTAGAAAGAAAAGCCTGGAAGAATTTACATGAAATAATGCTGAGTGAAGCAAGCAGAACCAGGAAAACATTATACACAGCAACAACAATATTGTTCAATGATCAACTATGATAGCTTGATTCTTCTCACTGGTTCAGTGATCCAGAATGATCTCAGGGAACTTTGGATGAAAAACACCATCTACATCCAGAGAGAAGTTCTCTCTATGGAGATTGGATGTAGATCAAAACATATTATTTTCACCTTTCTTTTTCTTCTTGTGGGTTTTCCCTTTTCTGATTTTTCCTTCCCAGCATGATTCATATGGAAGTGTGTGGAGGATGAATGTTTTTGCATGTGACTGGGCAAAATAAAATAAAAATAATAAAATTGCTTAGCACAATGCCTGGTGCACAGTAGGTATGATATGAATTTCCTTCTTTTACTTCCCCTTGTAGGAAAAAGGCATCTAAGAAGACATGACTAAAATAAGCATTTTCATGTTAAAATAAGAAGCATAAAATACTTCACTTTTTTTTTCTTTTGAAAATTGTCAAGTATTTGGTACTAAACATAGTTGCAACATACAATGCTTATGTAAACTTATTTACCACTACTTATGCTTATTAGAACTGACAGTTTATTAATAGGACACACTCATCAGTGCATACAATCAAGGTTTATCGACTCTTCGATGATATAAACATCAAATGCTTTAAGGACAAACTATTAACTTAAAGATCTCAGTAAGTATGTTTCATTCTGGTGCTCATTACAAGATTCCCTCTCTCCCCAGTGAATGGCCATGTACCTTCCTCTGAAGGGACATTCTGAAAAGACTCCATCAATTTGAATTCCTGTCAACATAGGATGATTACATTCCAGGTGGAAAAACAGAGCAGTCTGTCCTATTCATGACCCAGGAGCAGGATGTTGTCCACGATCTTCAGGAAATTTTATGGTTCTGCCTAAGAAAGGATATTTACAGATTATATCTAGATTCTGATAGGTGGTTGTTTGCCTTTGTTTATGATGGAAGGAAAGTATCAAGGAAAGCTAACATTATTAGAAAGTCTTTATCAGTTGTTTACCAGATTTGAGGGATATACACTTCATAGTAGTAGTGTTTACCACGTTGGGAGTATATATATCAAGGCCAAATTGTATACAAATGCTTATCTCATATCAGAAAAAATAACTTGTATAAGAAATACTTAGTTAAAATAAAGGGAGGATACTTAATATGGAGTTGTTCGTTCTGTTAAAATGTTTACAGTATCACCCTTTGGCTGCTGGATACTTTTGCAGTCTTGTAAAATGGTCTATAACAGGTTCCAAAAGTCACTAAAAATGTCCATCTAACAACTTCAAATGTGCAATGTTTGTATCACTTAAGATTAATACACATAAGTATTGATATCACATTAAGTATTAAAATATTTTTTAAGATGTTGATGGACCAAAGTAATCTCCAGTTAGGATTTTTCTGATTATCTATAGTCTTTTGTACCTGGTCTTCTCTAGATCAAGAATGTTATCCATTTACAAGAAGATGTTGCCCAGGTTTTAATTTCCCTTCTGCTCTGATGGCCTTCAATTCTTGGGCTAGTATTGATGATCATTTATTTTGTTTTGTTCTCTTTGCAAAGTGTGCCCTAAACCTTTAAATGCTGGCACAACCCCTTGGTGATGCTTAAATCATTGTTGCCTAATGCCTAAGGTTCTGTTGAGTTTCAATCAAGGTTAAAAATTTTATACTCTATTTGTACTGGGGCATCCGAGAAAAGGATGATAATAGAGATCAGAAGCAGTAGGATCATGAAGACACTGATCCTGAAATCACAACACTTACATATATGTTAAGAGCAAATAGAATGTGGCAGATCTCTGTTCTGTGAGTTATCTTTAAAGGACATGAAATAATTTATGGGGTCCATCTGTGACAAATACTGTATTCTGATTTTATTCCCCAGTGGTTTCCATATTATCAATTGGTAGCTGAAGTGATTTTGTTCTACCACATTTTGGTTTCTTCAGTAATGTATTTTTTTATTCTCTTCTGAATCAAGAGGGAGAAATTAATACAATTTTAAAATACCTTATGGGTTTAGGATGGTCTATTATTTAGCTGGCTCTAACCTTTGTTTTCTAGTTGGCAACCTTTGTTTTCTGAGTCTTAATACTCTATTGGATATTCTATTTTCCACTTCTTTCTGTAATTATATGCTACATAGTAGTGTTACCTAATTCAGTCTAATTCTTAAAGTTGTGAGCTTTGAAATGAGAACCTTGCTTCCTTTTAATCATTATAATAGTATACTACATAGTAGTCCACCACTAAATTTAGTCCTTCTATAATGAAATTAGTCTCAGCTTGCATATAAGAATGTTTGAAGCCTAATCCCAGGTATATATATTTATACATGCCTGGAATTAGACCATTAGACAACATTGTTTATTTAGTTTATCATTTGGTAGATCAATATAATTTTCTTGCCACACTGTTTTCAGAGCCATTAGTGATGGATTTAGGTAACAGTTTTATTAATGATCTAACTTTTTGACAAACAGGACAAATAGCACATTGGATTTATATTACTATATTATTAATTTACTATATTACTATTTTTCATTTTTTTCCATCCAAAACTAGGGAGCTGAATGCCTAAGGGTCCAGTTTTCTCATATATCCATTTCACTGTGGTTCCATCTCTCTTGTTACCTTCCTTTATTTTTGTCTTCCTCATTTTGCTAATATAGTCCACTTTCTCAATCTATTTTGCCTCATTTGATTTTCCTTTAGTACAAATTGAAACGTGCCCAACCTTAATCTTCATGCTTATGTTCACATTATCTTCCTATGATTCATTTCTCCAAATCTCGTTGTTCACTGTCCAATTATCATCCCTCCATTTAGCTTATCCATTAGCAACAGGCTGAATCAGTATAAATTACAATACCATCCAGATTTTCCCTAGGGGTTCTGGTGACAATCAAACACTGCTCTTAATTGAGTATATTGGGCTGACTTTCTAACCCCTTTTTTTGACCATTTGGTACCCCATGGATTGAGTGAGGGCAGCTCCTCACTACTTCCAATGACAACGGTGGTTCTATCCATGAACCATGTCTTTTGTCTGTTACCTTTTGACAGTTTTGGGGGTCAGTCAGCCAGGGGTTTGCCTAGTCTGGTGACATCCAGACTTTCTGATAGCTTAGTTGACATGCTCTTCAGTAGTAAAGGTCATTATCTCCTTGTTTTCCTAGCACTGGATCTGTCAGTTATAAGTCATTTCTACTTGAGTAATGACTGCATGGTTTCTGTCTCATGTTAAAACCATGGCTGCTTCAAACAGGAAAGGGGTGTAGCTCATCAGGTAAATAAAGTTTACATTTCACAACTAAAATGCATAAAAGAGAGAGCAATCTTTCTGGCCCCATAGCAAAGACTTGTAAACTCAGGACCCTGGAACTTACATTGTTCTACTTACTTGGGGTCTCAAGAGCAGGATTTGAGGACTCAGGAAACAAGAAACTGAGGCTGCATGGGAAGGTTTTGGGGAGCCTAATGTCTGGGCTCTGACTCAGATGTCACCATGTCAGAAAGGCTGGATATTACCATAAGCTGCTGAACTCAAATACAGCAGTAATCAGGCCAGCTTTGGGCAAGGGATCTCTCCTCAAAGGAGAGAAGCTGCATGGTCACTATTCAAATATTTTGATCCATGTTAATACAAGAAACAATGTTCACAGTATCAGTGGTACATCTTGGATCAAACCCCCTGTTTCCTTAATAATATAATCCACCGACAAAGTCATCTTTTATAATAGTGTATTTGACCTAAAGACCAGTCATCTTTTGGTCCCAGTATATTTGGCATGTAAGACTTCTCATTATTCCTCTTTGGCTTGGTTCTCAGGGACTGTCATGTGTCATTCATTTTTGAGTTCTACTCTGACAGAATCTGAAGAAATCAGAATAGGAGTCGCAACATGGCATAGCCTCTTGTACCTGTTCTAGTGCCTGCTGTTGTTTCAGACCCCAATCACAATTTTTCAGTTTTCTCATGACCTCAGTCATTGGGGTTAGCGTCATCACCTGAGGGTGGAATTTGTTTTCCCAAGGACTGAACAATCCAATAAATCCCCATTTCTTTTTTATCCTTTGGTCTTTCAAGATTAAGGTATATTATTATTATTATTATTATTTTTACCATTGGTTGGGGAATTGATACTACCTTCAGGGATCAAATAATATATAGAAACTTAACTGATAAAGTACCTTTTCCATAAATTCTGTGGGACAACTATCTTTCTTTCTTTTTTATTTTTTTATTATAGCTTTTTATTTACAAGATATATGCATGGGTAATTTTTCAGCATTGACAACTGCAAAACCTTTTGTTCCAATTTTTCCCCTTCTTCCCTGCACCCCCTCCCCCAGATGGCAGGTTGACCAATACATGTTAAATATGTTAAAGTATATGTGAAATACAATAGATGTATACATATCCATAGTTATTTTGCTGCACAAGAAGAATCGGACTTTGAAATAATGTACAATTAGCCTGTGAAGAAAATAAAAAATACAGATGGACAAAAATAGAGGAATTGGGAATGCTATGTAGTAGTTCACACTCATTTCCCATAGTTCTTTTGGTGGGCATAGCTGGTTTTATTTATTATTGAACAATTGGAACTGATTTGGTTCATCTTATTGTTGAAGAGAGCCATGTCCATCAGATTTGATCATTATATAGTATTGGATAATTATCTTTTTTTCTTTATTCTCTCGGTAATCTTTTCTGTAACTTCATTCACTTCTTACTTACTGTGATTTCTTTATTCATAGTTATTTATGTAATATTGTATAAGGCAAGTATCTTTTTCAATTTCACCTAGATTGTCTATACAAATTAAGACATAAAACTGGGCTATTATCTTGTGAAAACAACAGGAGGCATATTGTACTTACTCTATCGTATGAAGGAAAATTGTTCCTGACTTTCTTAGTCACAATGAACTTAAAATCACTTAGAGCAGTGAACAAAAAACCAAAGGTCTATTTTATTTAATCATTTCCTAAATATTAGGAAGAGTTTCCTTTATGAATTCAGTCTTGGCATTAAGTTTCCTATTACTTGCTGTAAATCTTCTCCTCCTCCAGCCTTTTATAGTAGCCAAACCAGAGAATTATGAGGGTTAATAACTTTTCTAATTAGGCCTTTCTTTTTCTGTTACAAATATTTTACTCTATTGTAAGAATTTTCTAATCCTCTTCTTTTATTTTCTACTAAGGGGTATTTATAGCTTCCTTTGGGATAGCCAAGTCTGCTGGATCCCATAAGACTTTTCCCATCAATAATTGAACATTAATTTTTGGTTTCTGCCATAGGGCAAAGTTTTTACTCAATATGTCAATTCCAATTATTGCTTCTTCTGACCCTGAGATAGCAACTACTCTATAGATCTCCTCAGGCCAAGTTGTGATTTTTAGCTTTATATATACACTTTCCAACCTGGGGTTTTAGAGTCTCTGAAATCATTTATCGAAGTTTGGTTCATTTTTTCTTACTGGATCTGAAGCTTCCATAATATGAGCTAGTATCTAATAGAACCAACCTGTGGGGGGCCTCCATCCTGATTGTGTCAAATTATTCGTGCTAGATAGGGGCAGTTGGCCTCCTGTAAGAACTTAAAGGGATGGCCAAAAACCCATAGAGAAATGGTCTCATAAGTCAGAGCTCAGATACCAGTTTCAGCTTGGTTGACCTCTCCCGAAGGTCAAAGAAATCTAAAATTCCCAAAACTTTCTGCAATATTTTCCTAAAGCTTGGGCTTTCTTTTTGATCTCCACTGTAGATTCTGATTCCTAATAAAGGTCAATACTTTGTATTGTCCCTGTTTGGGTGAAAATTCATTAGTTCTAATATTCCTGCTGTTTGGGAATCAACATCAAATTGAATTAATTTTTTTCTTTTAAAAGCATATTTATATTCTGTTTATTGCCTATTTGAGTTTCAAACAGTACAATGCCTTGCACATGGTAGGATTTCAGTTGATTGACTATACCTTTCTTCTTCCAATCATGTCCATCTTCAGAATTAGTTTCCCCTTACTTTGAATATTATCAAATGTGTTAATAACACAACCTCTGTGACACATAATAGTTTTTAGGGGCACAATGTGGTTTGCATGGTGAATTTTCCTATTATTGGTACAGCCTATTAATGTATTTACCCTGTTATTGATTTTTTGCATGTTGGTACCCCAGTCACACAGCAAAATAACTTCCAAGGTGAATGATACTGAATCTCCTATTGTTAAATGGGGCATATGGTGATAGGATTTACCAGAAGGAAGGAGATTTTTCTTTCCCAAGATGACTCATAAAGTAATGTGTATTAATAAATTAATTAATTTAAAAATCCCATAAGGAATGACATTGGACATCATTTAGTAGTCTAATTCCTTAATTCTATAAAACTGAGCTTCTTAAATTTTTTCCACTCACAACTTTCTCCCTTCCCCTGAGAAATTTTTACTCGACCAACGGCAGATAGGTATATAAAATAGGTATTCAAATTAAACATTGACTGATAATAAATCATAAAGAAATTTATTTGAAAATAATTCTTCACTATACATACAATTTTACCATTTATTAAAAACAAAAGCCTACTGGTGTACAATGAAATGTATGTGCTTGTTTATTTTTACATAAACAATTAAATCTTGGTGGAATATTTGATACCTTTCTGGTTGCCAAAATTTTTTTGCAACTCCCATATTGTTACTTGACCCCAAGAAAGATCTCAACTCAGTTACAGAAGCTTTGCCACAGAGAATGATCCTGAGGCCTAAAGTGAGTAATAACTTCTTTAGGATTGTAACTTTATTAAATGTTGTTTCTTCCCACCCCTCACTAAGAAAAATATAATCTTCTGGAAGGTAGGACCTCTTTTTTTTTCGCTTCATACTAAGACTTAGGGCAATGCTTAATATATAGTGATTACTTAAAAAGTCTTTTGAATTAACCACCTTGGGGAATGGATGAATGAATGAATAATGAACACATTATATATTCTTTGTAGTACCACCTAGATATAATGAACACAGAACACAGATTTGAACTCTAGTCATCTTCCTTTAAATCTAAGAGATTTTCAACTCAGTTTAATTCATGTATATTGAACTGATTATATGTGTATTAAATACATAAACTCAATACATGTGTATTAAATTTATAAATTAAATAGCGTGTGTTATATATGCTAGGCACTTTGCTAAGTTTTGGGTGTACAAATGCAACATGAAAAGGCTATGCCTTTAATGAGCTGCCATTCTGCTGGGGATGAGGGAATGGTCAAGGATATAACATGTATACAGATAAGTGAATATATGACATGTTCAAAATTATTATACTCTATTGACATTATTTTAATGTCATGAGTTTTATTGATGTTATTTGTTTTAGCATAACTTTAACTTTCTCCAGTGTTTCTTTCCTTCTCCCCTTAGTCATTATATATAACAAATAAGAATATATATGCACATATACATGTATATGTATATGTATATGTGTATATATATATATGTATATACATATATATACATATGTGTATGTGTGTGTGTAATTTATACAGGGAAGCTAACTTTCCCAGTATTTCTTCCCTTCCCCTCTTCAGAAGTCATTGTATATAACAAATTATATATATATATATATATATATATATATATATATACATACATACACACACATTCGTGTGTGTATAATTTATACAGGGAAGCTAGGTGGAAAGAACACTGGGCTTGGCGTCAAGAAAGCTACTTTCTGATCCTGGGAAAGTCACTTAACCCCTGTTTATCTCAGTTCCTCATCTATCAAATGAGCTGAGAAGGAAATGACAAATTACTCCATTAGCTTTGCTAAGAAAATCCCATGGATTGGTGGGATCATGTAGAATTGGACATGATGGAACAACAACAATATTATATACATATGTGTGTGTGTGTATATAGTACCATCCATTAAGAGGGTCACAAGTGAAGGTATTGGGATTAGAATCAGAAGACTAGCAGTTTGGTTCTTGGCTCTCCTGCTGAACTGCCTCTGTGACCCAAGTAATTGTTTTGATCAAATAATGCCTAAAGTCCTTTCTAGCTCTAAGTCATATAAAACAGAATGATTTCAAGAGAGAGAGGGGCAATGAAGGCCAGTCCCTCTGGGATGCTCTTAGAAATGTCCCAACAATCATGGGTCAATCAAACAGAAGTTTTCCAAGGCAAGTACAAAACATACACACACAGACACATGCATGCACAGAAGTGTTCATGTTATGTCTGGGGCTAGACAGCTCATTAGCTTATTTATCCAAAAAGTTCACAGAAAGCAAAATTTTCATGGTTGTATGTAATGGGAAACCGGTGGCAGTACTCAGTCTGAGTTAGAGCCATTGTCTGGAATAGAAAAACTGAAAGCTAATAGAAAGTCACAAAAGGTCAGATAGAGCATGAACAAAATTTATTATGAAAACATGTGGTTTTTTAAAAGTCTTATTAATGTCCTTTATTTTCACACCACAAACATTCCCACCCTACCCCAGGGATCCTTCCCTTGTAATGACTGCAGTAAGCAGAAGCAGCTAGCCCAGTGATGTTGTTTGATGCTGTATACCACCTATCATATTCATAGACTCCCCTACTTCTGGGGAGAGGAAGAAGAGAAGTGTACTTCTTTGGAACCAAAAATGGTCAATCCTTCATTGGATTGAATTGTCTTTTTGTTAGTATGATTGTAGTCATGGAAAGAATGGTTATATGGATATAATTCTATTGGTATCTTTTGTTTTAAATCTTGATCATTTCCTATTCACACCCCCACTCAACAAGTCTTCCCTAGGGACAAAGAATAAAAAAAGAAATAGAAAGAAAAATCAGTCAAGCTAATGAGTACGTCAGCTGTGTTTTGTGATATATGTGATGATCTACATCATAGTTCCCCATCTCAGCATTTGTAATTGTTTAGTTATGGTCAGTTTTTTGTGACTCTATTTGGGGTTTTCTTGGCAAAAAATACTGCAGTGGTTGTAGTTGCCATTTCCTTCTCCAGATCACTTTGCAGATGAGGAAACTAAGGCAAACAAGGTTAAGTGATTTGCCCAGGGTCACACAGCTATTGATTATCTAAAAAGGGATTTCAACTCAGGAAGATGAGTTCTCCTAACTTCCAATTGGGCACTCTATCCACAGTACCTTGGCATATATAAACATAACATAATATAAATATATATGTATGTATTTGTTATATGCATATATTTGTAACACACATTTATACATTGTATTATATATGTATTTGTTATATACACATGATACATATGCATGTTAAATATATTATATAACACACAATGCACAAATTATGTGTTGTGTGTACATACATACACATTATTGACATTTTAATGTAACCTTAATTTTTCTCAGCATTGATTCTCTTCCCTTTCCTAGAAAAAGATTGCATAAAGAAAAAAAAGTATATATAAAGGATATATGCATGCATGTGTATCATATATTTTTATAATTATAATACAATAAACAATTATGTATAATTAATATGTAATAATATAGTTGTATATATGTATAGAAGGGCCATTAACTTTGAGGGAAAATAGTTGAAGGCATAGCATTGAGGAATCTCCCATTAAAAGTGCTACTGTATTTAACAGAGATTCAGCTATTGCCTTTAAAAAAAATCTTTCATTATGTTACCCTAAGTGCAGAATCTGAGGATAGGGATGGTAACTTGGGCTCTCGTGTCTCAGGGAGGGATGGTTGGAAAACAGCAGAAAGGTTTGGAATTCAGTTGTTTGCCAGCAGGAGATGTGCAGTATAATTAAACTGTCATCCGCACTGATAGGTTATTACCAGCAGGTAATAAGATATGTGCATCATTGCAAATTGTTGTACAGTATTTCATGCAGCAACAGACGAGGTACGTCTTCTGTGGCAGCTCAGAGTGATCGTTTGGAGATTGTTGCCATTATGAGGGTTATAAATCACCGTCTACACTTTAATAGTCAAACAATTATCCATCCTGGCAGTGCCGGAAAATTGTTTTGTAATGAACGGCTGATTTTTAGGATGAAGGATGGTATTTTTAAAGATCATATTTGAGAAATATCAGGAGAATCCAAAAAAGCATTTGCATTTTCAACCTTTACACATGGTGGCTGTATGGTACAATGGAAATATAGTTGCATCTGAAGCCAGATGAGCTGGATTCAAATCCCAGCCCTTCCATTTAACACCAGTGCGACACTGGGAAAGTCACTTAATCTTGGTTCCCTTGCTCTACTCACAGGAAGGGATTGGATGCAATGACTTTTAAGGTCTGTGTGGGTATATGAGGTGTGACTGGTATGATTTTAGTTACAAAAGTTTAATGGAGAGAGTACCACTGGTTTTCCAGAAATATCATTTTAAGTTGCCATTTTTAAAAAAGAAATGAAGATTATACATTTAGTAATTGAAGCTTAGACATTATCCATTTCACTCTCTTCATTTTGCAGAGAAGAAAACTGAAAGCTGTTAAGTGATTTATTCAAGATCACCCAGATAGTAAGTATGAGAGCAGGGTACAAACCTCCATCCCCTGACCCAAAATATGCTGTACTGCTAGTACTTCATGGCGGTCTCACCAGGGGAGAGCAGAGTTGTCACTGTACTTTTAGCAAAAGAGATGTATTAGTGCCACTGGATCAGGCTAGAAGGTAGATAAAATGGGTGACTTTTCCAAAGTCAGGAATAATGAAATGGCTCGTGCTGAATCATAGTAATGAGCAAAGCAGGGCAAGTGAGAGAGCTTGTCAAATAAGACAAATGTATGTAACAAACCTATCTCCTACCTTTCCCCCTTATCCTTCATGCTTGCCTAGAGTCCCTCTTCTCTCTTAACTCATACAACCACAGCTTATTTTTCTATAACATTTTAAGGCTTACAATTCCAATTGAGATATTGGAGTGAGAAGGGACTTCAGGCTAACTGATGAAAGCCACAACTGGACAATAACATTCTGGACAGTTATCCCAATGAGAGGTTCTCTGGATGTTGCTAGGGGACCCATTGTGTGTGTGTGTGTGTGTGTGTGTGTGTGTGTGTGTGTGTGTGTTGTTGGGGATTAGAGGGCCCATTGCCTTGGAAAGCAGTCCATTCTACTTTGGAATATTTGTATATCTGTAATTTCTACCCATTATTCTTAGTTCTGTCATCTGGGACTAAACAGAATAAATATAATACTTCTTCTTTTCAGTAATTATAAACCTTTTTGGTCTCAGGTAATTTTTTACACTCTTAAAATTAATTGAGATCTCCTTAAAGAGCTTTTTTATATTTATGAAAACTTACCATGTTAGAAATTAAAACATCTTAGTATTATTATAAACATATTTTTGACCTTTGCAGCCTCTCTTCTATTTTGTTCTTTAGATTGTTGAAGGTAGCTATCTTGTGAACCACCAGTCTTTTCTTCTCCAGGTTAAACGTCCCTAGTTTTGTTAAAAAATCCTTATGTGGCTTGACTCATCTTTCAAGCCACCTTTCTTTGAATATTCTTTACCTCATCCATGGCCTTTCTAAAATGGGACACTGTAAATGAGCTTACCATATCCCCTCCCCCTGTAGCTTCAGAAAAGAACAAAATACAACAGGGCTACTACTTCCCTTATTCTGAACCATCTGCCTTGCGTAAGTCAAATACTCCATTAGCTTCTAGGGGTGACTTATCATCCTACTGAATCACATTGAGCTAGGAGTTCTCTGGAGGCTACAGTATTTTAAGGTGAGTTGCTGTCTAGCTCTATCTCTCTCATCTTTATCAATCCATTTGATTTAATGTCTAATTGTAGACTTTACATTTATCTTATTAAATTTAATCTTATATAATTGTGCAGTATTCTAGATTTTTAGTAACTCTAGATTCTTATTCTATCATTCTTTTTATATACCTATCCCTTCTACATTTGTGTTACCTACTGATTTGATAAACAAGTTATTACTAAAAAATTTAATGCTATAAAGTCAAGCATAGCTAGATGACTATTATACTTCTCTAGAACCTCTCTCTGAATTGACATTAAGCTATTAATCATTTTTTCAGTTCATTTATCTTCTAACTCACATCTTTCTTATTCCCAAGAACTATGTAATGCCTTTTGTCAAATGCTTTGCTTACATTTTTATTAATTACAGTTTCTGATTTAACAATCTAGCAATTTTGACACAAAAAAATAGACACAAGGTTAGTTTTTGATGAGATGTCCTTTGTAGTCGCCACTTCTTTTTCCGTATGCTCTCCAAGTCTTTTATAATGTGTTTTGCAATTTTGCCAGGAATAGATGGCCTGTATTTTATATATACACTATATTTTTCTCTTTATTCAAAATTAAGGGTGGAGCCAAGATGGCAGGAACTTCCCTGAGTTCCTTCAAATTCTCATGCAAACAACTTTAAAATATTATCTCAAAATAAATTCTAGAGTGACAGGGTCAAAAAGGGTGGAGGGGATACTGTCCCAAGCTTCAGGGATTTTTGTGCTACTGTTTTCAGAGTTAGCTCTGGAAGTCTATAAATTTGTTAGTTCTTCTAAGATAGTATGATCTAGGAGAGGTATGGTCCCTGTTCTCTTGGCCTGTGCTCTGGTTTGTGAGCAACCACAAGCACTATTATCTGTCCTGAAACTGTGACCAGGATCCTGATCCCCTGTAACATCATATCAGTGTACTAGTGTTCCTCCTCAATCGTGGGAACTTGCAATACATATGGACAATGCAATAGAGTCCTGCACTCAGTACCAACAAAGAGTCCTCTGTATTCTCCTTTTGATCAATTGTCTGATCACTCTATAGTCTGTGGGCTGAGAGCTCCCAAAGTTGCTATTGATTAGAAATAAGGCAATTGAACAATTCTAAGATAACACTTCATAAGCGCTTAGATTGACTAATATGACAGAAAAAACAAATCTATGTTAAGGAGATGTAGAAAAATTGGGACACTTACGCACTGTTAGTGGAATTGTGAACTGTTATAGACATTTTGGAAAGCAGTTTGGAACTTTGCCCAAAGGGCTATAAAACTGTGTAAATCCTTTGACCTAGCAATACCATTACTATTTATGTATCTCAAAAAATTTTTTAAAAAGAGGAGGAGGACTTATATGTACAAAAATATTTATAGAAGGTCTTTTTATGGTGCTAAAGAATTGGAAATCAAGGGGATGCCCATCAACTGTGGAATAGCTGATTATATATGATTGTGATGTGTTGTTATATGATTATGATTGTGATGAAATACTCGAGCTATATAAACTGTGATGAGCAGGATGACCCCAGAAAAACCTGGAAAGATTTACATGAATTGATAAAAACTGAACTGAGTGCTCAGAACCCAGAGAACATTGTACACAGTAATAAAAATATTGTATCATGATGATCTATAAAGGGTTCTTAACAATGCAATGTTCCAAGCAAATTCTGAGGGACTTAATGATGAAACATGCTCTCCACCTCCAGAAAAAAGCTGATGAATCCTGAATGCACATTGAAACATACTTTTAAAAACTTCCTAAGTTTTTCTCATTTGTTTTTTAGTCTGCATTTTCTTTCACAACATAACTAATATTGAAATAGTTTTTCCATGACTGCACATATATAATCTACATTAAATTTCTTGTCTTTTCTGTTAGTGGGATGGAGAAAAAGAGGGGAAAATGGAACAGAATTTGGAACTCAAAATTAAAAAAAAAACAAATGTAAAAATTTTTTTTACATGTAATTGGGGGGGAAGTATGTATACAACCCAAACAATCATATCTCAGCTTGATTTTCTTGGGAGAAAAAAGATACAAAAAAGGAAATTAAGATAATAATGGTCATTTTCTGGTTCTCAGATCTCTCTCTCTCTCTCACTCTGCTTCTGGTTTTTCTTTCCCATAATTTTTGAAATACAGATAATTGCTTAGCAGTCACATTTAGCATTTATTTGGTAAGTAGGGAACTGGTTTGATTGCACTTGATGAATTGAAATCATCAAAGAGGAGTAGCCAGATGTTTATTGTTTTTCTACATATCTTGAATTTCAATTCTCCATTAGTTATTTTTGTTATATTCTCTTTTGTCCAAAGAGCATTTTCTTGACAGAAAAAGTATAATCCAAATAAGAATGGAATGTTTCATTTGCTTTCTAATTTCTTTTATCCTTGTCTCTTCTACCTCAAACAGTTGTCCTACCCCTCATTTTAACCTCAGTTTTCCCCTATTACAGCTCTCATGACTAAATCTGTCCTAAACATTTCTTGTCAGACCTGTCAGGCTTTCTCCCCACCCCCCCCCCACCCCATTACATGTAAAATTTTTTTTAATTTGTTTTTTAAAAATTTTGAGTTCCAAATTATGTTCCACTTTCCCTCTTTTTCTCCATCCCACTAACAGAAAAGACAAAAAATTTAATGTAGATTATATATGTGCAGTCATGGAAAAACTATTTCAATATTCACTTTGAATTTTACTGTATCTAATGTGATGATTTTTTTCATTTTTCATAATTTTTCTTTGCTTTCACTTTCTTTATACCTTATTAAACAAATATGAGGACTTCAGAAGTTTGGCATCTACATTTGTTTGTTTGGAGAAACTGCATTCCTCCTCAGGATTATTTCTTTTTGTCTTTAGAATTTCCTTTTTTTGGAACTTCTCATCCTCATTGGTCTGGTCTCCTCTGTGGCATTTTTGCTATCTTTTTCTGAAGCCCTTTGGAATCTTTTCTTCCTAAATCTAATTTGTATTTTAGACTATGCCTGGCTTCCTCTTCTTCCTTAACATAATGTTTTAAAATGTAGAAGTTACTTATCCCTCAGGTTCTTGCTGGGCATCTAGGTGGCAAAGTGGATAGTTCTGGGCCTGAAGTCAGCAAGACTCATCTTTAGAAGTTCAAACCTGGTCTCTGATATCTACTAGTTTTGTGACCCTGGGCACTTAACCCGGTTTATCTCAATTTCCCCAGCTGTTGAAAGAGCTAGAGGAAGAAATAGCAATCTACTCTTGTATATTTGTCACAAACACTGGAAATAAAGTCATGAAGAGTTAGACATAACTGGTATGGCTCAAAAACAATAATTATTGTAATTTCCATTACTCTTGGTCATTAAAAATGAGGTGCAGAATAGAATTGTGGTTTTTCTTTTTTTTCCCTTCTCCTCGGTCATTTGAAGGGTAAAATCATCATGAAAGCAATTAGTAGTTTATAACTTGTTCTGCTTTTGGCTGAGAAAACTCTGGCAATTATCTGATGATTGAAATTCCACAAAACTTCATGTTTCTGTGCTAGGCTTATGGCACGTAGCCTTAATCTCTCATTTCCTTCTCCTTTTCCTCTTTCCCTTTAGACAGTCTGTAATATTCTCTCACAACCATGTTGCTTCTATTCTATTTCTATGGATCTTCACATAGATGTTTTCCATTGTGATCTTTCCCACTAAAATTCCTAATTTTTTTTATCTAAATATATATATGTATATGTATACACATAATACATACATATATATTTGATATGAAACAATAATTTCCTCCTGATTTAGCCATTACTTTTCTTTTTAAGAAAATACCTCTTTTCTGAATTATGTTTGAAGCTTCAGGGCCATCCCATCAAATCTCATTTAAACTTTCAAGGGCCTGTGATTAATAAACCTTTCCACTGAAGAGAATGTTACAGTTGTATTTGATCAGTTTTGTCGTCTAATAGCTATGGAGCTTTCTTTATCTGTCTGTTTTCAATCAAAAGATAGAATGTTCTATATAGTTTTCCCAATCAATTTCATCAGCCACTAAGAAAACTCTTCCTTCATCAGTCACATGGCACTGGAGGTTACAGGGACTTAGGCAGAAATTAGCTGTTCTTTTTCCTCTTCTTAGAAATTTTCTATTTTTTTTTAACTGATTTTTTTTCATTGCTAAACTTTGAACTCTTTGTGCTAAACTGCCCTTTATTGTGCTCAGAAGCCCCTTTATTTCTAAGGAGTTATTAAATTTCCAGAATGAGTAATTCTATCCAGGTCTCGACTTCCTTAAATTGAACCATAGTACCATAGTAAGAAACTTTTTGATTTCACTACATCAGCCTGTATTTTTTATGCAAAAATATCAGTGATTGTCTAGGCTAGAAAATTCTGTAAGGCATTTGAGTTCTGTCCCACCTTTCCCAGCAACATATAACTGCTTCATCTTTTTCTTTGGCCTTTCTACATTCTCCTTTAGTAAAAAATTTGTAGCTCCAGGAAATTTTGTGGTGAACACAAATATTCTTATTATACAAGGTTAACATAAACACAAGAAATTAACCTAAGAAACTGGCAGTTATACTACATATATTTATGTGTTAACTGTGAGCATTTTAAAAAAAAGGAAAGAAATAGACCAGAAGAAAAAAAATTTTAAGTAATTTTAAAAAGTGCTTCAATCTGCATTCAGAGTCCTTCTGTTCTTTATCTGGATGTGGATAGCATTTTCCTTTTGTGAGTCCTTTTTACTTATCTTGGGTCATTGCTTGCTGAGAATTGAGTCTTTTAGAATTGATGATCATACACTATTGTTGATACTGTGTACTCTATTTTTCTGGTTCTGCTCACTTTGCATCAGTTCATATAATTCTTTCCAGGTTTTTCTGAAATCTTCCTCTTTATAATTTTATTGCACAAGAGTATTCTATTACATTCATATACCACAGCTTGTTTAGCCATTCCCTAATTGGTGGTTGTCTCCTCAGTTTTCAATATTTTGCTGCTAAAAGGCTGCTATAAATATTTGTTTGCATTTGTAGATACTTTTCCCTTTTTTATGATATCTTTGGGATACAGACTTGGTGGTGGGATGCACAATTTGGCTGCCCTTTGGGCATAGTTCCAAATTGCTCTCTAGAATGTTTGGTTCTTCAAAATGGAATAGTTCATAACTCTACCAATAGTGAATTAGTGTCCCAATTTTTCCACATTCTCTTCCACATTTATCATTCCTTTTTTTGTCATTTTAGTTACTCTGATATGTGCGAAGTGATACCTCAGAGATGTTTCAATTTGAATTTCTCTGATGGATAGTAATTTAGAACACTTCTTAATATGTGTATATATAGCTTTTATTTCTTCATCTATAAGCTATAACTACTTTAAATGAAATTTAACTTTTTGCCTTTTCTGCTGTCTTTTGTTGATAGTATGTAGAAATACTGATAATTTTATGTGGGTTCATTTTATATCCTGCAACTTTGCTTGAAATTGTTAATTGTTTCAATTAGTTTTTAATTTGAATTTCTAGGGTCCTCTAAGTATACCATCATATCATATGCAAGGACTGATAGTTGGATTCTTCATTGATTATATTTTATTTCTTTTCTTGTTTTTTGCTAGAGCTAGCAATTCTAATATACTATTGAATAATAATGGTGATTAAAGACATCCCTGCTTCACTCCTGATCTTACTGGGAAGGCTTCAAGTTTCTCGCCGTTACAGATAAAGATTGCACTTGGTTTTAGATAGATAATACTTATTTTAAGAAGGGCTCCACTGATTCATCTTATATTTTCTAATGTTTTTTAATATGTGTTATATTTTATCAGAGGCCTTTTCTGCCTTGATTGATATAATCATATGATTGTTGTTTTTGTTATTGATATGGTCAATTATGCTGATAGTTTTCTTAATATTGAAATAGTCAATAGAATATGATCTTTGTGATATATTGCTGTAATCTACTTGCCAGTACTTTATTTACAAAATCAATATAAAATTTTATATCAATATTCATTAAGAAAATTGGTCTATACTTTTCTTTCTCTATTTTTGCCTTTCCTGGTTTAGATATCCACACCATAATTGTATTTATTAAGAATTGAAATCAATTGTATTCTTAACTTAGTTAAATAGTTAAGAAAATTCCAGATAGAATTTTATCTGGAATATTATACAGGAAAAGTTAATGGACCAATCTTTCATCCTTACCTAAACAGAAAGAATGGAATAAACTTAGTTCCATTCTTTTTTTTTTCCCCTCTAATGTTATCAATATAAAAATTTCTCCTTATTTGAATCATCACCTTGCTCAGATTTGATTTAATTTTTTTTGGTAACAAGTAAGCAGACTCATATTCAGAATTTGCTTTACTTTCTGTTGATTTTTCCCTCTTATTGTTTACACATGGAATTCAAATAACTATCCAGTAGACAATAGATGATTTCAATGCATTATCTTTGTGAGTCTCTGACCATTCCTTTTTTTTTTTTTTAATTGAGAAGTACTTTCCCCCTTTCCCTTTTTCTCCTTCCCCTTCATTGGGAAAAGAAAAAGAAAAAGAAAATCCTTTTGAAAAATATGCATAGTTGAAGCAAAAGCAATTTCTGAATTGATCTTATCTCAAAATAGGACTCATTTTGTATTTCAAGTTCATCACTTCTGTGTCATTGTTCATGAATCCTCTGGAATCTTAGTCATGTTGTTGATTAGTTTTCTTAAGTCTTTCAAAGTTGTTTGTCTTAAGGGAAAGCACCTATTATGTGCCAGGCACTGTGTTAAGTGCTTCATAAATATTGTCTCAATTGATCTTTAAAACAAATCAGTCAGATAGATGCTATCATCGTATTTTTATAGTTGACATAACTGAGGCAAGCAGAAGTTAAGTGACTTGACGAGATCACATAGCTAATAAGTGTTTAAGGCTAAATTTGAACTCAGGTCTTCTTCCCTCCAGCACTAAAGTATTATTTTTTTAATCTTATAACTTCTTTTCCTGTTTCTGCCTATTTCCTTCTGCATCAGTTCATATAAATTTCAGGTTTCTCTGAAATCATTCCTTTCAGCATTTCTTACAGTAGACTAGTATTTCATTACTTCATTATTTATATTAGCCATTCCCAACTGTTGAACAACTGATCATTCTGTCATGTTTTTGCTCTGCTTCCAGGCCTCTAAGAATAATTGAGACAAAGATAGTCAGTTCAATGAAACAAAATTGATGTAAATCAGGGACATTTTGATGAATGTTACAAACCAACTCTGTTATATTTGGCATTTGTGGCTAAACTAACTAGATATCAAAAATAATCTTTCCTTTTTCTCTGATTAGTATCATAGTTTCTGTGTACGTGGTCTGTGTACCAGAATATCTATATTTTCCTTGGTTAATATGTATATGGAATACATAGTTGACTGGTACTACTATCCATCTTTAACATGTGGCAGGAAAGTTGTTGCTGGCAAAAATATAAATTGTTATTGGTTCAAGCTTGAAATTTAGCTCCATTCTTGTGGACTTTATATTGTTTTGATAATAAAACTCTATAAAACCAAAACTTGTTTGCTTGCTTTTTTTTCTTCTTTCTTATTTTTTTTTCTTTTGATCTGATTTTTCTTGCGCAGCATGATAAATGTAGAAATATATATATATATATTTATATAGTAGAATTGCACATGTTTAACACAGATTACTTGCTGTTTAGAGAAAGTGGAAGAGAAGGAGTAAAAGTTGGAACACAAGAGTTCGTGTTGAAAAACTATTTTTGCATATATTTTGAAAATTAAAAAAAAACTATTCTGAAAAAGCCAAAACCAGTGTTCTCTCATATCTTATTTATGATGTGTATATTTGTGTATCAACATCTAATACTAGGATCTTTATTGTTTTTTTTTTTTAATTTTGTTTCTTGTCAATTCGGACATTTCTTTGCTATTTTTCAATGTTGCTCTTGCAACTCTATATGCTGGATATGCTCTCAGCTCCTAGATGGATATAGGGATAGTAGAATAATTATATATAATGAATTAAAGGGCTATCAGTTTTCTCTTCCCTCTTGTTTTTTAGTTAAAAGCTTTTTCATTATATTTTCCCAAACTTCTGGGTAATATACTTTTTTTCCCCTTAATAAACTAAACCTTTTTAGAAGTACTCCATCTCTGGCCAAGAGCTCATTATTCTTCCTGACTCCAGAGCTTGTGCTCTATCCATTTATACAATCTAGCTTCCCCTGAACTCATCATCCCTACATTTTGAGTTGTGTTTTAGAATTTACCTCAAAAATGGAAAGGATAGACTAGAATGATTGCATGCTACTTTGAGAGCAACTTGAAGGAAGTTCAGATCTTTAGTCCAAAATTAATTATTATATTCCAGGATCTAGAAATAAGCTGGAGGTATGATCTCAGAATCTCTTTTGATCATTTAAGAATTTTTTTTTGGTGAAGCAATTAGGATTACATGACTTGCCCAGAGTCACACAGCTAGTAAGTATTAAGTGTCTGAGGCTGGATTTGAACTCGGGTCATCCTGATTCTTTCTACTGTCATGCTCTTTCTACTGTACCATCTAATTGTCCCCTTCTGGGAGAAATTTTAAAGGATAGACTAACTGCTAGATGAGGGTCCAAAGTTGACCAATTTTTATAAGAAAGAGAATTAGTTCTGGAAACAAAAAATAGGTGGTTTTGTTGTTCAGTTGTTTTAGTTATGTCTGATTATTTATGATCCTATTTGTTATATTTTTAGAAAAGATATTGATGTGGTATGCTATTTCCTTCAACTCATTTGACAAATAAGGAAACTGAGGCAAACAGGATCAAGTGATTTGCTCAGACTCACTGAGATATTAAGTGTCTGAGATCAGATTTGAACTCGGGAGCTCTTGACTCCAGGCTTGACATTCTATTCATTGTACTTCTTTGATGCCTAGGTAATCTTGACGTTGTGGTAAATTTCTAAGAACATATAATTAAACAGAAAAAGCAGTTATAATAAGAAGTCAGCATATGATTGATAAGAATAATTTGTGCTGAACTGACCTTTTTTCTAATTTGAATTTTGATTGGGTCCCTATATAGACTTACCATGGGATTGTCATTAAAAGAACATTATCAAAATTTCAGCAATGCAATAGATAATGTTATTAATAAATTTAGTTGGAAAAGTGGAAGTGAAATGATAGGTGAATTCACAGAGTAGTAACTGTACCCAAAATGTATTGGTTAATGGAAGGGGCCCATCAGGAAGGAATTTTCTAGTAGCATATTATAGGGCTATGTCCTTGGTCCTATTCTTCTCAATATTTTTATCAGTTATCTGCAAGGAGATCTAGAAAGCAGGTGTACTCTTTCTTTGGATTATTCAGTCTAAGTTAAGGCATAATTCCAATAATGTCATTCCTTGACCTAAAAGCTTTGGCTGATTGTCTAATGCTATTGAATTATTTATCCTGGATTCAAGGCTGTCTGCTTTCAAGATACCATCTTGACTTTCAATACTTTCTTGCCATGATGGTGAGGAAATACTATGATTTTTTTGTGAGCCATTATTATTGTTTCCTTTCACCTGCTCTCAGCTTTTTTCCAGACTGGCCCTTCTATGACTAACACATCCTGTATATTTCCTCTTGGGATCCTTTGTCCAAATCAGGCCATCTGCTTGGAGTAGCTGTTTCAAAGAGAAGAACTAGAACCAACGGGTAAAGATAAATAAGGGACAAATTTCAGCATAGAAGTAAGGACGAATTTTCTAGCTATTAAAATGGTCCAAAATTGTAATGGACTACTTCATGAATTAGTGGACTCCCCTTTCAGTGAACATTTTCAAGCAGAAACTCATCATAGTATTATAGATTTAAGGTCTTGTTAGAAAACTTAACATCATCTACTTTAATTTCTTTACTTTATGGCTGAGGAGGAGACCTAAAAATAACTAAATGCCTGGGTTGTAGTCTCATATGTAGCAGATACCAGAGCAAGATTTAAATTCAGGTCTTCTGATTCAAAATACATGTTTTTTGTTTCCTTATTCAATCTGTCTAGGACATAGAGTTTTTTGCTATTTCTTGTATAGAGGAAAGGAAATAGATTTAGAGGAAATGAGTTGAATTGTTTAAGAATGCATAGCAAATAAGTAGAAGAACCAAGTCTGGAAACTAGTTGTTTTTGCTTTACTATACAATCTGGTTTTTTAAAAATTATAATACTCTCAGTAATTAGTTATTAATTTGATATTTGGTAGCAGTAGAGTAGGAAGGGAAGAAACAGAAGCAGATAGAGATCTGATTCAGGTTTGTATAAGAGAGTAAAAGAGAACTAGGGATCAGCTCTCTCCTCCCTTTTGGTCTGTCTCTCCATCTTTCTCCTCTACCTTTTCCTCTTTTTATTTTCTTCCTTTCTTTTCTCTTTTCATATTTATCATCTCTCTTCTCTCATCTCCTCAAGACCTTCAGGAATTCAACTAGAAAATTGTCAAGTGATGGAAGTTGTGGATTTCACTAAACTTGATGTGCATGGGCTGGACATGGCTGTTGTTGCTTGTCCTTTGCTTGGAAGAAGACCCATGACATCACAGATCAAGAATGAACCCAGCATGAATTGGACTAAAATGAGACAGTAGAGTCATCGGTTTCATTCTCTCATTTATCTAAGTCCAGTGACAAGAGAAAAGTTAAGATGACAGGGCCTGGTCCTGTAGATCATCTTGGTGTTTTTGATGTTTTCTATATCTGATCAAGATTTAGGTTCTTCTCTGGGCTGCTTTAGCTGCCTTTGTGACCATTAGAACAAAATTTTCTTATTCTACTGTGCATCCTTGTAAGCCCAGCTACTGAACAAGATAAGCCCCAGTGAATCACTTGGGCTTGGAAGTTCTGAACTCCACGAGGGCTAAAGCTAGTTGAGTGTCTGCACCAAACCTATCTCCAACATGGAGCCCTTGGAGCAGAGAACATTAACCCTAACCTTAGCCTTAACCTGCTACGGCAGGCTACCTAAAAAGGAGCAAAGCTCAGCTAAAAAAGACACATTAGGTGTAATACACCGCTCCTATGCTCTGTGTCATCACAGCTCTTTATCAAGATTTGTAAGTTCTAGCCCTTAGTGGGCACAAGCTGCTTTTCTTCCTTAGTGAAAGTGCTCCGTCTCTCCTTTTAATTGGATAGGATTTTTTCTTTTGTAACAGAAAATTCCCTATAAGGAAATGTTAGATTTTAGTTCTCTGGAAAGGAATAAATGCCATTGACCCCATGAGAACTCTCCAGAATGCCCTATTAGTTGATGCTTCTGTCTCCACATCAATATAGTTTTGCATTTACTTGATTTGTATTTATCTGCATATGTGCTATATCCTACCCAATGCAATGTAAGCTCTTTGAAGGCAGGATCTATTTCATTTTTGCCTTTGTATCTTTAAGGCAATGCTTAGTGATTTGTTAGTGGTGGTGGTTGTCATTTTGGTTGTGTCTGACTTTCCATGACCTCTTTTGGGGTTTTCCTGGGAAAAATAGGAGGTATGGTTTGCCATTTCCTTTTCCAGCTCATTTTACAGATGTAGAAACTGAGGCAAATCATGTTAAGTGACTTATCCAGGATCACACAGTTAATAAGTGTTGGAGAAATGCATTTGAACTCAGATTATCCTGACTCCAGGGCGACTATTCTATCCACTGTGCTACCTAGCTGCACTATGTCTGCAGTAGATACTTAAATTTTTATTGAATTCTGTTTGTTGAATCACTCTGTATCAATCAGTTTCCTTGTCTGTAATACAAGCTGGTTTGACTAGCTTGACCTCTAAGGTTTTTCAGCTTTTAATGTATGATTCTATTCACTCTTCTAGAGAATAGCATAATTTTAATATCAAGCTTATTAATTATTTTAAACAAAGCAATGAATAAATTAGTGTATTGATCCAAATATTGATCGCCTTAACTTTTAAAATTTCACATGGTTTATCTAAAACTTGAATACAGTCTATAATTGATGTTATTTTTCAGTCTTTAAAAAAACTGTGGCCTTTGAAAAAAAGCATGTTACATGAGTATAAACTGTGATAACAGTGAACTTTATAAAAAATACTTACTAAAACTCCTAGGACCTCAATTACCTCTATGCAAATGACTTTCAGATATACATATCTAGTTCTAGTCTTTCATCTGAACTCCTGTACACCATCATCAATAGCTTATTGGCTATTTCCCATTGGATATCTATAGCCATCCTAAACTTAATGTTAACACATTCTATGTCTTCTCAAACCATCCCTTTAAACAATTTCCCTAATTCTGTTAAGGGTACCCACCATCTGTCCTTTCAGTTATCCAGGGTACAATGTTATGGTCATCCTCAAACCTTCATTCTCTTTCATACCCGATAGTCAGTTGCCAAGTTCTATTGGATCTACCTCAATTGCCACTTGGCTTCTGTTCCCTTTTCTCCCCTCATGGGCCATTATCACTTCTCTCTCATACTGTTCTACCTTGCTAATGTTCCAAACAGATGTCAAAGTCATATTCCTAAAGCATATTTCTTATTATGTTATTCCCTGACTCACAATGCTCCAGTAGTGGTCTTTTATTTCAAAGACCACATTTATTTCAAAGGTTCAAGTACAATCTCTTCTGTATAGCATTCAAAGCCTTTTATAATCTGGGTCCAACACACTTCTTCAGACTTATGATACAAGAATCTCCTTCATGCTGTTCTATATATATATAGCATTCCACTGCTTGTCTTAGTTACTTTTCATGAGCAAATCTTCGTGATTAGAATGCACTCCCTCTTTACCTTCATTTTATTTTGTAATTTGGGTCCTTTTCCATTTTTTTTTAATTATCTGAGATGCAGACCCAGCTGGACCAAAAGGTATATAGTTTTATTTAATTTTTTTAAAATTAAAACTTTTTTATTTTCAAAACATTTCAAAACATACACATGGATAATTTTTCAATATGGATAAAATTTCAACCCTTGCAAAACCTTGTGTTCCAAATTTTCCCCTCCTTCTTCCCACCCCACCCCCTAGATGGCAAGTAATCCAATATATGTTATACATGTTAAAATATATGTTAAATTCAATATATTTTACCTCCATTTTTAAGTGTAATTGATTGGCATGGTATAGAGCCCAATTTCTTAACTATGGTTTGCAACCCTATATGGAATCTTATAACTGAATGTGGGGGCCATGAAATTATGATTTATTATCAGTGTTTCATTTATATATTTTATGTATATCTGGGGTCACATGAAAATTTCTCAACCCAAAAGGGGTTGTGTATGACAAAAAGTTTCAGAAGCCCTGGTATACAATATAGCACTTGGAAAGAGGAACATCGAGTTTAAATCCTGCCTCACATATTGGCTAGTTGTGTGACCTTGGGCTAGTCACTTAATTTCCCTGTGTTTGAATTTCCTCATTTGTAAAAATCTCAGTAACTGCTTCATAGGACTGTTGGTGATCAGATGAAATAACGCATATAAAGCTTTTTGCAAACAATAAAGTGCTAATTGCCACCAATTATTATCAGCTACTACTTAGAACTTTTAGTATCCTTCAAAGCTCAACTAGAGAGCCATCTATTATGGGAAGATTTTTTTAGGATTCTCTCCCAGCTACTAGTGCTTCTTCCCACATGGAGCTTTCAGTGCTTTCTGTTTATATATTTTATATTAATTTTATACATATATGTTTTTTCCTTAATAGAATATAAACCCCTTGAAAACAGAAAGGTACCAGTTTTTGCCTTTTTCATTCCCAGTACCCAGAACTGTTGGGGACATAGTCGATGACTAGTTGGTTGACCCTTTGTCAGATTGCATCTGCAATGAAGCATTTTTGTTCGTGGGAAGGTACTTTATATGTGGTTTATACCCTCAAGGAATTTAACACTCTACTACCAAGACTGAGGTTTTCTCCTCCAAAATCTGATATACATGTTTACTATAAATATAAGTTCTATTTTCAAAAATCCTTATAGTGCCTGGAACAATCGGTGCCTGATTGATTCTTAGGAACTGAATAGGTGAGCTCAAGGGAAGATATATCTGCATGTAGAAAATCAAATATTGATTTTCTATTTGATTCTATTATGTAACAACCTCAGCCATGTTTTTGTTTATTTTTTCCCCTGAGTTAAGTTCAGAAGTTCATGACTCCAGAAGTTCAGTTTTTCCTCTCTGAACTCATTTAAAATCCAGTTGTCCTATAGACTCAGTTACATTATCTCTATATAGCTTTGCTATCCCCACACAATTAATGAAGATCTGTTATCTCACATATCAGCCTTATAAGATGCAGGTGGATGCCAGTAAGTCTGTTATTGCTGACACTAACTAGCCATACAGGTGGATGCCACCAATAAGCTTTCCATAAGAACAAAATGGAAGGAGGATTTGTTATTAGTCCTGCCTTCCAGACTTCCATCCAATCATATTATTTTTCACCATGTATGATACTTCAGAATTTGGGACCAATCATATTGTTTTCCATCTTTGATACTTTCTGTTCTTTGTTTTCTTGTCAAAACTATGTAAAGGCTAGCAAGCCCTTCCTGGTAGTCTCTTGGTTGACTGAGCAGTCAGGTGTTTGGTACTTTTTGCCTCAGTTTACCCTGATTTCAGTCATGACAGTGCTATGTTTATCTCCATTTTAACTCTCTTTTTGTAACAAAACCCTCTTTTGTTATTGATTTTGGAACCAGAACTCTAAAGCAGAAAACATTCATTTTTTTTCTTTTTCTTTTAAATTCTATAGAGTCCAATTCCTGATGCAGCCATTTGGCTCCATGGAGTAATGTTGCAGCATCATGCACCATGCTGGTAATGTCACGGGTACCACGGAAGACATCGAGAGCATACAGCCAGTCTATTGGGGGTAGGGTAAGTGATTAAAAAAAGTTTTCAATTCCATGCAAAAAAGTTATGTGGCTAATAATAATGGAAAAAATGGTGGTCATGATACTAGAACATTGCTTAAAGACAGATGGTATAATGTCAGCATCTGACAGCAGAAGCAGGATTGGGATCTTATCAGTAATTTTACTTGATCCCTTTTGAGGAGTAAGATCTCTGGAAACAATTCTCTACTTTTCAAGAGATTATTCTATTGGAGTGGTTAGTTCTTACTTTGGGTTGGGGTTGGAGTTAACCTGGAGTCCTTTAACTTCTTATTGTTGTTGTCACTTTTAATATCTTGCTGCCATACAACAATATTGTAAGGTATGAATATGTGGACAATTTTTGATGAGCAACC
The DNA here is from genome assembly GCF_902635505.1 of Sarcophilus harrisii. NCBI lineage: Eukaryota > Metazoa > Chordata > Mammalia > Dasyuromorphia > Dasyuridae > Sarcophilus > Sarcophilus harrisii. The sequence continues at coordinate 66,675,607 of NC_045431.1, forward strand.
ACAGTGCAGGTTGCTGAGAAAATGTCTCTCTTAGTATTTTTATCTCTTTTAAACTATGCTATCTAGACTCTTTTCTAATCATCCCCTTTATCAGTAAATAGTCAGACACAATTTTTGATGTAGAGACATTTGGCAGCCAAGAAAGTGAATTCAATCTTAGTCTTCATATGAGTGGTATGGCATTCAGGGTACTTTACCCTAGGCAGACCACACTTTGGGCACTGTGCTCACTGCTGGGGCACCATATTTTAGAAAAAATATTAACAGATTGGTCAGTGTCCAGATTAAGGGAGCCAGCATGGTGAAAGACCTGGAATTCATGTCATAGGAGAATTATTTGAAGAGCTTAATGTTTTGCCTGGAGGCTGAAGTACAAGAGAAATAACTTTCTTTACAAGCCTTTAAGAGGCTCTATTGGAAGTTGGATTGAGATCTTTCTTTTTAGTTTCCAAGAACAAAATGAGGTTCAGTAGATAGAAGTTGGAACGAGTTAAACAAATGATTTAAATGAATGAAAAACTGTCAATCTCCATAAATGGATTGGGCTGCCTGGGTAGGAAGCTCCTGGAAAATCTTCAAGCAAAGGTTGGATCTCTACTTGTTGCCTGTGATACATCTTTGCTGTTGCAGTTGTTGCTGCTGGTAGTGGTGATAAACATTCTTATTCAGATTTGGATTAATCTAGATTTTCTCTAAGAGCCCTTCCAAATCCATGATGATGTTGATTTTCATATTCAAGGCACTTCATGGTCTTCTCATCCATATGAACTTTGAGAAAATCAAAGATGTCAAAAATGAAATCCTACTGTCCTGAACAATTTAGGACAGTTAAATGTTGTGTGGTCATGGCAATATTGCCATTTTGTCAAGTTATGGGATCTGGAAAAAAAAAAAAGTAACTAATGGTGTATTTCCCTTACTTTGAATTAGCAACTATTAGAACCTATCTCTGAATTGATTAGAGGAAAGAAGGAGGTATCAATCATATTCTTCCTAGATCCTGGGTAGTTTTTTGAATGAAATTTTTGAATTTTTTGGGAGCTGAATTTTCTCAAGATAATGGTTTACAAACCAGAGGTTAGAAGGGATGAGAAGAGTTAACGAGAAGTTGTTGCTTATTCATATTTAAAAATCCAGAATCTTAAAGGTGGAAAATCAAGTTTGGCTTCTAGTCAGCTTATGAATACATTGTAGTTAAAGAGATTTCTTATTTCATTTTCCTGCTGGTGCTGTGATCACCTAATTTGATAGCTTTCCCCAGAAGTGTAACTTGTGGTGATAGAGGCCAGACAAATCAGTATTTGTGTTGGCTTTTTGCCATTTTACTGTACTAAGTCTGACTCCATCTGGAGTGTTATATTTAGTTCTTGGCATAATATTTTAGGGAAAAAAAACCACAGAAATAAGCTAGAGAGTGATAAGAGAGGGCTATCACAATTAGTCAGTCAACATGCATTTATTAGGCACATATTTATATGCTAGGAATTATGCTGAGTGTTGGGGACCTAAAACGGGGTAAAAGGAAAAAAAAAAGAAAGAAATTCTTTCTTACAGTCACAGATCCCACTTGCCTTCAAGGAGCTTACATTCTAAAGGAAGAGACAACGCATATGTTAATAGGTATATGCAAGATATATACAGGATAGATGGAGGGTTACTTTAGAAGGGAAGACACAAAGCAGATAGACGGGGAAAGTATGATTGAAAAACTTTTAGTTCCCATCATATGATTACCACTTGAAGACAATTCTTTGGAGCTAAATCAGGAAAGTGCTTTTTTTTTTTTTACTTTTTACAGGGAATTAGGAGTGTTATTATATAGAAATATATAATATATAAAATATTATTATATGTAATTATTACCTAATATATCATAATATGACTCATATAAGATATAGAAATATTTTTATATAGGACCATCTACCCTATCATAATAGTATTTTTTGTAGTGAAACATTTGTATTCATTTGTAGCATCCTTTTCTTTTTCTGGTAGCATGGGTATCTTGCCTTCTTGTTATAGAGACAAATGTTTATATATGCATATCTATCTATCTATATATGTTTTACTGAGTTCCTTTGAAATGAAAACTAAAGGAGGACAGATTTTTCTTGGCTGATTAGTGTGACTGATTGAAAGGATCATGAATTTAGGAATATTAGGTTATCTAGTACAGGCTTCTTAAACTTTTTCTTACTTGTGACCATTTTTTAACCTGAGAAATTTTTATATGACCCCAGATATATAGATAAATACACAAATCAAACATTTGCTGATAATAAAAAATAATTTTGCGATCTCCACATTCATTTACCAGACATGGGGGCACATCCCACAGTTTAAAAAGCTTTGATCTAGTTCAACTCCTTCATTTTGCAAATGAAGAAATTGAGGTACAGAGAAGTTGTGATTGCCCAAGGTTAAGCAAACAGTAAAGATAGAAGAGCTGGGATTTAAACCTGGAATCACTTTCTACAAATCCGGAACTCTTTTTACTTTGATATGGGTTCTATGTATTTTGTGTATATGTGTATCATATATCTTTTGCTATGAGTCCTAAGATATACATTTACCTATATATATATATATATATATATATATATATATATAGTCAGAGCAAGTCAATAAGCATTTATTAAATATCTATTATATGCCAGGCACTGTGCTAAGTCCTGGGGCTACAAAGGCAAAAATGATCCTTGTCCTCAGGGAGCTTTCATGATAATGAAAGAAACCAGAAGTAAACAATTATGAATATAGAATGGGTGAGTGTATAACCACATATACATATTGGTATGTATACACACGTCATATTTTCATAATTATTTACATACATGCACATTTATATGTGACAAAAGATTGACATATATTGAAAAGGAATATACAGATGAATAAATAAAAATATATTTCTTTTTTCTCTCCCCCCTCACCCCAAGCAAAACCTTGGGCTTCTTTGAATTATTGGAAGTGAGAGGGGCAGGGATGAAGAAAGATCTCATGTTGGAGGTGGCAATTAAATTGATCACTAAAGGAGGCTACTAAATATACATGGAGGCAAGGATTTAGTATATTCCAAACATAAGGGATGAGATAAAGTATTTTATGTATTGGAGACAATATGAATTTCATTAAAGACTTTGTCCTTAGGAAAAAAATAATGGGGAAAAAGGCAGATACAGTTCCTTTCCAAAGATATGATTCTGTGGAAACATTCTCCATTCCTTAGGAGTTTAGTAAAACAGTTTTGTAAAGAATCTTATTAACTAGAGATGCAAATGAGAAAAACTTAAATAAAATATATACTTTGGATAAAGTAGACGGTTTAAAATTGTGAAAAAGTTTGATAAGAAAGTAAGAAAATCCCAAATGTCACAATACCCTGAAAATGAACATAAACCAAGATCTGACTTTGCAAGCCTCAAGGAGGCTAAAGCAGGCATTTGAATTATGAGCATAGAATGGAGCTTTCTGACATTTATGCTTGACTAGGTGCAACAAGCTATAGGAATTATGACCAGTAGGTCACCTAGTGACAAGAAATGTGGCTATATAGTATATCTGTGGAAGTTTGTGGTTTCTGTCCATTAAAAAAAATTGGCCCCAATCCATGGCGTTATAGAAAAGTATTAAAAAACAACAATCTGAGTTCCTTAACTCGACCCAATTTAACTAAAATCGATAGAAGTAATTTGCAGGAGCCCATTAACTGGCTATAATTAATGAACCCATTTATCTGCTCAATTTGGGTAGATTACTAAAGTGTGTATTTTCCTAACTGAATTTTATTGATTGCAGGTTGAGATGAGATGGTTTATTTTTACAGTACATTTATAAAGAAGAGAAAGATTCTTTTTTGTTCACAAATATCAACCCAGAAATTATACTGTATTGTTTCTTTCAGGATGTCGATGCTCACATTTATCTTTGTTTATAATACAACTTTGCTGAAACCTTAACATTGTAAAATAAAATACAACTTATTAAAGTTTTCAGATTTCAAGAAATGATATTTTGATTGTGGGCCTTTTAAAAGATAACATCCAGATTATTGTGTGACTTGTTGAGTATTTTGAACAAATTCATTTGGGGTTTTCTTTGCAGAGATATTGAGGGTTTTTTTTTTCCATTTCTTTTTCCAACTCATTTGACAGATGAGGAAACTGAGACCAACAGGATTAAGTGACATAGATAGTTTGAGGCTGTGTTTGAACCCAGATGTCTTACTGAGTCCTTTGGTTATCCTTGGCTTCTTTATCTTTCTGACTGACAAAGTAATAGTTTTGTCAGTCCATCCTTCAATCAGCTGTCAAATTGATGTTCATAAAGCATAGTCGCCTCTTTATTTGCTTAACTCCAGTGGCTCCTTATTACTTCAGGACCAAATATATAAGGTCCTCTGCTTTGTTTTTTTTTTTTTTTTTTTTTTTTTAAACCTGATCCCTTCCTATCTTTCCAGTCCTCTGACACTTCTTGAATTGAATTGACACTCTTCTCCATACTTTGCAAAACTCAGACACTGGCCTCCTTTTTGTTCTTTACATAAGACATTCCATCTCCTGACTCAGTACATTTTCAAGGGCTGTCTCCCTGTACCTGACATTCTCTCACTTTTTGTCTCAATCTTTCCACTTCCCTGGCTTCCTTCAAGTTCCACCTAAAATTCTACCTTCTGTTAAGAAGTCTTTCCAAATTGCTCTAATGCTACTCCCTTCCCTCTAAGGTTATTTTCCTTTTTCCTTATTCATCTTTGGAAATAGACTTATAAGTGGTATCGCTGGGCCAAAGGGTAGGGGTACTTTAAAAACACTTTGGGCATAATTGGATTGCTCTCCAAAATGGCTAAATCTGTTTGGAATTCCACTGGCAGTGAATTAGTGGTCAAATTTTTCCACATCCCTTGTAATTTTTGTCCCTTTTCCATTTGATGATTTTAGATTAAAATGATGTCTCAAGATTGTTTTAATTTTCATTTCTCTAGTCAATAATGATTCAGAGCATGTTTTTCAGTAATATAAATTGTTTTGATTTCTTCATTGCAAAATTACTTCTTTTGACCATTTATTAATTAGGGAATGGTTTATTTTTTTACAAGTTTTTTAAATGTTTGAGATGAGGCCTTTATGTAAGAAAACATTATTTCCCCCAATTTTCTGCTTTCCTACTGATCTTAGCTGCATTTATTTTATTTGTACAGACTTTTTAAAAATTTAATATAACCCGAAATAATCATTTTCCACCTCATACTGCTCTCTAGCTCTTGTTTATTCATAAATTGTTCATCTGTCCATAAGTCAGATAGTAATATGTTTTGTGATCTTTAAATTTTCTTATGATATCTAGGTCATATGTGCATTTTGACCTTATCAATAGTGTCAGTAAATGGTATAAGATATTGGTTGATGCCCAATTTTTACCAGACTTTTCCAGCTTCCCCAACCTTTTTAAACCAAATGATGAATCTTATTCCCCACACCTAAGTTTTTACACTTGTCAAAGACAATGCTACAAGTCATTTGCTGCTGTGAATCATACATCTATTGTCTTTTTTACCTTTTTATTCCCTTAACCACTACTAGATTTCTTTGATAATTACTGCCTTGTAATATAATTTAAGATCTGATACTGCAAAACCTCTTTCCTTTACATTTTTATTACTTCCCTTGATTTTCTTGACCTTTTGTTCTTCTAAATGAATTTTATTATTTTTTTCTAACAGTAAAATATAAAGATAAGGTTAATAAAATTTAGAATAAAAAACCCCATTAAATCAATAAATAAAATTAGGAAATGCTTTTATGAAAAAATAGATAAACTATTAGCAAAATGATTTTTTTTAAGGGAAGAAAGCCAAATCACTAGTATTAAAAATAAAAAAGTGTAAATATACCACTAATGAAGATGAAATCAAAACAGTTATAAGGAGTCATTTTGCCCAGTTATATGTCAAAAATTTTAACAATTTAATCAAAATGGAAGAATATTTACAAAAATAGAAATTTCCTTAATTAGAAGAAGAGGAAATAGAATATATTTTTCTTTTTTTTTCTTTTTCTTTTTTTTTTTTTGGCTAGGCAATTGGGGTTAAGTGACTTGCCCAGGGTCACATAGCTAGAAAGTGTTGAGTGTCTGAGAATAGATTTCAATTCAGTTTTTCCTGACTTCAGGACCTGTCCTGAACACATAGATACTTCTTCCAAATATCTAAACAGATCTATTTTGGAAAAATAAATTGAATAAGCCATATAGGAATTTCCTCAGGAAAAAGCAGTAGAACCAAGAGATTCACAAGTAAATTCTATTGAACAGTTAAAGACCAACCTATTACAATATTAAATAAATTGTTTGGGATAATAGGTAAAGAAAGGGTCCTACCAAACAACTTTTTTGCATCTGTTTTGGAATTCAGAGTGTTAGAGAGTGGCCTGGGTCACTGACAAGTTAAATCATTTGCCCAGGATCACATTGTTTTTGGGTGTTAGAAGTAGAATTTAAACCCTATGTTTCTTAGGCAGTTTTCTCTACTACTCTGATCCCCAGTGTTAAACATGAGGAACTGAGACTCACAGATATTGAATGTCTCAGACATTGGTACTCCACTACATGGAAGACTCTAGAACTGTATTCCAGATATTGGCTAACTACAGATATCTTGCTGCTTCCCCATGCTACAGTACTTCCCAATGTTTTGGGAACAATCCCATGGCTTATTTAATAGATGTTATATCTACTAATATAATAGTTAAAATAATATAATATTATTTAAACATTTAGTTTATGTATATATGATATTGTCCATATGTAAATGGATATATAATGTTATTTGTATATGTATATATTACATAACATCACTTATGTATATGTATATACATATATAATACATTTATAAAACAATATTTTATATAATTATTGAGAATATTAATAATCACTATTATATAATATCATTTAATTTTAATATATAATTTATTTAATATTGATTTGAATAGTGATTATTGATGTGTAATATGTAATATAATATATTATTTAATAAAATTAATATAATTTATTATTATATTAATAATATATAATATAATTTACTCATTCTTCAGATTGGATGGGCATTCTTAGACTTCCAATTATTTGCCACAATTAGAAGAGCTACTATAAATATTTTTGCACATGTAGGCCTTTTCCTTTTTCTTTGATATCTTTAGGATCAGACCTAGTAATGATATTGCTGACTTAAAAGGTATGTAGTTTTATAGCTCTTTGGACATAATTCCAAATTATTCTCCAGAATGGTTGGTTTGTTATTGTTCATGTCTGATTTTTTTATGACCCCATTTGAGATTTTCTTGGCAGAAATACTGGAGTGGTTGGCCATTTTACAGATGAGGAAACTGAGACAGAGAGGGTTATATGAATTGCCTAAGCTCAATGCCTAGGAATTGTTTTTATGGAAAAATTAAAATAAACTGTTGGTTAACATGACTTTTTTTATAAAGAGAAGAAAACCAAACCACTAGCATTAAAAATATAAAGGGTAAATATACTACTAATGAAGATGAAATCAAAGCAATTGTAAGAAGTTATTTTGCCCAGTTATATGTCAAAAACTTAACAATTTAAGTGAATTGGGAAAATTCCTTATAAAAAGGAACTTCTTTAATTAGAAGAAGAGGAAATAGAATATCTATTTTTAACTTTTTTTTTTTTTTTTTTGCAAGGCAATTGGGATTAAGTGACTTGCCCCGGGTCCCACAGCTAGTTAAATGTGTCTGAGGCTAGATTTGAATTCAGGTGCTCCTGACTTCAAGGTCTATACTCTTATCTATTGTGTCATTTAGCTGCCCCCAAATAGCTAAATAAATTTATTTTGGAAAAATTAATTGAATAGGACATAAATGAGCTTCCTCAGGAAAAAATACCAAGACCAGACAGATTTATAAGTGAATTCTACTGAATATTTAAAGACCAACTTTTCCAATATTAAATAAATTATTTGGAATAATGGGCAAAGAAGGGGTCCTACCAGACTCCTTTTTTGGCATCCATTTTGAAATTCAGAGTGATATGAGTGACCTCTACATACCGCTCATGTTTTAGAGGCCATATTTGAAGTCAAAAAGGTGAGTCTTCCTGACTACAGTTGGCTTATGCCTCATTTCTGCCAGACTGCTTTCTAATTTTTCCAGCAATTTTTGTCATATAATGCGATCTTGTCCCCAAAATGTGTGTCTTTGGGTTTATCAAAAACTGTATTACTATGATCATTACTATTGTTTATTATCTACATAAAATATTCCATTGATTCACTCCTATTTCTTAGCCAGTATCACATTTATTTTATTTTTTCATGGTTACTGATTTGAAATATGTTTGAAATCTGGTGCTGCAAGACTTTCTTCCTTCACATTTTCTCCCCATTTATTCCCCTGACATTCTTGACTTTTTGTTTTTATAGATGAATTTTGCTATTATTTTTATAGCTTTATAAAATAATTCATTGACAGTTTGATTAGTATGTAACTGAATAAGTAAACTAATATAAATAGAATTGTCACTTTTATTACATTGGCTCATAATTATTATTTCTCCAATTATTCTTTATTTGTGTGAAAAGTTTTATGTAATTTACATAAGTTCCTTGGGTGTGTCTTGGTAAATACACTGCCAAAAATATCATACTGTCCACAGAAATTTTAAATGGAATTTCTTTTTCCATCTCTTCCTGCTGGGTTTTGTTGGAAATGCTGATGACTTATGTGGATTTATTTTATGTCCTGAAAATTTGCTAAAGTTGTTAATTGTTTCAACTAGTTTTGTTGTTGTTGATTCTTTAGAGTACATTAAGTATACTATCATATCATTGCAAAGAGTTAGTTTTGTTTTCTCATTGCCCAATTTTGTTTTTCCATTTCTTTTTCTTCTCTTATTGCCATAGCTAGCATTTTCAGGACAATATTTAATAATAGTGGTGACAATAGGCATTCTCGTTTCACTCCTAATCTTATGGGGGAGTTATGTTTTATTCTCATCACAGATAATGATAGCTCTTGGTTTCAGATATTTTAAGAAAAGTTCCATTTATTCCTATACTTTCTAGTGTTTCTTATTAATAATGAGTTTTGTATTTTTCAAAAGCTTTTTCTGTGTTGATTGATATGACACAATTTTTGTTTTTTGTTATTAATATGGTCAATTATGCTAATAGTTTTCCTAATATGCTAATAAAAATGCTCTGCATTTTTGATATGTCCCATCTGATTGTAGTATATGATCTTTGTGATATATTGCTATAATCTCATTTCTCATTTTTTATTTGGAATTTTAGTATGAATATTCACTAGGAAAATTGTTCCATAGCTTTTCTTTCTCTAATTTTTCTCTCCTTGGTTTAGCTATCAAAATATTTTTGTTTTGTTAAAAAGTATTGATAAGATTTCTTTTTTTTTTTTTGATGTTTATGTTTAGAGATGTAAATTTTCCTTAGATATGGCTTTGGATATATCCCACAAATTTTAGTATATTGTCTTATTATTGTCATTCTCTTTAACAAAATCATTTATTTATTTATTTATTTTTACGATTTGTTCTTTGAACCACTTTGTCTTGAGTATTTGATTATTTAATTTTTAATAATTTTTAATATGTGATTTTATGACCCTGTATTGCATGTAATTTTTATTGCATTATGCGATGAAAAAGGCACATTTAATGGGTCTATTTTTCAGCATTTGGCTGTAATGTTTGCATTCTCTAATACATGGTCAATTTTTTTTTGAAGTTCCAGGTACAGCTGAGGTAGTATTCCCATTAATAGTAAACTGAGCTTACTATTCCCATTAATTTTTCTCCAAAAGTTTATCATGTCTAACTTTTCTAAGATTTTATTCATTTCCTTAACTTCTTTGTTATTTATTCTATGGCTACTTTTATTATATTTCTGACAGTGGAAAGTATTGGTGTTCCCTACTGGTATAGTTTTGCAGTCTATTTCCTCCTGTAACTCCAGTAACCTTTTACTTTAGTAATTTTGATACTTTGCCATATAGTGCAATATGTTCAGTATTGATATTTCATTGTCTGTACTGCCATTGTCATTGTCTATCTTTTAGAAATATATAGTTTCCCTGATTATCTCTTTTTTATTAGGTCTATTTTTTTTTTTTTTTTTTTGGTCTTTGCATTTTCTAAGATTTGGAATCTCTGGAAACTGGTTTTACTATTCCTGGCAGTTTTCATTTTGGAGTCTCTTTCAGGAGGTAATCAGTGGATATTTTCAATTCTATTTTACCTTCTAGAGTTTGACATTGAGGGCAATTTTCCTTTATTTCCTTTAAATATGGTATGTAAATTTTTTTTTTGATGATGGCTTTCAAGTGGCCTGATGATTTTCAAATTATCTCTCCTTGATCTGTTTTCCAGATTACTTATTTTCCCAATGAGATATTTCACATTTTCCTCTATATTTTCATTTTTCTGACTTTGTTTTTATTGTTTCTTGATATCTCATGGAGTCATTATCTTTTATTGTCTAATTCTAATTGTACCTGGGAGTCATTTTCTTGGAGTCCTGAAGATGTTTTTCTAGAGTATTGTGTATCTTTTCTGCTAGGCTCTTTGTAGAGCCTTGGACTTGCTTTTCCTCCTAATATTCAGGCTGTTCTTGACTGCAAAAATGGACAGTGCTTTTAACTCTTCCAGAGATGGGGCTAGAACTCCAAGGAGAAGTCTGCATTCTCAGAACTCCCAAATCTCACAAGATAGGAGAGAGGAGACTGAGACTAAGTAAAGCTAAGACCAGGCTGCTTTTCCTCCCCCCATCAAGCAATTCCTTCTCAGATGCATTGTCCCCTGAGTCTCCATTCTGCCAGACACTTGAACCCTCAATTCCAATTAGTTCACTGGTTTTACACAACCCCCACATTTCTCAACTATTCTAAATAAACTTTCTGTGCAACATGACCCCAATTAATCCATTGACTTCCAAAGACACAAAACTGATCAGCGTCAAACCTAGTCTAAAGTCTGTCATTGATTTTTCAGTGGAAGTGCTCCTGTGTTGTTTATGTCTAATGAATATTTACTATAGTGGGATAAGGGTAATTGGTGTGAATCTGACTTATGCTTAAACCAACCCTGTGAAATCAGTTCAACTCCAGTACATTTATAGATATTATAATTCTAATTGTATAGGCAATTGAAGCACCAGGCTCATGAATTATCCAGGTATAGCACGCTGGAGTTTGAAGCCAGGTCCTTCAATACCAAATCTTTTTCTCTTTCCCCAATACCATATCCATCTGGATGGAAATTTTCAAGGTTGTAATAATATTTCTCTTTCCTTTTGATGGTATTACTTATCCAAGCCATAGTTAAAAAAAACAAAAACAAAAACAAAAAACCCCAACAACAATAAAAAAGCAATAACAAAATACAACAACAAAAAACAAATAGTCATGAATTCTCTTCCTAGAGGTTATGACATTTATTCTGTTTACTCTGCTTCAGTCCTTGATTGCCTGTGGGAACAAATTCGCCCCCACAGAGCAAAGATGTGAAAGAGTAATTTAAAACTTGAAGGAAAAGGAACTGGATTCAGAAATTATGTCCTCAGTCACTAACATTAAAAATGAAAAGGTACGGCAATTTCACAAATGGCCTTAAGCCCCAAGCCACTTGCCAGACATCCCACAGAGCCCTAGCAAACGTCCATGGAACACAGTTTGAAAAACCCCATGTGAGGATTCATTGTCTGTTTACTTTGTATCCCAAATTCCAGTTTTTATCACTGCCAAAAATAAATCTTTTAAGCTCTATCTTCTTTGTACTATATATAATTTTTTTTTTGCTAAGCTTTTCTTAATGCTAATTTTGGGTACTGTTTAATTTATTTCCCTCTCTCTTCTGCCCTCCAAGCCCCAAGCTTGGGGTACTCTCGGATATTTTTGCCTCTTATCTCTCTATATTCAGGCCATGAACAAGTACAGATACTTCCTCCTCTAGTCCATTGTTCAACTGGTACCATATTTCTTTTTCATTATAATGGAAAATTCCTTTTCCACAACTTTAGTAATTTTCCATCTTCACTAGTGGAGCAGTGGAAAGATCATGAAGCTTGGCAGCAGAATACTTGCAATAGGGAGGGAGACTAATAGTCCCTTACAGATTCAGGAATAAGGCTTTGGATGACAAAGGGTCTTCGATTTGATCATCTGAATTATGCGACTAAAGGAGGAAATTGAATTAGATCAGTGATTTTCAAATATGTTCATGCATGATTATCAATAAGATTTCTTCCCCGCTCTTAGGGTGAATATACTGATTAGGGGGATGTGGGAGAGGGGATAAGAAAGAAGAGGCAATTGTCAGATGCTTCAGTCAGGGATAAATTACAACTGCTCTGTGTGAGCTCTGATGCTCATCTCAGAAAGGAGAAGGTTGGATCATTACACATCTGATAGGAAGGAGTGGAATGAGGATGGATTGGGCTGTACTGGGGAACATGAGGTGTGATTGTGTTGGAGATATGACCCATGATTAGCTATCACACTGAAAGTGGGATTCTTCCCATTTTTTTTCCCTCTGATTGGCTGAACACACAACCCTTAGAGTTATGTCATGGCCCCAACTTTGGAGACCAATGAATAAAATAATCTCCAAGGTTCTTTGCAGCATCAAGATTTTATGCATCCTATGAGTCCTGGTTCAATGACTAACTGTGTAGCCTTCAGCAAGCTATAAAAACTACCCAACCCTCAGTTATATCATCCATAAAATCAGCATTGTAATGTTTGAACTATATACCTCATAGATTTGTTGGGGAAAAAACTGCTTTGTAAATTGCAGAGTGCTGTATAATGTGAGCTACAGTCATTTAAAATTGTTTGGCATCCCTTAAGATCCTTCCACATAAATCAAAGCTGAAAGCCAGCCTCTCCTGGGAATATTTCTAGATTTTTATCCTCTCCTTCCCTTCTCTGGTATAAATCCTGACCTACTACTTTCCTTCAGCATATGGTTCTCCTTTTCTAATTGCATCTCATGTATTTGGTCAGTGATGATCAGGAAACATCCCAGCAGCTGGAATGGAAAGTATTGGGCTTTCAGATTAAATTTGGAGTCAGGGGACTTTAGTTCAAATCTCAGATCTGTTACTTGCTATCAGAACAACCCATGTAAGGCAGCTTTGCTTTATTAATCAATAGGAAGTGTCTTCCTCAATTTCTAACCTTGCTTTCTATAGCTAAGTAATTTTCCTCCTTTAATTCTTAAATGATCTACAAATGTCTCATTTCATTCCAGTATCAAATTTAAACTACCATTGGACTGGCCTGAGCCAGACCTTACCAAGAATAGTATTTAAAGCTCTTCACAAACTGATTCTTTCCTACTTTTCTGGTCTTCTTAAATTTTATCCCCTTCCATATACTATTATAATCCCAATCTACTGACCTCCTTTCTGTTTTTCATGCTTAACATTTAGTCTCCTTTCTCCAAATCTTTGTACTTTCCCCATATCTGGGGGAAAGGAAATCTCTCTGCTCACATTCCCTTCTTCCTTTAAATCTCAACTCAAATTGAGACCTCCTGCAAAAAGCTTTCTGTGTCTCCCCAGCAAACTTCCATTCCAAGGTTATTTGACATTGACTTTATATGTACCCATCTCTGTCTCAGTTTCCTCACCTGTAATACAAGGATAACAATAAGGTTGTGAAGCTCAAATGAGTTAATATATGTGATCATGCATTACATATTTTAAAGCCCTATTTTTGTAATAATTTTATAATTAATACTGTTCCTTCAGGGTTATAACTATATTTGTTTTTTCTTCATATCTCCTGGGCTTACCATAATTTCTTGCACACAAAAAAATTCTTGCTTAATAAATGCTTAATAAAAAGCTTCAATAAAAAAGAAGTGTATACAATCAATTGTATATACTTCTTTTTTATTGAAGCTTTTTATTTACAAAGCATATGCTTGGGTAATTTTTCCAACATTGACCTTTGCATATCTTTTGTTGCAAATTTTGTCCTCATTCCCTCCACCCCCTCTTCTAGCTGGCTGGTAGTCCAATATATGTTAAATATGTTGAAATACATGTTAGATCCAATGTATGTGATTATATACACTTCTATACTTGATTATCTACACTTGTCAGTTTTTCTCCTTACAGAATCTGAATGTTTTGGGAGCAGTTTCTCTACAAATGTTGTAATAAGCATTTTTATTTGATATGCAAATACAATAACCACTTTTTGGTTAATACACACACACACACACACACACACACACACACACACACTGTGCTTCAAACAACTCCAATTTTGGCAGACTGGACACTGAGGCAGATTGTAATCCCTCTGCTTCTTGGCAATTATGGAATATTATCTCATTGAGGACAGGAAGTATTTTTTGTCTTTGTTTTGCAGGACCTAGCATCATGCCTTGTATAAGATAAATAGCTAGCAAATGTTTATAGTATTGGATCGAAGGCTGTTTGAGAGTGGCTTTCACCCAAAAATTCATCACCCTTTGATAACAAACTTTTTCAAACTTATATAGGTTAGCCCTCAAATGGTAGACAGAATTTGTCTCTGGGCTTGGTCTATGATAACACTCAGAAACAATCTCTATTAATTTTTTCTACATTTTTTAAAATATCAGACATGTTAATATTTGGAATACTCCCTTTTACTAAAGAAAAAAATTAAGCAAAATCAACCACCACATCTGATAGCATACACAACAAGGTAGCCATTTATAATATCTCATCCTAAGAGAGAAGGTTTTTAGATTTTACTATCTGTGTTTAGGATAAAGATAGGGAATTAAAATTTAATAGAAGTTTGTAATCATTCTGTAGATTGTTCTCTTGGATATGATTTTTTTCACTCTCTCCGTTCCTGCAGATCTCATGTTTCTTAGTATTCTTCATGAACACTGTTTTATTTGCCACAATAGTGTTATATAAAGTTTTTCAGTCATTTCCCACTCAATGAACATCCATTTCATTTCCATTTTTTTTGGTAGAACAAAAATAATCTTATTAATGTTTTAGAACATGGGATACTCTCTCTGTCTTTGACTGCACAGCACTGGGATAACTGGGTTAAAGGGCAAGGAGATATGATTTTATCTATAAAATTTTTCATTGACCCTATGGTTACAGACTGTTTAGACCTTCCATGAGTCTGTCATTTCCCTTTAATTGAGAAACAAAATAAATAAGATATAAACTGCCCTCTAAGCACTTTATAATCTGGTAATTATAAATGTAAACAAAACTTATCACAATACAAAGATAAATATAAGTACATAGTAGACAAATAAAGCAATACTATGTGGGGAAGAGAGAAGTTTCCTTGAGATTAAGTGATCAGAGAATTAAACAACAATAAACATTTATTAACCATCTACTTCATATGGAGACCTCTGTACTGAGGGAAAATATAAGTCATGGTACTTGTCCTCCTAGACCTTTGAGAGGTGACATACATGAGTCATTGAGACTGGACCTGGGATTTTCTTGGTAGAAGGAACTCCCCGGTGATAAAACTCCCTCTCCAGAAAGGAGTGTCTGCCCAGATTTTCACTGACTCTGCAATTTATAGTCTAAGAGAATAGCTCAGAATGGTGAGAAATTCAATGACTTGCTCTGAGTCAGTCATTCTGTGTCAAAGGCAAGACTTCAGCCTATATTTTCTTGGCTCTCTCTCCATTACACTGTGGTCCACGTAATTCATAATAATATGATAAATGCAGACAAAGACTACAAAATTATGTCCTTTGTGGGGTCTGAAGGATAAAACAGAATTTAAAGTGGACCTTGAAGGATGCTTAGCATTTTAACAGACAAAAATAGGGGAGGGTATTTCAGGTATTAGGAGCAATAGGAAGTTTATACAAAGGTGGGAAGGGACAGAATAGTAATAGCCCAGTTTGGTTCGCTTATACAGGAAATAACACACATGGAAAAGTACATTGAAGCCAAATTGTAGAAGATTTTGAATAAGCTCTTCTTCCTCTGATTTTTCTAGAGCACATTTATTTACCTGTATCATTTCCTATTGTATGATGTTTTATGTTATTTCAGTAGATTCCATGAACTTCTGAGAAGACAAGGTCATTTTTTATTCTTTTGTCCTTAGGACATGGTACTGTGCCTTGCACATGGTAAACACTTAATAAATGTTTGTGGGATGGAATTGATTGAATTAATTGATATTTAATTATTAGAATGTCTTTTGGGAGAGTCATACTGGGCAATATTGAGTTTATTCTTCTTCCTCCATTACATAAATATCCTCCATAGTGGATATAGTGCTGGGCAAGTTAGGAATTCCTTGTTAGATACTCACTAGCTGTGTGATTTCAAGCAAACCATTCTACTTTTCTGAATATTTTCCTCATTTATAAAATGAGGGGATTGATACCAGTGAACTCTAAGTTTATTTACTTATTTATTTTCAATATTATTTTATTTTCCCAAATACATGTAAAGATAATTTTCAACATTCTTTTTTATAAGACTATTCCAAGTTTTCTCTCTTCCTTCTTTATTTCCTCCCCTCTCCAAAAGAGCAAATGATCTAATATAGATTAAACATGTGTGATTCTTTTAAACATATTCTCTAAAGCACTTTCTAATTCTTTGATGAGCGTCTCCCTTACCACCCGAGTGCCTGCTTTTCCCATAACTCAGAGCTAGCTATAATATATCAAAGGTATAGAAATTAGGTAAAAGAACATTACACACCCTACCCTCTTGTAGCTTTCATTGCAAAACTGAAAATTATGAGGTTGAATATTGGCCTGGCACAGAAGAGAGATGCAAATAGTAAGCCTTTGAATGCTGCTCCTTTGTTAATTTGTTAGTTTTAGGTGATGATAGAGGGCATGTGATTCTTCAGGGAAGTGGATTCAAAACAATTATAAAGAGTAAGGAATTTCCCACAAACATTGGGACAAGCTTTGAGCCATTTCTGTCTAGTAGGAGAATAAATGGAAGTTCTTCTGCTTTGAAAGTACGTGGAGATAAATATGTTTCAGTGAGATGCTAGTTTCGAGAGGGCGTTCTGTGTTTAAAAAATAAAATATGAATAATAGTTGTTTTCATTATAGCAAAGAACTGGAAATAAAGAGAGTGTACCCATCAATTGGGGAGTGGCAATTATGGGATATGGATATAATGGAATTATCATCATTCCTTGAGAAATTATGAAGGATGAGTTTCAAAAAAATCTGGGAAAACTGGAATAAACTTCTTGTGAATTGAGCAGATCCAGGAGAATAATTCAAATAGCTAACTTACCATGTACCTACTATGTATCAGGCATTGTGCTAAGCTCTTGATAATTACATCATTTGATCATCAGAGCAACCGCAGAAGATTGGTGCTATTATTATCTTTTTTATAAATGAGGGAACTGAGGCAAACAGAGTCAAGTGACTTACCTATGGTCACATAGCTAGTTAATGTCTGAGAACAGATTTGAATTCAAGTCTTCCTGATTCTGGACCTTGCATTTTATCCACTGCATCACTTGGCTGCTCCAAGTATATTTTGTATATGTAAAAAAATCCCCAAACTAGCTGGAGATAATAGAGGTTCATGTTTTCACATATAATACTCCTCCTGCTATACACATGAAAATATTCTCTTTTGGAAAGTGTTTGTTGAATTAAAAAAAGGAAACAGCTTGGAAAAAAACTTTAGAACCCTGACCAGTAATAAATTGAGGACAGAAATGAAATAAAATTAAAATTTAAAAAAAAATCACAGATTGGTGAAGAGTTGCAGGTGAAGAATGAGACATATACTTTTGAAGTGTTAAATTGTGCATTGATTTTTCTTCATTCATGCTTATTATAAG
Organism: Sarcophilus harrisii; assembly: GCF_902635505.1. Lineage (NCBI taxonomy): Eukaryota > Metazoa > Chordata > Mammalia > Dasyuromorphia > Dasyuridae > Sarcophilus > Sarcophilus harrisii. The sequence continues at coordinate 66,693,465 of NC_045431.1, forward strand.
GATTGTGTTTTCCTTTTTTCAAAAATTAAGTAATGGGATTTGGATAGAAGGGGATGCCTAGTGATATTAGTCTCCCATACTCAAAAAAAGAAAAAAAAGAGGGCTACTGAATCATTTTGAAAAAAAATGCAGAGATGAGAAGACTATTCAGAGGGTAACAGATAAGCAGGTGAGCTTTGGAAGTGAAATGTTGAATTTATCATCTCTGCTTAGCAACTGTGTGATCTTGGGTAAATCACTCAACCTGTTTGCCTTAATTTCCTCATCTGTAAAATGGGGGTAATAAAAGCACCTCCCTTCTAGTGTTGTGAGGATTAAATGACATAACATTTATAAAGCTCTTAGCACAGTGTCTGATGTATAATAGGGGCTATATAATTTTTTTCTGTTTTTCCTATTCAGGTATTGGAGACAGCAAGTGAAAAGGCTATGGAAGTAGGAAGAAAGAATATTGTGTCCTGTATGGAAGGATTAGCTTTGAAGTGTCATAAAAAAGCAATTTGCTTAAATTGGAAAGAATAATGAGATAGGAATAAGAAAACCTGGAATCTATAGGTAGCACTTCCATACACTGAGATCTTAAGTGTAAAGAGATTCTGGCCATTGATCCCACTCCTAATGAGCATGTAACCATACGAATGAGCATGCTGATGTATTTTGGGAAGTTTGGGAGCTTGAGTGACTTGGTGATAAAGTAGCCTGTGGCTACATAGCCAGAAAGGGGATTACAGGGAGGGTATTAGCTGACCAGAGCATCAGTCCTAATGCTCTGTAATATTTCTTCCTGCCCGACTGTCTCTTAGGAGAAAAGAGATAGTGTTCTAAGAGGGAGAGGCCTTGGGATCTCCCTCTGAGGCTGCTTTGGGGCTTGTAAATATGGGCTTTGTTCTTGGCTTTCCTCCTTTGTTTTTTTGGGGGGGCGAAAACTAGAAATAGAAATCAGAGATTATGAGCTTTAAGACATAAGAAAAGTGCAAGAGGGAAGTCCATGCTATTTGGGGCCTAGTATCAGTATCTTCATGTTGTTAAAAAACTATCAAGGATCTGTTCAAAGAGTTTTTGTTGACATGGGTTATATTTATAGCTATTTACTATATTAGAAATAAAAAAAATAATTTTGAATTTGTAGACCTTCTGAAAGGGTTTCAGAGACCCCAGCAATTCTTTGGACTACACTTTGAGGACCACTGGCCTAGAGACATGACTTTTGGAAGTGATCCAGCCTAGTGGTAGCTGATATAAGAACTTAGCCACCAATATTGGATGGAACAATAAAGTGTGAAGTTGGTAGGACCAAGGCTATATTGAAGCTGTATTAAATTTCAACATTTTTCCCCAGACACCAAGGTTTTATAGAAGAGAATATTCCCCCTCCTGAATTAGGGAAAAATGTTTGTACTACTCTGTTTTTGTTACATAATCAGAGCAAATGCTCCTTTTGTTGATGTTAATTGGAATTGGGGTGCTAATGCCTAATGACAGTGGGGACTTAGGCTATAGTATTAGAAATATCCCAAGCCCTCAGGGAATCCTCTTCGAATCCTGAGTGGGAGAAGTAATAGGCCTGGATGGTTGGATAAAGCCAAAGCAGATATTAATTATGTAAGTCACTTGATCTCCTGGAATCTCAGTTACTTATCCTATTTTAAAGATAAAACTACATTAAAAAAAAAAACCAACTCTGCTCTTTATCTTTCTATTTTTATTTGCTATTTATCTTTTGGATTGAGGTGAAAATTCACTAAAATTTCATTTTTTGGTATGATTTCATTTTCTGTGAGTACTGAGAAATAAATTTTGGTAGACTTCCCGAGAGCTCATAAATAGAATTAAACAGATATCTTAATGCAAATTTTATAGAGAAAATGACCAAGTGATAGGTGTGGTTTTCCATATTTAATAACATTGCTTCATATTTTCTAAGTTCCTACAGCTCTTCTAACAGAACAAAAAAAAAGTTTCTTTTTTTAAATAACCAGAAATGACCCCATGGCATATTATTCAAAGACTACTCAGCCCTGATTATGCATAGCATAAAAGCCAAAATAGATATTTTAAACTATCTTCATGGAATCATGAAAACGTGGAAGACTGAGATGGCATGCTGAGGGGAAGCTTGATGGCCAGGAGATGTGGAGATTAAAATTATCCCATCTACAATAAGAGAGACTGAAGCAGAGCTCTGAGCCATTATTATTAAAAGGTCCATGGTTCCCTCTAATGAAGCGGACCTCAGATCTTCCTCATGATCTGAGATGCTTCCTCCTTCCTGGGCCCTATTTTCATACAGCTAGAGGTCCAGTCATTCCAGAACAGCTATACCGAAAGCAATATTTCCACTGAATAAGCAATATATCAGTAGGGTCACAAGATGGGTGAAGCAAGGGATATCTCCACATACTTTGGACAGGCGTCTCCTTAATTTGGGCAGAAGGAAATAGTACCAGCTATTACAGTCAGGGAGCCAAATAGTCATAAGATGATCATCTGCTCCTATTGGACAATGGAATAATCTGGAGGTACAAAAATATTTTGGGAGACTTTCCGTGTAGTTGTCACCTTTGCCAAACTGGTCATCATCATAAGGCAAAACAAGGGTGGAGGACCTAAAATTAAGGCAAGGGAACTTAGAATCTGTAGCTCATAGCTCTGAGGCCTTCTATATAGAACTTTGAAATAATTCTATCAAATTGATTAATACTGATTGAAACAGAACAGGGATCCAAAATGAATTATTTCTTTCAGAGAACAAAGGTGATCATATCCATCTTTAGGAGAATAATTTTGTACCATTCTGGTCTCATTGTTTGAATAGTATTACCTAAAAATACATGACTCCTAAATGCGACAAGCCTAGGTAGTTTTACAATTGAAAAGTCTTTAAATAAATAGGAGACAGCATGGGATAGTAGATGTTTTCTGAGTCGAGATGGACCTCTGATATGTAATAGATGTGTCTTTTGAGAGGCAACTTTTTTTTTTTAAATGGTTGATTTAAGTGTCTTTGACATTCATGGTATTGTTTAATGCAGAATTCATCCAATGTGATTATTCAGTCCATCAGACCTGTTGTCAATAAATTCCAAAGTTTCTTAGACATTCTACATAATTAGACAATTTTTTGAGATTATATTTGCAGAGGAGAGATGCCATAGAGGGAGTCTCCTTCACTTGGGAATTCCTTATATCAGTGAAAACATTGATTTAGGACCCTTTTGCATTCCTTAGAATAAACAAATGTATAAATACATTAGAATGGAGTGTTATGCTCCAGTTCTTTTTTTCTTTGAAGGGAGACTAGTATTTTATACAATATAGGAGTTGCTTATTAATAAAGCCTGAAGTCAGCCCATTTTCATTTGGGATTTGAGGAACAAAGGGAGCTTTTGCAGTGTGAGAACTTAAACCCATGTATGCATCTCTACATAAAAGCAAGGATGCTTCAGTCAGTGCAAAGGGAAACAGCTGTTTATCTGTTTTCTTTGAGTTTTATTTTCTTTTTACATGGCCATTCTGTCAGTATGGGGCTTCATAAAGCTGTAGGATATTGATAGGGAACTACCGAGTCCATGTGCTTTGGAACCCAACCCAATGATTTCTGAGCTCAATAACACTATTTTATGATAGCTGGAGGGAGAACATGAATCGGAGTATTGGAGGCAAAGGGGCTAATGTCTCCAACTCTTTGTCCAGATGTCTGCCATTGGCTGTGTTTTATGTTTCTCAACTCTTGAATGAATACCATATTATTGTTTTTATTTTTATTTTTTGTTTGAACAGGAGATACATATCAGATGGCTTTACTTCTGTTGAACACTTGATATAAAGAATACCTCCATTGAGATTGCTTAATGTCCTGGCTATAAACCAAAAAACTCATAAAATCTGATTGGATATTATCTTTACGGGATACCACCCATACTCTCATAACAAAATAGCAATTCTGAAACTTCAAAATATTTTTTTCTTCAAAGCATTCCTTCCCCTTTGCCAAATCTTACCGTTTTGGTCCTTCATGTCTTTAGCAATACTCACCAAGGGCATCTTATGTAGCAGCCAGAGGCAGTGGAAAGAATGTTGAATTTAAAATCAAGAAAACTGGGTGTGACCCAAAATGCTCTTTACCACCAAACATGACTTTTAATCAATCTTGTGGCCTTTCAGAAGTGGGGAAGGGAAAAGTAAGGAGAGACAGAGGGAAGGGAAAAAAAGGAAATTTGTATAATATACATGATAGGTGTGTATTTGAAAGTAATAGCAAGTTATATATAGTAAGTATAAGTTTCATGTGCAGTCAACTTTTTTTTAAAAAAGTACTATTTTATGGACATGCTTGTTTCATTCCCTAAATTAAAAAATAAAATAAATTTTAAAAAAAGAGATGACTTAGGGCTGATGATCTTGAAGCAACTTTTCAGCTCAAAACTCTTTGAACACATTATCTTTCCTATAGATCGTTTTTTTCCACATGTATTCCCAAAGATTCCTTGAATCAGACAGACTTTCCTGGTCCTGTTTCAACTTAGAAAGAAAGTGAAATCATCCAAGTCTATATTTGCCTTTTGATTTCATGTTTACGCTTTTGTTTTTCCTTTGGCTGCTATAACATTAGATAGACAGATAAAGCATTTATTAAGACCTTTCTTTGTGTCAGATATATAATTCAGAGTACCAGATGTTATCCCTGTTCTATGATTCCTTCTCTTACCTCTTTCCACAAGTAGTATTGTACCATATAAATCATCTCATACTCTGTGTGTATCTTAAAGGTAAACTTACTTTATTTTAAAATTTGGATTGAATTTATTTTAATTTTAAATCAGTGAATTGATTTTCATTGACTTTTTATTTTCATGATCTGGTGCAGACTTTTCTATTATTCCTTGTCCAAAAATCCAAACCTTAAACTTAGTAAAGCTTCCCCTCCTCCACCCTCTTTCAGTGCAGTTTTTTCCCACATTGCTGATTGGTTTGTCCATAATGGTCTGTACCTAATTGGACTAATCTCTTCATGCTCTACCACCTACCTCATAGTACTGACATAAGGCAATGACAAAGTGCCACAAAAAATTGACCTGTCATCATCCTCTCCATCACTGCCAGGTAATTCTGCACATCATCACTGTCCTGTAGAGACCCTATTTCCACATGTGACTGCTTGCCAAGTATCAGAGGAAACCTTTCTGACTCTTTGGTGCTCATGTCTCTTAGTGTCTAGCCCCGTGGTGTGACCCATAGTAGATGCTTAATCAGTAATCCTTAAACTCTTCCATATTTCACTGTTATTCATTCTGTAGTCCTGTCAGTATTCCTGGACGTGAGTCCTGGACATTCCTGTCATGGTGCATTTGTACTATTTGTCTCCTGGGTGTTCAACATTCTCTCTCCCTCTCATTCTCTCCCTCTCTCCTTCTCTCCCTCCCCCTTTGACTATTAAAATCCTCAGGCAGTCATATATCTCTCCAAAATTATAGCAGCTAGGTAACAGTCCATAGAGAAGTAGACCTGAAGTCAGGAAGCCCAAGTTCAAATCTCACCTCAGAGTCCCACCGGTTGTGTGATCCTGAGCAAATCATTTAATTTCTTCATGCACTGGCAACTCACTTAACTTCTTAATTCACTAAAGAAGAAAATGGCAAACCACTCCAATATATCTGCCAAGAAAACTTCATCCAGGGTCACAAAGAATTGAACACAACCAAATAATGCTTCTCTCTAAACTTGCTTTATTTCATTTCAGGTTAGACACAGTTACATGTTTACATATTGTATCTCCAGTAGAGAATATAAGCTCCTTAAAGCTAGGGATTATTTCCTTTTTTTTGTCTTTATATCCCCAAGTATTAATCCAAAACCTGGCACATAATAGATATTTAAGTTGGATTGAATTGAACTCTTTTCCTAAAAAAAAAATTTTGTTCCCTGTTCTGTTGAGATATGAAAATTTTCAGAGTTTTAGTGATGATATAAAAAAATATATGTGATATATAATATACTGATAGTTTGTATTTTATCATATTAACATAATATGAAATTTGTGTAACTTTTTACATAATAATTTAAACTATATATATACATATGTAAACAATATAAGATATTTTATATGTGTACACACACATACACACACACATACATACATACAAACATGAGATTGGGAATAAAAAAGAAACCCAGAAGCTTAATTAGTCCATCATGTTTAAAGAAGGTTAAGCTTCTCTATAGTAAAAAACAGCACAGTGATGTTTTGAATTGTCCAAATTTTATTAGTTTTATTTATTATCTTTAATGGCTGAAGGAAGTTCAGATATTGGAATATTATAAATGAGAAAATTTCAAAACCTTTGGTTTTTCTAATTAATTATATTGTTTACTTGAACATACTCCATTCTTATTAATGAGTGCCCAAGAAGGTACAAATGAACTAAGTAGGTTGATATCATTTTTTCCCTTTTTAGCTAATTTTACATGGGATTGTTTTTGTGCAAGACAGAAATAGTTTCCCAATAAGTGATTCTTCATAGCCTGCTTTTCTTTTTGCAGATCTTTTCCTTTTCTTCACCTAATAACCCAACCATTTCTTTTGAGGTATGCAGTAGGTTCATTGGTGATTAGTTGTCAGGAAGAAATTTTCTCCTTTCCATTGATTGATCAATCTTGAGCCACTGAGCCATAACTGTTTCCTCAGGGGTACCCCATAAAATAAGCAGACAGACTAAGCTCTGCAATTTAATTCACTAATCACTGGGCTTGTTTCATAGAGTTTGTGTGGAATGAGGTTCTAAATGAAATTTTATTGTGCACCAAATCAAGACTCATTAATGTGGGGCCCTCTAACATAGAATTGTTTGGTTATTCTCCAAGACAAAAGTAGAATTTTTTTTCTATTTGTGTGGATTTGTTTGGAATTCTTGAGTAAGAATTGATTTTTAATTTTTAAGTGAAAAAATGTATATTTTTTTCTAATTACATGTAATTTATTTTTAAACTCTTAATACTTTTAAAGAAGTATTATTTCTTCAATATAGATGTTCCTTCCACTGACCAAGGGGACAATTTTTTTTATGTGATTTTATTCTATGTGATGTTTCTCTGCCTTTTCATATATTCCCTCCCATCCCAGTTGTCATAGTAACACAAGATTAAACATGCACCAAAATGCAATGAGTCCTCATGCTCATGATTAATATCTCACTTTTGTCTTAACACATCTCTCTTCACAGAGATACTCCAAATCCCTCACCCCAAAAAAATTATTTCAAAGAAAAAATGGGCCATGGGAAAATATAGCATTCAGATATATATAAATAGTAAGTTTTTCATTTTATATGACAGTATGGTAGGGAAATAATGTGTAACAAATTCATAGATAATACAAATAATTGATTTTAGTGTGTAGTTTCAATTTTATTTTCCATTAAGTCCTTTTGACTTTTTAAAAGTAGAAAGAGATTAAAACCTTAGCTGCCTCCCCAATTTAGCTCACTTGCTAGCTTCTATAAATGAAATTTCATCAATAACTTCAGTTGTTAATACTCCCTCACATACCCCTCATCCCCATCCCCCAGTCAGCTATCAATCAACAAGAATTTATTTAAGCATTTACTATTTGCTAGACATGGTAGCTGTCATGAGGGCATGAGTAATTTCCCTTCAACTCTAAGATTGTTATCGAGTCACTCAATGAACACCTAGTTTATACCTTTGATAGATTAATTTTGCATCTTAAAAAGTTATTCCCATATGATAAAAGTATCAGGGGTAGAGCAGATTGTAAATCATTTTTTTGTATATTGAAGGATATGGGATCCCACTTTTATCACCATTCCCAAATATACCACAAATTATTATTAATCTCTCTTCAGTAACAGTTTCTCAATGGACCCAACTCTACCATGAATCTCTTCTAACAAAAAGTTCTGATGCTACTTCCTTTCCCTGGCAGGAAGTTACAGAAGGAGATGACTCAATTCTGTTGTCCTTTAGATCATCATTATAGAATGATAGAATTAACTAAGTTATATCCAAGCCATCATAATTAATACTCTGACTAAGGACTCTCTGATGTCCATCATCAGATCGTAAAGATATCCAGCCTTCCTAGAGATAGGGAGAAATGCTTAACAAGCCTAAATGACTTCTTGTTCATTAGAGATATTTGTTGTTATTGTTTGTCCTTCATCCTCACAGAGGACCATGACGTCAGAGAGGGGATGTCATAATATGTTAAGTGGATTGGATTTAAGGGAGGGAGACTGTGCAAGGTCATCAGCCTCACTTTTCCCTATAGAGCCATCTGGGTCAAGACATAGATCAGGATGACCAGAAATGGCCCTGGATGCAGTTAAGAAATGAGTCAGCAAATGGCTTCTTTTACCTAGTCAAAGATCTACCTAACTATATTCCTATATACCTACCTACCTATTTATCTATCTACCCCCCCCCTCTCTCTGTTTCTCTGTTTCTTTCTCTCTCTCTCTCTCTCTCTCTCTCTCTCTCTCTCTCTCTCTCTCTCTCTCTCAGTTGAGGAGGAGGATACTCTCAGGGTTTCTGGCAAAAAGAGAAATAATTGCTTTTTACATTTATTCTGAGTTTATTATGGACTAAGCAATGACCCAGTAGAGCTATATCTGGGATTTATTATTGACCAATCAATGAAAGGGTTGAAGACATGGTCTTTAAGAATGAAATCTAGCCTGTAAACCTCAGAGAAATCTTGGGAGGTGTGAAGAAACAAAATTTACATTCTTTTGGGCAATGTACCTGTAGGCAAGGGTATGATGCCTTATGTGGACAAAGGGAAGGAAAACAAAGAAAAGAACCATGTTTCCTAACTAACCAGTTCCAATCGGGTCCCTAGAGGGGCAGCAGCTACTCTTACTCACAAAGATTGCTGTTTGTCCTTTATTATTATTATTTATTTATTTATTATTATTAAAGGACCATGACCTCAGGGAGGATTTGCTATGACATGCAAGTGAATTGGATTGAAGTGAGAGAAGGCTGTGCATTTTCCCCTTTGCCTCCCAGGGCTCCTCCCCATTTGGAGCCATCCAATATGTAGATCAGCACTGCAGTTATTTAAGCATGACCTGGTAACAGGGTAACCTTTTGAGATAAGGGTTAGATTATATGGCTCCCAAAGATCTCTTCAACTCTGACATCCCGTGGTTCTATGAACCACATAAAACATTTGTCAAATAAAGGAAATTGCCTCTCAGCATTTAATAGATAAACAAATGGATGAAACAGCTGCTCTAAGGTTTATTTCCAGCCACGTAAATGTGTAAATAAATGTTATCATTTAGTTGATCTCTGGCTCAAGGCTGCACTTTCTTAAATCTGTATGATACTTAATTACTTTTTGAGAAATCTTGGGTAATCACTACCTTTATTATGTCATTTACTTTCTCAAAGTCTGCCTTGATTTCTATAATCTAGGGTACAGAATATGTCCAATTTCTTCTCCTGGTTATCCAGGCTTTTGGCTCAACCTGTCTCTAGTGTTTGGCACACAGAAGGCAAACTTATTCATGGATTGATCTGCATTTATATGACTTGCCATTATTTCCCAATACACATCAATTAGAGCATTCTTTACATTGGTCTCAGTCTTAAAAGCCTTAAAGCACAAAACCTATCAATCTTCAAATATTAATTGAATGGTGATTATTAAGCGTTAATTAAATAATAGCTACCCTTATAAAAGATATCCCCACAGTGGTTTTAAATTTAAATAGCTTAAATGAAATGAATTTAATCAATTAAAATTTAAAACTGTACTAAGATTTTTAGGCTACCCTATGCTTTGTGTTTTTTAGAGAGAGTTTATATTTCTGAAAAGAACAGTGAAATTGGGAACTGGGACACCTGGGTTCTAGCTCCAATACTTTGCTGTTCAAGAAGCAGTGAAATGCCAATAATGGAAGGGGTACTGAATCCCTAGGGAGCAATACCTGGGTTTAAATCCCACTCAGGCTTTGACAACTGAATGAAAATTGATGCAAACATTTTTTTATTACGAAATATTTTGATCCTATTATCTCTCAGATGATGAAAATATTACACTGCATCAATTGATTCAGCTTGGTCCTTCCAGGTATTTTAAAATTCCTGTCTTTATGGTCCCTTATGCAGCCTCATCTTCTTCATCTGTCAGATGGAGATAATAATTACAAAAGCACTGGCCTTAGAGATTTCTCCTGAATGAATGTTAGCAAAATGTTTGCATATCTTAAAGTGCTATATAAATGTCAGTTATTATTATTAGGTGTGAGGCCCCAATTAATTAGCTGGGCAACAATTAAATTCATGTTCTTAGTTTTCTCATCTTGAAAAAAGGATCAAATAATCTTCAAACTCAAAAATTAGATGATTTTTATATCCTCTGGAGGGGAACAATCTGGAAATATTTATTGAAGTAGAAAGTGTTCTGGGCTTGGAATTTGAAAAATGGATCCAATCCCAAAGTTATTAACATTGTGGCTTTAAACATGTTACTTTTTCTTTGGTTCTTTTTTTTTTTAAGCATTTTGCTTTGACACAGAAGATATGCTCAAGAAAATACCCAAACAACTCCAGGAAGAGAACATTCCCCCCAACACTGATGCAAAACCACTTAATGAAATGATTGTGACAGATGGTACATTTCATCTTCCACTTTGGTACTTCACCATTTGCAAAGATGGAGGAGATAATGTGTTTAAAGTGCTTTGGAAATTTTAAAGTACAATGTGTAGGGAATTATTATGCTTTCATAATCTGGGATGGACATTATCTATTCTATTCACCTGATTTTTGTTGTCTTATAATGAATGCAGCCATCAATGATTTTATTGTGGTAATTGGACAGTATATAAAATGTTCTTTTGACTGCCTTCTGTATTCTGCATCCATCACTTTCTACAAGTCTTCACATATTTTGCTTAATTATTCACATTCATTGTTCACTATGGCATGATATTTCTTTGTACTCATTAACCACAATTTCTTTTTTTTTCAGTTTTCAATAGTATTTCATTTTCTAAATACATGTAAAGATAGTTTTTAACATTCATATTTGTAAGATTGGGTTTCAGATTTTTATTCTTCCTCTTTCTCCCTCCTTCCACAAGACATCAAGCAATCCGGTATGTTAAATGCATTCAATTTTTAAAAACATACTTTCATATTTGTGTAAGAAAAATCAGACCAAAAGAGGAAAAAACCCATAAGAAAGGAAAAAAAAAACAATTAAAGGAGGAAAAAAGGTGAAAATACCATCTCCATAGTTCTTTCTCTTGATGTGAATGCTATTTTCCATTCGGATAAAGTATGATTTATTCTTATTATTATTATAGTTTTTTATTTATAAATGTATGCATGGGTAATTTTTCAATATGACTTTGTAAAACCTTCTGTTCCAACTTTTCCCCTCCTTCCCCCCATCCCCTCCCCTAAATGACAGGTAGTCCAATACATGTTCAACATGTTAAAATATATGTTAAATCCAATATATGCATACATATTTATATAGTTATCTTCCTACATAAGAAAAATTGGATCTACAAAGAGAGGGAAAAAAAACTTGAGAAGGAAAACAAAAATACAAGCACACAATAACAGAAAGAATGGAAATGCTATGTTGTGGTGTGCACTCATTTCCCATAGTTCTCTCTCTGGGTGTAGCTGATTCTCTTCATTACTGAACAATTGGAACTGTTTTGAATCATCTCATTGTTGAAGAGAGCCACATCCAACATTGTATAATCTTGTTGCTGTGTAAAATGATCTCCTGGTTCTGCTCATTTCATGTAGCATCAATTCATGTCTCTCCAAACCTCTCTAAATAATCATCCTGCTGTCCATTTCTTACAGAACAATAATATACCATAACATGCATATGCCATAATTTATTAAGCCATTCTCCAATTGATGGACATCCCTTCAATTTCCAGTTTCTAGTCCCTACAAAAAGGGCTGCCACAAACATTTTTGCATATGTGGGTCCCTTTCCCTTCTTTAAGATCTCTTTGGGATATAAGCCCAGTAGAAACACTGCTGGATCAAAGGGTATGCACAGTTTGATAACTTTTTGAGCGTAGTTCCAAATTGCTCTCCAGAATGGTTGGATGCATTCACAATTCCATCAACAATATATGTGTCCCCGTTTTCCCACATCCCCTCTAAGATTTGTCATTATCTTTTCCTGTCATTTTAGCCAATCTGAGAGATGTGTAGTGATATCTCAGAGTTGACTTAATTTGCATTTATCTGATCAATAATGATTCGGAACACCTTTTCATATGACTAGAAACAGTTTCAATTTCTTCATTTGAAAATTGTTCATATCCTTTGACCATTTACAATTGGAGAATGGCTTGAACTATTATAACTTCAACTATTATAAGAGTCAATTCTCTATGTATCTTAACCTTTGACTGTAAAAATGTTTCCCCAGTTTATTGCTTCCCTTCTAATTTTATCTGCATTAGTTTTGTTTGTATAAAAACATTTTAATTTAATATAAATTTTCTATTTTGTGATCAGTAATGGTCTCCAGTTCTTCTTTGGTCACAAATTCCTTCCTCCTGCACAGGTCTGAAAGGTAAACTATCCTATGTTCTTCTAATTTATTTATAATCTCATTCTTCATGTCTAGATCATGAACTCATTTTGACCTGATTTTGGTATACTGTGTTAAGTGTGGATCAATTAAGGTACAATTTCTTTAACTGTTTTCAATCACTGAGTAAATAGCTTGGGCAAAATTATTTGCTTACACAAAATGATGCAATGAGGGAAAAAAGTGAGTTCTTTTGTTACTGTCTTGAACATTCTTGCTGTATAAATTTGCTTAGTAATGGAACCACTGAGTCTGAGTGTTAAAAATGTAGTGACTTTTTAATATAATTCTAAACTGCATTTCAGAATGGATAGAATGATTCATTACTCCACCCATGATAAATTAGCATTTTTATCTTCACCACAACTTCTCCAGTGCCAAATTTTTTGGATTTTTTATCATCTTCATCAACATGAGGATGAATTTCTACTTCAGAGTTTTGAAGTACAATTCTCTCATAATGACTGATTTTTAACACTTTTTTCAAATGGCTATTAATAATTTATATCCCTCTTTTTAAAAAATTGTGTCATATTCTTTGATTGTTTGTCTAACACTTAAGGGCTCTTAATCATATAGGTTAATGCCTAGATTTTGAATATTAAGAGATTTTCAAAGATATTTAATTCAAACACTCTCCACCACCTCCAGACTTGTTCTCTCCTTATTTTAGTTCCATTGATTTGTTTGTGAAAAAAATAGATGTGAAGAGAAAATACTATACTGGGGAATCACATATTAAGAAAAACATGTATAATCTTAGAGAATCCAGAGGACATAAAAAAAGAGGATAAAAGGATCTGTGTTGATATAATTTGAGGAACATTTGAAAGCTGGAGGATGTTTTATCTGGAGAAAAGACTTAAGGAACATGATAGCTATCTTTAAGGATCTGATAAACTATGTTGTTGAATCTGAATTAGATTTATTGTTTTTTTTTTCCCCTAAAGGCAGAATTAGGTGGAATGGTTGAGAATTTCAAGAAGGTGAGTCTTAATATCAAGAAAAATTTCTTAACACCTAATGTTATCCCCAAGTAGAAAGAGCTTGCTGAAGATGGAATAGATTTTGCCTTATTGTTGGTTTTTTACAAAGTCCAGGTGACTACTCGCTAGGTATATTGTGAAAGGGATTCTTTTGTGGAATAGATTGGATAATTGAATCTCTGACACCGCATGTAAACCTGCAGTTCTGGGATGCTATAAAACTGTCCATTTTGTCTTTTGTAGATTTTCTCTAACCATGCTTAAATTATGAATTTTCTCCCGTTCACAATTTTGATAGTTTTAACTATTTTCCTGATAAAGTTTAATGGTATTAAAAAAAAAAAACCCACAAAGCTTTTCATCCATAGAGATTTATGATGGTGCATGAAAAGTATGGTATTGTTTTAAACCTTTTTTTCACCAAGCTGATACTCGTGACTTTTCAAATAGTTTTGGATGATTGAGATTACAATGTGCTGTAGAGAATGAGAAGGAATGTGGTGAAGTCCTCATGTGAAGGAATTGGCCATGGCAAAAAGAAGTACCAATTCTTTTGAGAATGGAGAGGGAGAGAGACAGAGTCAGACAGAGAGACAGAGAGACAGACAGACACACACACAGAATGTCCAGCAGTTTTGAGGTAAAAAGATTGGGGAAAAAAAAGACCTCCTGTCAAATGATCTGTTTTCCCAGTAAATTAAGACTTAAATAAGAGGGAACGGGAGGGGAATGGGGAGGTATAAGAGGCTTTGGATTAACTTTTGTGGATTAATAAAATAGGAAGTAGATTTGAGAGAAATAAAAGGACTATCTATCTTGATAAAAGAAGAATCCAGTTTGAACCTGGATAATATGAATTTTCAATTTAATTAGCACTCTTGTGAGACTTGCCCACATGCATTGCCCACAGACATAGACAAGCTAATAATGTCTAGGAGCAAAAGGGACAGATAGTGGAAATAATCCAAGACTGTTATTTGCCAAAAGAAAAGCAGCAATGAATGGGATGAGGAATCAAAGGATTAGAAGGTAGATGGAAAAGTAGAGTTAAAATCATTAACTATTGGATTGAGAGAGGGGAAAAAATGAAGTAGAGTGTGGGTAATGATGAGAGAATATAAAAGTTTAGAGGGATCTGAGGTTTCAGTGTGGGTAAAAGAGTAGTTTAAGGAGAGATAGGGAATAGAGAGAAGTGGACTCATTGGTTAGATGGAGATGGTCAGATAGGAATATCAGAATTTCTACTTAGGGAAATGAAACTCTTGTGAGCAGTGGTGAGATGTAGCATGTGGCCATCCTCTGTGTGGCTGAGAATGTGGCTACTCTCTTATAAGGGCAGGAGTTGGGGAGAAGAGGACAGGAAAATGGTGAGTCAGTTGCTGAATTCCTTAACGTGGGAATTGAGAGTAATCTGGAGTTTGCTACACGACAACCACCACAATCTGTGTTGAGTGAAAAATTTTGATTGTGTAAGTATCAAAGGGTAATTTTGCTGAATCATGGAAGCAAGAGGAGATAAAAAGTGAGGGGAGGGGGTAGAATAAGAAGTATTCTTATTCTGTCTCTAGGACCAATTTGCAAAGTGTCAGTAAATATCTTTCCAAATAATAGGGTAAGTAGCAGACTGTCCTTTGATAGTCTTTGATATAGATCATAGAAAAATTAGTAATTGTACTAATGGGACCCAGGAAGAAATTTTAAGAAGAAAAATGTCACAGTAGATAGATTGTAGGAGTTGGAGTAAGTAAGAATTGA
Organism: Sarcophilus harrisii; assembly: GCF_902635505.1. Lineage (NCBI taxonomy): Eukaryota > Metazoa > Chordata > Mammalia > Dasyuromorphia > Dasyuridae > Sarcophilus > Sarcophilus harrisii. Next base: position 66,708,807 of record NC_045431.1, read on the forward strand.
GTTTGAATCTTGATTCAGATACTAGTTACGTGATCTTACTTGAGTCATATAAGCTCTAATAGCCTCAACTTGCTTATCTGTAACATGTGAATAATAGTAACCCTTACCCCACAGGGTTTCTATAGCCACTGAGATAACCTATAGAGAATGTATGCTAGCCAATGTGAAATTAAGGACCTTATACTAAACCAAGATATTAGAGAAAGGATTTATGTCCATAAATCCATCAATTCAAAACTGAATAGGTAGAATATAATTGCTTCTACAGCAATTCAGAAATCTGTTTACTAGTCTCACCCAAAGTGATGTTAGTATTTGGATTTAGTATTGTATTTCAGTATAGAATACTTTCAGGCCAGGGATACTCTATTCATTGAGCTTCTACTACTCATATGTTGAAGCTGTGCTCTTCCACCCTTGAATGCCAGCAGTTGCTATCCCAAGTAATTTGAGTCAAGCTCATTTACAGGTGTGCTAGTAAATGTTTAACAAGCAGATCTCCAGATGGGGCGATAAAACTTATAAATATGACATGGTTTTAAATTTAATCTGCAGTATTAATATTTTCTCCAATGTTGTTTAAGTCTATACAATCAATAGAACAATAAATAAAGTCCTGAGTGGTAGTGTTTCTGAAACCTAAATCCTCATAGAAGCTGGCTCCCAGCATATCCCTAGCTGATTCCAGGTAGAGTGGGGAAAAATCTGCCATAGTTGGACAATCTAGTATTCAAGGTTCCCACCTGAATACTACTTATTTTGGCCTGTTCGGGAGATATCTGATCATTGATTCTATAGATGATTTTCATATTGCTGAAATACATGTTAACACTTCCTCTTTCACCACCCTCAACTTTAGGAGCTTCTTGTTACCTTCAGGGTCAAATATTAGAGTCTGTTGTTTGATATTTAAAACTCTTCATACCCTAGCCTCTTATTACCTTTCTACCCTTCTTTGATTCTGTACCACTGCACCTTCCATCATATTGGCTTATGTGTTGTTTCTCACACATTGACCTTTTATCTTTTAAATCCTTGCTCCTGCACAATTTTTTTCATCATATTAGGAATGCTTTCTTTTCCAACCTCTAAATTTTAGAATTCCTGACTTCTGAAAAGATTCCTTGTACACTACTCTCTCCAGGAGGTCTTTCTTATTTCTTCCAGTGCCACATGTAGAATAATGTACTCTGTCTTTACTAGAATGCAAGCTCCCATACAATATGGACTATTTTTCTTTGAATCTTTAGTTCTTATACAGTATCTGGCACAGTTTAATAAATGCTAATTGATTAATTGATTAAAAAAATTTTCCCCCAAATTGAATGGAACCATTCCTAACTGTAGATTCTGGAATGTCTGATTCTAATTAATTCAGGGTTGCTAAAACTTAGCTTTTATTTTCCTGCCTTTTTTTTTACATTTTCCTGTTTCTTTATCCTTCCCACATAAGAATATTCATTCCTTTCTGTAATAGATCAATAATTCTTTTATTTCTGGTGGAAAGAGCATTAGATATGAAATCAAAGGTCCTGAGTTCAAGTACCAAATCTTCCAGTTACTACTATGGCTATAACATTGGGCAAGTAAATTTCTATTTCTAGGTCTCTTCAGAGAGATGTTCCCTTTGACTGGATCACAGAGTGTGGGAAGAGGGAACAAGGCCCAATGAAACTGGAAAGATAAATTGGCACCAAGATTGTATAGGGCTTTAAAATCAAAACAAAGGAGAGAAATTTAAGGTTTTTGAGTAAAAAAATTATGTGATCTCTTTAGAGTTGAAGAGAAATCATTGTGATAATAGTTTAAAATTTGAACTGGAAGAGAGAAAAACTTGAACTTTCCAGGATGATAAGGAGTCCATTGTCACAATCTTAGGTAAAGAGGTCTTGAACTAAGATGGTAGCTCTGTGAGTTGATAGAGAAGGATTCATATGTGAGAAATGGTATGGGGGTAGGAAGAATACGATTTGGCAGCTAATTGGATTATCAGAGGAGGGGAGAGAGAATCGTTGAGAACACCATGATTACAAAGCTGGGAGACTAAAAGAATGGTTGTAACTTCGACCAAATGAAGATTGGGGAATGAGAGGGCTCAAGGGGAAAGATAATATATTTTAGAAATGTTGAATTTGAGGCATTTCCAAGACAATCAGTTTGAAATGTTCAGTGGGCAATTTGCAAGGAGGGACTAAAGCTTAAGGGAAATATTGGGAAGCTATATCATCTGCATAAATATGTCAATTAGATCCATCTGAACTGAAGAGGTCTCTGAGAATGAAAGGAAGTGAGAGGAAAGTTGACTTATGTATGTTGCAGAGTTTTAAAAATTTCTACATTTTTCCCCACTGAGTCATCAAGTGTGAAACTGTCAGATTGCCAAGCAAAAGTTTCCCTTTCTTCTAAACTATCTTTCCAGTTTGATCTCTTGCTGGAATTTGGGCCCAGCTCCTCTTGCTCATAAATACATAATGTGAGTATGTGTATAATTTTAATCACTTTATGTCTTTACTTCTGATTCCTTTCAGGTGTTCAAATATTTACAACTAGATCCAGGAATAATTTGCTTTAATTAGATGGACCATCCAATTCAATCTATGCCATTCATCTACATTGACATACACAGTTAATTCAATCTCTCTCACTCTGAAAATGAGACATAGTGAGAAAAGCACTGAAGTTGAATCCTGGCTGTCACTTTTGTGACCTTGATTAAGCCAGTTCATTTTTCTGGGACTCAACTTTTTCATCTGTCAAATGGGGGGATTGTTCTCGATTCTTCCCAAGACACAGTCCATGATCCTGTAATTCAGAAATGTCCCTGCAATCCTTTTGATCCTTTTACTACCCAATCTTTGCTATTTTACAGAAGTGAAATCTACAGTGCTAAATTGAAGAGGGGAAAGCAAAGTAGGAACATATCCCCAGAGGCTGCTTTCATATCAAGAAGCTGACATCTGTCACTTATCCTGAAACCACTTTACTAAGTCTGTCATAGATAGAAACAGAAAAATCACAATTCGACATTGAATGTAACTAAACTTTCCCTTTCCTTTGGCTTAGCAATTCACTCACTAGGAAATATTTCTCAGAGAAAGGAGGGACAAAAAAAGTGTGTTTTATATATACATATATATATATATATAGTACATAAATATACATATATATGCGTGTGTGTGTGTGTGTGTGTGTGTACACACATACAATAAGGCAATTAGATTTTTCAGTGGTTAGAGCACTAGAATCAGGAACATTAGGCAAGTCACTCAACTGTAATTGGCCTTAATATACTGGAGAAGGAAATGGCAAAATCTCCAGTATCTTTGCTGAGAACACCCCCCATGAACATTATTGATTTGCTATAGCCCAGTGGGTCAAAAAGAGTTGTATACAATTGAATAATAACACCACCACACACATATATGCAATATATAAGAAATTTATAATATAAAATATGCAAAATAAGTGTATATAATATTAATTATATATTCATTACATATCATATACATTATAATATATGAAAATAAAATATATTTACATGTGCATACATATATAAACACTTGCATATATCCATATATTTTTATATCTATATATTCAAAGCAGTCCTGATTGTGGTAGAAAAGAAATAGAAACAAAGTAGGTGCCCAGTGGATGGGGACTGGCTGACAAAACTTGGCACGGGAGGGTAATGGAATAGTTTAATGAAACAAGAAATGAGAAATATGAGGAATTCACAGCAATGTGAAAAGATTTGTGTAAATAAATGCAAAGTGAAAGTAGAAGCAGCAAAAACAAGGAACAAACCAACCCTGACTTTGTGGGTATAAATAACATCACAAACAGGAATTTGAAGTCTGTGTAAATGAAAATGTAATGAAGGTCCCAAAGAACAGAGAGAACCAAGACTCCCCCTCCCAGCAGAGAGGTGAGGGACAACTAGGGTAAGGCACTGTATACATCAACAGCTAGAATCACTATATGGAGGGGGTTTTGCTTAGTTTTTTTTCTTTTTCATAAGGTTGAAAATATCTTCAGGGAATAGGGTCTGAAATTACTTTGCTATCAAGTCATTTCATTTTTGTGGAGACAGAAGGCCTCAATAAAATATATTTTTAAAAATAAAATCATTTAAAATAGCATAGGGTTAAAAATGTACCACAGTATGACAGCTTAGAATATATGGTGGATCTCAATATCTTAATAAACTGGTGGATTCTCTGAGGAATAGAATGCCCTAGATAGAATTTAAAAATATAGAAGAAGTACAAGAACAGAAAAAAAAAATGTGGGGGAGAAGAAACAGCAAAACTGATTTTTTTTTTTATTACTCCTGCAAGTGAAAATGGAAAGAAGCCATCTAGCAAGTAAGGAGAAACAAAGTAAGTGGTCAACAAGTGGAGACTAGCTGAACCAATTTTGTAGATGAAAAAAAAATTATAGTATTCCTATGCCATTAGAAAGGGCAAATATGAAGAAATAATAGAAAAATGGGAAGATTTATATGAAGTGAGACCGAGTGAAGAAAGCAGAATCAGGGAAACTATCTAATATAACTATATTATATAATTGCAAAAATGTAAAAGGAAAGGACAAAAAAGCCAAATATTGCATAATTTTAATGGCTAAACTGAACCCTAGAAAAGAGTTTTTTAAAAATGCATCTCTTTCCTGTCATCACAGGAGTGGCTGACTATGAGTGAGGAAGATTGTGCAAGTTGTCAGCTGTAGCTAATATGTTGATTAGTTTTGCTGAAATGATTTTTTTTCTTCTTAAGTCTTTCTTTCAAGAAATGGCTTTTTTGCTTAGAATAGGGAAGGATGTTTCAGAAATATGTATTATAAAAATAGTATTTCTTTTTAAAGTAGTTCATTTTTTTTCAATTATTGAGAATTTTTCTCCCACTTCTCCAACTCTTCCTCCCCCTTCCCATAAAAAAAAAAACTTATAAAAAAGTCAGCCTTGACAAGTACAAAAATTTGTATATTGTCCAAGATATGACTTAATCTTAATACATTACTTCTCTATCATTTCATTGATTATCTAAAGCATGACTGATAATTGTGTTGATCAGAGTTTTTAAGACTTTCAAAATTGTTTTTATAATGTTGATACTGTAGCATGTTATCGTTCTGCTCACTTTACTCAAAATAAATTTGTACATGTCTTTCCAGTTTCTTTGACACCATTTTTCTTAACTTATGGTACAATATAGAATTCCACTATAGTCATATATCATAATTTGTTCAGCCTTTCCCCAATTGATGGGTACTCCCTTGGTTTCCAGTTAAAGCTGCTAGAGAGTTATACTTGTGGGTACTGAATAATGGGCCATATACAGTTTAGTCACCTTTGGAGCATAATTTCAAATTGATTTCTAGAAAACTATGTCAATTCAAAACAGTATTTCAATATGCCTGTTTTCCCAAAGTACCAGTAATATCTGTCATTCTCGAAATGCTTCAGGCAGAGGTGGGTCATATCTATACTTACCTGATATAGGGCTCACTCACTCTGGTCTGGGTCTCCAGAATTCTTTGGTGGACACACATATATAATAGCATTTATAACTAAAGTAGTTTGGGAGATTGAGATTCCATATGTATCTTCTGTGTAATTAGGGGTGGAAAAAGAAGGAAACTTTTGTTATTCGGTGAGTCAAAACCATTTTAAAGCATCAAGAGTTATACTTATTGATTTTACTTGCTACCTAACAACAATGAAAAAGATTTGAGTTTTTGAATGGTTAAGAAACAGTTACCAAAAAATAATGTGGCTATTGTTTTTTTTTTCAAATCACTTCAGTTAATAATTCATTTTCACGTGGTTGCAAAGTTCCTGGGTTTAGTCCCTCCAATACTATTTTCATTTTCTTGACTAGAGAGACAGATAGTACACTTTGTGGATCAAGTACAGTATTGGACAGATCTGGAGTCAAGAAAATCTGGGCATAAAGCCCACCTCAGATACTTAATAGTTGTTGGTGAGTGAGTCAGTAAGCATTTATTTAGCTTCTTTTATGTGCTAAGCACTGGGTTGTGCCCTGGGGATACAAAAAAAAAAAAAAAAAAAAAAAAGTCCTATCTTCAAGTCCTTGTCTAATGAGGGACAACTTGCAAACTATGTACAAACAAAACCCAGAAAAGTTAAATTGGTAAGCAACCAAAGAAAGGGACTGAATTTAAGAGGGCTTTTCCTAAAAGATGGGATTTTTACCTGGGACTCGAAGGAAGTGAGGGAAGCCAGAAAGTAGTGATGAGTAGAGGAAGAATGCGGGGCATGGGAACAGCCAATGGAAAAGCAAGAAATCAAGAAATAGAGTGTCTTGTGTCAGGAACTGCAAGGAAATCATTTGTATCTAGATAAAAGACTGGGGTTGGGGGAGGAAAAAGGACTTTGAATGTCAAACAATTTTTATTGGATCTTGGAAATGTTAGGGAGTCAATGGGATTGATTGAATAAAGGAGGTTAACATGGTTAGATTTGCACTTAAGGAAGATTACCTTCACAACTATATGGAGGATAGAGTTGGAGTGGGAAGAGGCACAGGGGAGACCAGTCAGTAGGGGTTAAGTCTAAGGAGAGATAAAAAAGTTTGGAAAAATAGCATTGGTGAGGGAGATTGTGAGTTAATTGTGAGTTAAGGGATAGAATGGAGAGGTTGGGGGTTTGTAGGTCATGGTAAAGATGAAGAACATGGCTTGGGGTTTTAAGGAAGAGGTGAAATGACAATAGATTGTCACTATAAAATGGAATTTCAGAATTTCTGAATACAGAAGTGGAACATTTGTAGGGGATGGCAAGATCATATCCATAACAAAGTGAAATGGGTAGAACGATAGGTGGCATGAAATAAATTAAGGTACTTTAAGAGTACAGCATTTGAAGGGTTATCAATATGCATATTTAAGCCTTGTATAAGGGCAGGAGTTTGGGAATGTGAGTCAGGCAGTAAAGTCATTGAGGAAATGAGAAGTGTCTTGGAGGTTAGAGGCAAATTTTGAGTGGGAAATACATATGGACTGAATATACCTCAAAGGAGGAGAAGAGATGGTGCTCTTGCAGCTTTGTCCTTTGCCTCTGCTTTCTTCAGCCTCCAGGTGGAATGAATCTCTCTTGCCTCCGAGAGAGGGTTTCTGGCTCTCAATCTCCCAGAGTGCTGAATCTGGTTGTGCCTCTGAGAGAGTGCTTCTCTCAACTGAACTGACGGTCCCTTCTCCAATCTAATTCAGCTGAACTCTTCTCTCAGTGTTTTCAGCTCAACTCCCTGAGAGAGCCTCTGTCTGTTACTTATATAGGATCTCTTCTGAGAGAGAGGGATTATGGGTTTCTCCCAGAGTGCTCTCTGGCCCTGAGAGCTTCAAGGGAGGTGTGAATTTGGATATCTCATACTAAACCCTGAAATCTCCCAAACATGTGAACTCCAGTGAGTACAGATGTGAACACAAGCATTGTTTCTCAGTTCCACTTAGTACCTTGTTTCAAGTTGAGTTAACACTAGGATCCAACAGAGGAGAGCCTTGGATGTCCCAAGATGGAGTAATGAGTATTCCAATTCCCCTACCAAACTGAGTCAGAGAAATAAGTGAAAGCTCAAAAATGCTGGAAAGGATGGCTAAGGATGGTCATGTCATCAGGAGGAGAGCCAGGTCTCAGTGAGAACTGGAGGATGGCAATTATGGTTTGGATTTTGACTGCAGTAGGTTCAGAATCACATGAATAAGTAAGTAGTTTTTTAATTACTGATGAAGGAATTCAGGTAGGTTGTCTACATCCCAAGGACTTTGACGTTTTAGTCAAACTATGGATCTCAATTTCTTCATCTGTAAAAAAGAAGGGAATTAAACTTGGAGATCTCTTCCAATTTAAATCTAGCATTCTATCAGTTGCTCTGTGTGGGCACAGCCTTCAAAAACTCAGGACCATTGTATCCTAAGGAAATCTGCAAAAATATGTATGCAAAAATAATCATAGTAGCAATCTATGATAAAGACTTGGAAACAATGTATGCCCATCAATTGGAGAACGGCTGTTAAAAAAAAAAAAAAAAAGAATACATGAATGTATTATTGTCTTGAAAACTTGGGATCTGTCTATCCCAGTGGGCAGCTACTTTTCCTTGACCATTATTTCAGGAAAGTCTCAGCTACCCTTTCGCACTTTACTCTCTCCTCTCTGCTCTTTTCTTCCTCTGAGATCCTTTGGGAACCATGATTGAATCAACCCTGCAATTGTTCTTTCAGTACATCATTCCTGTAACTTTTTGGACCTGAATACTTCTCCTTGATCTTTGGGTGGTATGCTGTGCCCCTATTAAATATGTAAACTCCTTGATGTCAAGAACTGAATTGACTTTTGTGTTTGTTTTCCCAGTGCTTGGTCTATTGTACTCATTGTTTTTTTTTCTCCTCATTTATTCAAATACAAAATAATTTTTTAAATGATATTCCTGAAGACAGGGCTATTATCACAGCATATAGTTCCTTATCTTCTTAATTTAGCTTTTCTAGACTGCTGAAGTGGTTAGCAGCAATGGCAAATAGTATCCTCCACAAGTTTTGTCCTCTGAAAGCTTGTTAAAGCCAGTTAGAAAAGCTAGGCATGCCCTGGAGCAAATTTTTCAGCAAACAGAATTTAGTGTAATTCTATTCACATCTCTTCACCTGCCCTTAGCAAGCTGTCATGTCATAGGTTTAGTCGGGATGCTTATGACAATAGCAGCCCACCATGGAGGAAATTAGGCAGAGAAAAAAAATACCCTTGCATTAGCATCCTCAGCATTGGGGATTGGGGAGTATGTGTAAAGAAATATTATGAGCTCAATTTGATAAAACTTAGTTAGCACAGGTGGCTGGTTGTGAAGCTCAAATGTGTTGATCTGTGTAAAAACATCTTTATAAGAGTAAAGTGGTTTAAATTATGAGCTGTTATTATTATGAGCAATCAGGGTTTTATCCGAAAAGACGAATAATTTTGTGGTTACTAAGAAAAACACTCTAGGAGAGCTGGTGAGTTATAATATGATCCTACCACCATGATTTTCCTAGGGTCATCTAGCCATGTTTTTCTTGAAGCTTTACACAGCCTGAAAAAAAAATCATAGCTACATTATTGCTATATAATAGAGATATACCCAGAAAGGAGAGGGTTACAATTCTTCCCCATCCTTTCCTCTATCTGTTTTCAGGAACATCTGAATATCTATGTCATAGGGTAATTGAGGAAAGGAATTATATTGGAATCATTCTTTTGCAAGAGAGAATATTATAAATGCTTTTTGATAATTAGGATACCTAGCATATCCCAACATGCCCTTATAACTGCCCCCATGTTATTTGGAATTCTAGGTTAATCATTTTAAGTGAAACTTGATTTGGTTCTATAGAAGACTCTTTTATTATTGATTAAATTCATTCTAAGTAATTTTCATGAATTTAAAAGGCTGTTCTCTAAAAGCATTTCTAATCCATTCTTTGGCATTCTCACATTTGGAGACAGAATTGTGCTGAATTTTTATTTTTTATTTTTGTAAATTGTATAAATCATAGTTGGAAATGTTTCACACAATAGAGAATTTATCAATTCAAAAAGAGACAAAACAGATGTAGAATAAGCAGATGCAGATTGGTAGTTATTACTCTGAAAACATAAACAAATAAAAATCTTAATGTTAAGGTAAAGCATGGGACCACCATGCAGCTGTTGTCATAAATTTAAATTTGTTCTTGAAGTAACAAAGAAAACCAGAGTAAATAGTGGTTGATCACAATTAAGGTAACTGTGAACTTTTTTCCCCCTATCATGACTTGCTCCAAATGATATTTTATTCTACAAGTCATAGGCAAATAATAAATTAGTGTTTAATATTTATGTGATTATTTTACATGACATTGTTTAACATGAAAGGTATACTTAAGAGACAGAGTCTTGTGCTTTCTCATCTCCCAGTTATCCCAACTGTCTTACATGTTTAAATAGGCACCATTATTTACTTGATGGCAGGCTTCTGAATTATAGGAATAGTACCTAGGAAGACTTAAATAGTTTAAAGAGGGTGTGTGCTATGAAAAATTAATTCTATTACCTGATAACAAATTAAATAATCTCAAAAGTGATAGAACCAAACCTATGATTTTTTGGGTAATGAGACCTTCTGGATAAGGAGTCTCTTTCTACCAATGCAGGTCATTCCTTTTTTTTTTTTTTTTTTTTTGCAATTTATAGTCATACCTGATTTTAGGCATAAATTAAATTTGTAATTTTTGTGCCAACACCTTTATGCCAACACCTTTGTGCCAACACCTGCTTTTAGTCACACTTGTTAGATAGTATTATATTCATAGTGTCAGCATAACTTAATAGATAAATGTACTCTCAAATAACATTCCAACTGTAAGAAACAAAATATCTTCCCAAGAACTTCACAGACTCACTGATGAATGAAGGAAAGATTTATTTTATATTCTTGCAAGAATGGATACCTGGATGAGTAGACACACCCTTGAAACTCCAAAAGCAGCATTTTATTTCCTATTCTGAAGCACAAATCCCTCCTCTCATTCCTCATTAATTGGATGCTACAGAAGTTATAAGACATGAATCTCCACCATTATATATATTAACCAGTACCTGCTCTTAAGGAGCTTTTATTTTAGAAGGGGGTAGGGTACAGAGGAGGGCTAAGGGCAGAGAACAAAAAATTCTTTTCAAATCTCAGGCTACCACCCCTGATTTCACCCCTGATTAAAAAATCAGTGCCTGCCCCCAAGAAGTTTACATTCTTTTGGAGGAAGATAAGCTCCACCTTATATTATTCTTTGATATCTTTGTGGGTTTCAGTGTTCTAATTTAAGTTTCATTTCTCCAATTTAATTTTCATAACTGTGGAAACCAAAAGCCCATCCATTTCTCACAATTTCTCCATTTTTTCTTTTTTAATAATTTGGTTTCCACATCCTTTTGTAACCCCTCAAATTTGGCATATATATATATATATATATATATATATATATATATATATATATTTTTTTTACATCCCAGTTCATAGGAGTCTATAAACCTTTCCACAGATTTCCTTATACAGGATGAATAATTAAGAATTCTCTACTAATTCTTCTGACAGGGCTGTACTAGAAATGAAACTACTTTTAACTGTTTCCTCCTTTTTGTCAATAACCTTTCTAGAATCATTGTTTTCCCATGCCATTCTGCTAGTGGCATCTAACTGTTCTGCTATTCCCTTCACTGCCTCTCTGGTAAAATAACTTATCCAATAATATTTACTTATTAGAGTAGGAATGAACTTAATGTAGAACTAAATTTCTAGCCCTGAATTCATCAGTTACTATCCTTGACTTAATTCTTCCTGAGTTAGTCTTTCTTAATTCATTGAATGCCAAGGTAAAAGGATTTGGATCAGTGCACAGGTGCCACTCAGTTCCCAGGTAAAGACGGTTTGATACCTCTATCATACCTGCCTGTATGATACCTCCAAAGGATTCTTTCACCTTGCCATGAGAGGAAAACTGATTGATCTCCAGAGCTAAATATTAATATAAATACTATTATATAAAATATTAGCCAATTAGTATATCCTGGTTTATTTCCTTATAAAAGGGAAAGGTAGAAAAAAGCATTGAAGTTCTCCCTAGAAATGTTATTTCAGTTAACTGAAGGATCCCACATTTGAATTAACTCTTACGTTTTTTCATCTCTAAAGGGAATGGTATTATCTGTACATGGGGCAATCTGTACCACAATCATAAAAACTGCTTTATATTCAGACTCTTTGCAAAGTACTTTACCAAATTCTACCCAGGCATTGATGTCTATTACTTGCCTTAAGTCCTTGACTTGATTCCAAACTAAGAGATCTATAACTATTACATATATTCCTAACTTTCTCTTTGATCTGCATTTTCTAAGTGTCCTGGCCTTGTAGTAAAAAACAAATATTATTCCAAATTGGACAGTCAGTTCCATAAAATCCTCTTTTTCTATCAGGACACAAATTCTTATGGCAACTACTTGTCTGGCTAGTCAAATCTTTATAATTCTATAATTTGAAAAGCATCAAACTGTATTGTTTGTGGGGTATTAACCCAAAACTTAATCTAATGTCCCCATCCTCTATAATTTGACAAGCATCAAACTGTATTGTTCATGAGGTATCTTTGCCAGAAACATTAACCCAAATCTTAATCAAATGTCCCCATCCTAAGTCTCAAATACATTGTAGCAGGAGTGTAGCATTAATCCTATATAACCTCCACCTTCACAGAATCAATGACCTCCTTACAAGGAATCCACTCAGACAATGGGTAGTTTGGGGTCCACTTACCAATCAATTCCATTTCCTTCTCAAACAAATGGGGGCCCAAAGTCCTCTGGGGTATGGGACAATGATCTCATCTTCTAAATCTACTTCCTGCTGAAAATGGTGTTGAGCATCCCTGTAGGATGACTACAGGGTCCTAGAGAAGTTCTGAGCTGATTGAAGAACCGGTGGGTTGAGTCCGACCCCCTGAATCTGGTCAGTGCAGCTTTCTGGTGCTAATCATTTTAAATTGCTCTAACCCTAAAGAAAGAAAACTAAAGAGAGAGTATGAGAGAGCACTAAGAGCATCCTCATTCTTGGGGTGTGCGTGCTTATCTTGCCTGAAGATTCTGTAAATAGCTAGTTAAGCATCATTTCTTTTAGTAGACTACATTATAACCTAAAACCAATTTTGAGAAAGGAGGAATCCCATCAGAATAACAGAGGTATATACAAAATCCTTCCATCAGAGGTCTCATTTGCCTGTTTTAAAGCAGGATATTAAGATAGAAATTAATCCAAACTTCTAAAGGGAGCATGTGTAAAGCCTCTCTGCCAGTTATTTTTTTTTTCCTAGATAAGTATCTCTCTACTGGGAGAGGCAATATAGATTGGGCAGCAGCTCTTCATGTCAAATAAGTTAAGAAAACATGTTTGTGCCATAGGACACACCATACAAACAAATACTATTTCCTATGTATAACAAATTTAAATAAAATTGACTTTCTCATTGATGTAACAAAATAGTTCCTAAATTACATCTCTCCAAGAAAACTCAAATACACTAAAATCCTCTTCTCCAAACCATACTAAAGATGTTTCAGCTTTGGTTTCAGTAATCAATAAAATAACAGGTCCCACAGATAGTTGTATCAATTCTTCTTACATTATTTTGACATCTTTGAGGATTAATATCTGTATGAAATAAGGCCCTTGCAACAGATAGATGACTAGGTCAAATACTCATTTACCTAATTATAAAGTATAATGATTAGATTGAAAACAGTTTGAAAACAACAAGATATTACATACTTGAACTATGCTTATTATTTCTATTGACTATTTACTCTAATTATAGAATCTTGCCATAAGAGGAAAAAGCAGGAGCCTGATTATAATTGCATAAAACTGATCCTTTTAGAGCTTCAGCCTGAAAGCTCATAAGTCACAGCTGACAACCAGTCATGTAGTAACAATCCCCCTTTTAGCCAACTCAGCTCTCAAATGGTAGTTTACTAACAATAATTCTTCAGATAATCATTCCCAAATTCAAAAATCAAAACAATATCCATTATAATCCCAAGAGATTTCATTTTGATAGCAAGTTTCACTAATCAGAGGTTTTAGATCCTAAACTACCTATCCCATGTGTCTGCAGAGCACAATCAAAACTCTATGTGGGACTGTCAGGCTGAAATCCTACTCTTCTTACTTCAAAAAAAAATTTTTAAAGGTTATCCTTGCATTGCTCAGTAGTAGAACCTTTGATATAGCACCACAATGATTTTGCCTTAAATCAGCCATGGACTTGAAAAACAAAAATAAAGATTGTTATTAATACCATATAAACATAAGCTATTCCTTCAAACAGTAGAAGCAATTAATGTTAAAGAATTCATTTAATTAGGGAAGGTTAGGGGAAGGAGGGTGAGCATGAGTGAGTGCATTTTCCCATACAGCCATAACCAGTAGGGAAGGGTGAACTAAGCCTTCACCTTCCTGAGCCAACAGATCATGTAAATAACTAGCATACAGTTTTCAATACTAAATTTCAGATTAACTACCAAAAATCCCAACCAAGAACCTCCAGAAACCTAAAGGTGAAGAGACTGGAATTCTACACTCAGAATCAAGCTGTTTCCAAACCAAGAAAGTTCATAAATGAGGGAAATGACCCCAGAACAGGAGCCAAATCCACCTCCTCTTCCAACCCCATTTTAGAGTCCCTGAAGCAGGCAGGGAGAAGGCACTCATGGAGATCAGTTTAGCTCCATGGTCCCATTTGGGGAGGTAGTCCAGTCTGAAATCCAAGTTAAATCAAACTCCTGAGACCATCATCTGTAGAGGTTTTGAAGCAATTTCACCTTGCCATGACCTGACATAATGATATCTCTGAGATTAAATTTTCCTTTAAAATCTACTTACAGTCCACCCAATAACTGCTGCCCTTCTTTGGGTCAGTCTGCCTCATGGTGTGTTTCCCACTCCCATACCCCCTTCCACGTGGTATCTCCCTTAACTCCACTAAGCTTCCCAACCTTTCTTCTCCTCCTTAGAGCTAACTCTTTTAGGGAGCTAAGTCCCTTTCAAAATTTAGCTTATAAGCGAAAGGCAAATCAAGCCCGTGTGATGTTCCTTTTCTCCTGGCAAATGGCAAATTCCACTAAGGAACTTACCCATTCCATCATTAATTATTAAAATCCATTTCTATGCTCTCTTGCTCTATCTCATGTTTACCATTTCTGATGTCTATTATATCCCTTCGTTTTGTCTGCAACCTCTTCCCTAAATAAATATATGTTTTGCCAAAGAGAATAGTCACTGAATTTTTCACATGACCAAACCCCAATTTTTGGTATCAATCATCATCTGGTGTCTATACAACTCACCTCATTTTTGGCTCCTCAAACCACATCATTTGGTGCCAGCCCAATATCCCATTCCTCTCTTTGTAGCCATACATAATTCATATCTATAATACTTATCAATTTTAGGTTTCAATATTACAACAATAATTACAACTAATAATTAGCAATCTCACAATTTTCATAAGTGATAGGCTATATGATGTCTATTTGGCTATCACAAAAGTAGATATGAATTTCATGTAATTTACAGTCAAGTTTCCAATTTTAACACACATACCAATTGAAAAAATTATTTTAAAAATCAATACTTTAGCCCATGAGATTCTAACTAGATGTTCCATTCAAACTATCAATTGCTTTTGCAAATCAGTCTTTCTTGTCTCTTGTTTTTAAAACTACCTTTTTAAAACTTTCTATAAAATTTTATAAATTCTACCCTTTAAGTATTTCTTTGTTAAAGAGAGAAAACAAGACAAACCTTTAGATTCAGAATATAGGTAATATCTAAATCACTTTAGAAAAAATTTCACAAAATTTATACCTTATGTTCAGCAGAGCTGAAAAAATTTTAAATCATAGTTCATGTAATTTTTAGAAATTGTCCAATATATAATTTAGCAAGGAACATAGAACCTTAAATATATTTCATTTAATTAGGAGATATAGACTACTTGTGACTACTTTAGGTAAGTAACTGGAGAAGTATTTTAATAGCCATTTTTAATAACTTCAAGTTAAATACAGACTTAAAATTCTAGTAGCAATAATTCAATATTACTGTGACATATTTCTAAAATCTTAGTCCCAAAATTATCAATTGATTTTTAAATTTAAACACAGAAATTTAGGTCACATTTTTGGGGGGAGAAAATTCCTCCTCAAAAAAGAAAAGAAACTCCATTCTCCTAGAATGCCTTAAATCTTTGGAATGTTAATAAACTATGATACCTGAGGTAGAGACACAAGCCTTTGGAAACAAAATGACAATGACTCCTATCCCTCCCTCTCCCCCTGAATTTTGTTTTCTTCCTTATATGGACTGCTATACTGGGAAGGGGAAAAGGTTTTAACATGTAAAGTGGATTTCCCTTGATTTCTCTAAGCCATGTGGAGATAGGCCATACCCGTTTACAGAATCCAGAGTCCTGTGAGAAGAGTTTTGGGATTCTGGTTAGGGACCCATCTAGATAAAAACTAAGGCTGACTCCAGAGCATGGGGACATGAGAGACTGGACTGGACATAATCCACATGCAGCAGCCCTGGTCATTCCCCTCTAGGGACAGAACTTTGAAAGCTTAAGAAAAATTCAAGTTACTTTGCATCATGATGCACAAAACAAACACTTTTAAATCCCCAAATGGCCATTTCTTTTACTTTGTAATTCAGCTGACTGAAATAGTAGACAAAACATAGACTCACACTCACACACAAACACAAACTGTTTTTAAATTTCTTTTCTTTCTCTCTAGTACAGAGTTGCTCTTTCTCTACTTCCTGGAGAAGAACCTCTTCTCTTCCACTACCTTACTTCTTTACTTCTTCCCTAGAGTTTCTTGTAAATATCTCTATAGATCCTTCCTGCACCGTTGCATGGAGATCTTCACACTCCAGTGATCCCAGATCATTAATATTTACCCAACTCTACATTTCCTTATATACCTACCCCTTCTTCCAGGATTTTATGAGAGATATTTCCAGGATTTCCCATTCCTTGGCACCATAAAATTCCCCATTTTACCAATCTGACAACTCAGACCACCAAAACCCCCAGTCACCAAAAGCAATATTAGATGCTTTGGATTCTTACCTTTGAGCTGTACACAGATTTGCCTGGCTACTGAAGAACCTACTATATTTCCCTTCCTGATTTCCTGGATTCATCAGTGTCCTTACTTACCAATATGGTCTTTAGATCTTGGACAGTCTTTGAAGGGGGGACCTGGAGCCAACCTACAAAGTCATTGAAATCAATGGGTTGCATCTCCTTGTACTTCAACAGGGGCTACGCCAACTCATAATGTCCAGATCCCGGATAAGCCCCCATTTGTAAGAAACAAAATATCTTAACAAGAACTCCACTGATGAATTCAGGAAAGATTTATTTTACATTCTTGCAACAATGGGTATGTAGGTGAGTAGAAACACCTTTGAAACTCCAGAGGCAGCATTTTATTTCCTATCCTGAAACACAATTTCTTCCCCTGGTTCCCCATTAATTGGATGTTACAGAAGTTACTGGACCTGAATCTCCACCCCTTATTATACAGTCGGTCTCTGCCCCAAAGCAGCTTCCATTCTAGAAAGGAGGAGGTAACTGAGGAGGCTTAGAGGCAAAGAACAATATTCTTTTTAAATCTTAGGTCACCATTTCAGTGGGTTTCATTTTTCTAATTTAATTTTCATAACTGTGTTAAACAAATACCCATCCATTTTTTATAAAACTAAAAAGGTAACAAAAAGAAAAGTTGAAATATATAAAAAGAGGAGACCTTGGGCTTTTTAAGCTCAGATATTCAACAAGTCTCAGTTTGACTGGGTTCACATACATTCGATGGTTAAAGCTAGGTAGCAATTGAGACAAAAATCTCTTCTTTAGCCTAGTCCAAAAAATTTTAATTAATTAATGAATGAATGAATCTGGGAGGGGGAAGACCTTCAGATTTCTACCAAAGCAGAAATGGTTGTTATTTTCACTCAATCTGAGTCAATAAGGACCAAAATAATGACCAAATGGGATTTAGCCTAAAATGTATTGGTGGCCAATTCGAATATCGTCTTAAGTAATGGAGAAAATTAATAATTCAAAATTAAAAGTATGTCATAGATATATTTTTTTTAAAAGAAAGACTGTTAAATGTTTCCAGCATACCAGTAGAGAAAGAACTAACTTTGACCACTCCAGTATCTTTGCCAAGAAAACTTCAAATAGGATTACAAAGAATTGGACATGAGTAAAAAATGAGTGAACAAGAAGAAATTCCATGAGAATAGGGCTTTCCCCACTTTGGTCTTTGCTTCATTCCAGAATAGAGGTATTTACATAAATGCTTATGGGGTTGCATGATCTTTAGGAAGTCACTTTGTTTCTCCTAGTCTAGTTTCCTCATCTGTAAATGAATATAATTAGATTTGCAGAGCATTCTGCAGAATAACTTAGATAATGTATGTAAAACCTGCTAGGATTTTCTAAGTACCTACCATGAAAATTTTTGTTTTGAAATTCTAGGGTCATCAGGCCTTTAACATGTATAAGGCTGTATGAACTCTCAGCTCTCAAGGAGGATGGTGGTGTACAGTTGAAAGAACACTGGGTTTGGATCTAAGTTGTATTCCTTCCTATCTTTGTGATCTTGGGGAAATCACTTCTCCAGGCCCATTTTGTAAAAGAAAGGGTTGGACTAGATGGATTCTTAGGTCCCTTTGAAAGCTAGATCTATGAACTTTTGTTTATATGTAAATTATCCACTTAGTGAATCAGTTATCTGCAGAAGTAAGTTGTTTCTAGTCTGGCTCTTTTTATTTTTAGCCTATTATTCTTCTAGAGAGAGTGTTGCAGTTGACCTAAGCAGAGTATAATTATGAAAGTTTAAATCTTGTAAAAATATATATAACCAAGTGACAATAGGTTAGATATAAAAATATATTTTAAAGAATTCCACATATTGAATCTATATTAGGTTTCTTGATGTCTTGGGAAAAGAGGTAAGGGAAGGAGAGAGAAATCTGGAACCCAAAGTCTCACAAAAATGAATGTTGAAAACTATCTATACATGTATTTGGAAAAATAAAATACTAATTAAAAAAAGACTGAGAAAAAGATAGCCCTCTCTAAAGACAATCTCACAATAAAACAAGTGAAAGTCTACATTTGATATGGTTAGAGAAGAGATGAAAATTAAATAGCATAAGTCATTTTAGTACCTAAATTTCCATCGAGTTCCTTTTATTCCTTTTTTGGTATAAGTCCCAAATTTCTGTCTAATGAGTTTATTATAGACCTCAGAACAATTGGGATTTTAATAGTTTAAAGAAAAATTTGAATTTTTAAAATGTTTTTTCATTCACCAACAAGTGGATTTGAGAGAGTGAGAGAGAGAAAAACATAAATCCAAGTTAATTTATGCCAAACGTTAAGTGGGGGGAAATAGTCAAAGTTCCTGTCAGGTTAGTGCATTCTTTTCTGGTGTGCTGGGAAATATTTAACAACAATTTTTCTTTAAAAAAATATTAATTACATACTTTTAAGTTAAATTTAAATGAACATTTTCTTCATTACTTAAGTCTAGACAATCAATAAAACAAATCAAATTCTGATTTGTAATGTATGCCAGTTTCTGGAGTGTAAATGCTTACACTGAAAATTTAACAATAGGATCTTTTGAACCAGGCTTGCTCCAGGACACTCCAGATTCATGCCCTCCTCAAATTTCCTTGTGTTTTCTTGTATTTTATATTCACAATAAAATGTGAATGCTTTAAAAAAAAATAAATAAGCAAATGAATGAATAAATGAAACAGTGAGTAGACATGTTAGTTATAATGTGGGGATTGTTTATGTACCTTCTAATGCCTCCTGGCACAAAGGATAGAATTCAGACGGGCAATTGGGAGGACAGCTCAAGGACTTACTAACTGGGTGATGCTAAGCAAATCACTTGTCTGCCTCAGTTTCTTTAATATAAAAGGAGATAACAAATGCATCTACCTCCTAGGGTTACTGTGAGTATCAAATATTTGTAAAGTGTTTGGCACACAGTAGGAACTTAATAAATATTTATTTCTTTCCCATTACTAGCCATAACACATCACCTTTCATAAAATGGACACTGTTCAAATAACCATTGTCTAATTATGTTTTTCAGAAATCAAACTTAAGAAACACATCTATTCAGTGCTACTTGTGGCCCATTTTAAATTGCCATTTTTTCAGCATTTTAAATGAATCTGGGACGTATTTCTTCATTCTCAGGTAACATGCTCTTTCATTATACCTACATGTACAAATGGTTGTCTCTGCTTAATTCATCTTGCTCAAATTCTGGGCATTTTGGTATAAAACTATGGTTTAGAGGGAAAGGCACATTCCCTCATTCATTTTCTTCCTTGAATATATCTGGGATGAAGGGGATAGTGTGTATGTGATCGATTGATTGATAGTGTATGATTGGATTTATTATTAGCCTTCGATTTATAATCTTAGAAAATTGTTGAGGGCAACAGCAACAGGCCCTCAATTCAAATCTTCCTGAATTAGGTAGCCTTAATCTCTATAACAGAGGTGTCAAAATCAGACTAATATCAGGAAAAATTCCCAAGTGGGCTCCATATAGATTAAAAATAATTGGGAAATGTTGAACAAAATACATTAAAATACACCACCAATAATATTATTTGTTATGTAGTTTTCTAAATCAATATGCAGTCTACAGGGGTCCCTTTCTGTATTTGATACCCCTACTCTGATACCATGTTGCTTCTCATGTGTTCCCAAATAAATTGGACCCCCTATATATAAAAAGTACCATACGTACTTTTAAGAAATCCATCTTCTGGTTTGTTTGGGGGGATGGAGATAAGGCAGAATGGAGGTGGGATAGTATGATGTAAGAGATAGTGAACCAGCCAGGAAAATATGGGTTCAAATACTGTGTCTGACACATACTTGCTGTGTGATCCTGGACAACGTACCAAACTCCCAGTACCCCTAGCCACTACAGAGGAATTGATGATCTGCTTTGATAGAGGGAGTTTCCTAATTAGGAATTCCCTATATCAATGAGGATACAAAGAAAGTTTAATTGTTTTATTCCCAGCTACATATTCATTTGTCTCTGCAGATTATTGATTTTTCCCTCCCTTCCTTTTGTTGTTTCTAAAAGTATTTCTTATTTTGTTTTTTTTTGCTCTGAGGATTTTCCCAGGGTGACATGTTTCCTAATCTAAAAATATGACAGCCCATTTTACCCTGTAACAAATATCACCAGAAGGGCAATGGAGTCAGATTTAGAGAAAAAGAAAAGTGATAAGCTGCCATATTCCATTCCTTCTGGCAAGGTGGAACAGGGTTGGGTTAGACTCTTTCTCTATAAAAAATTCCCTAAAATCAGCTGTTACTTCTGCTTCTTTTTTATTATAGATTTGTAGCTAAAAGACACCCCAGAGGCCATCTAACCAACCCACTTATGTTTTAAAATTTTTATTAAAGTTTATAAATTTTCAAAACATATGCATGGATAAATTATCCATTAACTCTTGCAAAATCTTGTGTTCCAATTTTCCCCTTCCCCTTCCCCTAGATAGCAAATAGTCCAATATATGTTAAACATGGTAAAAATATATGTTAAACTTAATATATGCATATGTATTTATACAATTATCTTGCTGCATAAGAAAAATCAAATCAAAAAGGAAAAAATGAGAAAGAAAATAAAATGCAAGTGAACAACAAAAAGAGTGACAATGCTGTGTTGTGATCCACACTCAATTCCCACAGTCCTCTCTCTGTAACCTACTTATTTTACAGATGAAGCACTTGAGACCCCAGAAAAAATTAATTGACCTTGGTCAAGTTCACACAGGTTGACTTGCATTAAAAACCTCTAGACCTTTCTAGTTTGGAAGATGAGGCTTTCTACATTTTAAGTGGGATGAATGCATCATTGGCATACTTAAATCTAAATAGATGATTTTAAAATTTCTGGTAGACCAACCTTGCTGGTCTATCTATAAAAGATGGATTTGTCACGCAGATTTAACAGTGAGCTCATGATTTAAGGGAGTATATTTAACTTACTTAAAAGAGTAAATTATTTTTAAGATGACTAACTTGGATGTCTATTGTTGTTCAGTCATTTTTCAGCCACATCCAACTCTTCATTTGAGGTTTTGTTGGCAGATACCAAAGTGACTTGCCTTCTCTTTTTCCAGCTTATTTTACAAATAAGGAAACTGAGACAAGCAGGGTTAAGTACTTGCCCAGAGTCACACAATTAAATGTCTGAAGCCACATTTGAATTCAGAAAGAAAGATGAGTCTTCCTGCCTCCTGGCACTCTATCCACTGTGCTACTAAAGTGCCCTATGAAAATGGATGTTACTAATAGCAACAACAAAATGGGTTTTAGCTTTGCATTGGTATGAAGTCTTGTCAATGTATTTGATTTTGTTATTCATTCTTGCGACTTAATCAGTGCCTACGTGACTTCATCTAAGCCTTTGATCCTTTGATTCCATGTTTTCTTCGTATTAGTAGCTAACTAATACCAAAGGCATGCTGCTGCAGAAAGGCCTCATAATTTGTTTTTGTTTCAGCTGCATCAGTGCCCATCTGCCTAAAACTGAAGCTTCTCATTGGGAAGATGTCATAGTTGAATTGAATCATATTTCAACTATTACCAAAGTAAGTATTGATTTTTCTAACCCCTCCTGAGGCTAATTGGCTTTACCTGTATAACACTGGAAAGTCACTTGAAGTCCACTTGTCTGAGTATTAGCTGGTACACAGCCCAAATGTAGAAAATATATAAACAGGTTCTAGTGGAATGATAAATGAACACTTTTCTTTTCATGTTTTAAAAATCCTTTGTTTAATTTCAAGTTTTTTTAGATGTTTTCATCCTCCAGCTTTTCACATATATAAATTTCTTTTCTTTTAGGGACGTAATATTGATACGACTCTGTATACTGAAAGTAATGCCCATGTGAGTATATTTGCCATTTCTTTTGCATGTGCCATAATTATGGTATTATTCTATTGCTGGAGACCTGAAGAGGGAATTTTCTTAGAATTAAGAAACCCTGGAAGGATCATACGAAAGAACTTAACCTGAAGAAGATTTGGGGGAGATTGTGATAGCTGTATTCAAGAATTTAAAAGCTGTCATGTGGAAGAGGGGCTAGTTTTGCTCTGCTTGACCCCAAAGAACAGAACCAGGAATAATGGGTGAAATTGCAGAAAAGCAAAACTTTTTAATAATTGGAGATGTCTAAAGTTATAATGGGCAACTTTGAGGGATAATTAAGGAGTGTCCCTCAATGCATGTTGACAGGGGTTAAATGACTCTGACCCCAACCAGATTCCTTCTCCCCACTCTCCTTACAATTCTGATAGTTTGAGACTCTATAATAGAGATCATACAATTCATATTTCTCGTTCTTCAAGATATTGTGGTATTAGTGAGTTAATGTTAGGAACAGGCTAGAACATCTGTCTCCAGATTCTCTACTATAGTCCTTGGCTTTTCTCCTTATTCACTTCCAGTCATCCCAGAGCTGGCTTAGAAACAAAGTCAATATACACTGGTTTTTGTTCATCTCTTGAATGTACCCAAGGGTATAAGATGACTGTCCCCATAGACCTATCTCTCCTCTGTGATATATGCTAGTCTAGTTCTTCCTGGATCTGTCTCTAGGGCTGGTTCATGCTGAGCCCACTTCCCTGAATAAAATGAGAAGGAACAGACTTAAAGAATGTGAATTACTTTTTCTGAGCAGCCAGAAGAGGACTTTGTTCTTCCAGGACTTATAATTTAGCTGAAGTTATAGAATTCAAATCTCACTCTTCAATATGTTCCTCTATAGTCAGTATATTTTTAAATTTTAAATTAATTTTAAATTAAAATATTGTGAAAAAGTCTCCATGGATTTCTGGTCATAGGATGCTGACAAAAAAATCTTCTCCTTTCAAACAAACTTGCCATTATATCAGTGCCAAGAACCTTTGATTATATCATATAAACTACCAATTCATACCAAAATGTCTTAGGTGGATACTTGAGACTCACAGTTTCAGATCCATTGGATTATACCATTATATCTATATCTATATCTATATGTTTTATAGATCAACTAGTTTACTCCTCCCCCCAGTTTTACAAATCAGGAATTTAAACAGCAGAGAGGAATAAGACTTTCACTTGGTCACACAGCTAATTAGTGTTTGAAGCAGATTCCAACCCAGCTCTCTATCTATCATATGGTGCTGCATTCCTCAGAAAGAAACTGAGAAGACCAAAAAAGAGAGGGGAGGAGAACACATATTAAGCCAAAGTAAGACAACTCTGCCTTTTAAAAATTTTTTGTTGTTGTTATAGAAGGAAAAATAGAAGTCATTGTTAAAACAAAACAAATCATTACGGTCAGGCCAATTATATTACCGATTATGACTTAGCCTCTACAGAATTCTACAGCCCACCCAGCCACACTTTCATTATATACTCACATCAACTCTGTTTTCTGTAAATTGAGCAAATGTGTGTATTAATGAGATGGAATCTCCCTCTCTTACAAATAAAATTAAAAAAACCCTGCCTATTATAAGTTGTATAAACCAAGCAACAAATCTATAAAACTGATCAATTTCTCAAATGTCCAAAGGAAATATTTTGATCTTGCTTAATTGGACTGAAAGCACCTGAGGCAATCTGGTTTCTCCCATATTTCTGGATATAAAAACCAAGTCTCTCTTACCTTTTCCTTTACTTCGTGGAAGACAAAGTTTGTGTTAATTTACGATTGGGCTTCTCATCAACAGTTTCCTAATCAGAATCTTTTTTGGCAATGTCAATCTTTGCCAACTCCAGGAATGTGGCTTCAATCTCCCAGCCAACTAGGGCACTATTTGATTAGTGTTGGTCATCTTCTTCTCCCTGAGTCCCTTCTTTGTACTTTTATACTTTTTCCACGCAGACTACATGAATAATTAACCGCCAGCAAGCTGAAAGATTTATTTTTAGTAGCTCTTGCAAGTCTCAGGGGTTTGGTTGAAGTGAAATTTGCTTATTTAGACATTCTTCCTTGAATGAGTCAGACCACTGAATAGGTTCCCAGCATTTCTATCAAGACTTCAGTTTTTCCCCCTCTAAAAGCAAAATCACTTTTTAAGGATTAGTAGTTATAGATGTGTGTCAATGCTTTATATCCTTTCAAGGCACTCCCAACAGAGTATCACCTGTAATCATTCCAATACCTCTGAGAGGTAGGTTAGAAGTACTCTCCATTTTGCCTATAGGGAAAGAGATATTTGGTTCAAATCCTTCATCTGTAAAATGGCAGAGGTAGTAGACCCTTCCAGATTTAAATCACTGAGTTAGGAAGTTGCATAGGCAGATTTTATATGATTATAGATTGTGTCTTGTCTCAGGTCAGACAGATAATGAATAGCTGAGCCAAGACTCAAACCCAGGATTTCTAATTCATTTTAAACCTTTCCCCACACTGAACACAAGAAATATTTTCTAATGATTAGAGCTGTCCAAAATAAAAGATCCAACAACCGCTTTTAGAGACAAAGAGTCTCTCTCTTTAGGGATGAAAAACTTCATGTAGAAGTCTTTATGCAGAAAGCTGTAGAAAGGGATTCCCATTGAGATCCAGGTTGCCTCTGAGGTTCCATTTGTATAAGAGGGGTTTTGAATTCATGACTTCTTCCAACTTTAGATCCTATGATTTTCTTAAGGGACTGGTTGGGGGAGAACTTGAACCTAGTTCTGCTAATCCAAAATGTTCCCCACGCACCACCACATGGCTGTCCTAGATTGTGGATTCTTCTGAATATGGGTTTTTTCTTTTTCATTTTCTGCCAGAGTAAAAACTCCCTAAGTTAGTTGATTCATAGATGTAACATCTTGGAGCATGACCTGTCCTTAGGAAATGTTTGGATAGGATGAGTTTTTGATCAAGAATTTTAAAATGTGAAATTATTTACTTAAAAAAAAAAAAAAAAAAAAAGCAATGAATTCTTGTAAAGCAGCTCTTTTCCAATTCTGTTTGTAGCCAAGTTGCAAAATCACCATGATGAGGTGTTTTCTTTTGGAGCTACATGTGATTTCCTATGAATGTAATAATACTCAGCTCTATCAAGCAGTAGAAAACATCCTTGTCCTTGCCAATGATGGATTATCATCAAATAGGGTAAGCTTTCTTTGTACTGGTAAAATAAAAATATGATGTAACTTTGTTTTTTGTTTGTTTGTAGTTTTAGTAGATATTTATTGATGCTTTGTTTTTACATCATCTGCCTTTTTCCTTTTATTTCTACTCTTTTGTTCTTCTCAGAAAGCAACCTTTTATAACAAAGAATTTAGGGGAAAAAATTAGACAAAACCAAAAACAAAATTGAAAAAGTCTGATACCATATTTCACATCTGGTAATAAGGAACCTTCCTAGAATGAATAAAAGGCTCAAGAAGGTTGCTACAGCGAGGAGACATCACTAACTCTAATCTGATTTAATGAAATCTATTCCAGTTTATGCACAATTCCTAGATCATATTTGTTGTGTTTAGACAGATTGAATGGAGACTTTCCAGACATTATTTGAACACAGATTATATATTACATTCACCCTTTAGACCAAGCTCATTTGATTTGAAGGAAAAAAATAGGGGGAAAATAAAATTGGGCCATTAATCAAAGAGCCTTTATGAAACTTAGTATATGTCTCACCATGTAGTATAGATACAGAGTGAGATATGAGCTAATCTCAAGGAATCTCCATACTAGAATAATTAATAAACTTGTTGCTATCTGTTCTTTGCTCTAGAATAATGCATGGAATTATAGAATTGGATGTACCTTCAGAGATCATTCAGTCCAACACCTTCATTTTATAGATAAGGAAACTGAAACCAAAAGAGCTTCAAAATGAATATAACAATAAATATTTTGCTCTGTATTGACAAAGATAAAAAGCAAACAGGACCTATCCTCAAGGAACTTACTTTCTGACTAGGATAATATATAACAAGTACACAGATAAATCGAAAGTATCTAAGAGTTAAAATAGAAATATGAAGAGGAAGAAAGGTTTACCAAAGAGTGGTTAGGGGATGAATCAGGCAAGGTCCTTTGTATTTTAAAGAAATAAAGGTCTCTAAAATGCACAGCCTTCCAGAAAATTAAATTCTATTTTTAATGGCTTCCATTAAATTAGGAGCTTTTTGATGGTAAATTATATTTTTTCTTGTTTGGGTTTTTTTTTTTGTTGTTGTTATTTTTTTTTTGGGGGGGGGGAGGGCTCAACTGCCTAAATAGTGCCTAGTAAAGAATAGGCACTCAATTTTTGGTTTTTGTTTCAAATTTGCTTTGAATCGGCATAGAAAAACAGTGCATCGTTCTTAAGGTTGAAACAAGATTTATTCACATGTAGCAGAAATAATTTCAGATTTTACAATCAGTTAAGAACTTTTTGTTTGAGAATGATAGTTTCAGGGGATAAACTTGGATAAATGTAATGTTTTTGCTGTTGTTGTTCCAATCTTTTTCAATAGTAAAGGAAAGACAAACCCTCCTCACATTTTCTGAAAGCTCTACCCAGGAAATTCATGGGCATTCTTAGGTTCTTAGCACAATGCTCAGTTGATAGAATACCACCAGGAAAGAGAATGGAGCTTTACCTTGCTATAATTTTTTTTTTGTCTTCCCCTTTGGCAGAACATCAAAGAATCAGGATGCAAAGAATGTGAGGAACTGGAGGAAAAAAATGTTGAAGAATTTTTACAGAGCTTCATACGTATAGTCCAGTTATTTATTGGCACATCTTAATATCATTTGCTGCCTTTCAGCACTTCTGTTGGTGAAAATTTTCTTCTTGGACTCCTGGACCAGGGACTCATGTTGTCAAGTCACTGGAATTTGCCTTTTTCTCAAGATAATGATCAAGACTATGGAATTAATTCACGTTGCAGAACAAAGACAAAAAATGAATCAATTATCTTGTGATCTCTTTTACCTTTGTTTTAAATTTATTATTGAAGCTCTACAATGTCCTATTATGAGTTTTAACTTTCATCCTAAATGGCATGGGATGGGAAAACAAGGCTGTTTTGTCCTGAATTGGGCCTCATATTTAAAGAACAGATGCATCTGGAAAAGAGCTTTTGAAAGTGGTGAAATTGGGACATTGTGATGGTGCAATAGAGAGTACTGGTTCTGGAGTCAGACCCTCACACTAGTTGTGTGACCTTGGACAAGTCACTTAACCCTGATTGCCTCCAAAAGAAAAGAAACAAAGTAAGATAGAAGAGTACTAGATTTAGAGGGAAAGGGCATGAGTTAAATTTTGCTTCTAGGATAACTTGTCCTTCTGCGGCAAAGAACATATAATTTTTCTGGGCCATTTCCTTAATTATAAAAGGAAGATGTTGGACAAGACAACAATTGCTAGTCTTTATACAGAGCTTTAAGGTCTAAGTGACTTACAAAAATATTATTTCATTTTACCCTGGGAGGTTGATGCTATAATTATCCCCATTTGACAAATGAGCAAACTAAGATAGACAAAAGTTCAATGATTTGCCAAATCATAGAACTAAGAAAAAGCCAGAAGTGACTGCTTTCAAAGGTCCAACCCATATGTAAATCCATGATTCACTGAGATGAAAAATTACATTTTGAATCAATGTAGTTCAAATACAAAATGGTTTTTGAAAAACAAAGGTCAAGTCAAGATTGATGAGGTGCTTTATCATTATTTTTTGCCATCTATTGATGACAATGAAAAATTCATAAAACTGTCTTACAGGTGATGTAACTTGTTTCCCAAACTATAAAGTGGGTACAATAATAGTACCTACCTCCCAAGATTGTTGTGAAGATATCTGGCACTTAGCACGGTGCCAGGTATACAGTAGGTGCTATATAAATGCTAACTATATTATTAGCCTCCGTCCTTAGCAATGCCTTACTATGATGGGGCAAGATGGTTTGACCGCACTTATTGCTGCAGGTTTGTAAATAACTCAGGACCTTTAAGTTGGTAAAGAGTTGGGACAATAGGAGAGAGGAGAGAGAATCTTTTATCTGACTTCCTAGTTTGGGAAAAAGAGCAAAGACAATCCAAAATCAGTGGAAAAGGCAGTGGGAGTATTTACCCAGGAGAATGAGCACCGGCTTTGGAGTCAGAAGATAAGACTTCAAATGTGACCGCTCTGGCTGAATTCAATTTCTTCATCTGTCCAATGAGAATGGAGGACTAGATGGCCTTTGAGATCTTTTTCAGCCCTAAATCTACAATGCTTTGAAGAAAATTACTGATTGGAGTATTTGTTTTTCTTTTTATTTGTTTAATGTATATAGAGCATAACTCTCAGGTTGTTGTATTAAAGAACATATTTTGATTTATTTCTACTGTACAACCTTTAATAATTAATAGAAAAATAAGTCAGTATAGAATGTTTAGGACATAGGTTCTCAGGGATGTATAGATTTTTATTTTAATGGAACCTGAATGGATCTTAGTTTTATGCCTTATACAGACACACACAATGTTTGCTTTCTCTCCCCTTCCCAGAATAGTCTCCTACCTACAACCGGCTCACTGCCCTGAGTTTATAACGGTCTTCAATGTGTATTTTAGAGAATTGGGCCCCATGAGATAAATTTGATATTATGTCTGTCACTCATGAGTAATAGGTCTTATTTCCAAAGTATTGTCAGTGTCATCATCATGGCCTGAAAGAAGGAATATAATGCTCTTGGTACCAGATGGTAGTAGGTAAGCACTAGGGGAAAATAAGCTTAGGGACAACTGGCCATGATCTCACTGGGAAAACTTGGATTGTGCATGTGTTGAGTTTATGCACAAGTGTGAAGGGCCAGACTGTCAGAAAGTCAGTCCCTGCTCATGTCTTTGACCACTGACTGCTTTCAGTCTCCCAGAAACTCTAGTACTCCATGAAACAACCTGTTATTATATAGGTAGTAAGTGTCAGAGTTGAGAAACCAGGACTTTTGATTTCATCAAGTATATCTTTTTTCACACAATGTGTATATATATAAATATATATTTGTATTTGCATATATGTAAATAATATTTTATATAAGGAATTTTCATACTTCATAGGATCATAAATTTAAAGCTGAGAGGACTTTAAAGTTCATTGAGTTAATCAATCCCCTTGAGACTATGTCAAAGGACTTACCCTTACTCACACAGACATGGAGCTGTTCAGACATCAGAAGATCTGAAATCAAATATTACTTCTGATATAACTTCTCAGATTTTGAGTAAATCATGTGATCTGCTCAGTTACTCAGTTTCTTCAGCTATAGAATAAGTAGCTGAAGACAGAGGAGTAGAGAGGGCTGGATAGGTCCCATCTTTTTAAACTGTGGGTTGCAACCTCATTAAGTGTCTCATAACTGAATGTGGGGACTGCAAGATTATGATGTTTTTTATCAATGAATGTTTGATTTGTATGCCTATTTTTATATACCTATATACTCAGGCTCATCTAAAAATTTCTTGGATTCACAGGGAATCACAAGGTAAAGCCCTGGGATAGATGCCCTCCGGAAGGCCCTCTTAAATTCTAACTTTATGATCTTAAGTGAATAGAGGGTGGATTTGAACCTTGGTCCTACTGACTTTAAGTCCAATCAATGTCCTTTTTATATTGTGCTACCTCTTGATGGTTAAACATTTAAGCTCAATTGAGTAAATATGAAGCATAAGTTTGTATCTTATTCAGTTTTCTTTTTCAAATGACAATGATTTAATTATGAGTTCTCTCTCCAAAAAATTCTTGGATGCAGAGTCCCATCTATATGCACATAGAATACCCATTTGGACAAGTCTTGCCATCTGTCCTTCTCAAGACACACTGTTGTGATGGGCAGGATCCTGGAGTCAGGAAGTCCTTAGTTCCCATCCCATCCTTACCATCTGTAAGACCACAGATGAGTCATGACTACTCCGAGTCCTAAATTTTCATATCTTTAAAACAGAGATAATAAAAGGCAATGTATGCAAAGTACTTTGCAAACAGTAAAGCACCATATAAATGTCAGTTATCATTAGCATCATCTCAGAATAATACATTTGGTTTCTATCTCACCTTCCCCTGAAAAGTTGAAAGCATTTTACAGAGGCGATAAATAAAACATTAATCTCTATGTCCATGGTCTTTGAAAAGAGAGTGGACCGAATGGAATAAGGCAGTAGGATCAGCTATTAATGCTGATTAGACTCTGTACCCAAGCAATAGTGATGAATGTTCTCATGGGAAAAAAATCTTATTATCTCTGGATACTGATAAGAAGAAAGGACTGTTTCAAAGGGAGTGGCTCTGGTAATTACTAGCAGAATCAGTGTAAAATTAGCAAACCCAGCGATTTTACTATTGTTGTTGTTAGGCAGCTAAGTAGTCCATTGGATAGTGTCTCAGATAGTTAATAGCAGTGTGACTCTGGACAAGTCACTTAACCCCGCTTTCCTCAGTTTCCTCATCTGTCAAACAAGGTGGAGAAGGAAATGCCAAATCACTCCTGTATCTTTGCCAAAAAACCTCAAATGGGATTATGAAAAGTCATAGATGACTAAAATAACTGAACAAGAAAAATTATTGTTAGCAATAACAATAATAGCTAGCATTTATAGAATATTTTAAAGTTTGCAAAGCACTTTATATACATTATCCCATTTGATTCTTAAAAGAGTCCTGCAGGGTAAGGACCATTTTTATCTTCTTTTTACTAATGAGAAAAGAGTGTGTAAAAGATTAAATGAGTTATGCAATAATATGTGAGAGAAGATACATCTAACTGCTTCACTATATTTTAAAAAAAATTATTGCAAGGAATTCTAAAATCATCTTAGTCTTTAATGGTCCTGAATAGGCAGTTTTTAGAAGAAGAAATCGAAGCTATCCAGAGCCACATGAAAAATGCTCTAAATCACTAATAATTAGAGAAAGGCAAATTTAAACAATTCTAAGGTACCACCTCATGCTCATTAGATTAGCTAAACTGACAAATAAGGAAAATGTTGGAGGAGCTGTTGGAAAAACAAGAATATTAATGCACTATTGGCAGAGGTATGAATTGTTCCAGGCATTTGGGAAAGCAACTTAGAACTATTATTACTAATTATATAAAGTTTAACGTTTATATTGTATCTATTGTATTGTTGCATTTGATCTTCACAAAAAGCCTGAGAGATAGGAGCTATTATTACTCTCCTTTTACAGAATAGGAAACTGAAACAAAAAGGAAATTTAGTAACACAGGCAGTTTTAGAGTCACACAGGTAGTAAATGGGGCCAGGTTTAAATTCCTGTCTTCCTGACTCCAGGCCCAGAACTCTAGCTGGTAAACCACCTAATTTCTATAATCCAAAAGCTGTTAAACTGTATATACTCTTGGACTTTATGATATTGCTACCAGGTCTATACCCCAAAGAAAAATGAAAAGAGCCTATATGTAGAATAATATTTATAGCAGCACTTTTGTGATATAAGAGAACTGAAAATTAAAGAGTGCCATGCTTGGGGAATGGCTAACGAAGTTATTATATATGGATATTATGGGGTATTATCATGCCATCAGAAATGATGAGTAGGACGGTTTCAGAAAAACCTGTAAAAACTTATATGAACTGAGCAGAACCAGATCACTGTACACAGTAACAACAGTATTGTAATGATGATCATTTGCCAAAGACTTAGCCACTCTGACCAATATAGTGATCCAAAACTATTTCAAAGGATCCATGATTAAAAAAAAAAAGTGTTCTTCACCTCCAGAGAGAAAACTGATAAACTCTAGCTAACATGCTTTTTTTACTTTTACTTTTTCTTCTTTTTTTTAAAATAAAAATATGGCTAATATCAACATGTTTCACATGACCTTTTGTATATAATTAATATCATATATTGCTTGTTTTCTCAATGTAGTGGAGGAACTTTTGGAAGGGAAAGAATTTTGAACTGAAAATGTAAGAAAAATGTTAAAAAATAAATATATTTTTTAAAAAAAGAAATGAAGTAAATGATTTCAGAGAAACCTCGGTAAACTTATATGGAACAAATACAAAGTGAAGTGAACAATTTATACTGTAACAATGGTATTTTTAAAGATAAGTAACTTTAAAAGACTTTGGAACTCTGATGAAAAAATTACCAAAAGCAAAATTCCAAAGCACTCAGTTTAAACATGCTCTCCATTCCAGCAATAGATGGTGATGGATTTAGACAGCAGACTGAAGCATTTCGGAACATAGCTAATGAGATAATTAATTTTGCTTGATCATCCTTTTTTTTGTTTGTTTTTCTTGCTTTTTACTGAGTGGGGGAATGGGATGGGGAAGGAATTTGAAAATGAAAATAAAATTGAATTTATAAAAGGAAGAAAGAGAAAGTTACCAACAGAAAAATTCTATTAAAGAGGGTGAAAGGAAGGATAGCAACAAGCATTTGCTCAGTACCAACTATGTGCCCGGTGCTGTATTAAAACACTCCAATAAAATTGTCTCATTTTATCCTTATAACAACCCTGGGAGGAAGCTGCTATTATTTTCTCATTTTACAGATAAGAAAACTTAGGGAAATAGCTGTTAAATGACTTGCCCAGGAGTACACAGCTATTAACAGATTACATTGAACTCTGGTTTTCCTGAATTTGGGTCTGGCACTCTATCCATTGCATCACCTAGCTGTCTCTTTCTTTAAATTAACAATCTTCACTATAATCTAATCTGGGAGGGACCTTAAAAACCTTTCTATCCTGCCCTCCCATTTTGCAGATGACAAAACAGATCAAGAAACATGAAATTACTTGCACAAAGTCACACAAGTATTCACTAACAGCAGTGGATTAAAAACTAGGCTTTTCTAACCCTGGATCCAGGGTTCAGTCCAGGTATATGAAACCTGTTTTGAGTTGGTGTGTGGTGAGGTGATGTCAGTATCTACTTGTTAACCCTATCTTCAGTTCTTCCAAAGATCTGAGATTTTAGACACTTCCACAAATATTGATCATGCTGCAAAATTGAGATAATACTCTCATAGATCCTACCTGAGTTATTTTGACTCTCAAATGAACTAACGTATCAGTAATACTTTGTAAATCTCAAAACCCTAAAGAAATACAAGTGTCCTTTTAAAAATACAATTGGAGAGAATGGTAGGCTTTGAAAATTGTTACTTACATAATATATTGAGGAAACTATTAGAATCCTTGGAAGAAGAGTTTAAGAGAGTTATAATAAATTTGAAATAGTTAAGAGAACCTGGCAATCAGATCATTACCATAGTTTCAGAAACCCAAACTATACAGAATAGCAGAGCTATGGCTCAGTTAATCAACTTTTAATAACCCCAAAATGAAGCCTTTATTTGCCCACAAGCTTATGATGAGTCAGACGCTGGATTTGGCAGCTAAGCAGGTTAATGTGCTTTAAAACTATGTTAATAGCCAGGAGGGAGGTGAATAATAGTTCTATTATATTCTGAAGTGCTCAGACTACATTGAGAGTGTTGGGCATATTCCTGGGCATTGTGTTTCAGGAGATATGTTAACAAAATAGGATATGTCTAAGGTGGAGGTGTTTTGATGATGAGTACATGAGAGAAGATTCAATAGAGATTGATTGAATTAATCCATCAGTGACTTAATAAGCATTATGTGTCAGGCTCTGAAGAGAATAAGAGATGCTTTGTCTAGAAAAGAGCACATTTGGATGGGCAGGGCAGGGTCACCATAGCTGAATTTGAATATATAAAATTCTACCCCAAGGATGAGGATTTGGCTTGTTGTGCCAGATGCCACTTATATGGTGACAGATTTGGGCTCAATATAAAGAACAATTTTCACGCAATTAGAAAAATCTTAAAATAAAATATACTGATTCATTAGCTAGCATGGTAGGACTGCTCCACCCATTTGCACTTGCTTTTACAGTCTGGGCAGATTATACTCTCACTTTCCTCAAGGTTCTAGGAATAACCCTGAGGGACTGAATTTCTCCTGTTGTCACTCATAAGCCCCTATTAGGATGCTTATTATTAATAGTAAGCAAAAGTATTTTAGGAAAGGTATTGACTAAGATGCTATGGAAAGAAGAGTTGGAACAAAAACATTTCCTCCTCTCCAAACCAAGGGTATACTCTCACCTTGTGTAAGGTTCTTTATGGGAATGGGTTCATATTTGAAGTGCAATGGTAATGAAGTATATATTTTAAGACGTGGCAAAAGGGTACCTCTCACCTCTGACAGATGCAACTTTTATCTGGGCTGCTTTCTTGAGGGGTATGGCATCTTTGCTACATGGATCAGTTTGCTGCTGAGCGGACCATTCAGCCAGTGTCTTGTAATCTGCAGTGTGCTATGTAGACACTTATTTCAGAATATTTATTTATAAATGTTCAGAGAAAAACAGGTACAGAGGCATGTAGTCACAGCCTTCAGTCTGGTGAGAGACAGCCACTTCTCTCTTCCTGTGCTCTAGGTCATTAGTCCTGGGATTTATCCCCTTTCAGACAGGAGGAGAGGAAAAAGAGGCAGGGGGTAGTTTATCCTTTTCTCTGGAAAGCTCCCTTTCTTCCACTTAGGCAACAAAATGGCACAGTGGATAAAGCCCTGGACTATAGAGACAGGAAGATCTAAAATTAAATCAGAGGCTTACTAATTGTGTGAGCTTGGGCAAATCATTAAGGGATTCTTAGTCTGTTTCCTCATCTTTAAAATGAGACCTTTGGACTTGGTGTTTGCTCAGGTTCTTTCCAGCTCTTAACTCATGGATGCTGTGTTTACCTTCATTCATTATGGCTGGATGTATTGCCTCCTACTGGTTACAATGGAAGTGGGAGGAAGGAAAGAGGGAAAAGGGGGAAAGAGGGAAGAAGACAGACAGGGAGAAAAGGAAGAAAAAGAGGAGGAAAAAGAGAAAGAAGAAAAAGGAGAAGGAGAAAAGAATGAGGAGGAAGAGAAGCAGAGGAAAAGGAAGAGGAAGAGGAAAGGAGAGAGAGAAGAAACTTTTCCCTCAACTTCTCTCTAGTAATAAAGTGATTCCTAAAGCTGGAATCCTTCAGTGCTAGAATCATTTACAAGTTAGCTTACTGCTATCTATCTAATCATCTTTCTTTTTTCTAGCTCTCTCCAAATACACACAAGGGATCATGCACAAACACACATACATGTTTGTGCGTGTGAACATTTTTATAGAAAGCCCAAAAGGCTTGTTCTTCTCAACTAGTCATGAGATACTTCCTACACACAAGATTTTGCAAGTGTGAATGCTGAAAATTATTTATACATATGTTTTGAAAATAAAAAGCTAAAAAAGATGCTTCCTATATGGTATCATTGTTTTTCATCCTATGATCAAAAGTCCCATGATCCTTTCAAGTTGATTAAAGTTGTGTCTACAAATTATGAGACTTGAAAATTTCCCTAGTACTAAATCTACTCTGATGATGGGTTAATTAATTGGGAGGGGACTAGAACTCCATTTTCAACATCTGTTGTTGAAGGTATTATAATAATGCTGGATGACCACTTGTTGGGAATATTACAGAGATTTATTTAAGCTACATTTAAAGACCCTTTTAAACTTTAAATTCCAAGATGCTAGTTAAGAGATGATCAACGCTGTCAACATTCAATCAGCAATCAACATTTCATCAAGTGCTCATGGGTAGGCCAAGCTAATCCAATAAAAATGATAATTCTACCTAAATTAATGTAAATATACAGTGCCATACCAATTAAAATGCCATGAAATTACAGAGCTAGGAAAAAATAGTACTAATTCATCAGGAAGAACAAAAGGTCATGAATTTCAAGGGACTTAATAAAAACAAAATGCAAACAAAGGTGGCCTAACAGTACCAGACTTAAAATTATATTATAAAACAGTGATCATTAAAACCATTTTTGGTTTTGGACTAAGAAATAAAGTAGTTGATCAGTGGAATAGGTTAGGTTAGGTATACAAGATACGATAATTAATGATTATAGTAATCTAGTGTTTGATAAACCCAAAGACACCAGCTTCTGGTATAAGAACTCACTATCCGACAAAAATTGCTGGGAAAATTGGAAAATAGTATGGCAGAAAGTAGGTATTGATCAGCACTAATACTTTATACCAAGAAAAGGTTGAAATGGGTTCATGATTCACACATAGTGATATTATAAGCAAATTAGGAGAACAAAGGATAGTCTATCTTTCAGATCTGTGGAGAAGGAAGGGATTTATGGCCAAAGAAGAACTAGAAAACATTATGAAGTGCAATATGGATAATTTTGATTATATTAAATTTAAAAAGTTTTGTCCAAACAGAACCAATCCACACAAGATTAGAAGGGAAACAGAAAACTGGGGGGAAATTAACATCCAAAGGCTCTGGTAAAGGCATCATTTCTAAAATATATAGAGATTTGACTCAAATTTATAAGGATATAAGTCATTCTCCAATTGATAAATGGTCTAAAGATATGAACAATTTTCAGATGAAGAAACTGAAGCATTTTTAATAATATATAAAAAAGCTCTAAATCACTATTGATCAAAGAAATGCAAATTAATACAACTCTGAGGTACTATACACACTTCTCAGATTGGCTAAGATAACAGGAAAAGATAATGATAAATGTTGAAGAGATATGCAAAAACAGACAAGTGCATTGTTGGTAGAATTGTGAACTGATCCAACCATTTTGCAGAGCAATTTGGAACTATGCCCAAAGGACTATCAAAGTGTGCATGCCTTTTAAGTTAGCAGTGTCTCTACTGGGTCTGTATCTCAAAAAGATCATAAAAAGGGAAGGGGACCCACATGTATAAAAATGTTTGTAGCAAGCCTTTTTGTAGTGGCAGTTAGAAGTTATTGAGTGGGATAGTGACATGTCAGAAGGGAAAACTCTATGGAGCATGGATTGGAGGGAGAGAGACTTGAAGTAGGGAAAACCTTTAGTAGACCATTGTAATCATCCAGGCAAGAGGTAATAAGTATTTGATCTAGGATGGTGACTAGGATTAAAGAGAAGGAGAATGGCTGAATTAATTATGGTATATGAATGTTATGGAATATTATTGTTCTATAAGAAGTGATTAGCAGGATGATTTCAGAAAGGCCTGAAGAGACCGACATGAATTGATGCTAAGTGAAGGGAGTAAAACCAAGAGAAAATTGTACACAGCAACAACAAAGTTATATGATGACCAATTGTGATGGACATGGCTCTTTTCAACAATTAGATAATTCAGGTCACTTCTAATAGATTATGATGGAAAGGGACATTTTCACCCAGAAAGAGAACTACAGGAACTAATGTGGATCACAACATAATATTTTCACGTTTTTCATTGTTTTTTTTTTTTTTTTGGCTTTTTTCTTTCTTTCTCATTCCCCCCTTTTTTATCTGATTTTTCTTTGGGCAGCATCATAGATATGGAAATAATATTTGCACATATTTAACCTATATTGGATTACTTCCTGTCTAGGGTAAGAGAGAAGGGGAGAGAAAAGTTTTGAATACAAGGTTTTGCAAAGGTAAATGTTGAAAACTATCTTTGTTTGTACTTTGAAAATAAAAGGCCATTATTAAAAATATTATTATTATTATTTTTTATTTAATAGCCTTTTATTTACAGGATATATACATGGGTAACTTTACAGCATTAACAATTGCCAAACCTCTTGTTCCAATTTTTCACCTCTTACTCCCCCCCCACCCCCTCCCCTAGATGGCAGGATGACGTTTTGGTCAGGTATACTTATTGTGTATCTAATTTAAAAATATTATTTTAAAAAACAAAATAATCAATATCCTCTGTCTTAACTAAATGTGAAGTATTCACTTGAGTGTACAAAAAGAAAAAAAAGAAACAACAACAACCCTTTACCTCAATAAATTTACATTTTCTCAGGGGAGAAGAAATAAAAAATGTGAGCACATACAAATTATGTAAAAAATGAATACCAGTAATTTGTGGTAGAGGGTGCTCACAGTTGCGGATAGTCAAGTAAGGTTTCACTAAAAGGTTTTGCTTGATCTCAGTTCTGATCTGAGGTAGAGATAAGGAGGGAGAATATTACATACATGGGAAGCAACTTGTGCAAAGGCAGGTTGATGAGAAAAGAATTATCAATCTAGTTCATATGCTAGTGCAAGAAGGGGAGGAAAGTATAATATAATATATATCTAATTATATCTAATATAATAATATATAATAATATATTTTCTAAGTATAGAAAATAAGTTGGGGTCAGGGTTGTAGAGTTTTAAAAGTCATAGGTAATAGGGAGTAATATATTGGAGGTGACTGACTGGAATACCACCATTCAGGTTCACAGCCTTAAAGTTATCCTTGACTCCTCACTGTCCCCTACCCAATATATTCAACTGAATCTTCTTGTTTCTACTTTCACTGCATCTTTCCCAGATGTTCCCTTCTCTTTAATGTTACAGTCCCCATCTTAGATCAAATTTTTATTATCTCTTGCCTGGATTACTATAATGGTCTCCTAAAGGTGTTCCCTACTTCAAGTCTTCCCCTATTCCAATCCATTCTCCATAGAGTAGCCAAAAAGTTTTCCCTTCTGACCATGGTGATATCTAGAAGGAAAGCTTATAGGGTGGGGTGAGAAAAGTTCTCCTTTGGCTAAGTGGTGTCTTTCAGTTCAAGTTCAATTGTTTGAACTGAAAAATTTGAAGACCTTGGTCATCATTTACCTACTATTCACTTTCTAAAATAAATATTTCCTGAGACTCAATGATGGCTGAATCTCAGGATTCAGGGGGCTGTCCATACCTGCAAATATTTCTCATGAGAAGCAAGTAAAGTCAGCTGCTGAGCTACCACAACAGAGCCCTTATTTAATGGGGCTGTTCATTTAAAGCACAAGTGGAGGCCACTTTGGTTCCCAGCTCAGCTGCTGTATTTCTCTGTGCACTACTGTGTTGTGTTTCTCCTTTCAAACCAACATGTGCAAAGTACTCGGGGTGGAAAATTATTTGTTGCTCAAGAGATCAACATCCAGTTTAAGCATGGAATTTTATTCCATATTTTGATTATTCTGTCTTCACACAATTCTATTCTGGTGTTTTGTTTGCTTTGCCCAGATGGTAAATGCGCCATTAAGTTTATCCAGCCTGAATTAATTATCTTTTTATAGTAAAAGAAAATCCTCTCCTTTTGACAAGTAAGATGTTTGTGTCATATTTATGAATAAATAAAGGCAGCTGTTATACACAGCTTTATTAATAGCACTGCCTCTAAACAACTCATCTGGAAAGAAATATTCTCTCTTCAATGCCACGAAGGCTCTTGGTGAGCTCAAGTTTATTAAAGAGTGAACACCGCAATCCTATTATCCAAATTGCTGCAAAAGAAGAACAATAATATATTCTCTGGGAAGCAACCCCTCTGGTTAGAGTCTTTAACATCAGGTACTCCTCCCTTACCCAAATCATGTATTTGGGATTTCAAGGTCTAGTTTCTGAAAAGACACAGGAGACTGGAGGGCTGTATGTCCTAGCATCAGGAGTTAACACCCAATAATAATTAAGTGAATGTGGTCTGAACAGTAGGAATACCACCAACATTGCCCCCTCTCTCCAGTTTATTTTAAAATTTGGGAAGCTTTACAATTCAGCAAGAGATCTGCCTTGAAGTTGATCTTAGAAATCCTAGAAGTTATAACCTGTGGAAAGTTATTTGCATAACAACGCAACCATTCTCAAAGTGTTCACCTCAGCTTGCTGTTATCTTACATTCATTCAATCATTCAGCAAGGATTCCATGGAAGAGGCAAGAATCTTAGTTCATAACTTCTTTACTAGTTTTTCCATTTTATTTTATAGTTCTTCTTAACGTGGGATACAGAGGAAAATTGCTGGAGTTAAATGATAATAACAGCTCTTTAGGGTTTATAAATCACTTTACATGTGCCATTTCATTTGATCCTCACTACTGCTCTTATTATCCTATTTTTACTGATTAGGGAACTGAAACTAAGAGAGATTAATTGAAAAGCTGGAGGTGACACAGCTAGTAAATGTATGAGGCAGGCTTCAAAGTAAGTCTTTTTGATTCCAACTTCATCATTCTATCCACTCCATTTACATATGCCAACATGATATAATGGATATAATTCTGGAGCCTGAAGATTCAAATGCTAAATCTGACAGAGCAGGATTTTCAATCAAGGGCAAATTATTTAATCTTTCTCTGCCTCAGACACTTACCTCTCTAAGACATCTTTTAGATCATCAATAGGTTGTGATTTACCTCAAACAATATATATTAATAGAGGATGCTTAAGGACTTCTCTTTAATAATGAGCATCCTTGAAAATGCAACCTCAGAGAAAATAGCTCTTTAATTATTACAGGGAAATGTATGTTCCTCTAAGGTATAAATCTCTGACATGAGCCATAGGCCTGAAATGAAAAGATTTTGTTTCTTCAAAGAGGGCAAGGCCCCCCAGTGTTCCAGTTTGGGTAAGTTTACTATAATCCAAATTATTACAGGGTTTCCTCAATAAGGGTCATGATTAATCAAAAACGATCAAGTGAATAATCT
Source organism: Sarcophilus harrisii (assembly GCF_902635505.1). NCBI lineage: Eukaryota > Metazoa > Chordata > Mammalia > Dasyuromorphia > Dasyuridae > Sarcophilus > Sarcophilus harrisii. The sequence continues at coordinate 66,750,017 of NC_045431.1, forward strand.
ATATAGAAACAACCAAATGGACAACAATTGGATGATATATATATATATATATATATAGGCTTTGACTTTCCCTTAATTTGCTACTTTATTGATTTATTAAAAAATTCTTGACCAGCTACAGCAGCCAGCCAGTGATTTGAGCTGAGTTCAAAGAGCCAAAGAATGAACGCAATTTCAAGTTCAAATGTGCACAGTGCTCAAAGATTCCAAGATAATATCAAGCACAGAATACCATCTTTTTAATACAAATATTCTCCTATTAGCATGTGATTTCTAGTCACAGAATTCCCATAGCATTTAGAGAATCAAGGTGACAGGTACCCCAAAGGGGATAAGACACCTAATGGGGATAAATAAATGGCAGCATATTATCTATCAATGTCATGTGGCCAAGGAAGTGGGGTAAGATTGAAAAAATATATTATGGGAAAAGGAGACTGGGCTGGTTCTACAATAGGTGTGTTGTGTTGGTAGAAAGAGCTGTAATAAAATCTCCAATGTGTGGAGAACCTACGAATGAACATGAAAAGAATCACAGATTATAAGAAGGTATGGATGGGCTGATCTCTACCTTTTCCTCATCCCCTTTTTGGTGGTTATTTATTTGCTGTATTCCTCTAGTAAAATATAAGCCGCTCAAGGGAGAAGGTGTTGTCTTGTATCCCTTGTATATTGTAGACATATATGTTCCTTAACACGTGCTTGTACAGCTGGATTCTACCTGGTCATCAGAGCCATAACTAGAATGAGGTGTCCACTACCACACTCATGACACCGGATTTATAGGGCTCTTCAGGCATTTTGGATTAACCTAGCAGAAAAAAGAAGAGAATTTGGCACCTAGTTAGCAAGAGAAATTAAAACGAGAAGCTTCCACGTGGTTCCTTCTTCCTCCCTAGGCAGCTATGCCCTAGGCCACCCCAGGCTAAGGGGAAACAATGCCATTCCATCATATGAAGTCTTCTGCCTCATCTCCTGTCTTCTGGGAGAGGAGGAGAAATGTCATTGCACAGTCTCCTGCTTTAGGAGTAAAGAAGCTGTTCTACTGGGCAAGGTTTTCTGTCTGATCTCGGCTCCTGATTGTAAAGGAGAAACACCATTCCATCAATCACTACATACTTCCTGTCTAAGAAAGAGGAGAAAGGCCATTCCTTCGAGCTTCAGCTTCATTTCCTTTGTTGGAAAAAAGGAAAAACATACTTGTTTCCCCACTTGAACTGCATAGAGCCCCAAAGTGACTCCATCTTGAGATCCAACTTTTATGAACCATGAAAATCCATCTACACTCACTTCTCAGTGATAAACTCCTAACCATATTCCAACCATCCCAGTAATTCCAAACTCCCAGTGGTTATCATTCCAACTATATTTCTTCCCCTCCAGACCAATGCCTTGTGTCCATTGGTTCAGCATTCTCTCACCCATTTTCAGTGTTACAATCTAAATCCACTCAATCATTCCACTGCAACTCTAAGGAATGCGCTTATTCCATTCACAACAAACTTGCTGTCATCCTGAATCTTTTTCTTTGCTATTCCTTCCATCTTCTGATCCTCACTGAGACCTGCATGCATCCTTGATCTCCTGGACCTCCCTCTCCAGCACTGACTGCATTTTTAATCATTCTCTGAACAACTTGATCATGGTGGGGATACCCATTGGTATCCATTACCACTTCCAAGTTCTCCCTCCCCCTCACTCAGTAATCTTTCTGACTCTCATGTTCATTCAATCAAAATTCTGACAACTATTGTTTTCTGCCCTCCATGACACTTCTGTTTTATTTTTCCTCAGTGAATTAATTTGGCACGCAGTCTCTCTAAAGGACTTCAACATACATAATGACTTTTCAAACACTCTCCTCAACTTACTAATTTTTTTTTATCATTTATTCTACTGTTAACTTATCCCAGCTGCTCAATTTACTTATTTTCCATGACCTATTCTACTCTATTTCAACTCAAGGATGATCCTGCCTTTGAACTCATTATCTCCTCACCCCAAATCTCCCTCCTTCCATACCTCCTTGTTACTGTCAAGGGGACCATCTTTTTGGCCACTCAGACTCCCATTCCAGGTGTCATCCTCACTTGCTCACTCAAACTTCCTATCCATCCTGTTGCCAAAGCTTGTGGATTTTAATCTCTTGCATAGGGTCTTGTCCTATTCTGACTTTGCCAGCACAGACCCTCACAGTTTGCTGCTTGGTCTCCTTGTTGCAAGTGTCTCCACACTCCACTTCATCCTACTCAGCGGTTAATGACCTTCCTAAAGCAAAGGACTGACCCTGTCACACTGTTGAGGTTGGGAAGGGATCCCAAAAGGTTGGGGTTTCAGACTGGTGTCGCAAAGTACCTCAAAAGAATTTTCAGGCTTGAACTCATCTCCAAGACAAGGGGCAAAGTTTATAATAAGCTGGATAAGTTCCAAGAGTTTTAGCAAAGAAACAGAAGCAAGGAGACACATTTATCCAATTCTCCATGTTATTGAAATGCTAATGTTATGGCCTAGGAGTGTTCAAGAATTTTGTTATCACTAACCAACCAACAATAATGTTTGTAGGACTATTCTAAGGCCAGAAGACTTGAAATCATTGACAGATTGTTAGAACAATAGTCTCAGGATCACTAATATATCTTCCCTAAAATCTAAGAGAAGAAATATTATTATATTCCTAGGCCAGAGGACTTTTATAATCATTGATATATTATAAAAACAGAAACACCCTAAAGTCAGAGTACCTTAAAATTATTGCTGTCTCCCCCAGAGGCTATATTACATCAATACCTCTACTCAGACTCCAGCAGCTCCCTCCCATTCACCTTCAGAATCAACAAATCTTCTTACATCCTACACACTCATGGATGGACCCCGTGACTCAGTGACTAACCTCCTTGCTGTTCCTGGGTTGAGAATAGAAACATTTCCTGACTTCCTTTGAATCCAAGGTACAATCCTATGAGAAACCTCATTCCAATCATCTCTCTGCTGGCCTCCAATCTCACATCTCCCACTGTAATGTTCTCTCTAAAATGTAATGTTCTCTTTTGAGGTTTTCTTGGGGTCTCGGGCAGCCTTTGTGTCAGTTCAATAATCACAAGTGCAGCCAGGTGTTAAAGTCCAAATCCTTTATTAGCTCTTTCAAAGTTCTATCTCCTTCACTTGGGACTTGGCAAGTTTTCTGGAGGCCTTCCGGGGTCTTGGTTTCAGTGGGGAAGTGAAGGAGTAGAGCCTGCCACCAAGGTGGTGTGAGATGGGATGAATCTATCTGAGTTTGTGCTCCAGTTTCCAGACTCCAGGCTTCTATCTGCTTATCTCTGAATTTCCCTGGCTGAGGTTTCTAGTTTATATGCGCCACACTGAGTATAAACCAATCATTATATCACTAGGAAACCATTATTTCTTGTAGGATTAATCAGTGCTAACCTAGATTTAACCATTGTCTTCTCAATTCCATTTAGTACCTTGTTTCAAGTTCTGGCCCATAACATCTCCTTGTATGATAAAATCAATCATACTGAACCAGGCTAAATGAGATAACTATTGTCTCTATCAATTCCACTGACTTAACCTTGTAAGAATCCTTGGTTTCAAGTTCAGAGTTCTGGCCCATAATATCCCACAAACTAGATGTTCAGTAGAAGTTTTCAACTCTACACATCCAAAATGGAATTCATTATCTTTTCCTTTAAACACTTTCTTTCACACTCCTTTTTTCTCTGTTACTATTGTTATTTGGGTCCCAACTGACTCATACTGAATGTAAATAGCAATCATTTCTGCTTTGGCCAGAAACCCTAAGAGCCTCCCCATCCCAGATTCATTTATTTATTATTTAGATTTTTGGTTTTTTTGGACTAAGTCAAAGAGGAGATTATTTGCCTCAATTGCTACACAGTTTTAATCACAAATGGGTATAGCCTTAGTCAATTTGAGACCCATTGAAGACCTGTTGAAGTCCAAGGTCTCCCACTTTTTCCAGGGCCATCTCTTGTCCTGATTTATATCTGGCTACTGGACCGGAAGGTTCTGGAGGGAAAGGAAGACAGGTCACCTTGTTCAGCCCTCCCTCACTTGCGTGTCATGGCACCCGTTCTCTGAAATCATGGTCTTCTTGGAGAAGGACAAACAAACGACCATCTTCTTATTCCTTCAGGCTTGTGATCTAGGTCTCATCATTAGTCCCTTACTGCCTCTCCCTTTATTCCCCCATCCCTCCATATTCAGTCTGTTGTTAAGGTCTATCAACTTCACCTTTGCAACATCTCCTCCACCATCTTCCTGGTGCAGCTCTCATCACCTCAAGCTTCAATCATTGCAGTGGTCTTCAAGGCTCCTTCCACTCCCATTCATCCTTCATTCAGCCCCAAAGTGATTTCCTTAAAGTGCAAGTCTGACCAATAAACTCCAAATACAAAATCCTCTGGTGTCCAAAAGCTTTCATAAGCATTTCCAGTCTCCCTAAGTCTTATTCCCTACCATGTCCTCCTCAATCCAGTGACATTTATTCCACAAATAAACCACTACATTTCTTGATTTGAGACATTCCCCCTCCCTCACTTTTCTCTGAAAAGTTCTCCCTCTATATCTTTATCTATTGGCTTTCTTCAAGTCCCATTTTTACAGGAAGCCCTTCTCAACATCTCTCAGTTCAATATCTCTTTAATTTGTTCTTTTAATTCCTTCTTATGTATCCTGTATGTAGTTCATTTGTACATATTTGGTTGGTTGTTGTTTCCCCTGAAAAATCATGAGTTCTTTGAGGGCCAGGACTAACTTGTAGCTTATCAGGATCCAAGACCACCTCTCTCTTTTTAGACACCCTGTTTTCCAGAGCTAAGTCTTAACAAGCAAGCTAGCCCTGAGCTGTTTCACAATTCTTTGGTCTCTGGGTGAACTTTGCTGCAACTAAATCACAGAACTGATGGTCCCCGAGTCTGGGCAAGCACCAACAGGCCCAGCCATGAAGCCCTTCTATGAGTGGTTTTTTCCTCACTGTTGCTATTATGTCTCACCATTGTATACGGATTCTTTATCTAGTCACAAATATATAAATAAAGATTTAGCCCCATTGCTTCATTTCTCTTACTAGAAGAAGCTCCAACACATGTATCTAATTTTTTTTACCTTGATAGAATAAAGAAAGCTTTTTGCTTTTAACTAATGTGAGCTATTGGGGAGTTAACAATGGTTGTCAAACCTCTGTGATTCTGATTATTTGTTACCAGAGTTGACAGTCACTTTCTGGCACATAGTAGGTGCATAATAAATGTTTTGGTGCTATTTGTTTGTTTTCTGATTAGCTGATCTTTAATTCTAGTGCTTTCTCTCTGTTTATCTTGCACATAATTTATTTTTAGGTCATTGTTTGACCCACTATTGTTTTCATTGAGAGCTTCTGACTTACTCCACATATTCATGTAGCTGCCAAATCCTGTCAATTTTATCTCTTTAGCATCTCTCTAATAATTTTCCTCAGCTCCATTCACACAGCCACCATTCTAATCCAGACCTCCATCATCTCTCAACTGGATTTTTATAACAGCCCACTTCCCTGCCTCAAATCTTTCCCCACTACTATCTGTCCCCCACACATAGTAATTCATCTAAAACACAGGTGTGACATAGTCACTCCTCTGCTCGGTAAATGCAAGAAAGGAAGGAAGGAAGGAAGGAAGGAAGGAAGGAAGGAAGGAAGGAAGGAAGGAAGGAAGGAAGGAAGGAAGGAAGGAAGGAAAGAACAGAAAGGAAGGAAGGAAAGAACAGAAAGAAAGGAAGGAAAGAACAGAAAGAAAGAAAAAGACAGAAAGAAAGAAAGAAAGAAAGAAAGAAGGAAAGAAAAAAAGAAAGAAAGAAAAAAAGGAAAGAAAGAAAAAAAGGAAAGAAAGAAAGAAGGAAGGAAAGAAAAGAATTAGTAAAAGGCCCTTTATACCTCTAGGAGTCTAGAATCAAATTCCCAGTACTTCAGTTAGTGAATTCTTTGAGATCTGTCTTAGGCTTTATTTTGTTCCCCAGCTATCAGTATAATTTCTTATACACATTAAGTGCATAATAAATGCTTAATGATCGACAACAGATGTTTGTTGGATTGGCTTAAATTTCACAGGTGAAGTGAATCCCTACACAAATGACCACTGATTTCTTGAAATAGCGATATTAATAATGTGATGCTCTAGACTTCTCCATTTCCTATCTGCTTATATGAATAATCAAACTAAGTATTGTACTATTTTTAAGAAATACATATGCCCCCAACATACCTAATCACACTAAAATAACTTCACATTTCAGATGACACAATATTTTTTCTTGTCATATTATTCTACTCACCAACATTTTCCTACATTATTTTGGAATTATTCTCACTTTTTCTAGTTTTTATTAAAATTATTTTTGCCTTCTTGCCTAGATTTATTTCTTCCATCCTGTTTAAGAGCTCCTCACCTTACCAGATAAAATGCAGACTAGAGAGCAATTCTTTAATCTCTCTGCCTTCTCTAAGAATAGAAACCAATCTGTACTTTTTGCATATTTATGGAGAATGGGTCTTGCAGGAATACAAGCATAGTATATATCTTGAGGTCATTCTGTCAGTGCTCACACAGGCATATCCTGTACTATGTTGTCCTGACCAATGCAATTTTGCAATAAAATTACTACTATATTAAACTCTTATTTCTAGTATTATTATCAGAACCCACTACAACAAGATTCAACTGATTTTTATACATATACACACATGAATATAGATGTATAAATATACACATACCATGTAAATATATGCATATACATACAGATATAAATGCACATATATACATATTCATGTTCATATGTATATGCTGTGTTTATATATGCACAATATATGTATACACAGGTATATATGTATGTTTGTATAATAGGTGAGGTTTGCCAATGAGAGAGAAATGATTGTTAAATAACCAAACATTGGGGAGATCCAGATTTTTCTCCTTACTGATTCAGAGAATTGGTCAAAGCTTAGTACCTAAAGTCTTAAGGTCAGAGCAGATAATGAGATGAAATCTTAGAATTGGTACCCCACCAACTAAAGAACTTTACAACTTTCTAAAATTATAAATTGCAGGGATGGAGCTGGCATTTGAAGATGCAGTTTCTTCACCTGGGAGTTCTCCATGCCAGTTAGATTACAGGTTCAGATCCTAATCATAGCCTCAGAAACTAGGTTCAGGGGAGAAGGTAAGAACAGTAATGTCAGAAATAGATTAACTTTGGTCTTCATATTTTTAGTGCCTACCAGAATGGCTGGAATAAGCATAAATAAAAACAAAATCAATTGAGTGGATCTCATTTTCTATGTAGAGAACAAGAAAATCTGGATTAGATCTGTGTATGGAGGTACGAAGGAACTGGAGACTCACCTACTCCCAGTGAGGTTTGTTTCTGATTTTTTGAGATTTATAATCTCAAATAGTGAATGAGAATTAGATGAAAAGAAAGGGCATACTCTTACATATCAGTATTTACTTTATATATTTAGGTAAGTCTTTAATGTCTTGGACAGAGTGATCACAGATATTGAATTGGAAGAAACCTTAGTGATTTTCTAAACTATCCCTCCAATTTTTCATGTGAAGAACTGAGTTCTAGAGAGTTTAAATGCTTGCCCAAAGTAATGCTTATAGTAAGGCCCAGAGTCAGGATCTGACTCGTTGGTTTGATGTAATTCATTTTATTCTTGTAGCCATTATATGAGGTAGGTTTTATTACTGTGTCCATTTTACAGATAAGGGAATGAGGTATGCTTGGATTCACATAGCCACTAAGCATCAGGTTGGTTTTGAACTCAGGTCCTTATTACTCTGAGTCTTGTGCTCCATGGACAGCACACTTGACCATTCAAGCAGCAATTGGGGAAATCAGGAGAGGTTTCATGTGGAAGATGGTACCTATGGTGTTTCTTCCTTCTGCTATTTCATCTAGTTCTATCACTAGTATTTGACTTCTCCTTCCCACTTGTTAATCTATTGAGGTCAAACACCATTTTGCTACTGGGGAGCTGTCAAAACCGATAGATACTACAGGCTAGAGATAAACAAAGTCTGCTTTCTAAAAAAATCCCCATCCTTCACTGGCAGCTGGTTGCTAAGCAGAGAGTAAGAAATAACGGCAGTGGCAAAGACTAGTATTCTGTCTTATTATTTTTCTACTTTTAAGGTTACTTCTGAAGTAAGAGCTCACTACACATATCCAGGTGGAACACCTGGGTAGAGTTGATGGTTATAACATTGGATTTTAGGCTCAAGATTACCCAGCCAAGCATAATTCTTGTTTAATTCTTCTTGCCACCTGATCCTGTTTGTGTCTGTGAGCACTTTTAATAGGATGTCACTCCAAATCACTGAAATATAAAGACAAGCCCTGTGATTTACATTGTGCTGTTACAGAGTGCTTTCTATTTCCCTTGGGATTGCAGGAGGGAGCAATTATACCGGTGACATTGTGTGTTAATGTTGAGTTGTTCCTAGCAAGGAAAGCCAGTAGACTGGCCAGACAATATGGCTCACTTCTCTCTGAGATGTCTGCTAGAGAGGAAGGGTGACCGTGGTTATGGTCTCAAGGTCCCAGAAGTAGTTCCAGGTGAGAATACACTTTGGGTTGCTCTAGGAAAACTGTCACCTGGACATTGCCTCATTTATTTATATTTTATTGTATTCTGGTTTAGAGATGCTGAGGATTTACCACCAGTATTTACTACTTACTTCCAGCTGACAGGACAGTTAGATCTGAAATCCAGCAGGCTATCATGTCCTCAAGGCCTGCTCTCATCCAATCTATCCATCATTGCTGAGGAAGGTGACAAAAGAATGGGCACAAAAGGAGTGATCTACTTCTCGAGCTCAGTTTTCTGGTGCATTTGACACAATTTTAGTGAGAATTTAATGCCATGACATCCTCCCCCGCTCCATCACCATTACTTGACATAATGGAGCATACACCAATCTTTCCAGTACCGTTTTGACCTTAGGCAACTGGGCTTCTGATAAAAAGTTGAGAAGGTGAAATGGGATTTCTTCACTAACAGGTTTCACAAACTCTTAAGTTACAGAATCTGATAGAGTTGGGAACATCTCAGAGCCCTTCCAATAGCGAAAGACTCCCCCAAATAAGAATCCCTTGACATCAGACCTATGGCCATTACTTGAAGACTTCCTATAAGAAAGAATCCCTCCAGCAACAGGGGCATCCCATGACACTTGGAATTGTTATGATCAGGAGGAATTTTCTCTTTATAAGAAATCTACTTTTGCCTTCTTGAAACTCCTTCTCATTGAACCTAGCTTAGCCTTTTAAAATCAAGCAGGAAAGTGAAAATAAGAGGCATGAGAGACTGGGAATCAGACAGAGCACCTGGGTTAAAACTCTGTCTGTTCTACTCGCTAGTTCAGTCACCTTGGATAAATCATTTTCTCTCTCTGTAGCTCAGTTTATCCCTCTGTCAAATGAGGGATTGAAGCATATACTCTCTGAGATCTCATAATACTATATTATCCCATAATCTGGTGCATCCTGTAATCTCTATTATCCCATAATCTCTTCTACAGATAGAAGGAAAACCATAGTAACATTTCCCCATTCTCAAACCTTCTCTTCCTTGGGCTTAACATTTTTAGCTACTTCATGTGAGCTTCGTGGGGCATGCACTCAGACCTTCTGCAGGGATCCTCAAACTACAGCCGTGGGCCAGATGCAGCAGCTGAGGACGTTTACTCACCCAGGGCTATGAAGTTTCTTTATTTAAAGGCCCACAAAACAAAGTTTTTGTTTTTACTATAGTCCGGCCTTCCAACAGTTTGAGGGACAGTGAACTGGCCCCCTATTTAAAAAGTTTGAGGACCATTGACTGGGTATTTTCCATTATTTTATGTTGCCTTGTACTGTGAAGAAGGCACAGCAAAGTAGAGCATGAAAAGATAGATTGTATATGACTAGTGCTATCAAACAGCTCTATCTATGATCATATTTATATCTAAGGTCACAGCAGGAATAAGGATGCAGGACGATCTAATGGATTACACATTTAAAAAGTGAATCATGAGTCCAATCTTATGTTAAGGTGATATTAGAGAAAACATTTGATCTTTCAGTACCCAATTACATCATTGATAAAATAATAAAACTGATTTTTTAGTATGACCAAGATTATAATTCCTGTATGTGAAAAATCACAGCTCCAGTAAAAAAAAAAAGAGTTAAAATTACACTATTTCAAGACAAGACTTCAGTAATATAATGGTTAACAATAACTGGGAACATTTTCATTGTGCCTATTAAGAGATTTAATACAAAATGCCATGAGAGAGGGAAAATTACAAGAAATGAGCAAGACTTCAGAAGAAACAGAGGAAAATGGCAGCCCAAAGCCAAGAAACTATCTTACAACTGTTACTAACATGAAGTTTCCCTTCTCTCACTCAGAAGATAATATCTTCCTCTTTAAGAGGAATAGCCATAGATTTCAAAACTTGACACATCAGGTGATAAGATACAACATCTTTCAGTTCCTGAGGTTCTTCCATTTGCTCACTGGACAAGTCACTCTCACCCACTTCCCATTCCCAAGGTTGCCATGGCACCCTGATACAGCAACTAGAAGAATACTTAGACTTTTAGAGGTTCCTAACCTTAGCTCCATGCACTTATTTTTAAAAATATTTCAATATTTATCATTCAATGTAATTGGTTTCCTGTGGTGAGAAGGATTCTAGTATTTCCTTTCTATTTGCCTCTTCTACTTTTGGACACATTTATTTAGTATCAAGACTCCTCCCCTCCCCCTTTCCTCAAGCCAAAATCTATTTCTCTTCAACATCTGTTGCTCCTAATTCAGACCTTTGGGGCCAAGAAGAGTAAATGCCTTCCTCCTCCATTTGACAGGTTTCTGATATTTGAAAATAACTATTTTATCTATTCTAATGTTCCACATCTTTGGATAAAATGTCTCTAGGTCTTACAAACTATTCTCATATGCCATGGTCTCCAGTTCTCCGACCGCCTTGGCTATCTTCCTCTGGACCAGCTCCACTTGGCTGATGTCAGGGTGATGAGCAAGAGGGTGGGTAATTCCAGGAACTAGTATTTAAGTCTGAGGTATATGATGAAGATAGTTGGCCCTTCTCTTTCTTCTACCTATTGAGTCTAGTCCTGTTCTTTGAAGGGAAGAGGAATAAATAATCCCCTTTCTAAATGAGACTTCATCCAGAATTTGAAGATAGATAGTGTCTCCATCTGTAATCTTCTACTCCACAAGTTAAACATCTTTAGATTTATGTAAATAGTTCCTTTATAGCTACTAGATGCATACAGGTGGGGTCTGTCCCAGGCAATTAGTCAGTGGGAAATGTTCTTTCTTCTTTTGCCTCCTGGCTCTCTTCCCCTTCCCCCAAACCCCCCTTTCATGACTACTCTAGTAATTCTTGCAAGAGTTGCCTTGGGTCAGGTAAGAGGATTCAGAAATTAGATGAGAACACTTTCATTGCCCATCCCAACACAAAGGGGAACATTTTGTTTTTAAGGAGTCTTCAAGTTTAAGCCATGTACAGATTTTGCACACTGTCAGCACAAAACAAAATGCCTTTTTTTGGCACCACTTTCTTCAAGGACTAATTTGATCTCTGCACAGTTGTTTCTCCAAATAACTCAAAAATAAAATTGTTCCCATGAATGATTTTGTTTTAATGTTGTAGCAATCAGACGTAGGAGAATCCATCAAGTGGAAATGAGAATTGCTGTCACAAAAGGAATTCAGGTTCGACCTGTAGGGTTGAGCCCATAAACTACTAAGGAATTGCCAGCTGGTTGTCTCTCAGTGAGATTGCCAGACACTGGTAAAAGATATCAAAGGAAGGGAGGGAGTGTTTTTTCTCCAGGAGTTTTTAAAAACAGCAGAGGTTTTTCTTTCTCATAGGGGCAAGTCCATTCCAAAAGATTAATTTCCTGCTTTCCTCTAATTTTATTACATAAAAGATGCTTAATTTGAGCACAGTCTTTTAGGTTTGAGATTGGAATACTCAGGGGACACAAAAGTGAACAGAGGTACAGACAGTTCCGTAAACAGAAATCTGCCTCAGAGTGGTTGATGATGGTGATAACTAACACTATATAGTGCTTACTATCTGCTAGGCCCTAGATGCTTAAATATTTTATAATCATTATCTCATTGGATCTTCACAGCCATTTCATTCTACACAGAAAAAAAAACTGACACAAAGAGAAATTAAATGACTTGTCTAGGATTACAAAACTAATACATTTCAGAGAATGCATTTGAACACATGTTTTCTTGGCTTCAAGTCTTGCACTTTATCCACTATACCACCTACCTGCCTCCAAGTTTGGAAGGTTCATTTTATTTTATTTTTCAATTAGTAAGTTTTTGTTGTTTCTCTTTCCCATGCCTTATTCCCACAGCCATTTCATAAGAAACAGAAAAACAAAACCCCTGTAACAAATATGCATAGTCAAATACAAATGCCCATATTGTTCATGTCCAGAATTGTCTATCTCGTTCTGCATCATGAGTCCATCATCTTGGGCATGTCATGTAACATTCTAAGACTACAATTTATAGAACAAGTGCCAACTGGCATCAGTAAAGGGAATTTTTTCCCCTGGAAGTTCCCTGTATCAATGAAATCACAGATCTTGATAAACATTAGTCTAGCAGATGGGAGGAGATAATCACAATATATTCTGTCCCTGTCAGACAACATCAGAGTACTGGTTTTAATTCCAGGTGTCAAAATTTAGGAAGGACATTAATTAATATAATCTACATCAGTCAATATATTTGGGCTCCTTAAGGACACTTTTCTAGTAATTTCTTGGAACTATAATTAGCATCGAGCATCTAAGTAGTACAATGGATAGAATGCCAAGCCTGAAGTTAGGAAGACTTCTCTTGCTGAATTTAAATCTGACACTTACTAGTAGTGACTCTGGGCAAGTCACTTAACCCTGTTTGTCAGTTTCCTCATCTGTAAAATAAACTGGAGAAGAAAATGGCAAATCATTCTAATATCTTTGCTAAGAAAATCTTAAATGGGTCAAAAGGGTAGGTAATGACTGAAAAATGACAATAACAAATTACAAGCATTATTGTTGTATATCGCTATTATCTCTGCACTTGCAGATTTCAAGCAAAGGTTGGATCATCATTTATCATCAGTCATCTTCACTTTTGTCCTGACACTAGAGTTTAATGACTCTGGAAGAGAGAGTGAAACTAATGATTTTGTGCAACTCTGCCTCACTTGAATTCAATACATGTACAAGTTAAGACATTATCCATGATGTCATTGGTGCTCTTAAAAAAAAAACAACAACAACAGAATGAACAATAAGAGATTCTTAGATTAGTTGGTTCTAGAGATACTGCTTAACTTAAAAGATCTTGAAAGAATAACAATAAAGCCTAGTACTTTATATAAAATGATAATATGGATCCTGATCTTCCCATAATATGACAAGAAGTCTATGGTGGTAATCTGGATGATGCTCCTAAACTCTGGAAAATGAATCAGGTTCCTTAACTCTCAAGTTTTAGACCTTGGATCCCATTAACACAATGCTTTAGAAATTTAACTAAAGAACTTAGACTCCTAGAAAAGGTTCTTTCTATGAATTCATAAATTACAGGTGTGTGTTTTGGGGGAGCATATGAAGAGAAGTAAATTGAAATTCTGAGGTTCTCTGTTAAAAAATATCTTATGAAATGTAAAGAAAAGTAACTTCAGAAAAAGATAAAAGAGACAGAGACAGAGATACACACAGAGAGAGAAAAAAATAGAGACAGAGACAGAGACAAAGAGACAGAAAAAAAGGAAATCCAGCAAGGAAATTAAATTGAAATCTTTAAAGAGGTGATTTCTTTTATATTTGGAAAAGAATACAGAGCAAAAACTCACGTAGAGACTGTTGGTTCTTCTTTGGAAAGGAATTGTAATCAAAACACGAGAAGCCCTTAATCTTCCACGAACCTCAAGTAGTTACAGAATTGAAGCCAAAATTTTTGATCTCATGAGAAAAAGAAAAAAAAATGAAATCAATTGAGTGGAAAGATCAAGTTCTTCAGGGATCATGGTCAGTCATTTTCACTAGATGTTTTCTACTCATAGCCACAACCATATGTCCAGGAAAAGGAAGAAGGAACCTAATTTCATTCTAAGTATCCTTTGCAATCTGTTTTTGAAGCAGGTGCTCCAAATATTAATTTATTTTGAAATTAGTAAAATTCTCAGGAAATATTTAACTTTTTATTTCTTTATGTTTATAATTTAAAAAAATATTAGCCATATTATCTGATGAGAAAAAGAGACACCGTAGAAAAAGCATTCATATTCCCATCTTTGGACAAAATCTGAAGTCATTCTAACATTGTTTTTGGGTCCTCACAATTGAATCAAAAATCTATCTTAGTTCACACAAATCTCAAAAGTAGTAAATAAATGGAGATTGCTCAGAGACATACCTGTCCTTTTTAGATAATACGCTCAGGCAAGACTCAGTTTATTATAATTATTCCTAGAAATGTGATCAATGACAACTGCTTTCTCCACTTATTAATCTTGGATTTGTTAATATAGCAATTAGGGGTTATTTTCATTAATACCCAACCCTATGCAGTAGTAAAGATCAGGTATTATCAATCAGTCCTCAACCCCATATATCTAGTGAACTTTAGGGTATAACCTCCAGGTTCTCTATATCTTTCAAAGAGCTGATTTCTTCTTTTTCTGTAAATCTAATTCTTGTATTACTGCTTTGCCCTTACTGCCCTTATATTTGGTTTATGTATTGTCAGAACTCATGAATCACTCCTGATTTCCTCAAAGAAAACTCTTCTTTATCATCTTGATCCTCACTTAAGCCTCTATTCCAAGTTACAATAAATAACTTTTTGAAATTGAATTAAATACTACTAAAAATATAATAAAATAGAATTATCAATGAAGGTCAAATGTTAATTTTTCCCCCATTTTCAGAACAATAGTAGCATAAATAAAAGAGACTTGAAAGGTTATTTGGTCCAGTCCCTGCATTTTACAAACAAGGAAACTTCAGTAATAGTTAAGTGACTTTCTTCGATGGATATAGAGACTTACAAGCCAAGGAAATAGGTCTAAACCAAGATAAACTATAAAAATCAGCAATTACCACTTGTTCAAATGATACAGGGATGAATCAATAAAGGGAAGGGAATTGACTCCAAGAACCCATGCTAAGGGAATCCAGAAGCTTTTGCACATACGAATAATTTATAGATCACCTGCTTACACATACCCAACTATCATCAAGGCAAGTAGATATGACTTGAAAGACTCCCTTCCTGAGATAAATCCTAGTATTCCGTAAAAAGAGACAAAGGTATCTTCTGGACCTGATTTGCTTCTGTCTCCTTTCTGGTCACTTCAGGGCAGAAATGTCTCACCTCTATGGCGTCAGCACCATCTGAACTGATTGATGCCCCAAGAACATGAGTCACCATGTCTTGCCCTGCTGAGAGTAGATGCATTTTTATATGGAAATGAGGAGGAGATACATCAATAGAAGAAGCTAAGTTGCATTAAATCATTATCACATATATATCTTTACTATCTTTTTGTGAATTGTTCAATAATTTACAAGAGTCTCACTTCTTTCAAAAATTGAACCTGAACTAAGAGCCTTTCCCCTAATACTTTTGTTCCACACATGCATTTCAGGTGCCCTTTTGATAATTTCTTTACTCTTTCATTGATGTTTATTTTCATTTCACTCTGTGACAATCACAAGGTTTGGGGTGGTGGTGGAAGGAGGCACATAAAGCCCTCCCCACCAGAGATTGTCTTAAATGCTGTTGACTAGCAATTCCATTTTTTCCCCTTTGCAGTTACCGAAATGGTACTGCTAGAAATAATTTCCCTCTACTTTATCTTGTTTTCCAGAAGCACTTAGGACCTAATTTCCTCTTGACTGGCTTTTCCCCTTTGTTCACATACCCCATCAGGAATCCTTAACTTGTGTATTTCTCACTTGTCAAGTTTTCCCAGATATTAGTCCTCAGGCACCAAAAATTCTATGTATAAAATGCAAAAAAGAGATACCGTCTCTATGCACATACAGACTGATGCAAAAGTCATCTCGTTAACAATCCAAACAGGAAATTTTTTTCAGGTCTGAGTTATTGGATAGCTAGATCTGCCTGCCTTAATCCATTGAGCTAGAAAATTGCTATATCATTCTATCATTTTTTTCTGTGTAGATACAGAGACCATGTCCTTCATATAGCAACCAGAATGACTTTTTAAAATAGCTATTGATATAGATACCAATACAACACAGTCCATTTCTAGCTTATTCTCACTGAATATACATGGCCAAATATACCTTCTATGTCTTTGTTTTTATTTCTACTGGGTGAGACCAACTCCAGTCAGATTTTGGCCATCGTTGGATACTGAAGATCAGTCATTTTGAAGATGAAGATAAAGACAAGGGCATTTACTGAATGAGATTTATTCCCCAGCAGAAATAAAGCAGCTGTTGATTGGGGAAGACCTGTGCAATTAACTTAACAAATGGAGTTCGTTTTCACAGTATAGTTCAGAATGACTTCAAAGGGAAGCGAGATGCTTAGCCTATTGAGCTGATTTTGCCATCATTGGGTTTTCCTGTGACTTCCAAAATAAAGAAAAGAAAGAATGGAAGAGTGAGTGGAATGAAGGGGAAGAAAGAAAGAAGCAAGGAAGCAAAAAAATAAAGAAAAATAGAAAGAGAAGATGGGAAAAGAAGGAAGAAAGATAAGAAGGGAAAAGCAGAAGGAGTAAAAAATGAGAAGGAAGGAAGAAAAGGTAAAAGAGAGAAAATATTCTGAAACTTCATCAAATATTTATTAAACATTCAACGAGTAAATGGGAAGACAGAGAAACAGTCTCTTAAGTAAGAAAGGACTCTTGGAAACTCTCTATAGGTTTCAGAGAAGGTATTAACTTACACTGGTAAGTTTTCTTAACTAAGAGTTCTCTGAACTAATGAAATCCCAAGTCCTGTCCTTATCCCCCTTCATTCAATAATGAATGTAATAGCCTTCTAAGGGGATGACCCTCAAGGGAATGTGTAAGTTCTGGTGTGGTTGTTAAAAGATCGGTAACATTGCTTTATAGACTTGCCTTACTAGAAGCAGAATCTCAGAGGAGACAAAAGACAGACTGATGAAGAATCAATATATCTGTGTGGGATTTATATAGTCTATAGAGAAATTACAGTTATGTACTGAAAGAGAATAAGGAGAGCAGAGATAGTGAGCAAAATGGTTCTGCTTAATAATGGAAAGTTTCCAGGTTTATATACAAAGATATATGCATATATACATATATTATACATATTATTTTAATATAATATATATACATATATATATATATATAACCTAATACAGTAAGAAATATACATTTGCATCCCTAAAAATAAGGGATTTAGGAGACAAAGCACTTAGGAAAAGGAAAACCTGCTTTCCACAAATACAGCAACCAGGTTTCATTGAAGCTTTTTAACTTCTACTTTCATCATGTCATATTGCTGAAAACCAGTTATTTATTAGGTTCAGAGAAATAGCAACAGCACCAAGAAAGTGACAGTTTCCTAGGGAACCTTCCTGAAGGTTAGTCTCCTGAATCATCATTCTTCTCCATAGGGCCATAGAAGCTGTGTATGATCTTCACCTAGCCGGATGAATAACATCCTAAGTCATAGTCCTGTCTTGGTTGTTCTCAGAGTAACTAATAGGATTGCAGAATGGCCCAGTCTTTACAGGATTAGAGTCATGGCTGTGATGATCCCATGAAAGCCTGTGAACAGGGCATTAGCTTTCTCTTTGGTGAGAACCTGGGAACTGGAGAATGACTTTCTTTACTAACTTCCTAGAGAAGAAGGCTGCAGCAGCCTGACAAAATGACAGAAAATAGTGACTTTGGAGTCAGAAGATCTGAGTTCAAATACTGTTTTGTCATCATCTTTGTAACTCTGGGTTACTCAGTTTCTTTATTTGTAAAGTGCATTTGTATGAGGGGATTGAACTAAAAGACTCCTGGAATCCTTTACATCTCTACATCTTTTGTTGTGTAGTCATTTCAGTCGTGTGTAATTGTTTGTGACCCCATTTGGAGTTTTCTTGGCAAAGACACAAGAATGGCTTATTGTTTCCTTCTCCAGGTCATTTTACATTCTGGGACAAACAGAATGCTCTTCTATGTGTGGCCAGAATGGAACTCAGGAATAACAGTCTAGCCACCTAGCTGCCCTAGCTACTCCTCTAAATACTCTGAAAATGTCATAGTAATGCCTTCTGCATGCTTTTCATTGCTCCATACTATTTATAGCAAGAAAAGATATTAAAGATCAAATCTAGTCCATTTATTTTATAGAAGCTAAAACTGGTACCCAGAGAACACCATTGGTATAGAACAGTTGAATCGAGTTGGGCAACCAAAAATTGGAAGGACCAGATGCATTCCTCTAAGAAACACCTTTGTGAATCTACAATGAACTTTTTTTTTTTTTTTGCTGAAATATGTATAACTAAGTTTAAGGTAGACGCTTGTTGTCTCTCCTTCTCCAGCCCAAACATGGGAACCAAAGTACTGCCATGAATAAATTTGACTGACTTTTAGAACCAAGAGCACATTTCCGAGGTGCTAGCAAACAGTGGAATCTACAGACACAATTTCCCTGCCTATATTCACCATGAACATAAAATCTCCATTTCCCCCGTGACATGCTCTGTATTCTATCAACAGATGGTGTCACAGCCAATTGGTACTCTTCTGCAGCAGCATATAAAACCTAAAGCAGATATCTGAGGGTGCACTAAATATAAAATGGCTGAGTCATTCTGTCTTATAGGGAAACATATGGGAATCTTGCCTTCCTAATAAAGAAAACAATGGGAAAGGCAGCAGCTACCTCGGGATTAATCTGAAGTACAAAGCTTGGAGACTTAGCAAACAGCTTGAAAAGTGTAATAGTTTTAGTCTGTTAACTCTCAAGTACAATGGAATGGGAGGGGATGGGAATTTGTTTCATGAAAAATTTTAAATTAAGCTAACTCCTTATAGATTTCAATAATACTGATGAACAACTGTAGGTTAATAAGAAAATTCCAATAGAGCAGTTCATTTCTCAATTCTGTATATTCTCTATTTGTCCCCAAACATAACCCTCCTTACTACCAAATGTTAACCATATTCAGAATCTGAATGACTATGCCTACTTCACACCTGAAGATATCTGGAATCAGCTCATAGCCTCCTACACATAATTAAATTGCTCTCAAAACAGGGTAGAAAAGTCTCAGGGTATGTGTCATTTATTTATTTACTTAGTCACACACTCATCCATCTATCTATCTATCTATCTATCTATCTATCCATCTGTCTGCCTGTTTGTCCATCTATCTATCTATCTAATCACCCATCCATCTACAAATCTATTTGTCCATATATTTACCATCCATCCATCCATCGACCTATCAAACTATCCATCTATCCATCCATCAATCTACTCATCTGTCTGTCTGTCTAGCTATCTATATCTATCCATCCATCTGTCTGCCTGCCTGCCTTCCTGTCTATCTGTCTGTCCATCCCTCCATCCATCTATCTAATCATCCATCTATCTATATACATTTGTCTACATATCTATCTACAATTTATCCATCTATTTACTATTCATCTGTCTGTCTATCCATCTAATCATCCATTTATCTATCTATCCATCCATCTATCTATCTATCTATCTATCTATTACTTCATTTATTTACTGTAAGATATGCTCCATATCAGAAGATGCATAATAAGGTATAGCAAAAAGACAGAACACTGAAATCCAGTGTTCTGGATTTCAAGACAAGAGATTTTGGTTTAAATACCAGAATTTCAATTTATTACTTTTAAGATATTTGCCAAATCATTTAACTTCTCTAGGCCTCAGTTTTCTCAGCAGTCAAATGGAGGTTCTTTCCAACTCTAAATCTTAAGATTGTACATGTATAATTCTGGCCCAGATCACACACTAAATAGGACATCTTATATGCAAACATGGTTAAAAATATACTGCTCTAATATGTATATGTATATAGATATATGCTCCATGTAGGAGTTTTTTTAGGGTGGATGATGGAGGGATGGTATCCTTTTTACTTATAAACCTAAGACATACCACTCATAGGCAGGTTTTTGCTAGTTCAACATATAACCTAAATTTCTTTGGTTTATATTACAAATAGATGTTTTATTGATACTTATTTCTTTCCTACATAACTATTATTTCACAATAATTCCTCTTTTCTTTACCCCATACCTCAACAGAGCCTTCTTCTGTCACAAAGTACAGCTACACAAGATAAAGGAATAGTTTGTCAGTTTTTGATAATGTACCTCATTTATAATTGTGAATGTTTAACAACCAACTCTTGGGGGGAAGGAGTAGGCATGAGACAGATTAATATGCATTATCGTTTTCTCCATCACTTTCTTAAGTCTATACTATTGATCTAACAATAAGTCAAGTCCTGTATTTTAGAGTTTGCTGATTTCTGAAGAGTAAAGATTCACAATGAAAAATTTAATGATTGCCTCTCAAGAACTGATTTGAGTTGACTCTAGCATAGCCTTGCTTATAATCCACTACTTCTTTAAGGAGAGGGAAGCAATCTTCACAATTAGTTCCTTGAACTAAAAATTGATCATTACAATGATGAGAGTTCTGATGTTATTCAACTTTGTTTTCTTTCCGTCATTATAGACAGAAGCAGCACAGAATAGTGAATACCCTGCCTCTGACACTCATTAGCTGTTTCACCCTGCCTAAATCATGTGCTTTCTCAATGTCTTAGAAAACTCTCTATGGTTCAAATCAGACTTCAATTATTTTCAAAACATGTATATCTACTATCTACCTACATCAGTAGAAAGGGTTTCCTTATTGGGAGTTCCCTACACCAAGTCTAATTTAAAGAAATAAAGTTGTGGTCATTGTGTGGATTGTTTTTCTCATTCTGTTAACTTGACTTTGTATCTGTTTGTATAAGACTTCTCACACTTACCTCAATTCTTTGAATTTTTCATTTTTATAGGATAATAGTATTCTGTTACAATTATATACTACAGTTCTCTGCATGATGGGCATAATCTTTACTTCTCATTCTTTCCCAATTCAGAAAGAGTTGAATACAAAAAAAAATCATGTTTTCTGAAGGGAGTGGAGAATGCATAATATACTTCTAAATTTAATCTAGATTGTTAACATTTCTCCTATCATTTTCTTAAGTCTACAAATCAATAAAGCAATAAACTAAGACCTGATTTGTAGTGGTTTCTGATTTCTGTGGGATGGATTGGTTAACTCTTATGTAAGCTCCTTGAGGACACCTATTATTTCATTTTTCTCTTGGCAGCCATGGTGTCTTGCCCAATGCCTTGTACATAGGCACTTATTTAACTGAGTACTTATCATGGGTTGACAAAGTTGCAAAGTATAGAAGAGGGAAGAAAACTGTACCTTTTTTGTCACCCCTGATGACCAGATTTGTGATGGTCTTTCCCCTTTGCCCTCAGAGAACATTTTGCTTTATAGCTCTATATTTCTCTTGGTTCTGTCATGAACTACATTACAACTGTCATCAAATCTAAGGATTAGCAGCTCAGAGGCCATCTAGTCCAATGCTCTCATTTTATAGATGAAGAAATAAGGGCCCAGAGAAGTTGCAAGTAGCCTAATTTATTTACTTGGGCAAACAAATTTTAGAGGGAAGATTAAGACATGTCCTCCAGAGGGAGTATTCTGTTTTATCTTCACCTAAGTTCCAAGAGATTGTTCTTATTTAGCTTTATATCTCTCTCTCTCTCAATATCTATTTTTTGTACTCTGTACACAGTAAGTGCTTACTAAATATTTATTGCATTATAATTGTAGAGTAAATGCAGAGCTAGATAAAATAGCTTCTCCCATAATGAAGAAATTCTCTTTTGTTGTGAGTTCTGTTGTTCAATTGTCTAGAGCCTAGCCTCCCTCCCAACCACTTAGAGCAGATTAACATAATGGGGTCTGCTAAATAGGCTACTTTCACTGCCCATCTCTGGAGAAAGAATTTAAAGCAGCATGATGATGGATTTTTTTAAATAGCCTACTTGGGCAGTTTTAAACCATCAGGGGAGCTAATTGATTGACTTAATATTTCTGGTGCATCCACAGAGCTTGATGGTGGTCCATATGCTTGATGGCCAAACATGTTTGCTTTTGAAGTGAGCACTCAATGGCTTTGACCTGGATTAATCTTTTGATAAAATGCCTGCCCAACACTTTACATTATGCATGGGATGAGTGGGTCACAAATCAGTTCATAATCATCTGAGATGTTTTTCTCAGGCTCTGGAAGAAATCTTATTGAATGCTGAGTAGCTTCTCTTAGTAACTTAACAAGTTACATGGACATAAGGAAGCAGCTTGGTGTGAGGGGAACAAATGGTGGATTTGGGATCTGAGAACATCTGAATCCCAGCTCTGACCCTCACTATCTGTGTGAATTTAGGCCAGTCACTGAATCTCTGTGTCAGAATTTCCTCATCTGTAAAATAGTGTTAATAATAGCATCTATCTATATTCCTATTCCTAATTTATAGTTGTGGTCATTGTGTGGATTGTTTTTCTCATTCTGCTAACTTGACTTTGTATCTGTTCATATAACATATAACAATCCACACAATGACCACAACTATAAATTAGGAATAGGAATAATTATTATTCCTATTATCAAGAACTAAAAAGGGGATGACATTCCAATTGTCACACAGCCAACATATGCAAGAACCAGGATGTGACCCTGGTCTCCAGACTTCAAGGCTGGTGTGTCTTGTCTACTACTCTACACTTCTAAATTAAAGGTGAAAGACTATAAAAAAAGAAAGAGAATTTGCAGTTTTCGGGTGCAGTTAAGAGATCTGGCATAAATAACCAATTGTGGTTGGGCAAAGGACACACTAAGGGTGTCCAGCTCTCCCAGAGGATAAACTATAATGAACAAGATCACAAACAGAGGTTTTAAAATATTTTGTGTACTATCTGCCACTTCAACAATTCAGAGAGTAAAAGGTGATTTAATATGATAAATCCTAGGAAATTGCCTCAGCTTTGGGGTTAAATGACTGATCCAAGTCTCCAAGCTAGTAGGTCCCAGATCTGCTATTTGCTATTTGATGTTTTGCATGTCACTTAAATCCCTTAATCTCTTTTGGCTTCAGTTTCCCTATGTAAATTTCCTTCTGTTTCTCAATCTGTTTTCCAAGTGTCAAAAGAGGGATTTGAACCAGAATCTTCCTAATTCCAAGCCTAATGTACATACTCTTTTATTACCACAATGTTTGTAGATAGTAGATAGTTGTCATCAGCATTCATTTATAGCTTTAATATGCTTTGTTTTATTTTCCTGCTTAAATTTAAACTTGTGTATATAGTTATCTGGATTATTAAAGAGACTCCAAAGTTCCATTCTTTTATGATGTTTTGTTGGGCTAACAAGACTTATTTTACTGCTGTTTTTAAGTTTTGATTCAACAAAGTCTCTCCTAGGATCTAAGTAACAATCTCAAGAGATTATGAATTGATTTCATGACGCATTCCTAGTTAAAATTCATGCTTTACTTTTTTTTTAAACTAAAAAAAAAAAATCCTGATCTGAATCTTTTGATAGTTCAGTCCTAAAGTAAATGTTGAGCTATCAGACATATTCCATATCTTTGCCAAAAAAAGTTTTATTTTCTAAGCATACCAGAGAAGGTTATTTTCTGCATATAGGCAAGTAGACACCATCCCTCAGAGGAGGAGCTAGTATTAATGCATGCTAACACACCTGCTTATGCTCCTGGGATAGCTGAGATTTCAATTAAATGACTTGCCCATTGTCACACACCTAGCAAGTGTCAGAATGAGAATTTGAACTGCGATGTTGTGAGCATTTAATCCAAGCTTTCTGAGAAATAAATCTGGATCAAAAACCAAAGTTCAACAAGAAAAATTAGGTGCAAGGTTTAATTTCTAAACCTAAGAATTATATGCAAATTACATGCAAATAATTGATGGCTCAAAAGCAAGGGTTTCTCCTAAAAAGATAGGTAAGTAGTGGTCCAATGGAGAGAGTGAAAAATTATGCATTCCAAATGGAAAAATAACAGCCATAGTCTTTGATGCTATAAATATGTAGCTAAGGCATGTAACAGATCTTTCTCTTTCTGCTTCTCTCCATTGATGGAGAAAATAAAGGTCTTAAGGGATGGTCATACAAACATAGAGACATGCTCAGAAAAAGATAAAGCCCTTTACTTAGAGATGGCCCTTGAACTTATTTACATACTTATAGTACATTATGTATTAGAAGTGCCCATTAACTTCTATCTTTTCTATAGAGAGACTTCTTATGACAAGGACAGAAAGAAGTTGTTGATAGATGAAAAGATTTGCTTTTGACAACAAATGACCCAGAGACTCTGTAGCATATTGAAGTTGGAAAAATTTTTTGGGTTTTGTTTTTTGTTTCTACACTAATAATTAGTTCTATTCAAGCCAGGCAAATAGTTTTGATTAAATTGGGATTCACAATAGCCCCTAATACCAATGAAGCAAATAATTAAACTTGGAGATAATATTCTTTTAAAAGAAGGACTCTTTACCTGGGATCTATGGGCAAATTTCAGGGGGGTCTAGGAATTTAAAATACTTTGATAACCATGTTTCTGTATAAATGGTTGTCTTTATAACCTTATGGATTTTATTTTATGAATTTAAAAACATTCTGGGAAGAGGTCCATAAGCTTCAAAAGATTGTCAAAGGTTTCCATGACATATAACTGGTAAAAAAAAATCTCACTTTAAATATTGGTCTGAATTTTGTACCTTAATATAATTATAGGCCAACAAAACTACTTCCTATATAGTAGATGTAATATTATTTATATATTTGTTGAATTCAACTGATGGTTATTTTAAAAAATCTTTAAAAAAATAGTATGATTGACTGGAAAAATACACATGTTCTTTTCTTTAAAACCATAATAATAATAGTTAACAATATAGAGTACCTACTATGTACCAGGCACTGTGCTATAAGCAATTTACAAATACTATGTCTTTTGATTCTCACAACAACCCTGGGAAGTTGCTACTATTATTATCCTCATTTTATAGATGAGTAAACTGAGGTTAGCTAACTCACCTAGGGTTACATACTTACTAATTTTCTGAAGCCAGATTTAAAGTGAGGTATTTCCGAAGCCAAGTCTAGTATTCTACCCCCTGAACCACTATAGCTAGATCAGCCCACGTTAGGTTCCAAATAAGATTTTGCTATCCACTTAGCTGCAGCTTATACTAATTATTTTCAAAGTACTAAGGAGGTAACAGATAATCATCTGAATTTTAACTTTTCCAAATCCAAATATATAAATGACAATAGTCATAACACTATGAATTATTGCTTGTAAAATCATTTCAGGCTTTTCTAAGAATTGAATGTAACTTTGAAGAGTAACATTAATCCAGTTAGAAAGGTAATTCATGTTGCCCCTTTTGCTTCAAGAGATCTACCAAGCTTTAAATTATAGCACAAGGATCCTGACTTATAAATTGTTTATTGCTATGGTTGCAGTGGGCTGTTATTTTTTTTGTGTGTGGGGGTAGATAGTTGGGGGTGAAGAGACAGACTAATATTCTTTTCAGATAATATAAGGTAAGTGACTTATGCTGCTTCCTCCCCTCCTGTTTTATATTGCCTAAATAAATCATAAGAAAAATTAGATGATGAAGTGGGACCTAAATTAAATACTTAGGAAGTAATTTGAAAGTTAGAGTAGTTGCTGTAATAATAATAAAGGTTGTCTTAAGTTCAGCAGTAAGTCAACATTAATTAAGCTATACAAAATGCCCATTTATAATTAAGTATTTTAATTTTACTATGGTCTCTCAATCCAGAAATTTAAAAATGGGGAATGGAAAGATATTTAAATAAGATACATTTTGCCACAGTATGGCTATTTCCCTTCTCCTTCCCTTTTAGACCAGAACATTATTTTAAAAAACAAACAAATGTGAGCTAGTCAGATCTCAATCAGAGAATGAATCAAGATGGGCTGAATGCTAGATTCAAAATCCACTTTAGATTGAAAATTGCTGATGACATAGATCTTACTCTAGTATATTTAAGCTTCCTAATTGAATGCATAAGAAAATGTCTATTTAAGTTATGTTTTTTAAATGGTGATAGAGTAATAAAAACTGGATAACAATATAAGTAACTTAAAAGTTCAAGATGAGTCAATAATGTGGCATGGCAGTAATAAAAGCTGTATTATTTGAGGTCATGAAAAGTGGGACATGACTGAAAAATGACTGAACAACAATGAAGGTGATGGTATCTAGAATGAGGAACTGATATTTCAGTTGTATTCTGCCCTGCCCAGATACATTCTGGATCGTTGTGTTTGGTTCTTGGCTCCATATTTTTGGAGCTGATTGATAGAGAACATGTAGATGATGATCCCAGTTTTTAAGACTGATAGAGAACATGCAGAGGATGATCCTAATTTTTAAGAGTTATCATGATCTGGCTCCAAACAAAAATTTTGGACTGATTATTTAATATCATATTAGGAATATTAACTATGCCAATAAGAGAAGAAAAATATTGAAGGAATTTGGCAACAAGGAAATAAAACCATCAGCCTTTGCAGATAACATGATGGCATACTTAGAGAAACCCAGAGAATCAACAACAACAACAAAACTAATCAGAATAATTAGCAACTGTAGCCAATTGCAGGATATAAAATAAGCTCACATAAATCATTAATATTTTGAAATATTGCTAGCAAAGTAAAGCAACAAGAGATAGAAAGAGAAATGCCTTGTAATATTAACTATAGACATCACAAAGTACTTGGGAGTCTACCTGCCAGAACCATATGAACACAATTACAAAACAATTTTCACACAAATTAAGTCAGATTTAAACAATTGGGAAAAAAAATCAATTGTTCACAGGTAGGTTAAATCAATGTAATAAAACTGATGATTCCACTTGTTTATTTAATTTGTGTCATACCAATCTACCAAAATTTATTTTATAAGGTAGAAAAATAATAACAAAATTCCTCCAGAAGAACAAAAAGTCAAGAATATCAAGGGAATTCATGAAAATAAAAGTAAAAAAAGATGGTTTATCTATTCCAGATCGGAAACTCCTTCTTCTTCCCTTTTTCCTTTATTCACTCCTTTTCTCCCTTCCTTCTTTCCTTTGGGTTTCTTTCCCAACAAGACTAATATAGAAATGTTTTTTCATGAATGCACATGTGTAATCTGTAACCAATTGTTTACCATAGCAATTTGGGGATGAGGGGAGGGAAGAAAAGAGAAAATTTGGAGCTCAAAATGTTTTTAAAACAAATTTCAAATATATTGAAATATAGATGGGAAAAAACATCCAGCCTCAGCATAGGACTATCCTCAGGAAAAAATGGAAAATCCAGAATAATTTGCCTTTGGTATTGAATAATAACATAAAAAAAGGAAATCAGGCAAGGTTTGCTGGTAAATGTTTGATATTTTCCTACTCTTCCTTCCCCTACTGTTGTGCCACAATTCCCTTTTATTATCCTGTCTCAGTTTCCCTGAATTATTTTGCCTCAATCCCCCTGGTTGTAACTCTCTAATCTCTATGTGGCCTCAATTTCTCCAGCATTACATTTGGAGACCCCGTGAGATGAGATCTGAGAGCAGGATTAGAGATTGAAGAACAGCAGGTCTTGACAAGGAACCTTGAGCTGGCTGGTCCTGGACTCTTTTAGGGAAGCCGGCATCTGGTTTATTCCAGAATCCCATGGAGAGACCAGTTCCAGCCGCAGCAAGAATTTATCACTAACACCCTTATTGGCCAAAGGAGAATCTGGTTTGAAATCTCTGCAGGGTAAATTTTCTGTCCTGTCTGATTGCTAGCAAATTTGGGTCCCCAGAAAAAGCTGAGCTGATGAGCTATTCAACTCTGGAAGTTATTAATGGGACGCTCTGTGGCACTATCTGGTTCTGAGTGCCTTTGGGCACTATTTGGTTATATCTGGGCATTCTCTGTGAAGGCAGAAAAATGCACCAAACGGGGGCTTGGAACCCTATTTAAAAGGCTCAATTTGGGTTTCTGGAAAGGAAAGATTGTCTATCTGAAAACTCCCCTCATGGCACTCCTGAGATATCAGGAATTTACCCCTAGTTTGCATGTTAAATGCTTTGTTTAATATTGTAATTGTGCAGTCTATGCCCATGTGATTTGTGTTCTATGTTCTGGGACTTGTCTGTTTTGTTGAGCTCTGTTAAATTTTAAGAACAATGATTAAGAGATGGATATTTCAATATTGCAACTGTGCTTAGTATATACAAATTTACTTGTGATTTTAAACTTCTTACCCTGTTATACTAATTTATAAGTAAAAGAGAAGACAAGCTTGGCTATCTTAAACTGGCAAGAAAGTTTTCCCCTGAAAAGCAGGTTTTCAAAGCCTGCTTGAGTAGAGTAAAGGGCAATAAAATCTTATCTGATTGAAGCTCAGCTTTGGACAGAGAAGAGAGCTAATTGCTGTGAGAAGAACACTCAAGCAGAAGAAAGAAAAACTTTGTTTTTTAAAACTGCATTTGGTTTGGTTCAGAGTATGTTATCTTCTGAAACATATTGGGTAATTTGTTAACTTGTAAGTTATGCTTTATGGAGTTATTTATCTATTCACTGTATTGTGAATCTTAAAAGTTTTGAAGGGAAAGGAAAGGAGAATGAAGGTGATTTATGAAGGATTGATATGTAGGAGCAATTAAAGGTTTAGATGATTTTAGAGAGTAAGAGAAAGTATTGGGAAAGTATTTGGAAGGAAAAAGAGGTTAGATGGGGGAGGGAAAAACGGGAGGGAATCTTTTGTCCAGGGTACAATTTAATTCAGCCCCCCCTCCACTCCCAAGTGTGTTCCAGCCATTTTTTTTTTTTTTTTTTTTTATCAAGTTGCAACTTGGTTCTCGGCTGAAAGGAGCAAACTGTGATTTTAAGAGACAGGATTAGTTTTTAAATTAATTGATTGAATATTTAGTTTTTTAAAGATACATAATGGTTTTCTTGGTTAAGGAATATGGTCATAAATGTGGTCTGCAATTGGTAGGGTTATTTCTAACAGTTTAATTAATTTTTTAAGAATCTTTCATATTCTCTTATATGGTATGTGGTAGGATATTCTGTATAAGTTTAATTGATTGTATTGGTTATTTAAAGAGCCTCTGAAATAATAGTTTTTTCTTTATCCTTTTCAAAATGTTTCTGTTATGGACAATATGCAATTTGGAATTTTTCTATGTATTGGATATTTTAGAACAAAATGATTTATATAATGTTCAACTTATGAAATATTTACTTGGATATGAAAGATTTGCCTAAGGTAAAGAGAATAGGAACTAGGGGAATGGTTGATGAATGACTATTAAACCCTGACTGGGTCATCTATTACTGTGTGTTTAAGATTTGGGATGGAAACTCGTTAAACTTAAATGGAAATTGTGTGACTTTTGCCATTTTGTTGAGGCATCTTTAGGACTATACTAATCTGTTATGTATAGGAATTTTAATTTACTCTTGGGATTTATATGTGGGATGGTTATTTGATAATTCTTTTCTGTGAGGAAAAAAAAGACGGAAGAGATAGAAAATTGGAGAACCTGATGAATTTTTCTCAATACCTGAAAGAATGGGAACCCCTAGTTCCTATTCTCTTTGCCTTAGGCACTTCTGCCCCACCCCCTCTCACACTAATTCAGACTGAATTGGAAGTCCTTTAAGCTGTCCTTTAAACTTACTGGATTATGATTGCTGATTATGCTTTAACTTTGAAACCCCTTATTCTGTTGTAATTGCCCTGGCAGACTCAGTTTTTTGGATTAGTTTTTAGAAACAACCAGAAATCAGACACCTGTCTGGGACTGGCAGTCTCTCTGATCTGTTTTTCCACTCCTGTAACCCCAGTTCTTTAATTAGTATTTCAGCATTTTCAAAGGACCTTGCAGTTTGGTATCAGGCCTCTAAAGTTTGGGGTTTGCCTGCCTTCATGGTCTAACTGCATACTTTGATACCTCTGCTCAGAAATCTAGATCCTTTCTATATCCTGGGAGCAGTGTTTCCCAGTCTGTCTGTCCTTCCAGGAGGGGACAGATGGAGACACTTTTGGTCCCATTTCTCCCCTGGAGTCTATCAGACAGAGAAGTACTCTGCCATTCCTTCCCCTCATAGTAGGACTTGGGCTGACACTGCCCTTAGCACCGCAGCCCTCCTGATCGGCAAGTTAAGTGCACAAATGGCCACAGATCTAACTCAGCTTAAACTGCAGAGGACCTGACATGCTTGCAACAGGGAACCGTTGTACTGCTGTTCACTCTGGGGATGTCAGGGAGAGACTTGTCCTTGCATTTTTCTAGTTTTATTTTGGTTTATTTGTTTCACATAGGGTTGGTCAAAATTATGGAGCCAAGACCTTCCAGGTATCTAGAGGAAGGTAATTCAATGATTTGAATATTCAGAAGAGAGAGTGTGGAATGTTGCACCACAGTTAATTTTCTTTTATCCTGGCTCAGTTTCCCTAAATTGTTCCACCTCAGTTTCCCTAATTGTCCTGGCTCAGTTTCCTTGAATTGTCCTGCCTCAGTTTCCTTGAATTGTTCTGTCCCAGTTTTCCTGGTTGCAATCCCCCTTTTCTGTTCATTAGAACTGAGATAATTAGGGCTGTGGAGATCTGGCATACCAGAAGATAAGACTCCAGATGTCCTCTCTTAGATACCTAATTAGCATTGTCTGTATCCTCTAAGTCTAGATTTCCTGGCTCTAGTTGGATACCTACTTAACTCCCAATTTGTTAGAATTTATGGAAATTCTACTCTCAACCTGTCAGAATTGGATTGATGGTCACTGCCTGGAGATTCCTGCTCACCAGAGTTTGGACTCTAATCCCCTTCCTTCATCCCCGCCTTTGTTTAGCTACCTGAGCTTGGAGCTACATGTGTATATATATTTCAAGGGAACCTCACATTCTCTGCTGGAAGCTTTGGACATCAGCCCTGGGGGCAACATGTCCCCAGCACAATCCCTCCCTCTCAGAAATCCAAATAAAATATTAAAAACTCTCTAATCTCTATCTTGCCTCAGTTTCTCCAGTTTTACACTACCATTCTATCCTGCAGTCCACTACCTAAATAGCCAGTGCTAATGACATCTGATAAGGCTTTAAACTATTACTCCTCTCAGTCATATTTGCATTTTAATAGGAATTCTTGAAAATAATCACAACAATAAAAAACCCACAAGAAACTCCTTCTACATTTAAGAAAACAAATCTCTAACAGTAGAATTTCAGATGTCTTGATGGGGGGAGAGGATCTTGTTAGGCCCTGGAAATTTGTGTCACATAGTTTTGCTACTTGATAATGGTGATCATTGTTTGGCTATGCAGATATTTGAGGTCTTAGGCCTTTTCTTGTGACTATTAGTCACTAACCCTAGCAAATTTATAGACTCTTTTAGTTCAATTTTATGCTGATCCTGTTAATCCATCCCAAACCCTTCCCTGGGTACAGCCAGTTTCTACAAATAATGATCATTTAAGTATAACAACTCGGCTCTGTTTACCTTAAAATAAAAAAGATGCTATTTGTGAGAAGAGTAAGCTCAATCATTCTAAAGGGAAGCATGTATTCAGTTTTGTGTCTGAGAAAAACTAATCCATGTATAATGTGGACAGATGGACTTTAAATAGGATGACCCTGCCTTTGGGTAAGAGCAACCAATTCCAGAAAAATTATGTCTCTGTGATTAATTAAGATTTCTGGAAGACTAGATACTATAAAACCTTCTGAATAATATCTGTGACCTTTAGATCCTGAAAAGTTCTCCCTTTGATAAGGTACTGGCCCTTTAAGATACTGCTCTTTCAATAGAAAGGCTATTGATATTCCCCCTAAGGGCCATAAAACTGTGCATACCCTTTGATCCAGCAATATTACTACTAGGTTTGTATTCCAACGAGATTTTTTAAAAAGGGAAAGAGACTTATTTGTACAAAAAAAAAATAGAGAAGCTTTTTGTGTGATGGCAAAGAATTGGAAATTTATGGGTTACCCATCAATTAAAGAACAGTTGAACAGGGTGTGGTACATGATTGTAGGGGAATATAAGAAGAAAGAAATGATGAGTAGGATGATTTTAGAGAAACCTAGAAAGATTTATATGAACTGACATAAGGTGAAGTGAGCAGAACTAGGAGAACATTGTACATGGTAATAGTAATGTTGTAGGTGATTCAACAGCTAATTACATAGCTGTTCTAGCAATACAATGATCTAAGACAATTTCAAAGGACTCATCTTGAAAAATACTATCTGCCTCTAGAAAAGGAATTGATGAAGTATGAATGCTGATCAAACTAAACTTTTTTTTCATTTTATTTTTAAAATTTTTTCAGTCTTTTTTCCTCCCCATAACATCACTAATATAGAAATAAGCTTTTCATGATTAAGCTTACCATTTTGAGGAAGGGGGGAAGAGACAGGAAAGGAGAGAATTTTGAATGTAAAATTTTAAAAACTGGTTGTCAAACATCGACCAGCAAACCCTATCTGATTTCCCTTATTATGTCATACTATTCAAAATGCTTTCTCTGCTTCTTCTTTAAACACCTATCCAACAGTCTATTTATTTGATCATCTTAGTTGTACATTTTATCCATTTTCCATTTTCCCCTCAGGTTTTATCGAGCCTGGAGAATCACTATGCTAAAAGTTCTCCAAAACTTCTCTCTTCATACAGCCCATTCTTGAAATTACTCAACTTGTTGATTGAAGCTTTCCCTGATTAACAAAAAGAGAGATAACAAAATCCCTTTGAAAGCAATGACAAAACATTCTTGTAAATCCCCATTATTGAACTTTCCCCCAGTAGGTTCCTGGTCTTTTGTTTGGATGTGATGATAAGATATTATTTCATTAATCCTTTGATAAATTCAACCAATTCAGTATTGTATATTGTGGTCTGTCAGTTCCTTGAGGATGGGTAATCATGTTTCCTAATCACCCCCCACAAGATGGTTTTCCTGATTTGTGTAGTTAGTGCTTTCACTCTACTTATCAAATGATCACATACATACTTACTCATTTGCATTTTGCAACCTTTACAATGCAAACTGCTTGAGGATAGAGACTTGTGTTTAATTTTTTCTTTATATCTCAATTGTCTAGCACATTATGTGGTTAACAAATGTTTGTTAAATTGCATCCGACTTATTCGGCTTAGCTCTATACAGGTGACTACATTAAGATAGGACTTTAAATAAATCTTAACTGTAGAACTGATTTTGCTTCCCTCTTCTGAATAATAGGGAATCTGAGTTATCCTTCAAACTCACAAAATAGAGAAGATAAGAAGGTTCTTATCAAGTAGGGACTGCCTTTTTTTTTTTTTTTTCATTTATACTCAAGTTCATGATCTTTCTGCCAACTACCATTTCTACTAGTATGTGTCCTTTTCAAATATAAGCTGAGATCAGCTATTAAGGTGAAGTCTTTAGATACTATCCCTCTTCCATCATCATTGAATAAATTTTGGTATCATCATGGGAATTTTTTCTTGAGGATACAATTAATTATTGAAGAATTGAATTCCACTTCATGAATTATATCTTCCCTATTGGTCAGAATCAAGTACAAAAATTAACAAGGGTAATTACTTTTAAGTAACAAATAATTTAAAGATGATTAGCTTGATCAGTTGGTAGCTTGTAATTATTTGGGGATTTATGGTTTTCTATTAAAGCAGTCCTATTCTCCTCTTTTCTGAACAATGAGTTTATCAAAGCATTTTGTTGATAATTTATATTTATCAGATCTCCCTTTATAAATTGTTTTACCCTTAGCAGATGTCTATTTGATGTCTTTTACTGACATGAACTGGTTAGATCTGTCCTGTTCATCCAGTTGGAAGAGGGATGACACTTAGGGACAGAAACAACTAATTCAGGCTCTCCTTAGCTTTTGACCTTATCTCTAAGGATATTGTTTGAAGCCTCATATTTAGACTTGTTTGATCTACTCAATGGATGTTTTTAATAAACAAAAAAAAATTTTTAAAGGGTCCATCTCCCTTTGTTGGCATCAGTCAGGCCATTTGTCTTTGTAAAGGTGGGGAATCATTGATTATTCCCAGTCTAAGAGAAAGCAAGAGAACCAGCAAGTAGCAAGAAAAGATGTATATGTATATGTATATGTATATGTATATATATATATATATATATATATAAAACTTTTTCTATATGAATGTAAGTTTCATAAAAGGAAGGATGTATTTCACTCTGTGTATCTAGGGACTTTAATGATGTCTTGCATATAGTAGGCACTTAATAAATGCATTTGAGAATGAACTGGAAGATTGTGTCCACATTACTAAGTTTTGGAAGAATCAGAAGATACCAGACCAATGAGTTCATGTATGAAGAATCCCCCCCCAAAGGAAATTCCTATTCTCAGAGATGATGAGCACCTCTTCTGCTTCAAGAGAATTGCTTGGATTTAAAGGTTAAGTAACTTGTTTGGAGTTATCTGGCTAGTAGGAGGAAGTGCATCTGGAGGGGGAGCATTTATTGAGTGCCAGGTACTGTGCTAAAATCTTTACATGTAGTATCTCATTTGATCTTTGCAACAACCTGGGAAGTAAATGCTATTATTGTCCTCATATTACAGTTGAGGAAACTGAGGCAGATAGAGCTTAACAAAATTTCCCAGAAACACATAGCTGATTCCAGGTCCAGCAGCCTAGGTAAAATTTGAACCCATGTCTCTCTTTTTTTTTTTTTTTTTTTTTTTTTTTTAACTAAAAGACTGGCATTCACTCTAAACTTATTCATTAAGACTTACAGTTAGCTTAATTGAGGGTGAACTTTATTCCTCTTTCTTGGAATCTTTTATCAGATCAATATATCCACCCACATTTCTCTCCTGCTTCTCTGTTACTTTCCAGATTAAAACATTTGCATTTACAGTACATCACTCCCAGAAATATTGTAGGAAGTGATCAGCTAGGAATAACACCTCATAAAACATGCAAACATAAGATTATATTTCTGTGTTGCTCACAAAAAATCTTTAGAGATGATTTAACTCTAGTAAATTGGTTTATGTATTCAGTGCCCTCTTTAAAAAGTCAACCAATCGTTACCCATTAATGTTAATAAGAATCATATGATTATATCCATAGGCACTGAATCTTTTTTCAGTGATAAGTTCTAGGAAAAGGAATACCTTTACTGGAATAAAGGAAGATTCAGTAGGTTAAAGGTGACCTATTCATGAAAGCTGTCCCTCCTCCCATCCTCAAGTCATTTGTCATGTTGTCAAAACAAATATCTATTTCCTAAGAGGCAATACAGTTCAGTAGAAAGAACTAAACTTGGGGGTCAGAGATTTCTGTTGCATATGGATATGTCACTCCATTCCTTTGACCCTTAGGAATGATGTACAAGGTTATTGTGAACAAAGTGCTTTGCAAAATGTTGCATAAACAATGAATTATGATGATTTTTTAAAAAAGATTTCTTCTGAAATTTTTTTTCATACTCTTACCCTCTTTCATTGCCCTGTTTAAATTAAATTCTAGAATCCTCCAGTGTCTCACTAGCACCGTCTTTTATACCTAATTTCTTTCTTAGGCTAGGTTTTTTTTTTTTTTCTTCTCCCCATGGAGAAAGAATAGCTTGGTCTTCACTTACTTTCTGAGCCATTATGGTCATTAACTCCCAGAGATGCATGGTTCAATGACCCAGTGTCCCCATGTTCTACAACAAAGAGACTAAAGTTCTTGGAGTAATTTCAAGATTAATTTATTGTGTATCCCTTCCACATTATCCATCTCCACTTTAGTCACATTGACTTGCATAAGACACTGGATAAAGTGACAGGTTGTTTTTTGTTTTGTTTTGTTTTTATAAAATCAAAAAAGTCTGAATTTTATGACTATTCTTCAAAGTAAGAAAAATAAAGACTAAGACCTAATCTTACTGTGTACTTTCATCCCCTTAACTTTGATATCAGTATTTCTTCAATTAATAAATTCTTAGCATCTGATTTTAATTTCATCCAAGCTGTTTTCTGGTCACTGTGTTGCTTTATTTTATTAAGGCAACCATGTAATTTTCCTTTGTTGATCCAGATCTTGTGCTAGTCCTGGTGGGAATCTTGACTAAAATGCTTACAGTATATTAAATTTCAGAAAATTTCTGAAATCTTATTTTCACTTTTAGTTTTTAAAGAGTCTCTCTTAGTGTTTGCTCTCTTCAACTTCATTGTTAATTCATTTAACATTAAATTCCTGCTATGTCTTATGCAATGCTAGATCCTGGGGGTATAATGGTAAAAATGAAATAATCTCTGTCCTCAAGGAACCTACATTCTGTTGGAGTGAAGTAAAACTATAGGCAATCATAAAAAATATATATACAAAGTACTTTTTGGCGGGGGAGGGAAGAGATAAAGATCAGATTTTAAAAGATTTATGATAAGACTTTTATGTATTTTACACAGGAAAGCATTAATGATTTTTTTTAATTGAAAAACATGTAGTTATGATTTATTAATTCCCCCAGGACAGCTTCTTGTAGAGTTCACACAAGAATGAAGCTTTGCAGGAAATTGAGAATTCAAGAAATGGAGATGAAGGAGAACATTTTCAGCATAATGAACAACACAAATGGAAGAGAAGGGGTGTTGTGAATGATAAACAGAAAATAGGACTGTTGAGCTAAGACACAGAATGAGTGAAGGGTTTGTGTGAGGTCTCCAGTACTCACTCCTCATCCCCTGAGTTGTGGAGAGCGTCTAGCAGGAGCCTGAAAGCAGTTCCAGGAAAAAAAGACAGATCTTCCTTTGTCACAAATAACATATCCTAGGAAGTCATTGCATTTGTAACTACACAATTCTGGGATTAGTCTTATACTTTCCAAATGCATGAGATTTTCCCCAAGGGTGTGAAACACCACCAGCCAAGATAATCTCCTACAACTGTCAAAGTTTTAATTTCATACAAATAAGTAGAAAATTGTCAGTAGATACCTATCCCATCCTTAATCTTATTCCCTCCTTGGCCCTCTAAAACTCTCAGAATGCTATATGTGGTGCTCTGATTTCTTAGTTAATGAGAGGAATAGTGCAAGGCTCCATGGGACTAAATGTTTTTCCCAAGTGATTTCCAAATTTAATCCACCCTTTAGTAATTACATTTGTAGATAATGGGAAAGAAAGCACTACAGCAGAGTGCCTTTAAATCATAATTAATTGCACATGCAAATGCCCTGCTAAATTTGGATGCTCAATTAGACAACTAATTGCACTGAAAATGAAAGCCTGTCCTTAAATTGATGACCGTGGACCCCCAGTCTTGCCGTGTGCATCCTCTCATTTAATCTGGCAACAGGTGTTTTGCTAGTTACTATCAGAGATAAGCAGAAAACAAAGTATAACTTACTAAAGGAGGCTGATGTGTTCAATAAATTTTAAACCACCTCCCCAGAGGCTGACGTCTCCTGAAATATACTACGATTTGTTTGATGGGTCTACATGAAGAATGATCTTATGAAGCAGATGCTGCATTGGGGAAAACATGATAATGGTAGAAAGAATGAAACAGTAATAGAAAAAATTTTTCAATAGGTATAAAAATAGGTATGTGGGATAGAACTGGAGGATTCTGATAGTAGAAAAGTAGAAGGATAGTTTTGCTGGAAAAGGGGGTACCTCTTAATCCTTTGGTTTGGAACTATGGGCAAAATAGGCTGGGAGAGGAGCACCATTGCAATAGGACGCTGACATCTGAAAAGTTGGAAGGGGTCTTCCAGAGAAGGCACAGGGATCATGGTGCACATATAAGGAGCATCTTCCTCTGTCATGTTGGTGTGCCATAGAAATTCAACTGTCCCTTGCCAAGTAGTGATGATTTAATTTACAAATTGGTTTATGTATTCTGAGCCCTTTCCCAGAAGTCAATCAATCTTGCCTACTAATGTTAATAAGACTCATGGAGTTCTATTGCTAGGCAATAAATTTTTGGTGGTCTGGTGTTCCAGGAACTGGAATAAAGATTTAATGTGATAAAGATGAGCTACTATTGAGAGGCTGGTTTTCTACCTCCATTTCTTTCCTGTTCTTCTACAGTAGAAGTCTATTTCCTGAGAATAGTGTTGTATAGAACACAAAAAAGAATCTTGTAATTGTAGTGACAGGACCTAAGTAAGACCTAGACTCTTCTATGTACAAACTATTTTGGTTGGGGGTTCTAGGTTTCCCCACCTTAGACATTTACTAACTTGGCAACCAGTGGAAATGCTTTTCATCTACATAAGCTTCCATATCTCATCTGTGAAATGGGGATAATAATATGAAGCTATCAAGTATGTATCGTGGTGTCAACTCTGAAAGAATTCAGGTTCAGACAGTCTCTAATCCAAGCAAAATCATTTAAATCAGATTTATACTCTATTGGCAGACATAGCAAAGCAAGACAAGGATTATTATAGAGTAAATGGTACTGATTACAGCACAAGATAGGTTCACTTTAAAATTATAGAAGGAGTTAGCTAACATAGGGAGGTCCTAAAGCCTTGATGGAATTGTATTACTTAAAATTATCCAGAATGTATATAGAAAAGCCCACTGGGTGGAGTATTAATGTATGGTAATGATATTATAATTATCTTGACTTCTTCATAAGTTCACCCAAAAGTAGAACAAAGAAGGAGAGTACACAGGTGTCATGTCAATGGAAAGATTTATTAATGTTTGTGGTTTAATGTCTTGGTCTACATCCTATTGATGATGATGCTTTTTTATTGGTTAATTTTTATGGTATGTCTAGACTTGATAGAGGATGGAATTATAGATAATGTAGATTTTTACTTGTACCTGTCATGTAGTGATTGAGGATTTCTGTGGGGTTTGGACTGGGAACAAAAATCAGAATCCTATCACTCTCTTCACATTGCGGTCATTGACACTTTATTGTCAAAGTACTTTGCAGTCTTTAACGTGATATATCATTGTGAACTATCATAATTATTAATCATAATTAGATTAATCTTGAGTACATTATTTAAACTCCTTGGTCCTCAGGCTCTTTATCTATAAAATTAGGTTCTTACTGGTATATAGTGGTAGCCAGAGTAGGAATGTGGATTTATAACTCCACAGAAGAATGTAAACTACGTTGAGTAAATGTAAACAGCAAAAGAAGCTTCAACAATCTCATGGGGCCACTCATATGTGACTCTGGGCCATTCTGGTACTGTGCCTTCTTAGTTCTGTTTCCATATAATATCCTATGTGGTCTGGGGTTGGTGCAGATATCCAGTATACCATTCTGTCCTCCTGCCAACCAAGAGCTGTGTCTTATGAATAAACTGCCTGAAATAACCCAGTTAACCTAACAAAAACTACTAAAGCCCACTTACTACCAAGTTCTTTCTTTAGTATGTCAGTGTTATCTGAAAGGGTCTGTGACCCTACAATTGGCATAACGGGAAAGAACTCATTGACTCCCTTATATCTTGCCTTATAATTGGCTTAGGAGACAGGATAGTCTGCCCCTGTCCAAATTTTGTGTTCTTACAACTGGCAATAAATTCTATGATCTTCTTAGTATAGTAGGAACTTTTTTGCATAACTCTATGCAGCTGTGTGATTTTCTCATAGCTCCATGGAATCAATGCCAAAAGCGAGTCCAGAACTCAGGTTTCTATCCCAGGGTTCTTTTAGTTATTTAACACTACTACTATTTGTGTAGTATTTGTAAAGAGCT
The DNA here is from genome assembly GCF_902635505.1 of Sarcophilus harrisii. NCBI lineage: Eukaryota > Metazoa > Chordata > Mammalia > Dasyuromorphia > Dasyuridae > Sarcophilus > Sarcophilus harrisii. Next base: position 66,789,975 of record NC_045431.1, read on the forward strand.
TTATATATTCATTTTGTTTCATAGGCACAACTAGGTCCTGTTAGTGTTAATAATGAATCCCTTGAAATAGTCACATTTTTTCCAATTTGCACTATTAAAAATTATACAAACATACACACACACACATATAAGCTATGTTAATTGGTTCTACCTCAGTAGAAATATGCAGCGTGTATTTGGATAATGTGACCACTCTATGGACTCATTAGAACATTTCAAGGTATTCATTATTTATACTATTTGAGACCTAAGAGTCTTAATGGTATTGTCATCTTTATCATAGTGAATAAGAAATGGACTCAAAGAAGTTAAGAAATTAGTCCTTGACTCAGGAAATAATTCTAAGAACTTTGTATAAGTAGACATAATGTGTGTGGAGATATGAACTTGGAAAAGGAACCTTGACCAAATGACCCAAACTCCCAGTTCTTTACCAAATGAACATTTGAGACAACTTTAATAAATTAACTAATAAAAACTAAGAGCTAGAGAAAAAAAGGATAGGAAAAATATTTTCAAACTCACTTATTTCTACATGAAATAAGATATAATTAAGACATCAAGATGCTAGAATTCTGAAAAAAGAATATATCCAAGGCAAATGCCTAAATTACTTTTCTTTTCAATCTGTCCCATCCACTTTGTTAACCAGATACATGAATGGACCTTTTCTAAGTGAGTCTTCATGTCTACTGTGATTACAGAGTAAGAAAAGATCATCAGTTCCTTATTTGGAAACAAGGAATGTCACCATGTTGCCTTCACCAGGAGAAATTTGTCATCTCTGGTCAGAATCTGTGGGTGTCATTTTCGGAGCTGACTTGACCAGAAAGTCCATTCTCTTTGGACAATTGGAGAATACGACCTTTTTCATGGAGCTACTTTTAACTACAGGTAAAAACCTTGACTCTAAGTGAAGTTTAAGCATCATTTAAAATAAGAGACACTGGTTGGGGAGTGATTAGGAGATGAGGATGTTGGATGGAAGACACAATATTGATTATTGTTGCTATTGTCTTGTTTGTTTTGATGGTGTAGCTGATTAAGAAAAATTCTGGATGTACCCTAAATAATTAAATGAAAACTCTTGGAATGTCATAGGAGACTGTCAACAGTGGGATGGAGTGACAAAGGGGTGTGTGTGTGTGTGTGTGTGTGTGTGTGTGTATGTGAGGGAGGAAGAGATAATTCATTTGCTACATACTTTACCTCCTCCCCATTCAAAAAACCTTTAAAAGTCTCCAGTTCTGCAGAGTCTCCACAGATTCTAACAGAGACAACAAGCTTTTCCTCTGAGATTACCAGTTTTAGAGTAATCTATGATCATCATTTTAGAATAGCAAGGGAGCTTGGAGGTCATTTGATAAAGAAATTGAAGCTCAGAGAGGTTAGGGTTAAGCAAGCTGATAGACATATTTAATTGTTGAACCTCATAACTCTGCAAAATAATCTGGCCTTAAATTCTTCCTAACTGTATTACTTGGAACAAGTCACTTGTATGTACCTCAGTTTCCTTATTTGCAAAATAGGGATAATAATAGCATCTAACGTGGCTGTAAGAATAAAATGAGATAATATTTGTAAAGCACTTTGTAAACCTTAAAATGCTATATAAATAGTAGCTATCATTATTGTTGTTGTTATTGCTTTCTGCCTACCTCACATGGAGCTACATTTATCTTGTATCCTAGGGTTTCCCACACTTTGTAGGAGTTATTAGCATGTAGCCATATCTCTACCTTATAGAAATTTATGGGATCCCTCTAGAATCAATCAATTAATTAATCCATTCATTTATCAAGGAGAATCCCACTTACAAAAGTCCTTAGCCTCGTATCCAGTTACCTGGTCACTATTTTCTGAATAGTTCTTTAACTACAAATAACCAATATCAACTCTACGGCTACTTATTGCTTGTTAACCTTAAAAACGACTAAGGAATCACATGCAATTTCATCCCTTAACAGCTTGTGAAGCACATCTATTTTGCCCTTTTTCTTCTTCCCCCTACAATATTCTGAGTTCCTGAATAGCTAATAATGACAATCACTGATAATTGTAGAGTGCTATAAGGATAAAAAGCATCTCATTCATTCATTTATTCTCTGTCTCTGTCTCTCTCTGAGTGCACACACACATTAATGAGAAAAATAGTATTTTATATTTTTGCATTTCTCTTTAATGTCTGGCTTAATAAAAGACAACTGGATAATCATATTTGCTTCTATTTTCTATTTGATGAAACAGGTGACATGGTGGCTAGAGCACTGCATCTGGAGCCTGGAAGACTCATCTTCCTGAATTCAAATCTGACCTCAGCTACTTTCTAGCAATATACCTTGTGTCAATTCACTTAACCCTACATGCCTTAGTTTCCTCATCTGTAAAATGGGCTTGAGAAGGAAAAGGCAAATCACTTTAGCATCTTTGCCAAGAAAACCTTAAATGAGTTAGTTATAAAGAGTTGGACACAACTGAATAACAATAACATATGAAGAATAAAATCCAGCCTCAAGCAGAAATTTAGTTGGAAAAGAGTATTTTAAGTTAAGTAACATCATAGTCTTATTGTGAAAATAGTGTTAATTTTGTTGATTCCCCCAAAAGACCATGGGAACCCTTCAGGAGTCTTGGGGCTATAAACTGAGAACTGTTTTCTACTGAATAATAACATGGTACAGGGAAATTCAGAATAAGTGGCCCTGGTCTCTGCTTACAACTGCCCTGTATTGCTTCTGGGATCTTAGACAAGTGATGTTTCCTCTCTGGATCTCAGTTTCCTTATTTTTTAATTAAGGGGGTTTATTATATGATCTCAAAGGATTCTTGCATTTCTCTGTCACTGATCTTACATCATCTTAAATTCTGAATACAAAGTAAAAAGTTTTGACTGATTTTTTAATTGAGAAACTAGAAGGTAAAGATACCCTCTGTGCAGGAAATCTAATTCTATTCAATCAGGAAAGGCTAAATTTTTAATAAAATTCAGGGTTTAAGGTGATGAAGGGGTAAATTACAGGTGTGGAGGACACACAGTCATGGAGAGAGGGAATGAAATTAATACAATTAGGGAAAGCGAAGGATTCCTATTCACCTGGAATGTGGAAAGCAAGGAAAAATAGTGACAGTGTATATTTTTTGAGATCTGCATAGCAAGTACTAATATAAAAATTATGTGAAAGAAACAAGCTTTCTAGATAGGGTGTAACCTGGCACAGAAAAAACCCTATTTGATTGTTACGTTTAAGTCACTCACTTAGTAATTCATTCATTAGAATTTTTTTTTATAGAAAGGTTGTATAATTTATGGACAACTTGAAAGAAATACTTCAGCTGTCAAAGTATCTTTTTGTTGGCAAACTCAGCTGTTTGTTAGAAGTTTATATTATGCATTACTTAACAGATTAGTACAACTATCATTATAAAAATAAAAAAACCCACTATTTCCCCTTGAGCAAATTTTTGTCACTAGAAGAAAGGGAAAATGCATACCATTTGACCAAGGAACAATTATTAGGTCTTATCCTAAAAAGATTATGTGTGGGCATGTGTGTAGTTATAGAAGCTCTTTTCTGTAGAGCCTATTCTTCGAGAATATCTGAATAAGCTGTATGATATACTATAAGAAATGATGAGCAGGATGCTTTCTGAAGAACCTGGAAGGACTTTCGTGAACTGAAGCAAAATGTGTTATGTACAAAATAACAGCAATATTATAAGATGATCATCTGTGAATGACATAATTATTCTCAGTAATACAATGATCCAAGATAACTCTGAGGGACTTGTGATAAAAAAAAGCAGTCCATTCCTGGAGAAAGATGGTAGCTGAATACCGCCTGAAGCATACTTATTTTGCTTTCTTTACTTTTTTGAGTGTTTTTTGTTCTACATTTTCTTGTACAATATGGCTACTATGAAAATGTTTTGCCTGACTACATGTGTATAACATATCTCATGACTTGCCTACTTAATGAGAGTGGAGAGGGAGAAAGAAATTTGAACTCAAACTTTTAAAAATGAATACTAATATAACTGGGGAAAAATAAAATACTAAAAAAGGGAAAAGAAAAGGAAGGAAAACTCAACCATACATTTCTACTACAGAGTTCTGATGTAGTTAGAGACTGGGTTACCATAGTAGAAAAAGAGCAACCATTTTCTTGGGTTCCAATGCAAAGACAAGAATATAACTGGCTTTGGAAAAGAATCCTCCCCTAAGGACTTCAGAGAAGAGGAAGGGACAGGGATCATCTAGCTCTAGGAGAATCCTGCTCTCCAGTCATGGCCTTCTTTTTCGCTTTCATTGGACAGTGAAAGGATCATTGCTCACTTTAAGGAAAGGTCAGAAAGAATGATGTGAATGTTTTCATTATTCCCTATTTCTCAAAGGGAACTCATCAGAAAGACAATGAAATTCAGCTCTCAGAAAAGAATCTCCAGAGAGCTGAAATAACACCGAAGCCAAAAAACAGACAAAAACCTCATAGATCATTCACTGCTAGAGAACACACATTTAAAATCACAACATGAAAATGTCCTGCAGCTACCAGGGAAACGGGTCATTAAACCACTCTCTAATGAGGCTGGAGATACCATTCCTTCATTTGGCTCAGAAGCGTGCACCTGAGTTGGCCAGCTTCTCTGCTCTGTCTCAGAGGACATGCTACCTGATGTGTTTTGTCTGAATGCAAGGGAGAATAAACTGTTCCTTTCTGGGGCTGCTCATTCCCTTCTCAGGAGATCTCTGCTTCAATTTCTATCCAGAAGTTTTTTGAAATATTGTCAAGCTAAGCACTGAGGGGCAGCATATAATGTGAGGGAGGACATATCATCAATGAATAGACAAGAGAAATGTGTTAAAATGAAAAAATCCTTACAATTTAAATGGAAAGAACTATTTTCTTTGAAAACAAACAAATACTCCAATGAGAAGTGGTATGAGAGGGCTGATCTTGGAGCCAGAAAGAAGTGGGTACAAGTACCATTTCTGACAAAATACTGGCCACGTGGTTCTAGGCAAGTCATTTTAGAGTTATGTAGATTGTCGAAACTTAGAGATTTAATTTTTTTGAGGATTTTTTATGCAGATTGTAGAAATTTATAGAGATTAAGTAATTAATCTCTGAGATTATAAACTTGAGAGAAGTTACATATCTGTATTGGTAGAAAAAGTCATAGATATTGGATTCCTTCTACCTTCCCACAAATTAATAAATTAAATTAATTATAAAATTCATTGGATAAAATTAAGAAAGCCAAATTCCAATATATCAAAAACATATGATTTTATCAGCATGGGTACTCCTTTCTAGGGATAGTCAACTAATTACTCATTTATTTATCTGTTTATTTATTTAAGAACATACTCTGTTCTAGGGGAAAACACAAAGCATAATTGCCACTCAGTTGATGGTTTTCAAGGGTGGTTATAGTCAAAAAATTCATTGCCCTGAATCTAATCTGGCAAGACTAGTCCTGGGATGAACAGCACACATGGAAGCACCTGAATTTGTGGCCAGCTAGATCTGCCATGCTGTGTTGTCTCTTACCGAACTATTTAATGGCACTCAAAGAAAACAATTCTTTTTACCAGGCTTGTCCTTTCTGGCTTGGTAAAATTGGTCATTACTTGCCTTTTACTGACATAGACTTTCAGCACCCAGAATCAATTTCATGCTCTGATGAAATACTAGGGGAACACCTTGGGGAAAGAATGAGTATATAAATCCAAAATTCAACAGACTTCATTCAATCCAATACAATCCAATAATTTAAAAAAGCATTTTGAAATGAGCAGAACCAGGAGATCATTGTACATGGCAACAACAAGATTATACAATGATCAGTTCTGATGGACATGGCTCTCTTCAACAATGAGATGATTCAAACCAGTTCTAATTGTTCAGTGATGGAGAGCCATCTACACCCAGAGAGAGGACCCTGGGAGCTGAGTGTGGATCACAACGTAGCATTTTCACTGTTTTTGTTGTTTTTTGCTTGCATTTTGTTTTCTTTCTCTTTTTTCCTGTTTGAGCTGATTTTTCTTGTGCAGCAAGAGAATTGTATAAATATATATGCATATATTGGATTTAACATATATTTTACCATGTTTAACGTATATTGGGCTACTTGCCATCTAGGGGAGGGCGTGGTGGAAGTGTGTGTGGGGGAAATAGGAACACAAGATTTTGCCAGGATTAATATTGAAAAATTATCCATGCATATCTTGTGAAAACAAAAAAATAAAAAAAAAGCATTTAGTAAGCAATTACCATTTGCACAGGTATCATGATCATCATGGGGATATAAAGATAAACAAAAAAGTCTTCCCTGCCCTTAGGGAACTTACATTTTCCTAGGAGCAAACAATATGCACTAGGGTAAGTAAAGAGTTAGGGAAATCAGAAAAGGCTGCTTGTAAGAGATTGCACCTGAAATGAATCTTGAATCAAGAGAGTCATTAAATTTCAGAGGCATAAGAGATCTGAGAGAGTATATCAGACGTTTTTCACTTCTTGGTATCATAATTTTTGAAACATTCTAGCTCAGTGGTCCTCAAAGTGTAGTCCAAAGAATTGTTGGGGTCTCTGAAACCCTTTCAGAGGGTCTACAAATTCAAAATTATTTTTTATATCTAATATAGTAAATAACTGTAAATATAACCCATGTGAACAAAAACTATTTGAACAGATCCTTGATAGTTGTTTTTTTTTTTTTTTTTTAACAACATGAAGATACTGAGAACAAAAGTTTGAGAACCACTTTTCTAGCTAATCCATATGATCTTTTAGACTTTGCCTTTTCCTGCAGTGCATGTACCAATAGAAAAGGAAGGCCTAGTTTAGGTGTTGAGGAGGTAATGTCAGGGGACTGACCTTTGAATTTATTTGGTTATAGTCCAATTTCATCATCTTATAGATAGGGAAACTGATCAGATCAAAATCTAGAAATCAGGTTATGGCTCCTAGTTTTGCCATCCTATAGCTGTGTGACATAGAGAAAATCACTTGACTGCATCCCCTCAGGAATTTAGAGATTATCTAGCTCAACTTCCTCATTTTGAAGGGGAGCAATTTGCCCAAGAAAATACAGCATTCTGAGTCATCAGTGCCCTGGACATTCAACTATGGATCATATAAACTAGATTTCAACTTCAGTATGTTCAGTAGAACAAAGATATTCCAGTGCCCCTGATATACAATCATAATGCCAAAAGATTATCTTCGTGAATTAGTTTTGAGTAATAAAGCAAAATATTTGTTCTCACTTCCCTGGGTACCTTTACAATATGTAATTTTCCCTTTGTCTAGTATTTTTGATTTTTTCTCTCCAATGCCACTTCCATTTCTCTGCTCTTTCCATCTTTTCTGTCTGCTCCCCTTAGTTTTGGTATTCATTTGTTAGCTCATCAAATATAAATATTTACAGGAAAAGAATAAAACCCTCCAATGGCTACTTGTTAGAACCAAGCAGCTTTACCTCCAGCTGGGTTTGTGCTGGTACCTGGGTATCATTTTTGGCACTTCTTGGAAATAAACATGTAGTGTTTGAGAAGAATCAATCTTATGTGACAAGTGAACAATTTGCTGGATATTATTTATTTTTCATTTTTCTTTTAGAAAATTAATCAGACCAGGAAAGGAAAATGTCATTTGACTTAACCATTGAAAAATATTTTTTAAAATCCATTTTGGAAGCAAAGATTCCATTGAAATCCCAAGCTAAAACAGTTTCAACTTTTAGAGGAATAATGAATAGTTAGTTTCTATGTTTCACGCAGCTCAACTACTTATTAATTTTTAGTACATGGTATGGAAAAAAAAAGTGCTTAAGGAAGGGATGGAATTATTTGTAAGGCTGTGGAATATTTTTTTCTTTGCCAAGATCTTTGCCTAGTAGCAATACATTTTTTTTTAGAGAAATACATAGTCCTAATAATATAAATGCAATGGGAAGAGAGGGAACAAGCCTACTATATGCCAGGCACTATGCTAAGTGCTTTATAAATATTATCTTATTTGATCTGAATCCAAAAGATTGTAGAATCTGAAAAGCACACTAGAATTGGAAGTCATTTTGAAGAAATGGGAATAAACTGAAACTCTATTGAAATGATAGCCAGAGAAGAGATGAGAATATATACTTTTTTTTTTCTTTACAAAGGTACCAGATGATGAGTATGGAAGCTTGTATGTACTGTCAACCTTGATAGATGTATTGGTTTTGTTGAACTGCCTGTTTATAATTTCGTTATTTCTACATTGTAAGAAATAGCTTTCTGGGGAAGGCGGAGCCAAGATGGCGGAGAAGACACACGCGACTTTCTAAGCTCTTCTCTTACCCTCTTTATCAATATTATATCAAGCCTCAAAAATAGTCTTGACTGCTACAATTCGTAAAGATAAGAAGTAGAACAACTCACCGGCGGAAGAAAATCTGCAGTCTCGCCAAAAAGGTTGGTTCCGGGGCCAGGGGGGAGATCGGCGCAGACAGGGAGAGAAATTAGGTTCCGAGGAGAGTCTCAAACAGAGGGTGAAAGCACAGATCTCAGCACAAGCGCTCAGCCCCAACCCGCAGTACAGGGCTTTTCCTTGGGGCAGCTGTGATCCTGCACGGCAGGAGGACGCAGCCCGGGTTAGCCTCCAATCTGCACAGTGGGGAGCTCAGCTTGGGGCCATAGAGCTTTTCCAGGGCCGATTTGCATCAGGCAGAGACGCTAGGTAGAGTTTGTGGCTGTCTGCGTTCTGCGGTCTGCGCTCAGCTGCTAATACTCACAGTCCCACAAGAGGCTCCGGCCTGGGGCAGTGACACTTTCACCACTTAGTCTCTAGCCAAAGGCAATCGCTAATCCACTCAGCCCTACTAAGCAGTTTGATAGCTAGGCCAGTGCTGAATCCACTTCCTGTTGGGGGAAGGGAAAACTCTCACCCAGAGCACTCCCATACCTCGAGCCGGAAATCGCTTTAAATCTTTCCCTGCTCTGCAGAGGAAGCTGGTAACCCCCTTGCCTAGGAGACCTACCCTAAAGGCTTTAAAACATGAATAAAAAGATGAAAAGAACAATCGACAGCTTCTATGCAGAAAAAGAGCAGGTCAGCAAACCTGAAGAGACCTCAAACAGCAAAAATGCATCAGACTGTCCTCCTTTACATAATGCTCTCATAGAAGAGACCATTAAAAGTCTCAAAAGAGAGTTAGAAGATAAATGGGGAAAGGAAACAGAAGCCTTACAAGAGAGCAACAACTTCCTGAAATACGAATTGGAAAAGTTAAAAAATTCCCAGGAAGTGCAAATTGGTGAATTGGAAAAAATAAAAAAATCACAGGAAAGTAAGAATTGTGAATTGGAAAAAATAAAGAATTCACTAGAAAGTAGGATCCGTGAATTGGAAAAGACAAAGAACACGCAAGAAAGTAGGATCGTGAATTGGAAAAAGAAAATAATTCACTAAAAAAAAAATTAGTGAAATGGAAAAAAATTCCACAGACCAAAACAATACATTCAAAAACTCAATTGGACATATACAGAAAGAAGTAAAAAAGCTAATGAAGAAAATAATTCTTTAAAAATTAGAACTGAACAAATTGAAACTAATGATGCATTGAGACAGCAAGAATCAGTCAAGCAAAACCAAAAAAATGACAAACTGGAAAAAACCATGAATTATCTACTTGCTAAAACGACAGACTTGGAAAATAGATCTAGGAGAGATAATCTGAGGATTATTGACTTTCCAAAACTATGATGAAAAAAGAGCCTAGATACTATTTTACAAGAAATCATCAAAGAGAACTGCCCAGATGTAATAGAATCAGAAGGTAAAATAGGCATTGAAAGAATTCATCGAACACCTTCTGAAAGAAACCCTAAAATAAAAACCCCAAGGAATATTGTGGAAAAATTTCAGAACTATCAGATTAAGGAAAAAATTTTACAAGCAGCCAAAAAAAAACCATTTAAATACCGAGGTGCCACAATAAGGATCACCCAAGATCTGGCTGCCTCTACATTAAAGGAAAGAAGGGCCTGGAATATGATATTCCGAAGGCACAAGAACTTGGGATGCAGCCAAGAATAAACTACCCAGCTAAGCTGAGCATTTTCTTCCAGGGAAGAAGATGGACATTTAATGAAACAAATGAATTCCATTTGTTTCTGAAGAAAACCAGAATTAAACAAAAAAATTTGATCTCCAAGAATAGAACTCAAGAGATGCAGAAAAGGTAAAAATAACTTTGAGAATTGTATTTCTGTTGTGGATATACAAAAAATACATGTAAAATTTGATTGTACTGATATAACATAAAAAGGGAAGTAGATATGGAAAAGGGATGATGGCAGAATAAGGTGGGAAGGAGGGATAAAAAGAGGGAAACCACATCCCACAAAGAGGCTAAGGAAACTTATCATATCTGAGGGAATTTAGAGGGGAGGAACATTGTGTGAATCTTACTCATCAGAGTTGGCTCAAAGAAAAAATAATTGACATTTGTTTTAGAGAAAATTCTCTCTGCCTCATTAAAAAAGGGGGAGAGGAAAAGGGAAAAGAAAAAGAGTAATAAGGGAAGGAAGGGGGAAAGACTCAAAGGGGGGGAGGGAGGGATTATAAAGAGGATAAGTATCGTGATACAAGAGGGGTACATAAGTTTAAAAGGGGGAAAGAGGGTTGGGGGAGGCAAGAATAAGTAAAGCACAATCTGGGGTTATTAGGATGGCAGGAAATACAGATTTAGTAATTCTAACCGTAAATGTGAATGGGATGAACTCCCCCATAAAGAGGAGGCAGATAGCAGACTGGATCAAAAGTCAGAACCCTACAATATGTTGTTTACAAGAAACACATTTAAAGCAGGGAGATACATATAGAGTAAAGGTAAAAGGCTGGAGCAAAATCTATTATGCTTCAGGTGAAGTCAAAAAAGCAGGGGTAGCCATCCTTATCTCAGATCAAGCAAAAGTAAAAATTGATCTAATTAAAAGAGATAAGGAAGGAAACTACATCCTGCTAAAGGGTAGCATAAACAACGAAGCAATATCAATATTAAACATATATGCACCAAGTGGTATGGCATCCAACTTCCTAAAGGAGAAGTTAAGAGAGTTGCAAGAAGAAATAGACAACAAAACTGTAATAGTAGGAGATCTCAACCTTGCACTCTCAGAATTAGACAAATCAAACCACAAAACAAATAAGAAAGAAATTAAAGAAGTAAATAGAATATTAGAAAAAATTAGGTATGTTGGATCTTTGGAGAAAATTGAATGGAGATAGAAGGGAATATACTTTCTTCTCAGCAGTTCATGGAACCTATTCAAAATTGACCATATATTAGACATAAAGACCTCAAAATTAAATGCAAGAAAGCAGAAATAGTAAATGCTTTCTTTTCAGATCATGATGCAATAAAACTACATTCAACAAAAAATTAGGGGAAATAGACCAAAAGTAATTGAAACTAAACAATCTCATCTTAAAGAATGATTGTGAAGCAGCAAATTATAGATACAATTAATAATTTCACTCAAGATAATGACAATGATGAGACATCATACCAAAATTTGTGGGATGCAGCCAAAGCGGTAATAAGAGGGAATTTTATATCCTTAGAGGCTTACTTGAATAAAACAGAGAAAGAAAAGATTAATGAATTGGGCTTGCAACTAAAAAACTAAAAAAGACCACATTAAAAACCCCAATCAAATACTAAATTGGAAATTCTAAAATTAAAAGGAGAAATTAAAATATTGAAAGTAAAAATCTATTGAACTAATTAATAAAACTAAGAGTTGGTTCTATGAAAAGCCAATAAAATAGATAAGCCTTTGGTAAATCTGATTAGAAAAAGGAGGGAGGAAATGAAATTAGTAGTCTTAAAATGAAAAGGGAGAACTTTCCACCAAGGAAGAGGAAATTAGAGAAATAATAAGGAGTTATTTTGCTCAACTTTATGCCAATAAATTTGATAACCTAAGTGAAATGGATGACTACCTCCAAAAATATAGACTTCCCAGACTAACAGAGGAGGAAGTAAATTGCTTGAATAGTCCCATTTCAGAAAAAGAAATAGAACAGGCAATTAAACAACTCCCTAAGAAAAATCCCCAGGACCAGATGGATTTATATGTGAATTTTACCAAACATTTAAAGAACAATTGGCCCCAATGCTATATAAATTATTTGATAAAATAGGGAATGAAGGAGTCCTACCAAATTCCTTCTATGACACAGACATGGTACTGATACCTAAACCAGGTAGGCTGAAAACAGAGAAAGAAAATTATAGACCAATCTCCTAATGAATATTGATGCTAAAATCTTAAATAAGATATTAGCAAAAGACTACAGAAAATCATCTCCAAGATAATACACTATGATCAAGTAGGATTTATACCAGGAATGCAGGGCTGGTTCAATATTAGAAAACTATCAATATAATTGGCCATGTTAATAACCAAATTAACAAAACCATATGATCATCTCAATAGATGCAGAAAAGCATTTGATAAAATCCAACATCCATTCCTATTAAAAACACTTGAGAGTATAGGAATAAATGGACTTTTCCTTAAAATAATCAGCAGCATCTATTTAAAACCATCAGTAAGCATCATAGTAATGGAGACAAACTGCAACCATTACCAATAAGATCTGAGTGAAACAAGGTTGCCCACTATCACCGTTATCTTAATATTGTATTAGAAACGCTAGCTATAGCAATAAGAGCTGAGAAAGAGATTAAAGGAATAAGAATAGGCAATGAGGAAGCCAAATTATCACCTTTGCTCGATGACATGATGGTATACTTAGAGAACCCCAGAGATTCTGCTAAAAGTTATTAGAAATAATCCACAACTTTAGCAAAGTTGCTGGTTATAAAATAAACCCACATAAGTCATCAGCATTCTTATATATCACTAACAAAATCCAACAGTCAGAGTTACAAAGAGAAATTCCATTTGAAGTAACTACTGATAATATAAAATATTTAGGAATCTATCTGCCAAGGAAAATCAGAAACTTTATGAGCAAAATTACAGACCACTTTTCACACAAATTAAGTCTGATCTAACCAATTGAAAAATATTAAATGCTCTTGGATAGGGCGAGCAAATATAATAAAGATGACAATTTTACCTAAACTAATCTATTTATTTAGCTATACCAATCAGACTCCCAAAAACTATTTTAATGACCTAGAAAAATAACAACAAAGTTCATATGGAAAACAAAAGGTCAAGAATTTCAAGGAATTAATGAAAAAAATCAAATGATGGTGGCTTAGCTGTACCAGATCTAAAATTATATTATAGAGCAGCAGTTACCAAAACTATTTGGTATTGGCTAAGGAATAGATTAGTTGATCAGTGGAATAGATTGGGTTCAAGGGATAAAACAGTCAACAAATATAGCAACCTAGTCTTTGATCAAACCCAAAGATCCCAGCTTTTGGGATAAGAACTTACTGTTTGATAAAAATTGCTGGGAAAATTGGAAACTAATATGGCAGAAACTAGGCATTGATCCATACTTAACGCGCGACACCAAGATAAGGTCAAAATGGGTTCATGACCTAGGCATAAAGAATGAAATTATTAATAAATTAGAGGAACATAGGATAGTTTACCTCTCAGACCTGTGGAAGGGGAAGGTCTTTATGACCAAAGCAGAACTAGAGATCATTACTGATCACAAAATAGAAAATTTCAATTATACCAAACTGAAAAGTTTTTGTACAAACAAAACTAATGCAGACAAGATTAGAAGGGAAGCAATAAACTGGGAAAATATTTTTACAGTCAAAGGTTCTGATAAAGGCCTCATTTCCAAGATATATAGAGAATTAACTCTAATTTATAAAAAATCAAGCCATTCTCCAATTGAAAAATGGTCAAAGGATATGAACAGACAATTCTCAGATGAAGAAATTGAAACTATTTCTAGTCATATGAAAAGATGCTCCAAGTCATTATTAATCAGAGAAATGCAAATTAAGACAACTCTAAGATACCACTACACTCCTGTCAGATTGGCTAAGATGACAGGAAAAAATGACGATTGTTGGAGGGGATGTGGGAAAACTGGGACATTGATTCATTGTTGGTGGATTGTGAACGAATCCAACCATTTTGGAGAGTAGTTTGAACTATGCTCAAAAACTTATCAAACTGTGCATACCCTTTGATCCAGCAGTGTTACTACTGGGATTATATCCCAAAGAGATTATAAAGAAGGGAAAGGGACCTGTATGTGCACGAATGTTTGTGGCAGCCCTTTTGTAGTGGCTAGAAACTGGAAACTGAATGGATGTCCATCAGTTGGAGAATGGCTGAATAAATTGTGGTATATGAAAATTATGGAATATTACTGTTCTGTAAGAAATGACCAACAGGATGATTTCAGAAAGGCCTGAGAGACTTACACGAACTGATGCTAAGTGAAATGAGCAGGACCAGGAGATCATTATATACTTCAACAATAACTAGATGATGACCAGTTCTGATGGATCAGGCCATCCTCAGCAACGAGATCAACCAAATCATTTCTAATGGAGCAGTAATGAACTGAACTAGCTATACCCAGAAAAAGAACTCTGGGAGATGACTAAAAAGCATTACATTGAATTCCCAATCCCTATATTTATGCACACCTGCATCTTTGATTTCCTTCACAAGCTAATTGTACAATAATTCAGAGTCTGATTCTTTTTGTACAGCAAAATAATGTTTTGGTCATGTATACTTATTGTGTATCTAAGTTATATTTTAATATATTTAACATCTACTGGTCATCCTGCTATTTAGGGGAGGGGGTGGGGGGGGGTAAGAGGTGAAAAATTGGAACAAGAGGTTTGGCAATTGTTAATGCTGTAAAGTTACCCATGTATATATCCTGTAAATAAAAGGCTATTAAATAAAAAAAAAAAAAAAAAAAAAGAAATAGCTTTCTGGCTAGAGAAAGGGGAAGGATATATTTATAAATGAATATAAGAAAAATGATATTAGTAAAAATTAACAGATAACTAGAAAAGCAAAATCTACTTTGATTTCCCTTTAAATGAAATTAATCTACTTGAAGGATTAAAAAAAAAAAAATCCCCAATGTGGAGATTATTCAAAGACAGCTCTGATCTGCTTGAGATTAGATTTTGGAAAAAACATCCAAAATAAGAAAAAAAAAAAAAAAAAAAGAGAAGAAAAGAGAGAATCTGAAAGATTGCAAAACCAGTAAAACATAAGAGGCTGAAGCTCATTTTGAAAAAGTATAAAACAGGGTCTTGTACTGAGAAGGGAAAACCATAAATGTGTAGGAACGCGTAATTGGGATTGGGGAAAGAATCAGAATATAGCTTGGGGCTTGATTAGGTTGTTAAACATTTATTGATGAGATGCTGAAAGGGTTTTGCAATTTGGTTTCTGTATGTGTGTGTATTTATGTATACACACACACACACACACACACACACACACACACACACGCCAACTCAAGCAATTTCTCAGTGCTCCAGGCAGTTCATTTAGATTTTAAATTGCTGAAAACATGTCCACCTGCCTTGGTAAAGAAAATGCCTCACCTGGGCCTCCCCTCCTCCATACTAGTTAAATCATAAGTGTAGTCATCATCTTTATATACAGTCACCATGGCCTAGGGGAGAGAAAGGTACATATAAAATAAAACTGGGAGCATGGAATAAAACCTAGTATGCTTAAGTAAACTCTGAAAAAAAGAGGAGGACTTGCAGTCTTGACTTCAGAAAAGGCAATGATAAAAATCAATAAAATCAAGAGACAAGTAAAAAAAAAAAAGGAAAAAAAACAACTTATACTGTGCTTAAAGGTACCAGAGATAATGTAAAATTAAGGAAATTTAATATCCAATATCTGGGAGCAACTAGTTCTTAAAAGAGAAGCTAGGCAGTTGGTAGCAGGCACTGGAGGTAACACTAATACTAAGAGAATTTAGTATTCCTTTTTGAGAGCAGGATATATTCAATAAAAAGATAAACAAGAAGGATAATTTACAGCTGAAAAATTTTTTGGAAAGACTTGATTTTATCGATTTATAGTAATTTTTGAATGGGAATATTGGAAAACACTTTTTCCCCCTAGCTGCTTATAGTAGTTTTGGAAGGTTGAAAAAATTGACATTTGCAAGGTTATAATGAAATTATAACCAATGCAAAAAGTCAGTTATAATAAGTATGCCCTTTTCATAGCATAAAAAAAAACAAAAAAGAATGACAACCCAAAAACCTACATGATCTAAGGCAATGTGCAAAGGATAAAGACCTAATTGGTGACTGAGTAATGAAATACTGAATAATAATAGGGCTAATAAATACATGGAAACATAAATAATTATATTACAGAAAATTATAAGATGAGACAACATAATAAAGCTTGTAGAATGTAGCTACAACAATACAACACAATAAACTCTTTTAAAGTACTTGCTATGGGCTAGGAACTATGCTAAACACTGGTATAAGATAAGGAAAAGAAAGAGTCTCTTTGCCCTCAAGGAGCTTACAATCTAATGGGAGAAGACAACTCATAAATGGACGCAAAAAAAAATGGGAGGAAAGGAAAGAGAGAATCTTTACTCTCTTGAAGCTTTCTAACTTTTCTCAAAATTCGGGTTTTCCTTTTATCCATTTTCTTTGTTCAAGTCATACCCACTAAAGGTAAGTGTCGTGCAGGTCTCTGTCCGGAGCCCTATTTCATTCTCCCCCGCTACTAGTTTTAGCGATCTCATCAGCTCTCCTGGATTCAGTTATCATCTCTGTGCTAATGATTCTCAGATCTAGCAATCCGGCTCTAACTTCTCTCCTTACCTCCAGACAACAATCTCTTCCTATTTATTAGACATCCAAACTGGACATCCTGTAGATCTCTAACTGATTATCTCTCAATTGGTCTACTGCAATAGTCTGCTGGTCCATCTCTCTGCTTCAAGTGTCTCCCAGTCCACTCCATCCATTTTATATCTAGCTATCAAATGAAATCTTCCTAACGTAGAGATTTGACCATGTCACTTCCTATTCAAAAACCTTCAGTGGCTCCTTATTAACTTCACAATCACATATAAAATCCTCTGCTTGGTATTCAAAAGGTTCTTCTGTATTTGATCGAAGAGTCAGCATTTTTTATAGTGAAGGAATATTAGAAGCTTTTCCAGTACAAATGAGTAAAATAAGAAAACATGTTCTCTTCCCATTAATTGATGTAAATCTAAAAATACTTCTTGTAGGATTCAGATAAGAGAACAAAAACAAAGGCATAAATTTTGGCAAAGAGAATACTAAACTATTGTTAGCTGCTTATGATATGATCTTAATCTGAAAACCCCTTTCCTCATGGAATCAGCCAAACCCCACCCCCAAAATCACAAACAAAAACCTGACAATCGCTACAACTTAACAAAATAAATAAGTACATTATTAGTGCTTGAAACTACCAACAGAAATAAAAGATAAGAAAAATTCCTTTCTAAATAAAAGTGCACCATAATATCTGGGAGTTAGGTTGCCCTTGACCAAAATAGAAATAAATTGGAGAGATATCTACTGCTCATGTTTGAGCTATGTCAATATAATTAAAATTATGATATAATCTAAATTAAATTACATTTTTAATGTCATACTAAGCAAATTAACAAAAGGATACTCTTTAGAACTAAGCAAAATAGTAAAGTTCACTGAGCAAAAAAAAAAATCTAGGTCAAGAAAAATGATAGGGAAAATATGAATAAAAGGGATATAATATCATGAGACCAGATTATATTCTAAAATGGTAATTATTTAAACGATTTGATATGGTTAAAAAAAGAAAAGGAAATTAATAGAGAAGAAAAGAAAGCAATATACATAATGAAAAAGTAGTTTCCTGATCTTTAATGAACTAGCAAATATATTACTGGGGGGAAGAATTCCCTTTTTGATAAGAATTTCGGGGAAAACTCAAAAGAAAGGAAGGAAGGCATTTTCTTTATCTCTTATTTGGTATCAATGACCATTCAGCTTTTTTTTATTTCTACAAATATAGTTTTATATATTGTTTTCTTAGTTTTGCTTACTTCATTCTGTATTAATTTATGTCTTTATATGTTGATCTGAATTCTTTACATTCATGTAACAAAATTTGATTAACTATTTTCCAATCAATGGGCATCTATCTAAATTTTTTGCTACTACCAAAAAATACTACTTTGAACATTTTTGTTTCCATGGTACCTTTTTATTTGCTAGGAATAGCAATGGTATTTTTTTAAGGGTAATGTTTGTAATTTCTCCTTTGCTAATTAATTTTTCTTATTCTGTGCCCACCTGTCATTGGGATATGACTCTTGATATTATATATTTGTGTTATTTCCTTAAATATCTTGGATATTAGACCCTTAGCAAAAGATAGGATACAAAACTTTTCACTGTTAGTAGCTTCCCTTTTCATTCTTCATATTCAATAATTAGCACAGTGCATGACACATTCATTCTAAGAGCTTAGTAAATGTTTATTGAGTTTCTGCCAAGAGTTATACTACTTGTATTTCTTTCATTGATACAAAAGTTTCTGAGCTCATAAATAAAATTGTATATTTTGTGATTGTCTCTATACCTTATTTAATTAACAATTCTCTCATATTCATAGCTAGGGAAGTATTTTGTTATCTTCTAATTATTTTTAATTGTATGACTAATATTTAGGTTTCACATTCATCTTGAGGTTATGATATATTTTATAAAATATTGGGATGGCATATTTCTAATGGATGCATGTTTATGTTAGTGATCACTTTTTTTCTCTAGATAAATGTTCATAAATCATTCTTTGAAAATAAATTTTTTAAAAATTTACCAGGAACAAAAATCATTTATTAATCTATATTAAGCAAACTCTCCTCACTTTTTCAACTTTTTTTTTAGTGAACAAGTATCTGCCTCTTTCTCCCTTGGGGAAAATCCAAGAAAGACAAATCCCCTGAAATATATCAATCAAAATATGACCAAGTTGGCCATGTCCAAAATGTATTATCTTGCCTTTTATTTAGTCCATCTCTAATCTGTCAAAAGGTGAGCTGCAATTCCTCTGGAGTTATATTTTACACAGCTTGATTAGAGTCATTAAGTTTTTCAAAACTGATCTTTTTTTTTTTTTTTAACAATGTTTTTGCTAGAATATAAATGGTTCTGGTTCTGCTCACTTCATTCTCCATCAGTTCACAAATTTACCCTTTCCTTTCCTTCCTATAGACTTCTTTTCCTTTTCTTTCCTATAGACTTCTACTTTCACTTGATGTCAGATACAACCTCTCCCATTGCCAAATATGTCCCTTATCACTCATCTTTTCTTAATCCTTTAAAGGACATCAAAACAACACAAAAATCACTCCCAGGTGCTCCATATTATTTGATTTCTTTTGTGACCTTTGCAGACATTATAGTTCTTAGCTGATGTTTATATCGCTTCCTTCATCAGAATGGAAACATTTCATTCTTATGAAGTATTTTCCAAAGTATTTATCTTTTTAAGTTTCTCTTTATTTTTCTATGTGTATTTCAAAATTTTAACTCAATTCTAGT
This sequence comes from Sarcophilus harrisii, assembly GCF_902635505.1. Lineage (NCBI taxonomy): Eukaryota > Metazoa > Chordata > Mammalia > Dasyuromorphia > Dasyuridae > Sarcophilus > Sarcophilus harrisii. The sequence goes on from NC_045431.1 coordinate 66,809,556, forward strand.
GTTTTCACCAACAATGCTTGGAAGTCTTATATTTAATCATTTCCCCCCTTTGGGAAGTTATGATGGGTAAGTTATTCTTGGTTGTAAATTTCATGCTGTCATTTTCATTTTCTATGAAGTTCTTTTAAAAATATAAATTAGTCAATGAATTCCCTATGTAGACACATTTAAATCTCTAGATAGTTCCCTTTTCTTCCCAAATAAAATGACTTCTATTTTCATAATTTCCTTCTTAAGAACAAAAATTTTATATTTCTTTTCCATCACTCTCCAGTCAAGTTTCCTTATAGAAATTCAACCATTGAAACTCTTCTTTGAATTCTTTGAAGTCTGTTTTCATGTTGTTAATATGCATTGCCAGCTTGGTGCCATATATTTCCATGTAACTATCACTTATTTTTCTCGATCCCATCAAATACTCTCCATGGTTCACTTCTTGAATTTATGGATTCTTCATTCTTGACACATATAATAATTTGATTCCATCTCCTTCAGCCTTTTCTCCTGATTGAAGGGATATAGGGTGAAATATAAAATCCCTCCAAAGAGGGCAGAAATTAGACTCCAGCTCACTCTACTTTTAATTGGCTGCTCTGCCTGGTTCCAATTCTCTGAAACAAGATATTCATCAAGTATTTTCCTCACCTCCACAAACTTGTCCCGCCCTCCACTTTGCTGAACCTTTTTGTTGTTGACTATCCCCACTAGATTGTAGCCTCCTTGAGGGTGAGGGCTATCTTTCTTTTTCTTCTCTGTATACCCAACACGTAGCACAGGGTCTGGCACAGAGGAGCTGATTTAAAAATGTTTATTGAGTCAAATTGAATTAATAACCAGACCATTCCAGCACCATATTGTAGGCATACCTTGGATGTTTCCAAGTCTTCAGTATGACTCTTTGTTTTAGGGTTTTATTTCAAGCTATTTATCATCCACACATTGAATATTTTTATTTAGTCATCTAAGGCCATATGTTATGTTGATGTCTCTGTTCTTCAATGTTGTCTCCTGTAAATTACCTATTGGTCCTTTCTGCTGTCATTATTTTTAATATATTTGTCTGTAATTTTCAGACTTGGCAGATTCAGGGAGACAGTTTTTACCCTCTCCTTTCTTTTTAAAGCACGTATGATTAGATTTTTCAATACTCCCTACAAATATATTTTATAAGCTTTTTTTCTGGCCAGTTTCCCATCATTCCTGTACTTTAAGTTATGACAGAAATCTAAATCCCAATGTCAGAAAGCATCTTCTTTGCCAACTCTACTCACATTGCAACTTACCTTTCATTCTGAATTCCTCATTTTCAAAAGTTAGGAGAACAGAAAACACTTCCACAAAGAGTGTTGTTGTTAACTTTGGGTTCAAGACAATATATTCCCTAATATTGTTTTCTGGAATCCTCCTGTTGTCCCTTGTCAGGCCTGCCATATTGTGCCTATTCGATCTGGAAACTTAGCAGATCTTATTGTTTATGCCAGATCAGCACATACCTGCTTATGTACCCCTCAGTCATCATGGTTGCCCTTGTCTTCCTCAAAGGATTGCTGGAGAACTTCTGATCAAGTACCACTTGTGAATCAATCCATTGTTCCTTAGAACAAGGGTTCTTAAACTGGGTTCTCAGGATGTTCTTTTTCTTTTAAATGATAATTGTATTTCAATGTAACTGGCTTCCTTTGTAATCCTATATATTTTATTTATGTATTTAAAAATGTTATTCTGAGAAAGCATTATTATGCTTTACCAGTTTGCTCAAATTGTCCAATTCTGCTCCCCCCAAAAAGATTAAGAACCTCTGTTTCAAAAATTGAGTGTGCTTCCTCCATAGTTGGAAATGGTCCAACTATATCCTTTTGAGGAAGACCTGCCTTGACAGGGTCATGATATTCTTTTCTCCAAATATATACCACTGACTTTCTCTCCACTTTCTGTTCTTCTGTCCACCAGGCAAATGCTAACTACAAGTTCCATTTCTGGACAGCCTCTTAACCTCCAAAAATTAAGGTCAAATCCCTCGATTGTCTACTCCCTGGATAATTTCTTAACCTTCTGTATTTATTTCTGACTCTCTGGACTTAGTTATTTTGGGAATAGCAGCTATCCTTTTGTCTACTGGGGAATGTGGTACTAGACTTCTCTTAACTCAGTGAACATATTCTTTGCCCTTGGATGCATATCTCTTGCACTTTAATCTTATGTCACTTCAGGTAAGGGTACAATGGACAATTTTGGCAGGTATTTTGACCCACATATTTTCTTTATCTGGTCACCTTGAATCTTTAACAACTCAGATCTCCTTATAATAGATAGCAAAGTGACAAGTCACTTAGACAATATCCAAAATGAGCAAAACAGGAAATGATTGAGTAGTTAGAACCAATGAAGATTAAAAACCCATGAAAGAAGAGAGAGTAAGAGAGGAGAAAAGAGGAAGCTAGCAATTTCATGTATCTACTTGATTGTACTAGAGAAAATACTGTGTTTTCAGTTACATCTGTACACCCAGATAAGAATCATCAGTAGTTAGGTTACAAAGTATAGTGAAAGATGCCACAAAGTGGTACAGTGGATAAAGTACCTGATGAAGTCAGGAAGATCTGAGTTCAAAACTGGTCTCAGACATTTATGTGACCATGGATAAGTCAATTAATTCTAATTATCTCACTTTCTCATTTGTAGAATGAGCCATTTTAGTTTCTTTACTGAGAAAATGCCAAATGGGATCACAAAGGGTTGGACATGACTGAACAACAAGTGAAATGCAGTAAGTATACCAATATATGACTTTCCAAATTGGTTTAATGAATCATTCTCAGTATTTCTTATGTTTGCAGAATACTATGATTATGGATAAAAAAGGAAAATAATTTGGCCTTAATTTCTTTATGTCTGAGTAGAAAAACAAAAAACAAAAAACAAAGAAGCACAAGACATTTTGACCATAAATTTAAACACTTACCAAGAACTTAATTTCTTCTCATTGGAACTTGAATCCCTGTCAAATTATATGAAAGCTGATTTTCTCTTATGTTTGAATTGGTCGTTTCTATAATTTGCTGCTCAAAAGGGTTGTTATGGTGAGATCGTTTGCATTTATTTGTGAAGAGGTTTTCTATAGATGCAATGTTAAAACTCTGAAATTGTCTTCTGCTTTCTAAAAGTCTCACAATGGGTAGAAAGGAGACTATGGAGACCATATCAAGGGACATCTATTATTATATCCTTCCTTTGGTCTCTATTCTCCTTGAATAAGAATGCTTACTCCAGAGAGAGCATTTCAAAGGCATTAATTCCTCAGATGAACATGGAAGAATGAAGGCTAGTTGTAGGAATAATTGTAGGTCTTCCCTTCTTCCTCCCACTAACTCCTAAATGAAGTCTTTTGCAAATATAGTCTTAAGGTTTATATAAAAGGAAGAAATTTAGTCTAAACAAACCAAGTTCATTTAGTAGCTTCATGATTTCTTTTCACCTGCTATTTCATGAGGACACTGATTTCCACTTTATATCCCCTGAGAAAGAACATTATCATATTATGAAGAACTAAATTAGCTCCCTGACCCAGCAGACTGAGGTTAGCTATTTGCAAAGAAAACTTGCTGCTTTTGTAGGCTGACTTCCTTAGGAACAGGAAATTTAGGCTGTGAACTGAGAAGTACTCATTGTTCCTTTGAAATGAATTTAATAGAACCAAGGACCAGAAAACAATTCTCAGTCCCTAAAGGATAGAAGGTTAACCAAATGCCAAATTACATTACCTTGGTGATTGGAAACTTTATCATAATTATTTTGGAAAGATGAGAAGAACTTGTGATTTCTTTAACATAGGGAACTCTGGATATGGAACCTCCCCCTACTAACATTGATCATAAGCCATCTATGACCTGGAACGTATTCCAACAATGCAAGTTACAGTCCATTCATAACCAAACAGATAAATCTTAGGAAGTTGCTGGAGGCATATTGAGATTAAGTGACCTGTCCAGGAATACAGACAAGTATCACAGGCGAATTTCAAACTCAAAATTTTCTGACTCAAAGTCCAGTCCTCTCTCCCCCTGTGCTATGTTCCATCTCGTTCTCATCACTGTTACTATTTCAGACAACACTTCTATATCTTTTACTTAGCAGGAGCCCTTTTTCAATTTATGGAAAATTTTTCTTCTTTCATACCGAGATAAAGACCAAAATACAGAATTACCCTTCTCATAGACTTATGTGAAGAGATCATTCTTATTCCAGGGAGACAATGTAATATAATGAAGGATGCAAAGTGATACCCACTTTAAATTAGGCTGAAGGATTTAAAGCCACAGGGCAGATTTCAAATGCTGTCTCTTATTTGAGTAAGCTTTATCTCCCTAGACTTCAGTTTCTTTTGCTTTGAAGGAAGAGGATTGAACTAGATAAGCTCCCTATCAGGGCAATATCTAAAATCCCATAATGCACCTGACAGGTACTCTGGCAGCCTTTGCCTTAAGGTCTCCTGTGAGTGGGAATAACTGTCACTTGTGGCAGCCAGTTCCCTTTTGGGGTTGCTCTAACTGGGAGAAAGTTTTTCTTTATATCAAGACTAAATCTGACACTGTCATTTCAACTTGGTCCTGGTTTTCTCCTCTGGGGCCAAGTAGAACATGGGTAACCCTTCTGATATGTGTCTTCCACATTGGAATAAGCTCTTATTTGCCCTCCAAGATCTTATTCATTGGCTAATCAATGACAGTTTTAATGCTTTAAGAATTTATGATTTCAATGAAAGTCAATATAGAGTCCAACCTGATTAAATGCTCATTGAAAACTTATTTTTTTTATTATAATTTTTTTATTTACAAGATATATGCATGGGTAATTTTTCAGTCCTGACAATTGCAAAACCTTTTGTTCCAACTTTTCCCCTCCTTCCCTCCACTCCTTCCCTAGATAGCAGGTTGACCAATACATGTTAAATATGTTAAAGTATACGTTAAATACAATATATATATATATGTCCATACAGTTATTTTGCTGCACAAGAAGAATCGGACTTTGATCATTGAAAACTTATAATAATTTCTTATTATTTTGTTGTTTTATTCATGTCTGTTTCTTTGTGACCCCATCTGGGGTTTTCTTGGCAATAACTTAGTAGATAGCTACTACTTCATAATGCATCTGCTGATGATTCAGCATGGCTGTAGGGAATGAGTAGTAGAACCATAAATAGGGATCTTTTGGGAGGAGGCCATAACCAACAATATGTAAGGCAAGAAGCAGGAAGTATTCCCTCTAATTAACTTAAGCCTAGATCCTGCTTCAGATCAGAGGAATCCATCATTGGGGAAACTGTCATGATGAAAAAAAAAAAAAAAAAAACTCATTAAAGTATAGTTACTGGGGGAAAAAAAAAATGGGCCATTTGCTATTTTCATATTTTAGTCAAATGTTCCTGCTAAATTCTAAGCCCTGTTTCTTTATTGCTAATGGACTGAAAGGCTTTGAGTACCTTTAAATTTGATGATCTTGGCCAAAATTCCACTCACCCTGCCACAGATAAAACTTAATGGGTAATATGTCAGGCTTTAGGATAAAGAATGAGAAAATCTGTGATTAGCAAAAAGTACCACAGAAAAATCATTGATTATCAACATGATTATTAGAATTATTTCAGATTCGCTTTCAATAATAACTTTCAAGATAACTGCCTTATGTCCCACAAAGAATTATGGTCAAAATTGGGAGGATATAGGTGTTCTAAATCTCATGTTAATGTTCTGATCCTTGCATTTCAAATTGGAAAGTGAAGGTTTAGTAAGGCATAAAGAGTGTGGGATTTGGGTTTGGAGAACCTGGGATTAAATTAGGGCTCTGAATTTTTCAATTTGGATGATCTTGAGCAAAAGTCATGTAATTCCCCTTAAAATTCCTACATTTCTAAAGGTCTGATCTGATTTTCCAAAGACACAAAGTTACAGATATGCTATTGATGATTTATAAGCTCTTGATTCCTAAAAATGTAAACCTAAAAGCATTTTTTTTCTGGAAGAAAATGGGAGAAGACTACAAAAATAATGATAATGTTGAAATCTAAGATCTTGTTGCCAGGGAAAATGATAATGAAAGCATCAGCAACATGTTTAAAGCAATGAACACCTAGGTAATGCCAGTTTTAACATGCTTTCAGAACTATTAAATAGATCATAGCATATTTGAAAAATATGCTAAGAAAAATCTGGACAATATTTGTAAACACAGGTCCTATCACTTCAAAATAGTTATATAGAAAGATGAACTTTTTCTTATCAAGGAGGGAACACATGATACAAAATTAAGAGAAATTCTTTTGGAATAAATAGATATTACTTCATCAAAAAATTTTAAAGGCTGACCATATGTATCTGATATTGCATTTTTAAAATGAACCCTGAAGTGGATGGATTGAATTTATGGATGGTTACCTTTGGATAGAGCCATTACAAAGATTATAATCCAAGGCTGATACCAAAAGGTCCTTCTTGGGGAACATCTACATGAATTCAACCAACAATAGGTCAATCAAGAAGCATCAAATTACTGAAAAAAAAAAAAGGGAATGGCTTATAATATCAATTCAAAGCCAGCTCATTGCTACCAGAAAGTGTGGATGGGTTATACTTAAGAGTGTAGACTTATAGATCAGTGCAAATTTTGCAAAGAAAGAGCATAAACTATTCAGCACAACAAGATGCAAAACATATAACAACAAAGTACCTAGAAAGACTCAATCAGGTAGCTAGAGTTTTACATCAAAAACTCACTATATTTCATAGGCCAATAGTGGATAAATCCCCATCTAACAAATCAGACCATAAAATATTCTTCATAATTCAACCAATAAGCTGAATTGGAATTGCATGATTATTAGAAACATAATTATTATACTAAATCACTCATATATAACATTGTTGCATAAAAATTTTAAAACAATATTTTAATGGATCTATCCATATAAAATATCCCTAAACTCTAAGTAATATGGAACAAAAAGATTTTAAAATAGAAACTCAGTAGAAAAAACCAGTCGTATGAGAATAGGACATTGCACATATTATCCCAATCATTCTATATGCTGCTAAAGTAAGCCTAGAGAATATAAGCTTAAGAGCTAGTAATTTCATTCAATTCCTAAAAAGCAATTATTTTATCTTCCTGTGCAATAGCCCACAGAACTTTACATAAAAGAATAATAGCAGGATAAAGCTTTGTCCCAGGACTGTTTTATCTGAACTCCACTTAAAAAGATAAGAAGAATGAGATGAATAATAATGATATTAATATTACATTTAAATAGCTGATGTTTATATAGGGCTTTAAGGTTTTCAAATCAGTATGTCACATACTACCATTCCTCAAACTATTGAATTGTCCCGACCTATGAGAGAGCCATGCCCTTGATCATTACTCACAAAGGTTCTATTTCTATCTTCATGAATTCCAAAATACTTTTGATCATAATCTCTTATATCATCTTTATGCTTAAAAACCCTTAATTTCTTCATCCTTATTTAATCTTTGATGCTGCTATCTCTTCTTTTTTTTCTCAAACTATCCCCCCTACACTGGAAACATTCTCTGACATCCCTTATATTGAATGCTCAGTGAAATAATTCAACTTTACACTGTGGTCTACTTTGGCATTCCTTGTTCCATTTTCCTATCACTGAATATAATTAAGAGATCACTGGAAACTTTGGAGAGAATAGTTTAATTAGAATAATGAAGTTAAAAGCCAGAGGGAAAATATCCCTTAAGAGTTAGAGCTATCACCAGGGTGAGGCAAATAAGGCTTTGAAATAGACATCAAAATTTTAAGGATACTAAAATTTAACATATTCTTTCCTTCTGCTCAACTGAATTTATCTTTAGTAATTAATTATTCTCACATCATGAATTACCGACTTGATTTTTGCTTGCCCTGATTATCTGAATTGATATTATGGCTTGGCTTAAATTTAGTCAGAGGCTAGAATGTCATTTTAAAAATAGAATATAGAAATTCTCATGTAATTAAAGCCTAATTTCAATTATACTGGGGAGGAAGGGCAGGGAGGATTCTCTTTCATATCATGTTCCAAGATGGCTGCAAAACATTGACAAATGCAATAAAAATATGGATCTTGACAACCAAATCTCTAATCTTTAGTAAGAACAATTACCAAAGAAATAGTCTAGAATTAGTCTGGGTTGCAGTTCTGAAAGAAAACTCAAAATCCCTAAAGCCCTTAAGATTCAGAATGCAAAGAATTCTAAGAGACAATTGAATTGTGCAATTTTTATGAGCATATCTGACATCCTGGCTTTCCACTAGACTATGTGCAGTCCCTGGAGTATTCATTTCACCTTGGCTTACCTCAGCCTCCCCTTAGGGAATCAGGCATTAGTAATTTTCTAAGATAATAAACTGTGGGTCCAAATAACAATAGTTACTTTGGCCATTGACAGCCTGAACAGCAATGTCAATCACTCAAGAGTCTCATGGACACCATGACATTTTCTCATTATGAAACTCTCAAGAACAATTACCTATTAATGAATAAAAGTCAGGGCTGGTGGTTTTGGTTCTGAAGCAAACCATTTGCTATAGGCAGCCTGATTAGACTTACTTCTCAATTGAATCTGTGCTATATGGATTTGATTGTGGTTGTGGGGCAGAAGGGCTTGATTCTATCATTCCATCTTCTTGTTAGCCACCTTGCACCATGATAAGTTATTTCATTCTTTGTGAAAATAATTTAAACTCCATTGCCCAAGAGATGGGCAATCCACCCAAACTTTCCCACTCTAAATTTTTCTATTTTAGCTGAGCATACTGCTGAACTTCCTGTTACACCAAAATTCATAACCTTGACATCATCATCATGATACACTCTCCCTCTCCCTCATCTTTTAGGTTCAATCACTTGCCAGTTCTTATTGATTCTGTTTCTTAACATATCTAGTATTTGCCTCTCTCTCCACTTACATAGCTACCAGTCTAGCTGAGGTCCTCGTCATTACCTTACCCCTGAACTAGTATAATAGATACTTTATTGGTGGTATTCTCTACTCAGCACAACAATAAAATTTATATATATATATATATATAACATGTAAAGTATTTGTTTGACCACATAATATACCACGCTCAAGAATCTTGTGTAGTTCCCTATTGCCTTTAGGGTAAAATAAAAAATTCCTTTTTTCTGGTATTTTAAGCCCTTTACAATGTGGTATGAAAAACCTGCTCTTTTCAAACTTATTTTACATTATTTTCTCCAAGCATTTTACATTTCAGTCAAATTGGGCTATTTACTCTCTCTTCTTACTATATAACATTCTATCTCCTACTTCCATATTTTTGGATAGACTATATACCTGCAATGCATACTCTCTTCATGCTCTTCTCTTAGAATCTTCTGTTCCTTTCAAGGCTCAGCTCATGTACCATCATTTATGGAAAGTCTTTCTTGATCTCTTTATTTGTTAGTGTTCCCTATTCCACCTCAAATAATTTCATATATATACATATATAATATACCTATATATATATAACTATCTACTTATGTTATGGTTATATGCATATACAGTTATAAACTTATAGTTATCCCTTCTACATCACAACATTTCCCATTTCAGTTTTGATATATCACATGTCGGCAAAAGAAATGAAATAGGAATTTTGTGGAAGTTTTGTGGAAGTTGTAGATGACAAGTGAAGGCTTTTGAATAAAATAGAAAAGGTTTAGAAACTCAGAAATGCATAAAATATATGTATAATATTAACATAAATTTTATAAGAAGGTACTGTAAAAAAGAATATGTATAAAAGAAAAATTCAGTCCACAGAGGACCAAAAATTTTTGTATGGATTTTCCAGATCTCAGGGGTGCAGTGGCCCTATCCCCTATGATGTGAAAAGGATGACTGTATGTATGTTTGTATATGTGTGTGTCTGTGTGTATATGTGAACAATGATAAATAAATATATAATTTATAAATATATATATAAATATATTTATAATATATAATATAAATATAACATATTTAATAAACATTATTTTTATTATAATATAATATATTAAATATTATTAATAAATATTATTATTAATAAAAATAAATATAATATATAAAATTATACATATGCCATAATGCAAAAATATAAAATAATATATAGACTAATACATATATATGCTATACATACATACATACATATATCTTTTTTTCATGCTGCATATTATCTTCCCCTTAAACCCTCAATCCATGTAACCTCTATGAGCATAGGGATTGTTTTTCTTTTTGTCTTGTTAGACTGGGATTTATTTTATCATTGGGGAATTCTTTTTCTAGCTGTTTCTCCTTCTGGTTTCACCTTTTACTTATAGGAAATAGAAAGGCAAAAGTTAGGAATTCTAGAATACCTGTAAGCTGTTTGTTTTTCTCTTTTTTGAATGAAATGATATTTCATTTTTGAAGCATAAGCTGTAAACCCAAACAGAGCTGTTAGGGACACATTTTGCAGCATGTTCTAAGTAGTTATATAAATGGAGAAGACCACATATATTATTTGATGATGGAGCCTAAGATTCTGAGGAATATTCCCTTTTATGACCTAACTCAGAGATCAGGAAAGACTTTTTAAGTGCCCAGAAATATGGCTAATGAAAGTTGAGTTTCATGGTCCCTGTCCTCAGTCTCAGCCTTCCCACATTGCTGAGAGACAATCTTCTCAAGGAGAAACAAAGCCTACGATAAATCCATATACTTTTCAAGCTTCAGTTAGGATTAAATGTTTGAGGGGAAAATGATGATAAGAAAGAAGGAAGGGAATTTTTTTTTTTTTTTTTTTTTGCTGAGTTTTCTTTCTTTTCTTAGAAAAGGATGGAACTTGAAAGGAAGTCTGGAGCTTGGTCATCTTTCTTCCGAGATGAGTTATTTCATTGACATCTCTTCTTCAGTTGTCAACTTCTTTTGTGTCAGTTGTTCATAATATGAACCCAGCAGCTTGAGTGAGTTTTGTCAATGTAGGATAGATAGGAATGTGAGGGAACCATTCTAATAATTGCTACATTTCTGGTAATTCTCCCTGAAGAGACATTCTCCCAATCTGCCCCCTCCCACATTCCCATACCCCCCAAACCAAATCCACAACAAAAACAACTGAAGAGAGGAATTCCTATTAGGAAAAAGCCTCACTTGAACCCAGTATTCAAAGATGCTCTGGAATAATACTATTCCTGTTAAAGAATTTCTTGAACTAACAAAATAGTCTCTCTGTGTCCCTCCCTCCTTTTTTCTCTACCTCCATCTCTCCCTCCCTCCCTCTCTGTCTCTGTCTCTGTCTCTCTTGGTCTCAGTCTCTCCCTGCCTCTATTTGTCTGTCTCTGTCTCTCAGTCCCTGTCTCTGTCTCTCTTTTTATGTGTAGGAAGAGGAAGCTATCAGGAATGTGTCCAGGAAATAATTAAAGGATTTACAAACTAAAAAGAGAGAAGAGCCAGGATGGCACCATGCCATTAATACCAGTTTTTAATTGCATTATGAGGTGGCTGGGAAGAGGGAATATAAACGGCAGTATGAGGATTTAAGTTTAGTCTAAGATTGGGATGAGACTAGTGATTTCATTGATATAGGAAACTCTCAGCTGAGGAAGCTCCATCAGGTCAGTAGCTTCTCTGAAAGAGAAGAGCTAAGTATTGAGAACTTAAGTCACATACCCAGAGTGTTCCAGAGGCAAAATCTGAACCCAGAACTTCTTGGCTCTAGCCGTTCTACATAGTATAAGAAAGAATTTTAAAAATCTGATTGGATTTGTGATCTCATTAATTAGACTCCTTCCCCCCCAGAGCACATTTCACAACTCAAATAGATCTGTTTGTGGACAACTTTTGTTTAACTTCCCTAGAGGAATGTAAGCTGGTCAAAGACAAGCATTTTTAAAAATTTCGTATCCAGCACAATGTCCCAAATGGAAAAAATATTTATGCTTTTCTGTAAATCTACCACAGAAGATTCACCCACCATATTGCAACTTCTTGAGCTCTTCATTTGCATGGGTACCTACAAGGAGCATGGATTGCTTACTGGTCATCCATTAGTCGGGCTATATGACCAATATTCTGCATTTACCAATGGAAAAATCTTTATAATGACATTTTTACAATACTTTGCAACCTTTCTTGCTTATCTCCTATATTTTATTCACATTTACCAGGTGCTTTTCCCTCTTTGGGTGACACAGGATTTTAACTCTCTGAGACTATGATATTGTGAAAGATAAGAAAGAATTTCATGATAACAAGGAGATTTACCTTTTAGTCAAATAAAAAGGGAGTTTGTTAAATCCCCCTTTTTAGGGACTTAGAAGTCTTTAAATATTTATTAGACATGATTCTGTCTGAAAACAGGATTTGGGGACTAGACAAAGCCTCTACAGCCTCTTTAATTGATAGATTTTAAGAAGTTCTCTAAAATTTCTATATCACATGTGAAACAAGTCTATCTGAACTTGATACCACGTGCAAATGCTTTGTTTCCTATATCCTATATCATTGTCCCAATCTCCCAATCTAGTTTTCAGGCTGCTGCCAGGTATTTCACATAGATAGAGGCAATTATGTAATACCTTTTTAAAAAAATCTTCAGAATCTCTGTATTAGCCACCAGATAATGTTCAAACTCCTTTGTCTAGTGTGGAGGTTTTCTTGGGGGCCAGCCTTAGTCTTAGTTGAAATAAATAATTACTTCGAAATCTCAGCCAGCTGGTAAAGGTTGCAAACGTTTATTTCTCCTTACAAATTAGCCCGGTTAGTTAATGCCTGTCTCTCTGCCTGGCTCCAAGAGAATCTTGTAGCTTTGTCCTTAGCTTCTGCCCCTGCTTTCTTCAGCCTCCAGCCAGCTCCGACTCGTGGCTTCTCAATCTCCAGTCTATGGCAGGTAGTCTTTTCTTCCAGAGTGTTCTGTCTCAGAGGCCTGTTGATGTTCCAGAAAAATTCTTTTGCTCCAAGAGCTTCCTTCATTTATGTGATCTCCCAAAGGTTAACTCCACCTTCTGGAGGGAGAGGGATTCTGGGTTATCTCCCAGAGTGCTCTCTGGTCTTAAGGAAGGTGTGAATTCAGCTCTCATATAAGCCCTGAACTCTCGTGTGAACTCCATTGAGTACTTAGATACTTGAGCTCTCTAAAGGTGTGAACACAAGCATTGTTCAATCAGTTCCACTTAGTATCTTGTTTCAAGTTCTGGACCAAAATAATTCTTTCTAAGATTAAATTAACTCCAATGTCTTTAACACTTTGTAAAGAAATGTCTTAACACTTTAGTAAAGATTCCAACATCTCCCCTTTTCTTTTGATTTAGAACATAGGTGGTCATAACCTCCTTGACTTCTTAAGGAGGTGAGAACTCCAAAAAGGTGATCATGCCTTCCCTGACATCTCAAGGTGTACATACAAGATATACATAAATCCATCAATATGGTAGGCATTACACATAGTTACATAAGCACATAGCAATATAGTACAGGCTAGTAGTAGTGTAACAAACAACATGAATTAACATGAGAATTTACACATTAAAACATTGTCCATTAGTTCATGTGCCAGGAATCCAATGATTCCTGTAAGCTTTGAGGTAAACAATTTTTCATATACAACATTATACATGTCCATAAGTTCTAAAAATAGTCCAAAAGGAACCTATTGTCCATCAATATAACACAGTCTAGTAGCAATGTAACAAATAACATGAATCAACATGAGAATTTGTACAATTGTCCATAAGTCCTAGAAATAGTCCCAAAGAAATCCATTGTCCATTAATGTGCCAATAATAGATTTTAAAGTTATTTTAACAGTCTCATTATCAGCCATGCTCTTTCAGTATCAGATGTTTCTTGAATCTTCTTGAAACAGTCTCTTCTTGTGTTAGAAATCCAATGATTTATGAAGATTTTAAAGTTATTTTAACAGTCTCATTATCAGTCATGCTCCTTCAGTGTCAAATCTTCTCCTTTGTTTTGAGGTCTTTCTCTTTATCATCTGGTAATTATATTGGAGCTGTTTGCACTGAATACGGCTCCATTGGGTTAAAAAATCTGTATTCTCTCCAACTGTAATCCTGATTGCTTTTCTGTTGGTTGATGATATCAGAGTCTTGAATTTCTAAAGATTCTCTGGGTGTAACCTCAGCTGCTATCATGCCCCACCTGTCCTTTGATTGATACTTAGGAGCTGAGCCTTGCCTTTCACTTCTCTGAGTCAATCTACATTCAGAGGCCCAGTGAAAGCCTTGATTGCATTTTGGACACGGGGTTTTGGGTCTTCTCTCACCCTGTCTTCTCATTCTATCTCCATATCTGCAATGGGCCCTCAAATGTCCAACTTTTCCACACTGAAAACACCGACGAGTTTCTCTAGAATTCCGTTACCAAGAGGGACCCTGTCTTTCCATGTTCATCATAATTTGGGTATAATAAGCATTTGTGCCCACTGTGGCACAGCGTCTTATAATCTCCTCTAAAGGAGCATCTTTGTCTAGTCTTTAACACTTTGTAAAGAAATGTCTTAACACTTTAGTAAAGATTCCAACAGTCTAGCATTCAAGGCTTGTTAACACAATATGGGGTCATCTTACTTTTCCAGTCTTCTTGTATATTCTTCTTCACACACTTTTTGTGTTAGTCTAGCTGGGCTACTTTTTGCCTTTTAAATTTACTGTACCCTTTTCCTGTTTCCGGGTCTTTGCTCAAGCTTTACATGAATGTCTGAAATACCCATTCTTCCTGTCCCACTTTGACAATTAAATTCCCCAAATGTCACTGTTTTTAATAGAAATTTGCCTTGTTCCCTGACTAGGTAATGAGCCTCCTTCTCAAACTTCACAGAGCAATTAATTTTGGAACTTCCCACATAATATTTTGTTTTATAGTTACATATGATCATACCTTCCCACAGTCTGAACCTCATTCTTACCTCTTGTCATCATTGAAGGAAGAAAAGAAGAATTTGTTAAGTATTTACTATGTGCTAAGCTGCAATACAGATAATATCTCAATTTATCCTTATAAGGACCTTGACATACAGATGATAGAGATGATGTCCATTTTAGAGTTGATGAAACTGAGACAGAGGACTGTTAAGGGACATGCCCAGGAGCATCGAACTAGTAATGTCTGAGGGAGAACTGATTTGTGTCTGATTCCAGCCCAGTGCTCTATTCACTAAGCCTCATGACCAGCCTTTTTCCTATCATTTATTTTCCTGATAATATCCTTTAAACCCTCTTTTATGTAACTCCTTGTTTTCAATATACTGCAGCCTGCTAAAGATCTATCATATGTCTTCTAGGTGATCTTCAGATCAGTTCTTCAGATACTAGGGAGCATGTTTCAGGGGTTTTGACTTCAAGGAAAAGGCTGCAGGAAAGGCAGTAGGGAACACAATTTCCCAGAGGCATTGCCCCTTTTCACTCTCACCTTTCCTGGGCAGGCTGCCTAGTCTCATTCTGAAATCCAAGAAAGTGATTGACCTGTGCTCGCCTCGTGGCTAGTAGAGCTGTGTTACTGAAAACGCCCCATGTATGAAGAACAGGGTTTTAACTTTAATTAAAATAGGCTTGGGGAAAATGTATAACCTGGAAAGAAAATGGCATAAGGTATTTTGCTTCAAAGGATAAAAATGCTAATTCTGAGAAGCTAAATGTTTCAGCAATGAGACTAGAAGGGATTTTCTTAAAAACCTTTCTCCTCTCTGGAAGGATCAGGGACTATTTTCCCAACTGTGTCTTCTTCTGTCTGCTTTTAGCTCTTACAGCCAGCAGCCATGCAAATGAGGAACCTACTTTCATCTAAGATGGTGAAGATGATTACTTGAGGGCTCCAAATGCTGAAAGGTGGGAAGCTCACCTCTATTTTCTTAACTGGATTAGACAACCCTGAACTGGACATCACTCAATTAAGGTACTCTCTTGGCCAAGATATTTTTCTTCATGGGCAAAAATCAAGAAGTCAAAAGTTATGAACCAGCCAGGCAATCCAAACAATTTACTCATTCAACTATTTTCTGAGCATCTCAAATGTGTCACTGAGAAATCAGGGAATGAAAGTGATTTGGGACACAGGATTCAGGGCAATTCCTTTTGCCTTTGCTGGCAATGAATTCCTATCCTTAAGCAAGGCTCTGAAATTCCTCAAAGACCAAAGCTCTTTTATCTACTAACACAGTTATTTAAAGAAATAGATTTTCACTTGGATTTCCATACCTTTTAACTTGTGTCAAATCTAAGCCCTGGAAGGCTTCCTTATTTTCCACCCAATTAATGAATTATATGGTTCAGTTCCTCTAACTTCAATCTAACAGCATGATTATGGTAAGTAGAAACTTGGTTCTTACTCTTGCTCACTAAACAGACTGTTCTCTGTTGTAACTGGGAACCTAATGTCTGAATCCCTCCCTCTGTTCTTTAGGAAATGAATGTTCTACCTACACCTCCTGAGAGAGCAATGATGGACAAATTGTGCACAAGGGGACACGTTTTTGGACATAACCCATATGGGAATTTATTTTACTTGACTATGAATTTGTTATGAAAAAAAACCAGCTACTTTTGGTTACTCTGATATTTTTAGTTTGATTATAAAATTAAGTTCCCTAAATAAGGGATTGCTATAAACTCCCTTTAGTCCTTAAAAAGATGTGAAAAATTTAGTAGTATCTTTTGAAAAAAATCATCTTAAAATAATGATAATAGGTGTTCCAAAAGCATAAATATAGGCTGTAAGTTGCAATTCTGGGACAAAGCAGGAAGTCATCTTCTCTACATTGATAGGATGAACTTTTATGATTGGTTAATATTAAAATATACATATTAAAATTTCCTGCCTCTAATCAGCATTCTCTTTGCTCAAAAAGTCCTTAGCTGCTGGTCTGCTGAATGTCTTTATTTTCAAATGATCTGAAAGGTGGTCAGTTTGGATTAACTACTGATATATTTTAAAGAGGATCACTCAGTGAATTTTACAATATTTAAAATGTATTTGATTTTCATTGTATTTGTAGAACTTAGAAAATGAGATATTTTATGATTTATAGCTTCCTTCATGTAAAAAATAACTTATGAAAATTGGTTTGTCACAGAGGGTCTCGTTGGATAAATGTTTTCTGTTATGTCATAAAAAAAAAATTAAATTCTCTCCTTTAGGAAGATTCTAAAAGAAGCCAGATTACCATAGTCTCTTTAAGTCTGAGTTATCTATCGATTTAGCAAATAGCTAGATGGAGAAGACTTTATCATTCAGTAGCAAATAGTTTAGAATAAGACATAATAAAATAATCATTTAAAAAGCTAATTTCCTTACCAGAAGAAAGGGGAGTTTGTCCAGAGATAAGTCCCCATTTCTGGCAGCTGGAGAAAAGTGAGCCAGAGGTTAAGTTCCTCTTTCCATTCTAAGTGTAGACATGTATTCTGCAAAGGAAGGTGGAGGACTGACCGCTAACTAATAACCACAAGGTCCTCTTTTCCAGTATACTTTCTGATTAATAAAGTTACCAACATGTGAAGGAAAGGACGTCTGGCACAGGATGAAGAAAGTCTAGGAAAAACTAACTAGTAAGGTAATCTGCTTTGTCCAATTGAATCATGTCCAAAATAGGTTTCTGTCATTTTTCCAATTCCTTTTTTTTGTTGTTGTTACAAAAACCATCTCTGTAAATCATTCTTTGTCTTTGACCTCTGAGGAGTCAGGTGACCTGGTTTAACAGGTTAAATCATAGATGGCTTGATAACTGTCCTCCATTCCCTTTTTATTTTAACTATTCCATTTTAAAGCTACAAGGACTTTTTTCCTTGTGTTTTTTGAGGGGAGGAAAGAAAAGGGAGTAAGAGAGAAAATAAATGTTAGGGGGGAAGAAAATGTATATCCAATAGAACTTTTAAATGTTGCCTCTATTAGATTTTAAACTTCTTAAGAGTAGAGGCAGTTAGATTGCTCAGTGGATACAGTTCTGGGCTTAGAATCAAGAAGAATACTCTTCCTGAATTCAAATTTAGCTCTAAATACTTACTAGCCATGTGAAAATGGGCAAGTGATTTAACCTTATGGGCTTCATCTACAAAATGAGCTGAAGAAGGAAATGGCAAATCATCCTAGTATCTTTGCCAAGAAAACTACAAATGGGGTTACAAAGATTCAAATATGATTGAATATTGATTGAAAGTACTATTGAGGATAGAGGGTGGAATGTTGCCATTGCAAAATCAGAGCTTATTCCCCAATTTAAAATTTCTTGCCCTTTCTAATCTTTGTAGAAGGAGAGAGCACATAAATGCTAGACGTGAGAACTCATATATATGGGGAACTCAGAGGGAAGGAAACTTCCTTTACTAATATATGTATAAATATATTTACTAATAAAAATGTGGATACTTTCTTGAAATTTATAGCTTAGGGAATTGCATTGAGAGATTAAGTGATCTGTCCAGGATCACATAGCTGGTGAGTGAGTCAGTCAGTCAACAAGCATTTTATTTAACACTTTCTATGTGTCAGGCACTATACTGAGTATGAGGGGATGCAAACACAAGCAAAGTCAGAGGTAGTCCTTGAATGTCTGTTTTCTTTTCCCTGAGGCTGTTTTGCTGAAATTATGAACCTTGAACTTGGAATCACAGGAGGAGATTTTAAATGAATAGGTTCCAAGAAAGAGATAAAGGTTACATAAAAATGGATATGTTAGGGAGGGAGCTAGGGACTGACAGCTAGATGTCCAAAAAGGGGACCAGTGTGTTAAATACTTCCATGTGATCTAACATTAATCTGGCTAAAGGGAAAAATGGAATAGGAAAAATAATAACAGCCAGCATTTATATGGCCCTTTAAGATTTATGAGGTGCTTCACAAATATTATATCATTTTACTCTCTCAGCAATCCTGGGAGATAGGTGTAATAATTATCCCTCTTTTACAGAAGAAAAAACCAGGACAAACAAAAGCCAGGATCAAACATGCAGTTTAATGTCTGAGGCAGAATTCAAACTCAGATTTTCGTGATTCTAAAATTCTTATTCTATCCATTGCATCTTAATTAACCTTCCCACTTTTGCTCTAATCTTTACTTCCAAGCTGTTGACTAAATATTTCATCTTGAGAAACTCACAGTATGAACTTATAGACTATATATACTATATGTATTTATATATACACACGCACAATACACATATACTATATGCATATAGTATATGAGTATGTGTATATATAGATATAGGCTGTAGCAAGCTATAGGTACAGAGGAGACAAGGATTTTGCCATTGGAGAAGAAATAGCAGCATTATACTGTATGTGACTCTTTCTATTTCAGCATCCTGACCTCCTGTTGTTGTTTGTTGAGTTCTATTCCTTGGGAGCCCATTTTGGGGGGATTTCCAATATATCCAATACATTGGCTGTACAATGTACATCCAATATCCAACGTATTCTCAGCTTGCATGCAGATCCAGTGGAGCGTCTACTCACAGACTCGGCAAATCCATTTTTTAAAAATGGATTTAATTGAATAGTCTTAATATGTCTAATGGGATGCCCATGTTATAAACAAGGTGGAAGGTCTCCCATGTAGCTTAGCTTCTCACCCAAACAGACTCCCATCCTAATGAAGAAAAGGGAACAAGAGTTTGCTTTTTCCTTCCTCAGCTCATTTTACAGTTGAGGAAACCAAGGCAACCATGTCTAAGTGTCTGAGTCTGTATTTGAACTCAAGTCTTCCAGATTCTAAGCCCAGTGCTCTACCCACTGCATCAGCCATCGCTTGAGAATCAGTAAATAATTCAAGATGATGACAGGGCCCAGGGAGAGTAAAAAAGAACCAATGAAGAGGTAATTATTTCTTGCTCAGCCTTAGAAAACTCCAGCATAAAGCACTGAGAGTATGGGAAGTCATGCTGCCTAGCCCCGAGGGCCTTTTTTTTTGCTGAAAGAAAAAAACAGAAATTCATTTGTGCAAAGTCAGGGAGGAATCCAGACTGGAGACTTTCCATAGAGAGAAGAGAGGAAAAGTCTTATGAGAACTTGCCAGTGGCCTCTCTGTGGCCACTTAGATGGGACAGGTAAAAACAATCAGGAAAAATAGTTTAGGAATTATTCATGAGACCCTGGTGATCTGATCCTAAGACATTCATCACACACTGATCTGAGCCCAAGAAGGTGACCAAGTGCCAAACTGCAGCCAGTAGATCTACAGACTTGGAGGTCTAGGAATAAGGGGACTGATCAAGGGCCAAACCAGTGGGAAGAAGAAGAGGGAAGCTCTTTCCAGATGGCAGCAGCAAGCCTGGGTTGGTAGGGGCAGCTTTAGGGTGGACATGGAGAGTGGCTGCTGATGGAGTGTCAGCACTTGACTGATTATTTGGAGAACAATTCCAGGAGTCCCTCAAGGGGGGATTCTCTTCAATCTCTCTAGCACTGAGGGGAAGCAGTCAAGGACTCACTGGAGAGAGGTTCTTCCAAGATCTTAGGGAGCCTCTGGATTTCATTCAAGTACTCTAGCTCTTGTTCCCTTTTCATCATTGGAATAGGAGTCTGTCTGGGTGAGAAGTTAAGCTACATGGGGGGGCTTTCCACCCTGTTCATAACATGGGCATCCCATTAGCCATATTGACTATTCAATTAAATCCACTAAAAATGTATTTGCCTTGTCTGAGTAGACTCTCCACTGGATGGGCATTCAAGCTGAGAATATATTTCCATTTTCCCACATTTAACCCAATTCCAGAGTCCATGGAATCCCATTCATTAAATAACAATAGGTCTACTGCACCTAATTACCTACCCAATTCTTCTTTACTTTCAAACTGTTGATTAGTTATTCCACTTGAAAAAGCTCAGTCTGAACTTAATTATAAGTTATAGGCATATGAAGCAGAAGGACTTTGTTGAGGTAGAAGGAATACCAGCAGGATACCACATATATATCTATACATCTCTCTCTCTCTCTCTCTCTATATATATATATGTGTGTGTGTGTGCGCACACACACCCCTCTTCCCCTTCCCAATACTATGATGCTCTACTTAAGGATCATCAAATCTTCAAGACAGTTTCGAATGGTAGTACACACTGAGCCCCACAGTGAGTCCAAAAGGACTACTGAAGAGGGGCCATAATTTTACATTTAACCTTGGAAAACTTCAGCCTAAGCACAGAGAGTTTAGGGAGTCCTCACCTACCATTGGGGAAGTTTCCCCAAGAAGACAAAAAAAAAAAAAAGAACTCTTTCTTACCCACTCCCTTGCAGACAACAAGGAAAGCAAACATAAACCCAACTATACTTGATTTACTCCATCCAGTTTTAGGATATGAGAAGCAAACACACCATTTTTAAAGCAAACACACTTAAATCAATTGTTTTAGGAAGATTCTGAAGATTAGATGGCAGAGTAAGATCCCGGACACTGAAGTCCTTTCTTGAACTAAACTGCCAAGTGTTCCAGCTCCAATGGGCTGGTCACATTGTTTGGATGCCAAACTTATACTTTTCACAAAGACTATTTTATGGAGAATTGTATTTGTATATATATGTATATGTATGTATAAAACTAATTTTCTCTTCATCTTGGAACTTTTATCATTGATAAAATCAATGTCAAATTGATACTTGACAAAAATATTTTCCCCACTGGGAAGTTGTGTTTCTTCTACCATCATGATTGATTTTATTCAAGCAAAAGCTTTTAAAATTTTGTGTGACTGATATTGTCTATTTCTCCTGTCACACGGATAGTCAGAAGTCTCCTGAACTGCCAGAGCGTGGTACTTTCCAAGGATCTGAGCATGGATTATCTGATCCCTTCTCAAAACACATATGTAATTGAGAAACTTTTGATAGATCCCTTGATCCCTGGGACTAGAGTAGATTTAAAGTTGATTGGCTCCTAAGCAATGAGGAACCAGCTATCTCAGTGGGTGATGAAAATTGTAAAAAGCCTCATCTTTCCTTTGCTTTTTAGGGAGTTAGTGTCAACTTTCCTCTGAACTTCTAGCCAAGAAGAAAGGTGATTGTTCACCCACTCCCCCATCCTCAACCCAAAATAATTATGGCTACAGGTACCTGGGAGCAAGAATATATGCATATGTGAATGAACTCAAGACACTATCAAAAGTCCTTTGCTGACTCTTTTGTTTCATGTTTATTTTTCCCCCTGAGCATCAATGATCCTGAGAAATGGACATTTCCATGCTTGGGGGCTATTTGTAATATTTAAGAAACCTGGTTTCCTGGTTCACAATGACTCTCCAACCTGAGGTGATACTTGCAACTACATCAAAACCTGGAGGAACAGATGACTATCAACATGATCATCCTAAATCTAAAGTGACCAAAGGTTCATTGACACAAGTTCTGGACTTTGTTGGTTGCTAGGATGGTGCAGAGCTAAAACAAATGTGAAAAATCTGTTCAACAGTCCTACAAATTTATCTCTACCTCTCAAAGAATATAACATATATGATGGGTTATATTTAATGTTTTAAGTATTTGTTAATGTTTGTTTTTGAGTCATATTTTAAACATTTTATTTGTGTTGAAGGAAATAAATAGCTATCCTATACCTGACACCTATTTTGTACAGTGAGCACTTTTTCAAAGAAGAGATTATGAGACCCAGTTAGATGTGAACTCAATCTATCTAAGCAATGATTAGAGATTTTCTCTAGAAATCTACTTTAAGGTGAGGGCATAAAAAACAGAATGTATGAGGGGATTTTTAAAATCATATCTTTTTGGGATCAGATCATTTCCTGTGAGCTCAGGACAAGATCTTCTTGTGGGAAGGAACCTCCTGGAATATGGGTCACTTGTCCCATATTTGGTCCTTTGGTCAATAATTGTCTTGTTAAAATAATAAAACTTGAGAGTAAGAAAATTTGCCATGTTGTTGTTTTGTTATTAATGTTTCATTTTTAATCTAAAGAGAAAGAGATTTGTTTTCAAAGATTTTAACAATAAACAGTAGGGCAGAGAGAACAAAAAAATAATCATCTGGAAAACAAGTAATCAGCCCAACGACTCATGCTCTCCTCGAATTGTTAGACATAAGAAGTCCTCAACAGCTGTAATTCTGCTTTGACTAAAGATCATACCCATCTGGTTTAATCACCACCTTTCCTTTTTATGGAGCAAGGGTGAATGATTGTGAGTTTCTGCATTTATAATCAGAGGCTGAAACAGATGCTGAAATTTTAGTTGAAAAGGATGTGTGTCTATTATAACAACCTGCAATATGCTCTCCAAGGACTATTTACTATCTATATTCTATAAACTTAGTAACAGGGTGTTTATTCATAGGAGTACTCAATGGCTTTGGGTATAAATTAAGCAGTGGATGCAAGGAACATTGGAGGTTACATTTCACAAGGTTATCTCAGGAAGCACTACACATGTATTGAGGGGGCATTGATCTCAATCACTTCACTAGTCTTTCATTTCCTTGATCATGTATCTGAAAATTGCTCATTCTCCCAATATGGGCTTATCTGGTTCAGTACAAGATTGGAGCAATAACATTTTGGTATTTCTACCTAATTAGGCTCCATGGGGGGAAATTCACAGAAGTGTTTCCAAAGTCCAAGGATGAGGTTAGATTATGGGATATATGTACATTTGTTAGGTGTATAGGATATATCACTTAAAAGTGGGGATAAAAAATAATAATAAATGACATTTATGTACATTTAAAGCCTTAAGTGTGTTTTGTTCCCACTTATGATTTAAGTACCATGAAACCCCTGGAAGATAGAAACTATAGGTTTCATTATAATTAATTTATAGAAGAGAAAGCTGAAATTCAAAGGGATTAATTAAGCAACTACCCTATGGTAGATCACACAGATAACATATCAAAGGCTGAATTTGAAACTTGGTCTTTCTAACAAGTCCATTTCTCTATCCATTAAAGCCATGTTGTTTCTCAAAGATCATAGAATTATGTCCCAAATAAGGTCAATTAACTAAATGAAAATTGTCATTCATTGCAGCCATCCATTTATTCAACAAATATTGACTTGTGTCTATTAGATAAATACAAGGCACTATCTATGAGCATTGTTTCATCTGACTGACTAGTAAAAGTAAACACACTTGTGGCACAGTGGATAGAGCACCAGCCCTGAAGTCAGGAGGACGTGAATTCAAATTTGACCTTCAGATGCTTAATGCTTCCTAACTGGGTGACCCTGGGCAAGTCACTTAACCTCAACTGCCTTGGCAAAAAAAAAAAAAAAAACAAACAAAAAAACAATTAACACACTGGTGGGGGTTCAGAAGTTATGCATTTGAATAGATTATGACCCACTGAGTACTTTAAAACAGGTAGATTTTTCTGGGAGGTTTCATGATATAAAAAAGCAAATAAGACTCAATTCCTCTGCTTCCAATCTATCAGAATAAACCAGGCACATATATATGTATTATACAATATAGGATAGGATGCATATATCAAAGAGGTACAAAGTTCTTTGAGCATTCTGAGAAGGGATAGGAAATACTTAACTGGATGTAGGGGTTTCTCAAAATAGTCTTCTTGAAGAAGTTCTCTGGATGAAATCAGAAATATAATATGTTTAGGGAATAGCCTATCCCATAATAAGCAAGGGAAAGCTTCCATAAAATTTTCACTAGTGTTCATATAATGTTTTAAAAGTGTTTTTCAAATACCATCTTATTTTATTCTGACAAAAACCATAAAAGAAAGGTATTATTATTGTTTCTATTATTATCATCTCCATTTATAGATGAGGAAACTGAGGCAGATGACAGTCAAGAGTTACATAATTCATAAGTAGCTGAGGTCTTATTTGAATTTAGGTGTTCAATATTGAATTGAATGATATTGATCATTCATAAGTTCATAAGTGAACTTAGGTGCTTATCTCAAAATCAGCTACTTGTGCTAAAAGATAGGAGAAGCTATAATAGCTTCTCCTATGATGTCTCAAAAAGCATTAATGATATCAGAAGTTAATAAAAACTTCCTTGAAGTTTAAGAACTTCTACAGGAGATACATGAGTGTAAAGAGAAAGAAACATCCCAATCCCAAGAAATACCTAAATCCCAAGCACCAAAAATAAAAATGTCAATGATAGGATACAGAGCTCAACTGAACTCATTCTTTCTCCAACTTGTACTAAAGATTAAATGAGATAACAAGCTTTTGTGAGTTCTAAATCATTCTATAAATTCCAAGTATATTTGTATAATACTAAAGATGGATCATATTTGCCATTTCCCCACTTGAACTATTTTTCAATGTAATTTTCCTGAGTAACATTTATTCATTTCTATCCCAATTTACAGGAAAACTGATAATCCTAAAAGAATCATAGCATGTCATCATTGGAAGAGATTTCAGACACACCTGAAAAAAGAGATCTTGATAACATATTCATTTTACAAATTATTCATTTTCTGCCTGGAGGCTTATAATGAAGGAGAAATGAGTAGAGGATTAGAATAATAGGCAAAAATTGAAAAAAAAATAAAATTAGTAAAGACGTTTAAGGACAAGTTTCCTAAATAATTAGAGCTGTCCAAAAGAGTGGGGGAAGAAACTATCTCAAAGTGCTATGATTTCTGGGGTCAAAAGAATAAGGCAAATTCCTATTCTCTAATATATTCATTTAAACAACTCAAGGCAATCACCTTGGTTCCCCTAAGTCATTTCTTCTGTAGCTTGAATATGTCCCATTTATTTCAGTTGTTCCTTTTATAACTTGAACTTGAGGTCTTTATCATCTTGATTGTCACCTATCAACTTTTCAATGTCCCTACAAAAATTTGATACCTAGAACTGAAGATGGTAGATATTATCTGACCAAGGAAAGCTACCATAGGAATATCACCTCTACAGCCTAAGATAAGATGGCAACAACCAGCCTTAACAGTCTACAGGTTGGGTAGCTTTATTCTTGTTTCATTTTTAGAGATGCTCCCTTTAGGTCCCCATCAGCTTCCTATTTTCTCCTTTGCTTCAGTTTCAACCTTTATAAAATGTAATGAGTTTCTGTGATTCACTCTGTAGAGCCTACATTCAATAGCCAACATATTGTAATGAAAGACACAGGAGGCTAGTATTCCAGTCCCAGTTCTGACACTTTTTAGCAATGTGATTTTATACAAATCACATCACCTAGCTAACTAAGCCTGTTTTGCTACCTGTGAAATGAGAGATTAGGACTAAATAATCTTTAAAGTCCCTTCTGTTGCTTAGATTTTGTGATACAAAATCATCCAGATAGGATTTCTCAAGACTATATTTTAAACTCCTTGATTAAAGAAAAAGAAAAAAAATGATAAAGACCCAGAGAATAATTGTGAGATGTTTGTAAAGTTTGTGTCAATTTCCTTTCATTCATAAACAAACACCACCCTCAAATGACTGGCTTTGGCGTTGGTCCCTGTTGACAGTAGTTGCAAAATAGGGTTAGTGAAAGCAGTCATCCTGGAATTTCATGGGTCCTTATCTCCAGCCACCAGACCTTGAGATCAGTAGCAGGCTGTCAGGTTGCCAGAATAACAATGTCATTGTGCTGAGAGCTCCAAGTAGCTCTGGGTTTCAGCTTTGGCTAAAATTCTAGCTAGATTCTGTTTTGCCAAATGTGATAATGGCTAAACTCAAAAGCAAATCTGAGCCCTAAGATAAAAAAAAATAAGATTTCATCCAAAACAAAATCCAAATCCACATTTTAAAACTCAAAGATCTTGATGTGAAATGATAAAAAGAGAATATATGGATGGAAAACCAACAAACAAGTCAACAATACAACACTCTCATCAGGAAATCAGTTGAATCCTTCATATGCAGTCCCATCCCTCACATATTGTGAAAGTACTTGGAGCTGGGAACTAAATAAATATGGGTGTTTGGTATGGTCTAATTTTCATAGTTGTGCAGGTTTTGGGAAACAGGATGGAATTTTATATCTGGGGGGAAGAAGAGGACCAGAAAGCTGACCTTGAGGATGATGGAGAATGAGAGAGACTACCAGAGAGGCTCAGTTGGGACCTAATTGATTCCTTAAGCTGAATTTTTCTATCACGGTTTCAACTACGTGTCTGTCAGTCTATAACAGAAAGGGTGTTAGACAGGCAGACACCAAAAAACCAGAGGTGATAATCCAGAGCCTGACAGAACACATGCAAAATTTATGAACAGGATTTTGTAGGGAGATTGCATTAGATCTTCTCCCTATTCATGTCTTACCATGTTCCCAATGGGTCAATTTATTCTTTGTGTATCTATTCTCTCTACAATAACCTATCCATATGAATAAAGTGAAATAAAAGAAAAGCACTCATACTGTTTTGATGGTTGAAAGAAGAACCTGATCCTTTTAGGAATGTTATCTCTTTAAGAAGTATTGTTTTATATTGGATCCCTTTGCCATGGAGGGGAGGGGGTAAAAAGAAGGGAGAGGAAAATTTGGAACACAAGATTTTGAAAAATTATCCATGCATATTGTTTTAAAAATAAAAAGCTGCAATAAAAAAGTATTGTTTTAAATTTTCTTGATATATGGATGACATTATATTAAAAGCCACCAAAGGGGGAAAAAAACCTCTTTGATTCAAATCTGGGCCAATTCTTCCTACCTCTCTGTGAGTAGTGAGATTTGAAAAGGAGGGTGGACAAAACTGGAAGGGAAATAGATTTAAATTATTGAGGTGCTATAAACGTAATTGCTATTCTGACACTTCAAACTGGCTGGGGGCATAAGCCACTTACTTAACTGAGGGGAAAAAAAACCATTAAAGGGAGAAAGATAATATTCAGGGTTAGATTTCCCATGCTGCATTTTGGTAAAAAATATAAATCCCTGAAGGTGATTAAACACATGCATGTGATAGGGAGAGCTGTTTGGGTGTTTTAGGCTTATTGGATAGCTGTGATATATAATATTCTCAATATCACAGAGGTTTGTCAAAGTTTTATATTCATATTAGTATTATTATTGTCACTGTCGTGTAACTGGACCTGTGATTTCACAAGTTTGAGGAACTCACAAGTGAGGAAACTTTTACAAATGGGTTTTTGTTTTGGTATAATCTTTAAAATTTATAGTCTTAGATTGTTGCCTGGCACTGTGACAGATTAAATAATTCATCCAATCTCATGATGTGTCAGAATGTAAACCTGGATCTCTTTAACTCCCAGCCCAACTTTCTATCTACTAATACTTGATTTCCAAATAGGGAGCTTCAAGCTTTACCAAATATTACTGCGGGGGATAGGTCTAAGGTGGGTTCAAAACCATTCTCTAGTACCTACTGCCTGGGTGATTCTGGACAAGATAATGAACCTGTTAGGAAATTACAAGTTACACAAGCCAGTTTTAGTTGACATAGACAAAGCATTTCCTCCTCACTTTTTCATTCTTCCTCATGAAATACCAGGACCAGGCAAACATTTGTACATGTACATACATACATACATATGTATTTGTTTATTCAACATATATATTGTACAAGCTATATAACAGAATTTTCTAATAATCTAAGTACAATTGTTATCTTTAAAGGTTTTAATCTTTTGCATGTATCTGTTTATTGAATATATATATATGTTGTAAAAGCTATATAGCTGGGTTTTCCAATAATCTAAGTACAATTTTAATCTTTTAAAGCTTAAAACTGCATTAAGACTTTGGGGACATCCTGTCTAAAGGTAAGATTTTTGATCCTAGTGATTCATGAAGAGATTTCAGAGAAGTCTGTGAACATACATGGGGAGAAAGTACATTTTTTATTTTTATTATTTTCTAATTGAAATTTAGGGGCAGCTGAGTAGTGCAGTGTGGATAGAGACTAGAGTCAGGAAAAATCATCTCCCTCTTCTCAGGAAGTTCAACTCTGACCTCAAAGCCTATATGACCCTAGGCAAGTTACTTAACCCTGTGTGCCTTAGTTTCCTCATCAGTAAAATGAGCTGAAGAAGGAAATGGCAGACCACTCCAATATCTTCACTAAGAAAACCCAAAATGGGTTCACATAGTTGAAACTAATTCAACAACAATTGAAATTTACAATTTAAAAAATTATTAATGGAAGAAAAAAATCCAAATTATTCTGAGAAGGAATGATCCATGACCAAAAAATAAAATAAAATTAAGGACTCCTCTTTTAGAATATAAATATATTCACAGCCAGTATTTAAAAGAGAAAGCATTTATACCTAGACCTTGTTGACTTTGAGAGTGACCTTCTAAACCGTTATAGCATGCTGATGCTTGTTATTCTTATTATCACTGTTTATTATATAGCTGTAAAATTCAGGCACTTTTTGAGATGAAGTGAACTGTTCATGTGAGTCACTGTCTCTATTGACATAGAATCATAGATTTAGAGGGGCAAAGGACTTTGGAGGCCATCTAGTCTAACCCAGTCATTTTAAAAAAAAACTTTTTATTTTCAAAATATGTGCATAAATGGTTTTCAACATCTATTCTTGCAAAACTCTTATATTCCAAAATTTTTCCCTCTCCTTTCCTCACCCCTTCCCTAGATAGCATATAATCCAATATATCTTCTATACATATTTCCACAACTATGTTGCACAAGAAAAATCAGATCAAAAAGGGAAAAATGAGAAAGAAAATAAAATGCAAACAAACAACGATAAAAAAGGTAAAAATACTATGTTGTGATCCACACTCAGCCCCCACATTACTCTGCAGATGGCTCTCTTCATGACCTTTAGAACAGATCTAAATCACTTCATTGGCTAATGAAAAGAGCCATGTACATCAGAATTGATCATCATATAATCTTGTTGCTGTGTACAATGTTCTCTTGGCCAATCATTTTTTTAAATAAAGAAACCAAA
The DNA here is from genome assembly GCF_902635505.1 of Sarcophilus harrisii. Lineage (NCBI taxonomy): Eukaryota > Metazoa > Chordata > Mammalia > Dasyuromorphia > Dasyuridae > Sarcophilus > Sarcophilus harrisii. The sequence goes on from NC_045431.1 coordinate 66,839,415, forward strand.
GCCCAAGTCCTCAGTTAGAACTCAGCAGAACTCAGGTGATGAGGAATTCAAACACAGATCCTCTGACACCAAACCCTACATTTCTTCCAAGTTTCTAGGGACTGTATTAATATCTCAGAAAAAAATGGCTTGACTTCCATTCTACTGCTTTAATTCCCTTCACTGGGGAACAGCTACAAAGATTTCTCACAGAGGGGAAAAAAGGAGTTGGGGTGAGAATATGAAATACCTGATTACACTGTCTGAAAGGTTGTTCCCTCCTGACTTTCAACTCTCTCCTGAAAGAGTCACATCTTTCTTTTCTTTTATTTCTTTAATTTTTTTTTCTTTTTTGCTCAATTAGATTTTTGAAAGGACCAAAGAAGAGATATGAAAAGCCAGCCTGTTTTTCTGCCTTCTCAGACTTGACATGGAGGGCTGTTAGTCAGATAATGGGTTTCCATGAGTGGGGGGAGGAATTCTTTCTTTTCTTTCATGAGTATCTATTTTTCTATAAAAAACAAAAGGCTCTGCTCCTCCAGAGCAGCTCTGTAAGACAGTGAAGAGAGATGGCCCTCAGAGAGATTGTGGGGCTTGAGGCAAATTAATCCTGAAGAGTTTATGGATTTAGAAACATAAGCCTTATGGACCATCTCATCCAACCTGTTCAATTTATGAATGAGGAAACTGAGACACAGAGAGATTAAATGTAAAGGAGTAAAGAGTGTCTTTCATAGGATTTTAGTTATAAAGTTAGAGGGAATCCCAGAGACCAGCTAATCCATCCTGGGATTTTTTCTTATTTAACTGAGACACAGAGAGAGGTTAAGTGACTTGCCTTCCTATTTGACTCCACCTTGTTATCCTGGTGACATCTTTTTATCTTAGATTACACTAAGTGAACTAGGAGTGGGGAACTCAAATCCCTGCCTCCCCTTCATCACCTACTGGTCTAAATTTACACGGCAGAGTCCAGTGCCCTTTTCATTACAGGTACCACAGTATAAAGAGCCTGTGATTTTTGTCCACTTGAGAACACCTTCCCTTCGCCAGATTGAGACCTGCCAATGATTTTGGGGTTTAGAAAGTTAAGTGAAGCTCCCAAAGAATAAGTGCTATGAGCAATGTCACAAGCGGAGTTTTCCTAACTCCAAATCCATCATGCTGCATAACAGAGTCATTATGATCAGTTAGAAGGGAGGGAGAAATGATTGACTAGAAAGCAGGAATTATGATGCACCCATGATTACCACAAGTCCTGGGATAATCCTAGCCTTGGGAAGGTTACATGTTGCTTCCCCCTGAATAAAAATGATTGCTCTACTGCCAGACAAGGATCACAGTTTTATTGGGTAGGAGAGTCCTTCACACTTTGCAAAGTAAGCAATCTATTGCTCTCAACTGAACTTTGTGCAATGCCATCGTGAGGGTTCATGGGAGCTCCTCAAAGGCGGACATTGTCTTTTGCCTATTCTTCCATCCCAGGCTGAGCTTAGTGCCTGGCAGAGAGTAGGTGGCCAATAAATCCCCAATGCTTTATTGACTTGCCCAGTAGGGGATGGAAGGAGGAAGAAAGAGTCTCTTTCTTAATTTTCATAGTCACTATTTTTGATTCTTGAACCAGTTTTAGGTGCCCTCAGAAAAGGTTATTTATACTCAGGAAAGATTCTACAGCTTGGGAAAACACATAATTGCATCTTAATTTGTGGTCACATCACTGTGTCACCCCTGGCAGGGTACGCTCTAGGAAGGGGACCAGGGGACTCTCATGTTTGTCTGTATTTCTCTTTTCTCCAAAGGAAGTACACAAGTGGAGCTTGATCTTCACCTCCCTATCATGTCTGCTGGCCAGTTTTCCAGGATTAAGTGAATCTTGATGATAACATCTCCCAGAGACAACCTAGGGCTGTCTCTGGATGGGATTCTGTATGAAATTCTATCCCATTCATCTTGACAGCATGATGAGAGCCCCAGATGTAATACTTACTAATTACGGTCTTTAGTTTGACATGTGAGGACCTGCCTTTCCAGCTTTGTCTCAACCTATACACCTTGATATATTTTATACTCCAACCGAACTAGAATACTCACCTGAACCTATCCAATGCCTCATTCTATTACCTGTGCCATTACATGTATTAAGAATGCCATTTTCTCATATCTTTTTCTGTTGAAACCCTTTGTAGCTCTCAAGAGCTACCCCAAATAATGCTTTCTCCATGAAGCTTTTCCTGAATGGCCCAAAAGAATCTTTTTCTCATCTCAAATTAATTCTCATTCTCTGTATATTTCTGTCTCTCTTTTTCTGTCTTTTTCTCTAATCTCTTTCTCTGCCTCGGTCTGTCTCTTTGTCTCTATTTCTGTTTCTCTGTGTCTGTCTCTCTCCCTACCTCACCTTCTCCATGTCCCTTTCTTTCTCCCTCTTTCCCTCTCTTTCCCTCTTTACCTCATCTTCTTCCTCTCCCTTTCTCTCTCCAACTCTGTGAGGTCAGATGCTCTCTCTCTCTCTCTCTCTCTCTCTCTCTCTCTCTCTCTCTCTCTCTTTCCTTCTCCCTCTCTGTGACTTCAGATTCTCCCTCTCCCTCTTCCTCTCTCTCTTCCTCTCCTTCTCTCTCTCTCTCTCTGTCCCTCCCTCCTTCCCTTTCTCCTTCTCTCTCTCTCTCTCCTACACAAATACACTTTTATGAAAATTAATTTTTAAAAATATATCAATTTACTCAATGTGATAGAAGAGAAAGAGACTGTGTATTCTATACAATACAAAACTCGGAGGTATGATATAGTTAAATACATGATAAATGTTGAATGAATGAATTCCTGATTAATGACAGTAGAGGAGGGGAAAAGGAGAACAGGAGAAGTCAGGAGACCAATAGAAACAGCACAAAGCATCCTAAACATTAGGACTGAATGAATGAAAATGTTATTGGTGCTTCCTTTCCTCCAGTCTATACTTAGTGTCTTCCATAACTGAGTTCTACATACACCGGGAGGATATTCCATTTAATGACAACAACCCTGCAAATTATTCCTGAAAGAATTATTCCTTTTAGCATCATTCCCTATTCCTGAAAAATTATAATTCCTTCTGTTTTATATCTGATGAGTTTTTCCCATCTGACAATATTTTAGAAAGACCAAAAGACCGTGATGGTCTCACATACAATATATCCAATCCAGCCTAATTCATCTGAAACCTCCATGTGACCCGGAATATCACATATCACAAATAGGTTTCCATTTCCATTGACATTTTTATTATAGTACAGCCCCAAGGAGCTAAGATACCAGATTTGTTAAGGATGTTTAATTTCTAACTGTATATCTGAATATTTCAAAATTAACTTCTGAGTTCCTAGCTTTAGATAGTAGCCTCATAATCATTGAAAAAAGAAACAAGTGGATTTGCTAAATGTATTTCATCAACTTCTGAATTGCACTTTAAAAAAGCAAATGCAACCAATGTATTTTCACTCCTGGGACAGTGGAAATTCTACTGTATTTGGAAATAAAGGTCTTAGAGTCAGAATTTTGGCACTACTGCTTATTATTTGAGCAAATGCCAGCTTAGCTTCTCAGGTTCCTCATATGTAAAATGAAAGGACTGGAATAGATGAATTGTAAGAAACCTTAGAGCTCCAAATCCATAATCTGATGATATTAGGGTTCATTTCAGGAGGCAACTCAATGGTGTAGTGAATAGAGCATTAGGCCTGGAATAAAGAAGACTCATTTTCCTGAATTCAAATATGGATTATAGTTGTGTGACTCAAGACAAGTCACTTAATTCTGTTTGCCTCAGTTTCCTCATCTGGCAAATGAGCTGGAAAAGAAAATGGCAAACCATTTTAATATCTCTGCCAAGAACTTGACTGAAATGACTGAACAAGAATAAGGGTCCATCTCAAGTGTACATCAGGAACTGTGCAAAGTTGAGGATACTGTACAAAGGCAAAAGTCTCAACCCAATCCTCCAATCAGAGAAGATTCTTGACTTTGTAGAATGGATTATGAAACACACTTACTCATAATAGACTATGAGTGCCTTCAAGGAGCACAGATTCTATCAGGAGAAAACTTATTTGGAGGTAAATATGATGGGTGTCTCTATTGCCCAGCCTGGCTTTAATGGTGGCAAATAAGTCAGCAGAAAAACAGAGAGGGCAGGAAATATATTCAAGCACATATTTTCCAAGATCTTTGAATTTCCACTTCATTTGTGCCAAAGGAGACTTCCAGTCCAATTTTTCAGGGCATTTTCCACCAAATTACTGGAAAGATGGGCAAATGCATCTATTATTAACTTCTTGTTAGGAGCTAACAAGTGAAGGATAACTTGGGACTGCTCCTGGAGAGCTATGGTGTCAAAGAGAGTGATCTTGGGCTTGTCAAGGATATTTTGGTGACTTGTAGCTATGTGTGACAAATAGGATAGAGTCAATTTCTTTTTCTAAAATTTCTGAAATAAAATTTCTATTTTCTAAAAAGTAAAATATATTACTAAAATGTAATTTATTTCATTTTCTGTAAATCTGAGCAATTTATATCTGAGCAAAATATTCATCCATTTTGATTAAATTATCAGGCTTGCTGCCATATAGTTGAGCAAAATAGCTCTTAAATAGCGCTTAATTTCTTTTTCATTGGTAGTAAACTCACCTTTTTTGATACTGGCAATTTTTTTCTTTCCTTTTTCTAATCAAATTAATCAAAGGTTTATCTATTTTGTTTTTTTTTTCATAAAATCAACTCTTGGTTTTATTAATTTTACTAGAAATGTTGGCTTTAGCAATAAGAAAAGAAAAATAAATTACAGAAACTAGAATAGACAATGAGGAGATAAAACTATCACTTTTTGCATATCTTTGATATGATGATGTACTTAATCCTAAAAAAAAAATCCAAAAATCTACTTGAAATAATTAACAGCCTTAGGAAAGTTGCAGGATATAAAATAAACCCACACAATCATCAGCATTTCTATATATTACCAACAAAACCCAGCAGCAAGAGAAAGAAAGAGAAATTCCCCAAATCTTTGAATTTCCACTTCATTTAGCATCACTGTAGATAAAATAAAACATTTGGTTGTCTATCTGTTAAGACAAACCCAGGAACTGTATGAAAATAATTACAAAATACTTGTCACACAAAAAACACATCCAAACAACTGGAAAAACATCAGTTGCTCATGGGGTAGGCTGAGCTAATATAATAAAAATGACAATTCTACCTAACTTGTTCTACTTATTCAATACCATACCAATCAAACTGCCAAAATTATTTCATAAAGCTAGAAAAATTAATAACAAAATTCATCTGGAAGAACAAAAGGGCAAGAATATCAAAGGAATTTAATGAAAAAAATACAAAGGATGGTGGCTTAGCAGTACCAGACCTAAAATGATATTATAAATCAGCAATCATCAAAATCATTTGGTGCTGGCTAAGAAATAGAGTAGTGGATCAGTGGAATAGATTAGATACACATGACACAATAATCTATGACTATAGTAATCTAGTATCTGATAAACCCCTAAACTTCACTTTCTGAAGTAAGAATTTATTATTTCACAAAAATTGCTGGGAAAACTTGAAAATAATGTCAGAAACTTAGCTTAGACCTATATCTCACACTCCATACCAAAATAAGGTCAAAATAGATACATGATTTGATGGTGAAAGGTGATACCATAAGCAAATTAATAGAGCAAGGGATAATTTACTTATCAGATCTTTGGATAAGGGAGAAATTTATGACTGAATAAGAATTAGAGAATATTATGAAACACAAAATTGACAACTTTCATTAGATTAAATTAAAAGTTTTTTTTTGCAAAAACAAAAAAATTAAATGCTTATTGAATTAAATTTAATTTAATTTAAAAATTACTATGGTGGGGATTTTTGTTAAAAAAGACACAATGCAACTCAACATTATCACTTTGGGAATTAATCATAGAGTTCCCAGCATGTCTCTAGAATCAATTAGGATCTAGGTGTGGGTTTGGCAAAAGCTACAAGATGATTATAGTTTGAATATCATTTAAAACTTTTCAGTGTTAGTCAACACAGATTGTTGATAGTGGCTTTTCTTTTTGCTTGTTATTTTCAATAAAAATTACTGCACTGAATAAAAAAATAATTTAAACAAATATGTCAGCAAGCAAATAGACATTTGTTAAGTTGATGTGATTCATTCAGGAAATGGGAACTGAGGGCTTGTGATAAGACAGGAAGAATTTCAGAGGGTTCTTTTTAACTTAGCTTAGTCTCTCCGGAGGGATACAATGCACCCCACAGCCCAAGGAATTAGGAGCCAGAGGATCTAAAATTTTCAGATTCAGAACAACTCCCCCAAGATCAATCTGGGTCAGTCAATCTACCCCCAACTCTGAAGTGGATAGACAATAAAAAAGCAATGAGGATGGAAAAATACTTAGTACCTAGTAGAAATCAAGTCAAGTCTTCCTACTCCACTCATACATCATAAAGAAAAACCAGGTTTTATTTTCTCATATCCTGTGATTAGATGATATAAGTGAAACAGAACTACTTTAATGGGTCCAGAAGTCATGATCCTCGGGTCTACTTTCTGAGAAGGATCAGCCCCTTTCCTCTTCATTAAGAGAGAATATCCATCTCTTTGCTTTTATCATTGTTCATATAGTGATAAAAGATATAGAAGAGGGATGGACAGGGGTAGGGTAAGATGGAGTTCTATCAATTCTCAAAGTCATTTGGTTAAAGGATAAATATTGCTTGTGAGACTGAACAACAGCTCATTAAATTGGCATTGTGGATCATGTTGCTAACCTGGAATCACTTCAAATTCTGTCTCAGACACTCGATAGGTGTGTGACCCTGGCTCAGTTAACGTATGTTAAGTGATTCTCAATGTCCTTTCTTATAAAATGGGGTGAAAGTAGCATCCACTTCCCATGGGTATTATGAAGATCAAATGTAATAATGTATGTTAAGTGCTTTGCAAAATTTCAAGCACTATATAAGTATAAGCAATTATTACCATGTACAATACTGAGGCCATCTTCAGAAATGGTCATACAGTGAATCAAATCTGGGGAATCAATTATTAAGAGAAATTCTGTGATAAATCAAACATCTTATTTTTTAAATCCTCTATTTTTTGGTGGGTGGGAGGGAGAATGGTTTCTATTTTTTAAATAGCTTCAAGCAGGAGAATGCATTGACAACCAAGAATCCTTGATCAGCTGATTCAGAATCTCTAGAAAACATTTCTTAGAGTTGCTGGCATTTCCCCTTCAAAGAATATTTGGGGCATTAATTGAATTAGACCTGTGTCCTCTTGAGCAAAAGCCTACAATCTCTCCCTTGGGAAACTTGCTCATCTTTGAACCGTTTTCAATTCAGCTGAGATGTCAAGTTGCTATGACATCTCTGCTTGGCCATGGTACCAAGTAAGAGTGGGTAAAGTTTGAGGATTTCATGGTCAGGTTCAGTCAGAATCAGCTAATGACTGTGAAATAGCCTTACTTATGGTTTAAAAAAAATTCAGTGCACAAAATTCCTCCCATGTTAAATCAGAATGACAATAAATACCTTGCTTTTCTTCTTCATTCACAAGTCTAAGAAAATAACATGGAATTGCTACCTCTACTAACTTATCATTTTTTATTACTATCACTACCACCACCATTACTACTATTACTGCTACTACTAATACCACTACTATCACCACCTTCTCCACTAGTATTACTACTCTTACTACTACTATCACCACCACTACTACTAGTACCACTGCTATTACCACCATCACCACTAGTACTACTACTACTACTACTGCTACTACTAGTACCACTACTACTATCACCACCATCACCACTAGTATTACTAGTATTATCACTACTACCATTACTACTACTACTGCTACTACTAGTACCACTACTACTATCACCATCACCACTAGTATTATTACTACTATTCCTACCACTACTATTTTTACCATCACTACCACCCACACCCTCACCACCAACACAGTTACTACAGCGACTATAACTTCCAGCACCATCTAAAATGATCCGTTGCTTTAACATTAGCGTACTTTACATATCTGATATCGTTTGAGTTTCACCACAGCCCTCTGAGGTAAGGGGCACAAGTGTTATCATTCCCCTTTGACTGTTCTTCCGAAATCTGGTCCTACATCATCTAATGGCCTTGGGGTCACAGGGCTTACTAATTTGTTGTGTTTCTAGGGAGTCTGAGGAACGGTTGATCCTTGAGAGTAGAGATGGTTTTACTCTCTATTTTTAGCCCCTGTACCTAGTTCAATGCCTGGCATTGCACTGATTTGATTTGATAACTGCTGATTTCTTTGACATTACTACAAAGGGTTATATACTTATAACCTTAGCTAGGAACTATTACCCTTTTCTTTTTCCTGCTCAGCTTTCTCTATCCTTTCAATGTTATTCAGTCTTGCAAAACTGCAATCATACCAAACTCAATTCAATTCCCAACTTTATCGACTCCTCACTTTTCTTCCAATTCTGTGACCCTTTAGCATTTAAAAAGCATTTAACCATTTGTCCCAGTATTCCAATATAAAGAGATCTTTTGATCAGCTCATGGCTATAAGCTCTGTTAGTTTGTCTACAATCTGAGTCTTCTTTCATGATCTTAATGATTGTTTTAAGTTTTAAGTGATTTCTTTAACAAATCTAGAGGATATTTTCAACTGAACATCCTTGTAGCATCTCAAATCCACCATGTTCAAAGCAGCACTCATTATCATTCCCCTCAAACTCACTCTTCATTTTAACTGCTCTCTTTGTCAAGGGTTCCACCATCCTTCCAGCTGTCCCGGTTTTTCAATGTGGAGTCCTCATTCTCCCTAACCTGCCCTCCAGTGAGACTCTCAGTCATATCAATTCTATCTCCATGATCTCTGCTGTAAGTAACTCCAATCCCCACAACCCTATTGTGGCCCCCTGAGTTCAGCTCTCACTCATTCCTCTCCAAGTTGGACTCCTGACTCATCTCTACTGGACTTTACTACACCACAGAACTCTAAACCATAGGAGATCACTCTGCCAAAAATACCCTCACGCCCTCTAATTGGCCAGAACCTCCATTTTTAAGGAGGGACCCCAGGCTAACCATGTCTTCATTCTTTACCAGAATATACTCCTGAAATCTGTACAAAATTTTATTTATCTATCTCACCAAAGTTCCATATCCTTCCCTTCAATGTATTGTTTTCTCCCATTAGAATGTAGGTTCATTAAGGGCATGAACTGTCTTTCTGCTTATATTTGTATTTCTCACAAGATAGGTCAGAGCCGATACATTAAAGTGCTTAATAAAGGACTGTCTACTTCAAGAAGCTCATACTGTTTCTTTTTTAGTCTATAGCCCAGCTTCTTAAATTGTGGCTCACGGCCCCAAAAGGGATGAATGTAGACGTTGTGAAGTTATGATTTATTATCAGCAATGTTTGATTTGTCTGCCAGTTTCATATACTTATATAGCTGGGGTCAAAATTTCTCTGGTGAAAAGGGGTTGTAAGTTGAAAAAAATCTAAGAAACCCTAGTCTATAGGAGACATGTATATGAATAAATATATATGTGTATATATATATATATACACATACACATATATACACACATGTATATGTGTATATATGTATACATATGTGTGTATGTGTATTCATATATATATATGTATATATATGGAGAGAGTAAAGTGGGAGAAAGAATATTCTGTCTCTCTCTATATATATATGTATATGAGTGTGTATGTATATATCTAAGGGGAAAGACAGAGAAAGAATACTCTCTCTATAAATATGCATATGTGGGTGTGTATATATAGATGGGGGAGAAAGTGAAAAGGAGAGAGAATATTTTCTTTCTCTCTGTCTCTCTCTCCCCGCCATATACATAGAGTATGTGTGTAGGTATATATATGTACATGTGTGTGGGGAGGGCGGGAGAGAGTGGAGAGGGAGATAGGGAGAGAATATTCTTCACTCTCCATTCCTTCCTCCATAAAGCACAGATCTGACAATGCTACATCCTATTTCAGGAACTTCTAGTGGTTCTTTATTTTTTCTAAAAGAAAATATAAAATGTTCTATTTGGCATTTAAAACACTTCCTAATCTGCCTCCAGCCTACCTTTCGAGCCTCATTAATCATGACTCTCCTTCACATGATCTACGGTCCAGCCAATATAGCCTATTTCTTATCTCTCATAAATTAAATTCCATCACATTTCATCCTCATCTCTCAACTCTGTCTCTTAGAATCTGGAGGTTTCTCCAAAGCTCAGCTCAAGAACCATGATCTACATGAAGCCTTTCCCCTTTCCCGACAACAGATATTGCCTCTATATACCACCTTCTTCCTAAGAGAAATTCTCTTAAATTTATTTTATGTTTTGTATATTATATATCTATATGTGTATTTGTTTTTTCAGTGATTGAATATAAGCTCCTTGAAGCGAAACATTGCTTTGTTTTCATAGCCCTGTCCCACAGTAGGTAATTGATAGACGCTTATTGATAGATTATTTGATTTTATAGATAAGAAAATTGAGACTAAGAGAACTGAAGTGACTTGTGGTCTACACAGACAAGAAACATCAAAGGTAGGATTTGAACCCAGTGCTTCCCAGCTGCAAATCTAGTTCTGTATCCAAAGGAAATAAAGTAGAAATGACTAAAAATCCCTGAAAACCAACAAATACTTGGGTGAGGGAATACTTAAAAGACATTTCTTTTATTCCTTTTTTTTTTTTTTTTTTTTTTTTAAAGTTTCAAGGTATTACTTCTTTGGACACATCTGGAATTCTTCTCACTACCGTATCTGTGGGCAAACATTTATTTTCATTATTCCTGAATAGTCTGTAACAGTATTGATTTGGTGAAGTCGAAATCCTGTAATTAAAGATTTGGCCTACTACTCCCCAGGTCTTCTCTTCACTTTGAAATGCAATGAAGTTGTCTTTTGGATTTTGATTTCTAAGGCATTTGTACTATGTTCTTGGATTTTCTGAGACAAAGAAATTCCCCGTAGCATGCGCTAAAAATGGTTATAAAGAAAGAAAGCTTTAGCCATGAGCTTCCTTTTGATACAGTCAGAGATGCTGAAGGTATGACACAAGTGAGGGTGGGAAGAGAGGAACAGAGGGATGCCATGTTCAGAAAGAGAATGTGAACTAGAGTTAATGCTAAAAGGTGAAAGAAATAGCAATTTGGCCTGAAAGTTTCAAACAGAATGACAAGGGTTGCATGTACCCTATACTGTATAACTCTTGGGACGGATCAGTGGAAAAGTTAGGTTAAGTTTGAATCCAGTAGTGATACTAATTCCACTAGGAGCAAAAGCAATGAAAATACAGATAGTGAATGTGAAATGGGAGGCTGGATTTGTAACTCTTCAGCTGAGAAACTAATGAAGTAGAAACTTTCTATTTCGGCACAAATGACTTGATTATTTCTGCAAAATATACAGCAGAGGCAATGTGGTATCAGGCAATGAATGGTAGATTTATAGGTCAGAAGATCTTGTTTTTAAATGCTTAGTTATATTCTGGCAGAATTGCCAGATTTAGGCTTGGAGGCCCGGGTTCAAAACCTGTTTTTGTTATTTAGCAATAAATAACCCAGGATATTTGTGACCCAGGACCCAGGATAAAGCAATAACCTTATTATGCTTCATGCAATCTTTGGCTAAGGATTGCAATCCCCATTGGTGCAGGGAATTAGCATACCAAAAAATTCTCACACAGTTGAAATTGTAAGCTTCTTGGTTTGCATATTTGTATTTTATCACTTTGCATGTTTGTATTACTTAACCTTTTTAAACCTCATTTTACCCATGATGGAAAATGAGGTGGGTTTTTGGGGGGGGGAGGAATGGAGCCAAGATGGCAGAGTAAAGGCAGAAAATGAGGTTTTCAGAGGACAAATGTCCCTTGGTACCATCCTAACTGGAATGATAAGTTACCCCAGAGCCAACTTTTTGGCAGAGTGTATAGAGACCTGGGTCTGGAGTCATGGAGACCCTAAGTTCATACCTAATTTTAAACACTAGCTGTGGAAAACTGGGCAAACCTCCATTGGCTATAATTTCCCTATGAATAAAAATCTGGGTATAATGGTCTCTATTTTCCAGGGCTATTGTGAGGATCAAATAAGAACAAATTTTTTTTTAAAGAAACATGTTCATCATATAGAAAAAGGGTGAGAGAACCAAAATAAAAAGCAGATTCTTTGCTCAAGATGGAATACTGAGTATAGCGCTCAGATGTAAAGCCACGGCTATTTATTATACTAATGATTGAGTCTCTTGTCACACAAGGGAGTTTGGAGACTTGGCTGCTTGAGTCACTACGGTCTTTCCTGCTGATTAGATATGTTTGTGTACAGGGCCCTTCTATCTAAGCTAACTAGAAACTAGGAGGTAAAATGGATAGAGAATCAGGCCTGCTGTCATGAAGACTTGAATTTAAATCCTTCTTCAGACATTAACTAGCTATGTATTCCTGAGCAAGTCGCCTGACTTATTTTTGCCTCAGTTTCCTCATCTGTGAAATGGGAATAATAATAGAACCTACCTCCCAAGGTTATTGTGAGAATCAAATGAGTTAATTATAAAAATCTTACCACAGCATCCCCCACATAGTAAACACTATATAAATGATAGCTCTTTTTGTCAGTATTATTATTATTTTAATGCTGTATCTCTGCTGAATATCCTTTCTCTGCTATGGCTGAGAAAACCTCCTTTTATTAATTGCTGAATCATCTACCAGTGTCTTATTTTATTTCAATATCTAACCTAGACTAAGGAACCACTTGAGTCAGATCTGGCAAGGCTAAATGCATTTCAATGAAGAGAAGTCATAGATTATTCAAAATGGTGTCCTATTTTTAAATCTCCAAATTTTCTAAATTAAGTTTTAAATTTTTCAATGAATAAAAAGCAATTTTCTAACCCTCCCAATCCTACCCAATGGGGAAAAACTATGTAGCAAATATTAATTAAATTAATAAAAGTAAATTTCTATACTGATGATTTCTAAAATATATATATACACATATACATTATATATAATATATAATATATGTTGTGTAATATTGTAATGTATATATAAAGCAATACATACATACATATATGTATGCATGGATGGATGGATGGATGTCTTGTTCTGTATCCTAAGTTTATCACCTCCTTCAGGAAGTAGGTAATTTGATTCATCTCTGATCCTTTGGAATCATGGATATTCAGTGCACTAATCAGAATTCTTAAGTCTCTCAAAATTATTTATTATTACAGTATTTCTATCGTACATATCATTCTCTATAATTCTTCTCATTTCACTCTGTATCAGCTCCCTTTTATCAGCCAGACCCTAAATGCTGAACCAGAACTAGCACATGGATATCAAGAGCAAGGAGATGGAGGCTCAGTTTCTGCCTCTGATAATCACTAATTATGTAACAATGGCCAATTTACTAAATCCATCTGCTCTTCAGTTTTTTCCTCTGTACAACAGAACAAATAGGATTGCTTGGAGAACTAAAGTCCCATAAGGAAATCAGTTACACCACTGGTCTTGATTGACTGGTGACCTAGACCCAAGTGAATATTAGGGACAGGAGGCTAGGAATTATCCATAAAGGAGACAGTTGGAGGTAAATGAGAACTAAGTAGAAATCATTCACTAATTATTTATTTTTAAATTCATTTTTTGGTTAATATTTATTTAGTTTGTCGGTTAAAAAAATGCTCAGTTCAGCATCAAGATCAACCAATAAGGTAGAATCTTTATTTCTCAGAATTGGATTAGTGAGTTTGTACTGTGTTTATACAACTAGAAATAATGTGGTCCAGGGGCAGCTAGATGGTAAATACTAAATAGAGTAGTAAATAATAGTAAATAGAGCACCAGCTCTGAAGTCAGGTGTTCAAATTCTCCCTCAGGCATTTAACACTTACTAGCTGTAAGACCCAGAGCAAATCACTTAACCCCAACTGCAAAGAAAGAAAGAAATAATGTGTTTCAATGGCAAAAGCAGTTTGTTCTGGAATGAAAAGACCTAAGTTCAATTCCTAACACTGATACTTATCACCTGTTTATCATTTAACCTTCACAGGTCTGAGTTTCTTCATTTGTAAATTAGAGGAGTTGAGCTAGAATACCTTTTGAGGTATTCTTCTTACTCCATGAGAGTCCTCTTACTCTATGAGAGGCAGAAAAAGTTTTTCTGGAGTCAAACAATTCTCCTTCTGTATTTCTTCTCTCATTTTCCTTGAGATGAAATTTCAATAAGGCAAAAAGAAGCCAAAAATTTTTTCCATAATTTACCTTTGTACTTTTTTCCCTTTCAGAAGAAAAAATAGATTGAATGATACTTAAATGGGCTCTAAATGGACAAAATCCTAACCCTGATGACTATACTAATTGTATTTAGCATAGCTAAAATATTTCTAAAAAATTTCTTTTGTTTTGTTCTTTTTTAGAAGTTTCAGGCAATCTGCTTTGGCTATAGACCAAGAAACTGTGCCTTTAAAATGGAAAAAAAAATCAGATGAGCAAAAAATATTAAAATATTCATGTTGTTGAGTTTTTACAACTTTGATTTAGGAGATTGTTGTGTTTCAATTTTTCTTCATTTCATTTTTTCTCAGCACCCTGGATTTTAACCTTAGGCATAGGTGGGTAAACACAAGCCTTATTGCTATTAGTATCTATCGATTTTATTTGTTTACTACCAAATTTTATTGCTGCTTTTTCACTCTCCTTTTTTGGTGTGATAGACCTTTGGGGAGTTCTCTAGGAATATAACACCCATTTATAACATTGGTCTTTGGGGAAATTAAGCTCCGGATAAGTCTATTTTGAATTTAGCTCACAATGCTATGAATGCAAGTCCACTATTATTCAAATAAGCTGTGTAGATGATAGTGTCTCCATATAAAACAAACAAATTCATCTTTCCTTCATTATTTCAGGATTGTAATTTCATCAAAAAGGTGCTTCCCTTTACCAACACATATTGTAATTTCTCTCTGTATGTGTCTTAGAGTTGTTATGCTTAAACAGTTCTTAATGTGGGTGAAATTCTTAAAACTTAGGCTTGCCTTTGGTCAATCAAGAAGAAATCTAGCTCTGTACACAAATGTGTCTCAGTTTGGGACGACTTAGCAGAGCCAACACCCCTCTGACATGGCTTCTCATGATTCAGGGCCATTTCTGGATCACAATGAAGCGACAGAATTAGACACTGGTAGAGGCCCTCTATGTTCATATAGCCAGAATGAATTAAAGAATTTCAGAGCATCCAGGCTAAATGCATAAGTTGTTTTAATCAGATTAATAAGACTTTTTTTCTTTTAATTGTAAAGCTTGATGACTGATTATGGAACAATTGCTCAATTTCTCTTTTTTACTAAACCTGTGTAAAGAGTTTCACATAATGCTTTCATTTGGGCAGTCAATCCTTCACAGCCTTTCTTCTGGGCCACTGAAATAGCCAGCCTCAAGTCTCTCCCTTCCTCTCCATCCTCTATATGGCTTCTTAAGTAATTTTCTAAAGTATAATCTGACCCCGTTCCCTTCCACTTTACCCAGTTAATTCTAGAAGCACCTTTTACTCTAGGGGCAAATAGAAAATCTCCTGTTTGGCATGTAAAACTCATTCCTATCTGGCTTCTTTCTATATTTCTAGTCTTCTTACACATTAGCCCCTCTCTATACTTTGCAGTCCAGCCAAGCTAGCCAGCTTGCTGCTTCCCACATCCAGCACTCCATCTCCCATCTCTTTGTACTGAATGGCCCATGGGATGTAATCTCCTCTCCCTCCACCGATTAAAATGCCTGCCTTTCTTCAAGACTCAGTAAGATCTACTTGGAGCATGAGATCCTTCAACTGGCATAATTTTCCCATTTCATTTTTTACATTATTTGTGAGGGAGGGTTTCCCACTTCAACTTTTTCTACTTGCAACCTCTTTTCACCCAAGAAATTTTGATATAACTCCAGGTATATGGGTATATGAAATAAGTATACAAAAAAAGCATTTAATGATAAGTTACAATTTCACAATTCTACATTCAGATACATGACCCCACCTGGGGTTGCAACCCACAGTTTAAGAAGCTTTGATCTAGTTAGATCTCTAATCAAAATGTAAATCCCCTTTCTGTGCAGCAGTATTATAATAAGACTTAAAGGCTAAGGAAAACCCTGAGGGAAACCAAAGAGTCTTATGCTACCATATTGAACTCTTTTAATTGCTTAGCTATGTATGTAAAATAAGAAGCTCTCAAAATATAGAAATCTACTGGGAGAAACTGACTTCATGTGAGAATAGGAAGAAGCACAAATCACCTCTCGTACGGACATCTTTTGGAGTGATTCTGACAATGTCTTCAACAAGTTTACAGATGATGAGCCTATATCTCAATATTTTTATTTCTTTATAAAAATCAGTCGTTTTATCTACCTGCATTAACGTAAAGGAATCAAAGCAGATTGGTGACTTTTAAAAATCTGATCTTTATATAACAAAATAATAATAACTAGAATAGTAATAAGTCATATTAGTAATTGATATTGATACAATGCTTTAAAATTTTAAAATCTCTTTACCTATTTTGTGTCATTTAAGTATTTTTTTTTTATTGAGGCAAGCTTGACACTATTATCAAAACCATTCTGGAAATTCCTTATTGTCTTAGGGAGCTGCTTGTGCCTCAAAGACATTAAGAATTCACCCATGATCATGTGGGTAATAAATGTCAAGAGATATGATTAGAGCCCAGCTTTTTCTGACTCAGAATCCAGAATTCTCGTCACTATTCTATGCTGCTTCTTACTTAGACCCATGATTTATGAGCAAAGAAGTTTAAAAACAGGAAAATGGATAGAGAAGTCTGTTTGACTGAGGGAATCAAGTCTAATGTCATGAACAATCATAAATCTAAGAGCCAAAGGGACCTCAGGGGCCATCTAATTAGCTCTCTTATTTTATAGATGCAAAAATGTAAGACCCTAGGAGTTTAGCAGTCACTCAGATAAGAAGCAACAGAACTTGAATTTGAACCCCTGTTTTCTGATGTTGAGGTAGGATTCTGAGTTGTCATTTTTCCATTTGAATTCTGACTTGGTGTTGGCAATATTTAAATTGTTGCACTCCTAAGGAAAGGAAATGATGCAAGCAAATGCACCAGGATAGAAAAAGGCACAGCATCTTTTAGAAGCAATGTGGGAGTCAGTTTGGTAGTATTATAGGTTATAAATGGCTAAGCAATGGGGAACACAACAAAAAGTTATGTATTTCAACAATCAGTATTATTTTCTTGCCAGGTAAATTTTTCTTAGCTCTAATGAAGATGTCTGATTCAACTTTGGTGGCCACTTCAAGTCTACAAAGTGGAGTCGATGGCTGGGAAAGTTAAAGTAATTAGGTCCTTAGTGTGAAATTAGCTGCTAGAATGTAAGTTAAGAAGGAAAAGAAAAAGAAAGTTTTGGAAAAAATAATTACATCCCATGAGTCTTTGCTTGGGGCTTAAACTATCCATCACCCAAGGGCAAAAAGGAGCCAATAGTGTGTAGGGGGGAAGAGATCGTAATGATCAGTGCTAATGGTACCTCATTGGCTGTCCATGTGCAGGAAAACCAGGGCATCCTCCCTCACAAATATAACTATGATTCATGTGTTTTAGTAAACTGAGAATTTGAAAAGTTTTTTGCATAATTAAAAAATTTTTATATACACACATATACATATATATATATTTATGTGTATGTATGTATATAAATAGATGTATACAAGTATATGTATGTATAAACACTGGCTTGGACTAATGCCTTCTTTTTCGCTCCATTACTATGTTTTACTTAATCCCGTAGTTCTATTTCACCTACCCAAGGGACTACTCAAAAATTCTTCTGTTCCCCCTTGACTCACAGTTATCAACAAAGTTTATAGCTAGGGCTGGTAGCTCTTTTCAGCTTGAACACCACTTTTACTGCTCCCAAGCCAAGAATAAAACTGAGCAGAATGGTTGTTTGGTTGGAAATAAAGACTAACCTGCCATGGCCAAGGAGGTCTTGGATTGGGGAGCTATGCTAGCAATTACTCTTTAGGACGCCTTGGAATTGGCCAGGGAGAATTGAACCATAGAGTTGCACACAATGAAGCTATTTAGAGCCTTGTCTTCGATCAACCTCTGACATATAACTGACCCATTCTTAAAATTCCACAGAACTACCTAAGCATCCTGATGAGAAGGCTAATGATTAACAACTCACCTTTGTAGAGGATCTTAAGGTTTGCAAAATGCTCTCCTCACAACAATACTGTGAGATAAGCTGTACAATAGTCATTATTCCCCATTTATAGATGGGTTCCCCAGGCTTAGAGAGGTCAGGACTTGCTTGAGATCACAAAAAAAGCACCATATTGTGCTACCTTCCTAGAGTCTGAGTCACAGAAGCTTGGGGTTGAAAAGGATTTTAAAAGTCATTTAGTCCAATCTTAATCAAAGTCTGATTCTCCTTGCGTTGTGCATTATTATATTAAAAGTCTGAAGAAATCCATGAAGAAAAAAATAAAGAAATCCATGAAGGGAACCTAAAAGTCTTATAACCATATCAAGCTTTCATAATAAAATGCTCAACTGATATAATTTATGTAAAATGCATCGAAAACTTGAAAACAATGTATCGTGTCAAAGATTATTAAACCTATTATAGTTAATATTATCACTTTGTTTTTTACATCTTTTGTTACATAGAGATTAGATTTTTAACGTCTTGGCCAAAGTCATTGTCCTTTCGTGATTCTTTTATGTTTACTGCAGGGACATAACATGACTTTTTTTTTTTTGGTAATGAAAATACCAAATGCATGTTCATCATCTCTGGACTTGATGAAGGCATCTTCAGGATTATTTCAGGAGAAGAAAGATGACAGGAAAGATGTGATTCTTCCTGATCCCACATGATTTTGACTTCTCCCATTAAACCTCTGAGTAGTTAAGAAGTTAGATGAGTTCATTATGGCAACGTTAAATATTGTTCTTAATTTTTTTGTGAATCAATGCTATATTTGAGCAATTATGGACAATTGTTTCATAACACTTTAGTTAGAACATAGGTTATCTGGTGAATTCTCAAGAATATTCATTTTGAGGTTTGTGTTTATAGAATGAGCTCTATCATCTTTTGATATATATATTATATGTTAATATATATTATATTAAAGTACACACATATATATATGTGTATCTATATACACATATGCATACTAATGAGATTGATCCAACATTATGCTGGTAAAAGTATAATAACTAGCTTTCTGTAAAACATATACATGAAACACTTTAAAAAAATTATTTAATAGCCTTTTATTTACAGATTATATGTATGGGTAACTTTACAGCATTGACAATTGCCAAACCTCTTGTTCCAATTTTTTCCCCTCTTACTCCCCATCCCCTCCCCCAGATGGCAGGAGGACCAGTAGATGTTAAATATATTAAAATATAAATTAGATACACAATAAGTATTCATAACCAAACCGTTATTTTGCTGTACAAATAGAATCAGACTCTGAAATATTGTACAATTAGCTTGTGAAGGAAATCAAAAATGCAGGTGGGCAAAAATATAGGGATTGGGAATTCAATATAATGGTTTTTAGTCACCTCCCAGAATTCTTTCACTGGGCGTAGCTTTCAGTTCATTACTGCTCCATTGGAAATGATTTGGTTGATCTCATTGCTGAGGATGGCCAGGTCCATCAGAACTGGTCATCATCTAGTATTATTGTTGAATTATATAATGATCTCCTGGTCCTGCTCGTTTCACTCAGCATCAGTTCGTGTAAGTCTCTCCAGGCCTTTCTGAAATCATCCTGTTGGTCATTTCTAACAGAACAATAATATTCCATAATATTCATATACCACAATTCATTCAGCCATTCTCCAACTGATGGGCATCCACTCAGTTTACATGAAACACTTTTAAGCTTAATCTGACTTAATATTTCTCATTCACTTTTTAAAGTTTAGAAAATAAACAACATATTAAAGTGAGTCTTAATTTCTGAGGTGTAAATGCTAACAATTAAAAGTTAAGGAACAACTCCAAGAACTGGTTCAAGAACACTCTACTTTGGTGTAAATTCTGGCCATTTGATGGGGTCCTTCTAGGTGTTAGATAGTAAATTGTTTTATGATTTATTATATCATCTTTACTATTCTCTTAAAATGTCTGCATACTGTATGAGGATGTATTCTGATGGAAATGGATTTCTTTGACAAAGAGAAGATCTAACTCAATTTCAATTGATTAATGATGGACAGAACCAGCTACACCCAAAGAAGAACATTGGGAAATGAATGTAAACTGTCTATATTTTTGTTTTTCTTTCTGGGTTATTTTTACCTTCTGAATGCATTTCTCCCTGTGCAACAAGAGAACTGTTCGGTTCTGCACACATATATTGTATTTAGGATATACTGTAACATATTTAACATGTATAGGACTGCTTGCCATCTGGGGGAGGGGGGGAGAGAGGGAGGGGAAAAGTCGGAACAGAAGTGAGTACAAGGGATAATGTTGTAAAAAATTACCCAGGCATGGGTTCTGTCAATAAAAAGTTATAATTATGAAAAAAAGTCTGTATAAATTGATAGATCCAGATTTTTTTAAGTTTCTAAAATTACAATGACTTGATACATATTGTTATCTTGTTCTTATGACGACGATGATGATGATGTTCAAGTTTTGCAGTAAATAAATGTTTCTGCTTAGGTAAAGAGTCATCCCCAAGACTAAGAAAAAAGCACTTCCCAACCAATACAAGGAGTCCACATAGGAGTGTGTCTCTATTCTGTCCCACTATCCTGCCATCCTTCATCCCCAAATTTATAATTTCCTTTCGCCAAACAGTCCACTGTTGTGGGCTATAAAGTAGGATTTGATTCTTTACCAAAATAGATATCTAAGTAATTGTTGTTGATGACATGTTCTGGGCTAGAAGTCAGGGGATCAGAGGCTTTGAGAAAAAGTCTTGACTTCAGATGCTACCTCCATTACTTCTTGAAAAGCTCAGCTAACTTCTTCAGGATTCCATCTTCATCTTAAAAACTCGGATGCTGGGATTAAATTGTCACTAAATGTTTATTTAAATAGCATCTTGTTGTCATCCGTGGGCCCTCAATCACTTAGGAACTTTTTATTTTATGATAATGTGTGATATTTTGACATCTGGGATTGGTTGATTTAACAACTGTCAGGACTCTGGCTTGGTGAGACTCTTCTGCTTTTAGAAGACTGCCAAAATCCCTAAAAGCTGCAAGTTTTCATTGAGAATCAGGGCTCATAAATTAACAGGAACAATAGCCAGAAGTTATATAATACTTGTAGATGCTTTTGCTATACTCATTCTACAGATGAGGAAGCTGAGACAGCGGACAAATACCAGTGATCACACAGCTAGGAAGTGTCTGAGGCTGAATTTAAATTTAGGTTTTACCAATTCCAGGTTGTTTCCCCCATGCTTAGTATAGTACTTGGAAGATTGCTTAATTAATGCTTCCTGACTGACTAATGACTTTATCCCAGCGGGACTATATTTGGAATATTTTGTTCAGTTGCAGTGCCATATTTTAGAAAGGATGCTAATAATAAGCCAGAAGGCATTCAGGGGAGGGCAAAGAGAATGACAAAAGCCTTCTAAGGATGGGTTAAAAAAGCAAAACTGGGTAAATGAAGCCTTAGGGGACATGAGATCGTTGTCTTGTGGGAAAAGGGGTTAAAATTATCCCACTTGGTCTCAGGATAACTAGAAGAATTGGATAGAAGGTTAAAGGAGGAACATTTGTTTTTAATATAAAGAAAATTTATAGCTTTCTATACAGTTGATGGGATGCTTTATGAAATATTACATTATCCCCTTTTAGGTCTTCAAGTCAAAGCTAAAAGACTACTTGAAGGGTGAGTTCTAGGGAATCTTATATAGGTATAGATTGGATTAGCCACTAAAGTCCCTTATAATCCTGAGATTTTGGATTTCTTGCACCAAACTGAACCATTGGACTTAGTTTTATCTTAAATATAAATAAAATGAATCCTCGTAAATAAAGCAGGTGTCAAATTTAGCCTTGTTCCTGATCATCTCTAAAACAATGGTCCTGCTGCTGGCTCATCCTAATACTCCTCAGTCTTGGGCATGTCCACCCTGTGGACCTCTCAGTCTGGCACACTGCCCACGTCCTGATCCATTGGCAAGTTCCTTTTGGACCCCAAGTTTTGTAGAGAGATCCAGGCTGTTCTTCATTCACCTCCTCACTCCATTCCATGCCAAGTATGTTCCTTCTCCAATTCCAGATTTACCCTTGGATGAATGTGATATTAGGTTTATTAAACAACAGTATCCTTTAAAAAAATAAAAAGAGTTGGGGGGAGGGTAGTATGCTGTGTCCATCAAGTAGTATAATTTTAAATATGAAAACCAAAGGATTTCTGGGGTTTTTTTCCCCTTCCCAGATTAGGACTTGCAAAAAAAAACCCCAAAAACAAAAAAACAAAATGCCACACAGGGGGCAAGTCTCAGGAATATATACGGACTGACAATTCAAGAACATAGAATAAACTTGAAATATTTGAGTAAAACCAAAACTTTGATAGATTCCTTTTGTCCTAGATGGGACATAATGTGCTACAATGCCCAAATAAATCTGTGATTTTGCTGACTTGGGCACTACCTCCAGCAACACATCCTATCTGCTCCTTTCCAAACTCAATGATACTTTTTCATGTTTCTACTCTTATTAGTTTGCAACAAAAGATCCAACCAATGGGCCAGGGGCCTTTCATTTTCTCTTGATATGCCAGGATACAACTGGACAAAATAAAATGGAAAAGCAATTATGAAAATGTTTTCTACTTGAATATTTAAAAATGTTTTTATTCTTCAAATTAATTGGGTCATATAAATTAAGGTATTTTTTTTGAAATCCTGGAGAAAATTTTTGTGATAAGGCAGAATATATACTTATATTATGGGAAAATCTAATAAAATATTCCAAGGGTTATGAGTTACTAGTATTGTCCATCCAGAAAAAATTTTAAAATAGTAGAAAACCCTAATTAGAAAATATCCCAATGGCTATAATGAAGTAGAGAAACAAACATATGAAGATAAGATTTTTTTTGGTTAATTGTTTAAAAAATAAGACTCAGAGAATCTCACAGTTTGAAAGAACCTCAATGATTTCCATCCTCTATTGAAGCAAGAATCCTTGTAAAATTATTTCCAGCAAAATACAATATGCTTTAGGCTTGTAGTACATTATGTTTGAGAGATGCAACTACCTCTTAAAGTGACCAATTTTACTTTTGGGCAACTTATATAAAAAAGATTTTCAACCATTGTGCAGAAAACTACCCCTTTCAAGTGCCACTCATTGCTTCCAACCTGCCATTTAAGGCAAAAGAAAACAAGTTTAATATCCCCCTAAGAGCTCCTCATATTCTTAGATGTATCCCCCTGAGGCTTCTGTTTTCCAAACTAAACATGTCTCAAATGTCCCAGTCTTCAATATGGTTGCCACCCAGAATGCCCAATTATCAATGAACATATTAATGTTCTACTTTAAATGAATTCAGAAGATTATATTCTGACCCACAGATATAACATTTTTCTTATATAAAATGAAACATGAAACACTATAACATTCTTAAGTAGAATATTCATTTTTAATATAACATGATATACATCTGTCTCGTAGCAAAATTCAGTTCTCCAATCTTTTGCAGCTCTTTTTTTACATTTGCTATTGTCTAAGGTTTCCAAAAAAAACACCTTAATTTATATAATACCCATTTAATTTGAGGAATAAAAACATTCTTATTATTCAAGTAGAAAACTTTTTGTTACATTGATAGTTTAATGATGTAGTTTTGTTATTATAAAATGATAAAAATTCATTTCACCAGTGATCAAATGTTAAATAGTATGTACAAGATCAAGACAAGATACCAAGGATATGCCATTTAGAGAACTCTTTCCAACCTTTAACTAGTCTCAGATATAAAAAGCATATTCTTAAGTGAGTAAGTTGGCATTTATTAAGTATCTACTATGTGTCAGACTGTGCTAAGCCCAAAGACATACAGTCCTGACTATAAAGGTGCTCACATTCTACAGAATGAATTCACTGGAGCTTGGTACGTTAACCACAAATTCTGAATTCTTTCCTATGCTATAGGAAGATACAATCATCTATAAAGTGAGAGAAATATAGTTTTCTTAATGGAAATGCAGTTCCATCTGCTTGATCATTAAGTCTGCTGGACTTCCAGCCCTTTCCATCTGCTTTGTGGATAAACTATGGGATGTCTTCCGCAATTACTAATAGCTGGGATTTTCTTTAGTATTTTAAGGTTTGCAAGGCACTTTACAGACATCATCTCATTTTATCCTTGTACAAACTCTAAGAAATAGGTATTATTATTACCCCCATTTTATAGATAAGGAGACTAAGGAAGACAGTTGTTAAGTATTTAGGTTGGATTTGAACTCCGGTTTTCCTAAATGCAAGTCCAATGTTTTTCCCACCACAGGGGCTGTCAACTTATTTGCCTAACCCCTATCACACAATCGTTTCTTGAAGTTTTCACTCTTTTCATCTATCCATTCATCTACCCATCCATCCATCACATCCATCCAACCACCCATCCATCCATCCATCCATCCATCCATCAATCCATCCATTTATTCAACTATAGCTATTTTCAAACTTTAAAAAAATATATATATCATTGAAATTTTAACTTAGAAAAGAATAACAATCATAGCTATCATTTATTGCACATAGAAATTTAAAAGGCAATATAATCCCAATAACTATGGAATGTAGAGAGTTTGAGCATTCTAATCTTTGTTTTTAAGAGAGAAACCCAAGGGTCTAGTTATGTCAAGTGATTAGATTAAAGGCTGTATTTTTCTCTTCTAGGAATTAGTAATCTATAAAAGTAAGAAGTATCATATATTATCAGTTTTAATCATTCTTTTGGTTTTGCTCAACTCTTTTAAGGAAATGAACTTATTGGTAAGACAGTTCAGATATTTGCAGGTATCTGTTTTATGCAAACAAAATTTAATAACATTTTTTTAAAGAATAAAGACTATTCTCTAATATTCTAATATAATAATTGGCACCAAAAGATCATTATATACAGTAACTACCATACTGTTCAAAGAATAATTGTGAATAAACTATTCTCATTATTCATATAATATTCATATTAATATGAACATTCAAAGCAACTATGAAGGACTTTTGAAGGAAAATGCTATCTATCTCCAGAGAGAGAACCAATATATCAAAGTACATATTGTATGTGTACACATACATGCATGCACTTGTATATGTTAAATGTTGGCTTTTTTAGTGTAGAGTTGAGAGAGAAGAAGATAATAGAACTTAAAATGGAAAACAAAATTAAGTATTAAAAAACAGAGAATAATATGTTTCTTATCCCTGTAAGAAATTGTTGAGAAAGTTGAATGAAAATAATGTATGCATAAGTATTTCATAACTGGAAATACTATCAACATATGAATGACCATAACTGCCTCCATTCTTTAACTTTAGATATGATAATGTACTTTTGTTTATAAATATTAAAGTATCTGTATTAAAAGAAAAACATGAGGGGAAAAATTCTTGATCTCCCTCAAAGAAAAACTTTATTAGTCTCATATTTCCATATTTGAAAAGTCTGAATTTTAAAGAATATAATTTCTATTCTTCAATAAGATTGCTCCATGAAATAGAAATTTTCAACAAGGAGAATTAGAATACCATATGTTATGTCACCTCTCCTCCTTCTGATTTCATAGGTGACCTTAAGAAAATCATTTAACTGCACTGGGCTTTAGTTGCTTCATTTGTAAAATGAGTAGTTTAGACTAGATAACCTCTGATGTCCCTTTCAGCATCAAATATATGATCTTGTGGCTCATCTTGCAAAGAATTCCTGTCCTCCAGTCTCTTCCCTCAATCTTCTGACTTCTACATGATTGCCAATCTAACTTTTTCATAAGCCTATCCTTTTAACCTTTCCAACTCAAAACTTTTATTGACTCTGTTGAGTAGAGGATAAAATTCAGAGCCTTTAATCTGGCTTTCCATATTTTGAGTCTAGGAGTTATTTATAACTTTGTAGTCTCTTTGATAAATATTTATTGACTTGGATGTTTGAACACTCAAATTCTATGAAATCATATTTATGTGAGGTTAACATATTTTTTGAGGGGGGAGGGATATATAGTATTAGTGAAGTATTATTCGGTTTACCTTTTTTTAATGATCACTTGAAATGGGATTATTCTATGTGTTCATTCAGCACAAACTGTGTTGGAATCCTATAAAATGCATTGTATAATGAATCAAATTAATCCAAAGTGAGAATGGAGTTAATATGATTGGTCAAATATATTAAGATTAAAAGTATTTCAAAAATTAGAATGTGCTGTTTTAATAATATATTGGGGCCCACAGCCATAGAGATTTTAAATGCAGAGGCTGGATGACCACGTATTGGTAGTGCTATAGATGGCAGTTCTGTTTGGATAATGGGGTGGTTTCAGAGGCCTTTGAGGTCATTTCTTATTTTTGAGATTATGATCTATAATCTAGGCTATGTATTTCTATTTTATTTACAAATATCACATGGAAAACCTGACAAATGCTTTATGAGAATCTATGTAAGCCATGTCTACATGATCACCATCTTTCAGGCACTAGCCTGATTTAAAAAAAAAATGAAGTAAGGTTAGTTTGCCATAATTTGTTTTTTTAGTGATCAATTTTTAATTATCTCCACTGAGATTCCTAAAACTCAGGTAGTATTCCTTTAACACTGTATTCTATAATCTTGCCAGAAATATGTAGCTATCATATGCAGATTATATCTGACTCTTGAAAATCAAGACAACAATTGTACCATGGCACATTTCCTTTTTTTTTTTTTTTTTTTTTTTACAAGCCTTCAAAAAGCACTAAAAGTGATCCAATAATCATAGCTTATAAAATTTCAGTAATTTGGATTTAGTTCAACTGGATCTAATTTGATGATTTGAATTATTTGAGGTCAGTTAGAAGATATTTCATTATCTTCTCACTCATGCTGTTTTTTTTTTTTTTTACTTCTTGTTCACCAAATTTTATTTTATTTTCTGTAATCCTAATATCATCTTCATTTCAAGAGAAAAGAAAAAATAAAACTAGTAGCTCTGTTTCTGACTTCTATTTATTATAATCATCAACAATCTCAGTTAGTGGTAGTTTTATCCCTTCTTTGGTACTTCTATTTCTTTTAATTTAGTGTTTCTTAAAAAGTCATTCACTGCCAGCCTCAGCTCATTCTAAATTTTGGTAATTTAATACTACTCTTACAGAAAATGCAATTTTTTCTTTCTTATTTAAAACTAGCTAATCCAATCCAACAAACACTAATTAAGTGCCTGCTATGTGCTGGGTACTGGGGACACAATTAATTAAAAGTAAGTCAGTCCCTGATCTCAAGGAGCTTGCAATCTAAGTAAAAAAGAGAACACACAAAAGGGGGGGGGGAGTATATTTGTGTGTGTGTGTGTGTGTGTGTGTGTGTGTGTGTCTGAGCACGTGTGCTGACACCTGGCCTGGGACCATCTTGTTCTGTGATATTGAGAAGCAGATGCACCATGGAGTGAATCAAATATTCCAGTTTCCATCCTTTATAAAGAAAGCAATGCTACCTTTTTTTAGTAGCAATCCCAGTGATCTTCTTTTGTTTCCATTTTCTATTCATGTTTTTTAAAAATAGTAGTTTATGAGTTTTTTTGAGGCAGCTGTCCTCTTTTCTTTGAATCAAAAGAATTTCTGTTTATATCCTTAAAATTTCATTCTTGAAAGAGTCTTATACCTCTGACTTTTATTGCAAAATATTAATTGATTGAATTCTCTCTACTCTTTCTCTGAGTCTTTGACATGTTTCACTAAAAAAATAGAGGACACATAATGCAGTGACCAGATTCTTCTCCTTTTCCTCATTCTCATACTTGTTCTCCTCTTTTTCTTCTTCCTCTTCCTCTTCTCTTCCTTTTCCTCCTTCCTTCTCCCCTCTTACTTCCTTTGATTTGAAGATCAGCAGCCATTTTTTTTTTGATTGGTCAATATCAAGTTCAGAATATCAGATTCTCCTATCACTTCCTTTGAAAAAAAGATTAAATTATTATTTGAATCAAATTAAGACATTATTAGTTACCTGCATTTTGGAAGAGAAGAAAAATTATAATAGATATTTGGATTTTGAAAGGGTTTTCCAGCATTTAAATCATATTTCCATGTTTCCAAATTCCTTGCCTAATTTCCCTTTCTGATGGCTTTTTTCTGAGTTAGTATCTCTGGTAGATTATTGGTTTTGTATTGTGTTAGTCTTCCTTTACTAGACTTTCTGTTCTCTAGTATAGACTTGTCAGATATATGTGAACAGTTTTCTTTCCCCCTTCTCCCTACCCCCTTTTGAGTTTAAAACTCTCACATGTGGAAGATGCTGGGCAAATACATTCTTCTTCCTTCTTCCTTCTTCTTATTCCTTTTCTCTCTTGCTTTTCCTTCTTCCCTACTTCCCCTCTCTCCTCCTTCTTTTAAATGTGCTATTTGGTCAACTTCATTCTTGGCCAAGTACCCCTTATTCCTTTAAATTGTGGGCCAGGAGGACAAATTCTATTCACAGTCTTCTTAGACAATTATTCAAAGTCCAAACCTACCTCTTTTCTGAATCTCCTATCTTTAATCACCAGCAATGATGGAAATACCTTCAGTGCCTTTAAGGTATTCATGTTTTTGTTTGTTTGTTTTATTTTTATTTACAGTCCTCAGCACAGTTTTCTAAGTTTGGATAATACATTTTATCTCCATATGAATCACCAAGAGTATATAGTAATGTTTGTCCATTCTCAGATATCTACCAGTTATATTCCAGCTGATTATTTTTTGCGGATGTCAGATCGCCCTGTCAACAAATAGCTTCTTGGGTGCCTCTGAACAAGGTTCATGTCTATTCATTTCTTCTTCCATTGACTATTTCTAGATGCCCTGTCTCTGAAATCATTTCCTAGAGTTCAAGAAACAGCTTCCTCTTGAGAAAGATCTGCCTTCTCCCTATGATGTGCCTCATGCATAATGCTTACCTTTTTCTTCTTCCTTTTTTCTCTGTCACATTCTACTTTTCCATCTGTTGACACATGTAAGTTGCCCAACCCCTCACCCTGCCATACATGAATATACCTCTTAATATTCTTTCCTTTGTTTCTTTTTTTAAAGAGGTTCCTTTTCTTTGTTCCTGGTAACCTGAAAACCTAAAGAGCAGGCATCCAATTTATTCCCTTCGTGGTTCTCTTCATGTTTCCTGGGATCAAATTATCATTAGTAATGTACCACCCCATTAAAACCGATTTCTGGCATGGGGTCTGGTTTTTAACATTGATTCTTTACATGAAGGTCTGTGTGGGAGCTATACACGTTGGCAACAGAAACAGTAAGAACAGCAGCTTCCAGAGTGACACGTTGATTTCTATGACCATAAACTCCTTAGTATCAATTACTAAGGGCAGCTTGCTGCATTAACAGAGACAAGGAACAATTATGAAGGAAAGAAAGGAGCCAGGTCAATAAACAAGACCCTGGAGGCCGTTAATGTGCAAAGAATCCTATGGTTTGTTAGTGTGGGTGTGGGAACCAGAAAGGAAAAAAGCAAAATGGCAAATGGTATCCCCGCTGTCTCTTGTTAATTACTGGGAATTATGAAAGCACAAAGGATTTTCCCAGGTAGCCAAGCACAGCCACTGCACTGAGCAAGCAATAACTGTTCGCAAGAACTCAGTGATTTTCTAGTTCCAGAAACTGGCGACGTGGTGATACATTGTGGATAGCCTGTAGCTTTTGGTTTCAGAAGTTTCCTTGGAGCACTAAAAGACTAGGTAGTCTGCCTGGAAACTTTGCCATCAGTCCCACTACTGGATACTTAGGAGAGCTAGATGTCCCCTTCTACTCTGCAGCAGAAATTTCTTGCAGTGTTTTCCAATTGGAATACAAGATTTTTTTTTTTTTTAATAGCCTTTTATTTACAGGTTATATGTGTGGGTAACTTTACAGCATTAACAATTGTCAAACCTCTTGTTCCAATTTTTCCCCTCTTTCCCCCTCACCCCCTCCCCCAGATGGCAGGATGACCAGTAGATGTTAAATATATTAAAATATAAATTAGATACACAATAAGTATACATGACCAAACTGTTATTTTGCTGTACTAAAAGAATCGGACTCTGAAGTATTGTACAATTAGCTTGTGAAGGAAATCAAAAATGCAGGCAGGAAAAAATATAGGGATTGGGAATTCAATGTAATGGTTTTTAGTCATTTCCCAGAGTTCTTTTGCTGGGCGTAGCTGGTTCAGGTCATTACTGCTCCATTGGGACTGATTTGGTTGATCTCATTGCTGAGGATGGCCAGGTCCATCAGAACTGGTCATCATATAGTATTGTTGTTGAAGTATATAATGATCTCCTGGCCCTGCTCGTTTCACTCAACATCAGTTCGTGTAAGTCTCTCCAGGCCTTTCTGAAATCATCCTGTTGGTCATTTCTTACAGAACAATAATATTCCATAATATTCATATACCACAATTTATTCAGCCATTCTCCAACTGATGGGCATCCACTCAGTTTCCAGTTTCTGGCCACTACAAAGAGGGCTGCCACAAACATTCGTGCACATACAGGTCCCTTTCCCTCCTTTATGATCTCTTTGGGATATAAGCCCAGTAGTAACACTGCTGGATCAAAGGGTACGCACAGTTTGATAACTGTTTGAGCATAGTTCCAAATTGCTCTCTAGAATGGTTGGATATATTCACAATTCCACCAACAATGTATTAGTGTCCCTGTTTTCCCACATCCTTTCCAACTGGAATACAAACTTCTTGAGAGCAAGGACTACATCACCTTTGCCCCTTGCATTTCCAGTTCTTTACATGGTGCTTAGTACAAGGTATGATATTAATAAGATATTTTTCACTGATTCATTGATTCGTGGCTACCCACCCAGAAAGTGTTGGGGGCAATATTTCTAACTCCTAACTTGGTCCTTTAGTCACTGAACTACTAGATGTAGTATGAGCACCTAAATACATTATTGTTCAGTCATTTCAGTCACGCCTGATTCTTTGTGAACCCATTTGTTTTTTTGCTTTGTTTTATTTTTTTTATTTTTTATTTATTTATTTATTTTTTTTGGCAAAGATACTAGAGTGGTTTATCATTTCCTTCTCCAGTTCATTTTTCAGATGAGGAAACCAAGGCAAATAGGGTTAAGTGGTTAGATAGCTCATGTCTGGAGATCAGATTTGAATTTGGGGAAATGAATCATCCTTCAGAGATGGCACTCGATAGGGCCACCAACCTGCCACTATATGTGTGTATATGTATTTATGAATATGTATATATACATATATTTATGTGCACACATATATGAGTAGTCATAAATACATATGCATATGCACATGTATATTTATATACACATACATACATGCATATAATTATGTACAAGTGTATTTATAAATATATACAATAATTGCACACATGTATGCACCTACATACTTTACCAACCTTTTAATTCACCTCTATTATGAACTATATGGTATAGTGGATACTGGATTTAATACAAAAAGACTTGAGTTAGAATCCTGCTTCTGCTGCTTCCTATATGTGACTCTTCCTTCTCTGAGTCTATAATTCCTCATCCATAACCAACCAAGGCAGCTTCATGAGGTGATATCTAAAATTTCTTCCATCTCAGTTCCTGTCTCTCATAGTCACAGATATAGCATCCATTTTTACAGGTCTCTGTATCTGTCCCTCCTCCCCCCATGTAAAAAAAAAATCTAGTACCTGGCCCTCTGCTGACCTCTCCCCAAATTTAGTTATGCTTGTCTCAGATGACAGAACACACCATCTACCTGGCTCCCAAAGGCTAATCCCATATCCAACCCATTCTAGGTCACCCAGTATATGGCCAGTTCTGAATTCTGAATTCTCATGTTATTTATTTTTTGTCATTCTAGAACTTGACTAAAAATGCAATACTTAAAGAGATTTCTGATTGATTAGTGGAGATAATCAATTCCCACCACAGTCCTGTGATGCACATCAAACCCTTCCATCCCTTGTTATATGGTTTTCATGAATGATGGTAGCCAAAGTAGCATCTTTATCTCTTGGCCAAACTTGTGGATGGAGATGAAACTCTCCCTATTTTCCTTTGGCTGATCCTCAGACTATAGGCAAAGATTCTTTTATGGAGGTTGTGCTTTAAAACTCTGCAGTTTGGTAGGAACCTGTCAGTATTTTCTCTATGCTCACACAGTCTTCCAGAATCCAAGGTCAATTCCATTGCACTTTTATTTAAGGAATGTAACAGATTCCTCTTAAGGGATTTTTAAGGAGTGTTGGAGTAGGACTTTAGTGAACACCATCTCCTGTATATGTTTGTACTTACCATCAGTCCTCTATATCTGAAATATGATGGGTCTAGGTACAGTAGGTTCCCTCTCACTGCAGGTTTTCAAGTAGAGAATAGATGACCACTTGATAAATACTTGTACAGGAAAATGTCAGATAGGGTTTGGGCGAGATGTACATCCCAACTCTATAATCCTGTGATAGAGAGGATCCTTCCTTAAATGTCATGCAGTTCTGACATTCTTATATAGTATATAGTCTTACATTGAACACTTCGTGTATTCATTCTAACCAAAGAGGCAAGAATAATCAAATTGAAGAAGCAATCTTCAAAATATAGTGAGAACAGATTATATTCACATCATCTCCCAAATCTCATTACAATCAGTGACATACTAATGTATACACATGGTATAATTTTTCTTTCAGTGGATTATTTTAGCCCTTAAAATATGCTACAAAAATGTCAGTGCTTTAGAGGGTTTACAAATTATTGTTTTCTTTCTTTCTCTTTCTTTCCCTTCCTTCCTTCCTTTCTTTCTTCCTTCTTTCTTTTCTTTCTTACTTCCCTTTCTCCTTCCTTCCTTCCTTCCCCTCTTCCCTCTCTCTCCTTCCTTCCTTTCTTCCTTCCTTCTTTCCTTCCTTTTTTCACTCTTTCCTTCTTTCCTTCCATTACTTTCTTCCTTTTCTTCTTTTCTTCCCTCCTTCCATCTCTTTCTCCCCTCCTTCCATCTCTTCCTCCATTCTTCTCCCTTCCTCCCTCCTTCCTTCTTTCTTTCCTTCCTCTATCCCTCCCTGCCCCCTTTCCCTCCTTCCTTCCTTCTTTCTTTCCTTCCTTCTTCTCTCCTCTTTTCTTCTACTGTTCCTCCTCTCTCCCTTTCTCTTCCTTTCCCTTCCTTAAAAAAACAAAAACAAAAACAAAAAAAAACTATTCTATAGTTTGACTTTTCTACTCTACTTCTTTATAGTTTCTCAAACTTCTGTGGAAGGAAGAAAATTATTGGCTAATTAAAAGGCCAGCTGATTAGATAAAGAAATGATATACAAACTTTTCTTTGGAATTTTAATGAAGCGCTTTGATAAGACAGATGCAAAAGTTCAAAGAGAATGACCCATAATTTATCCTTTGTAACATTAAATGAGAAAAATATTTACCAGTGCTTACCTCATCATTATCTAATTTTCACATAAAACTTGTCCTCAATCTAGTCACTATCTTTATAACCTTTCTACATAATTTTGTGTTTTTAGAAACATTTTAAATGAACAAAAAAGGACATGATTTCTGTTTTGAGTGTGCCCTGGTAAAGATGATTTATTGGGAGAACAAAGGAAGTTTACTGTTGAAAATGGTTCAGAATGATTTTTATCCAAATGTTATTGTGGATTTTTAGTAGGATGTGTATTAGTTTAAATGCCAATGTTCCAGATGCCTCAAAATTCTGGTTAATTTTGGGTTTACATTATTAATTGCATTGACTAACATAAAAACAACTCTTTTTCAAATGAACCAATATAACAATTCAAATAAAAGAGGTATGTAAATTCTTTTGAATAAATCAAAATTTTATCCTTTTGATACAATTGAAAATTAAGACTGTTTTAAAGGAATCATTGTTGTAAGGAGATTGGCTGAGAATCAAGAAAATAATCTGTGCATTGGATATCTACTGAAGCTATCTTTTATTTGATTAGTTGGTTAATCCAATGAGCAAAAGAGATAATGGAATTGACTTTACCATTTTACATAATAGACAAACCCTGAAGTCTTCCTTAAATGTCTGTTGGGATATGATATTTACTGAAGAATGAAAAGAATCATTATAGAAAATATTGGGATTTTTGTAGTCACTGGGGAGGTATGTTAACTCTAGGTTGGAGACTCGGTGACTTTGGGAGGTTGGGTCCACACAGGGTGACCTGCTTTCTGCTATCTAACCTTACATTCTAGCAGAGACATTGAGTAAATTCAAATTTTGAGTTATGGAATGTTAAAAGAATATTTCTGTTAAGGATCATTAGTAATTTGTATTAGTTCCTTATGAGCAGACTTTCTAATATTTAAAAAAATGATAGTGAGAATGGGGATAAGAAATAACAGAATTACAGACTAACAAAAGACCACCGGATCCAGCTGCACCTGAAGAAAAATCTGCTGTATGATACCCAAGTAATTGAAAAGACATGAACTAAAGGGTATTTTAGGCCTTCTTCAACTTAATTTTTCTTTATTCTTAAATTTGTTTTAAAAGTGGCACAGCTTTGGGATTATAGCATGCCCTGGAGGATTCCATGGATGAGTAATACATAAAAGGAGAGATTAAAATAATTTTTTGCATTAATTGCCAACATCAGGGAAGAATCTGTCATAGAGATAATATCAAGTATATTTTCTTCATTGTCTTCTCATATCCTAACATACAAAAGACTTAATAAATATTTGTTGAATTTAATTAGTAGACTGTCATTCTAGGGTATTGAACCACACCCATGCTTAGAGGTTATTGCTAATTGAACTTAGATGAAATGTTCTTAACACCGGGAGTACAAAATAAGCATTGACTAAGCAAAAGAAACCATCTGAATTAATTGGATTAGTGGTGAATGCACATGATAGCTCTACCTCTGTGAGTTCACATCTGTCAGTGCATGCTTCTGTTGGGAGACTGGAAGTGGTATAGTCAAGAAAAATGAGAATGACTGAATGAATGACTGAAAAAAAGATGAGAAAGTCACAATATTTAAGTCAAAGCTTCCTAGCTGTGGGTTGTGACTCCATACGAGGTCATGTAACTGAAATGTGGGGGAGTCACAAAAAATTTGGTAACAGTAAAAGGTATCAAATATTTTGCCAAGATTTAATTTTTATGTAAAAATAAAGAAGCACCTCCATTTCATTAGTATGTATATTTTCTTTTATCTTTAATAAATGGTGAAATTATCTGTATAGCAAAGAATTGTTTTAAAATAAATTTCATTATGATTATTAGTAAATGTTTGATTTGCATATCTATTTTATATACCTATATACCAGGGATCACATCAAAATTTCTTGGGCATAAAGAAACTGTAAGTGGAAAAAGCATAAGAAGCCTTGGTTTAGCTTAGCAAACTGATAGAGTGGATGAATATATAGCTTAAGTAGACACTAATCAGACTAAGAGTGGGAGGTAGATAAAATGTATGATTGTGGATGCACCAGCATGAATTGAATTTTACCTGAAAATGGAGAGAGGAGCCAGAAATGTTTCATGGAAGAAATAACATCTGAGTTGGGCTTTAAAAGGAGGGAAAGATTTCAATTTAAGAAGATGGTGGAGAGGAATAGAGTTTATTCCTCACATGGGGAGCATTGTTAGTAACAAAAACATAGAGACAGCATGAGAAAAGATTAATGTAGTTTGGCTGAAATATAGATTGCATGGAAGCTAATAAGATAGATTGAGCAGGAAGAGTGAAATATGGATAGAGTATGGATGGACTTGAGTTCAAATTTTAGCAGTGGGGAATCGCAGAAGGTTTTGAGTAAAAAAAATGACATAAGTGAATGAATTTAAAATCAATTTGTTAAACATTCACAATATATGTAAGCAAATTTATTATGTGTTTATTCTGTACCTCCCAGGCATTGTGCTAAGCATTAGGGGGAGAAGAAAAATAAAAAAATAAAAAAAAGATGCTCCCCTGCCTTCAAAAAGTTTGCACTGTGACAGGAAAAGATAACAGATATGAAGAAATGTTTAGGGGTAAAGAAGTCAGAAGGCCAATTGACTAAAGCATTTGTCCAGGAATGAGGACGGCCTTGATTTGATGATTTCTACTATCACAAGGGTTAGAATGAGACAAGGGAAAGAGAGAAGAGTATATTTGCCTTGGTTAGGTGTGAAGATGAATAAATAGTGTGATGAATCTAGGTCCAGGTTAGACATGGTGAATGCTGAAAATTAGAAGCCAGGCCTTAGTATGGCACCTTCAAACTGAAGGCTGGAGTTTAGGAGAAAGCAACATGGTGGATTTGATGTCAGCAGTACAGTAAGAAGGTTAAGCATGTCCAGCTGCTGATCCTGATAAAACCAATTTACACTTCAACTTGAAAAGGGGGCTCATTTCTTTGAAAGGCAGGGTTATCATTTTTGTTTTTGTTTTTGTATCTTAAGAGCTTAGCTCAGTGACTTACACATAACAGGTTCTTAGTATTTATTGATTTGCTAATGTGGATGTCATTTAATGACAGAATATATATATATATGCGTGTCTTAATTGCTATATTTTTATTTAGTTTTTTTCTAAATTTTCTACATGTTTTTCTTGCTACCACAAAACAATATTTAAATATTCTTAAGAATAAAATAAGAATACTGCCAGTGAATACTGGCATGTAGCATGGAAAAAAGGAATTTCTCATGCTTTAAGCAGAGGAACATAATTCCAGCAGAATACCTATTCCATAAATTATAGATGACTCACAAGTGTATGTCCTTGTCCATCTCTGTTTTTTTACAAATCTTAAAAAATAAATACACTTTAGAAAAGCAACTTGCAACAAATACCTCAAAATTTGGAAGAAATCTCAGAGATTATCTCATCTAACCTTTATCTGAACAACCTTTGTTTTCAGCTAAGTGGAGATGAGCTACAGCCTGAGGTGACCCATTCTACTTTTAATCAGTTCAGTCAATAAACATTTATTAAGCACTTACTATGTGCTAGAGCTGCTGAGAATAGAAGGCTGGAGCTTAACTCAGGAAGATTAATTTTTCTGAGTGCAAATTTAACCTTAGATACTTACTAGCTGTGTGACTTTAAGCAATCACTTAATCCTGTTTGCCTCAGTTTCCTCATCTGTAAAATGAGCTGGAAAAGGAAATGGCAAACCACTCTAGTATCTTTGCCAAGAAAACCCAAAATGGGATCATATTTTCCATACTTTGTTCTGTGTTTTCCCCACAGGGACCAAGCAAACCTAATTCCTCTTCCCTGTGACAATTCTTCAAATAGCTAATGAAAATTTTCATGTTCCTGTTAAGTCTTTTCTTCTCTAAGCCAAACATCTCCAATTTCTTTAGCCAATTCTCAGAAGCTTGACTTTAAAGTCCTTGTCCTTGGAATGCTTGTTGAACCCACAGAAGCAGAAAGTACAGATGTGCACTCATGTAGCCTGATGTTGAGACTTTCACTGCTCTGGCCACTCTTCCCTGGAAACTCTCTTGCTTATCAATGTCATTCGTACAATATGGCCCTCAGAACTAATCACCAGATGTTATTACTAGGACAGAGTTGGAGGCAGGATTATGTGTCTGTTCCAGAATATTTTTGTTTCTTATAAGTTAGCCTGCTACGTTAGATTTGAATGCTGTCATATTCTCTTGTCAATTTATGAGAAATGTGGTCCTCTAAGAATGACATATGGCTATATAGTTACCTTTCCCCAATGTGAACTTGTGAAGTTGTTTGTTTTTTAACCAAGTACATGAATACACTGAGCCCTATAAAATTCATCATATCTATTTAGTCCAATTTTCTATTCTAATGAGATCATTGTGGATGTTGGTTCTACTATCCAATATGTTATCTATCTCTCCCAGCTTGCCAATTTGGCAAGTAAGGATAAGTATGTCATGTTTCCCTTTGTCTCAATTGTGATAAAAAATGTTAAATATCGCAGATTTCTGGGGTTCTTACACTACTGATTTCCCTCCAAATTGAAATCAAGCAGTTAATGACTATTCTCTGGGTTCAAATATTTGAGTAGTTTTTTTGAGATCTATCCCAGATCTCTCCAATGATATTACAAAACACTCTGAAAAGTTCTTTGTTGTCCAAGTAAACTTTATACCAACCCTCTGAACTACCAATCTAATAATTTTGTCAAAATAGGATTGTTAGTAGTCTATATGATATTTTCTCTTAAAAATATTATTTATGAATTTTTAATATCTCAATTGTTTCCTTCTGGATGTACACTGATTTCTCTTCCCCAAAACAAGGAATCTTCCTTTGTAGCAAAGCAAAACCAACTGACCAGGGGATCATTCTCATAATGCAACATTACACACCTATTGTACTTTTATCTTTCCAACAAAAGCAAGGAGGTACATTTCTTCATCTTTTCTCTGTAAACAAGATTGGACACTACAATTGCATAGTATTGAGCCTTTTGTTTTTTAAAAAATAATTTTTCATTTTCATTGTAGTCATTGTTTTATTTTTCTAGTCTACTTTCTTCACTCTCCATCAGTTCATAAAAAGTTTTTCACATGTTCCTTAATTTCTCTTTGTAGTCATTTCATATGGTGTTAATACTATTTTATGGTACTCATATGCCATCATTTGTTAATTCATTTTGCAAATGGTATACACTACTATGTTTTCATTTTTTAAAAATAAAAAATGCTGCTAGTATTTTGGTATTTGACCTTCTTTGTCTATGTGCTGAGGAATGGGATCTCTGAGTGAAATCATAAGAAACTTTTGTGACTTTTTTCACATAATAGCAAATTTCATTTCTAAAGTCACAACTCTACCAACAGTTTCTTAGTATTCTTATCTTTTAGCAATCTCTCGAACACTGGCTATTTCCAACCTTCTTCAACCTGGAAAATTTATCAGTTGTGACATAAAAGCTCAGAGTTGTTTAATTTTTTTTGTTATTAGTAATGATTTAGTTTCATTTTATATGATTCTGATAGTTTGCAATTTTTAAAAAATTGTTTAATTTTTCTTCATTTATACATTGGGAAATAATTATTGGTCTCTCTTACACACATATGTGTATTTATTAATCATATATATTTATCAATTAAAAACTTCATCAATTCTATGTTTTAAAAATTCTTAATTTTATCATTTCCATAGAATAATTGCTCCCCCTTTTTTCTTTCTCCTCTAATTTCAAGAATTAATCTTTTGTGATGATTTTGTATTTTTCCAATATTTTGGCATCTTTTCCTTTTCTGCAATCTTTTATAGCTCACTGATGGTAGGTCAGCAATTAATCTGCTAGTTCTTTCATTCCCCTGAATAGAGTTTGTCTTATTCTTGTGATAAACTCATCAATCAAGAGCTCTTTTTGCTCATCTTTCTTTTCTTTGTCTTCAACTCCTTATTTGCCTTTTTTTTTTTTGTCCAGTTGTTGACAGTCCAAAGATCATTTTCTTGGCAAAGAAAATTTAAGCAAAATAGGATAGAGAAATTCTGCCTCCTGTTTATCATCTACTATAATTGTCTTATCTTTCTTCATTACCCTTCATCTCTAATCATTTGAGAAATCTTGTGGATGTGTTCCCTCATTAGTTTCTTTGGCATTCATCCCTTTCTCTAAACTTCTATCACAAGTCTTCTTATTCATCCCCTTAGCTTGTCTCAACTAGGCTATGAGCTCCAATCTATCTTCTTTTCAATTAATCTTTTTTTTATTGTTTTTGAGTTAATCTTTATTAATGAAGCCCTTCAAGCAAGTCATTTCTCTTCTTAAATGTCATCAATGGCTTCCCAATAGAACTTCTGACCTTTGGATTCCTAGAGGGCATTTAAGGCACTTTAGAGTTTGACTCCAAGCTATACACACAGCCTAATCTCATATTACTCTCCTTCTTGTATTAGTTCCTATTGCCCATTTGTGCCTGATCTTTTATCTCTGAACTTTATCTATAATTTCCAGTTCCCCAAACATATAATGATATACATATATATTCACCTTGCCTACAATGCCTTCTCCCACTTTTCTGATTTAATGTCTACTCAGATCTATCCAAAACACTGACTTCTATTGAAAAAAAAAAAAGAAGAAAAACTTTCCTAGAACTTGTTTCCTGTACTAATTTTTTACTACTTACTACCTGTGTGATATTGGGAAAGTCCTTCAACCTCTCTGGGCCTTTTTCTCAGTTTACATAAGATCATAAGTTTATTACATGTTTACACAAGAGGTCAAACTAAAGGTCCTCTAAAATCCCAATTTGCTTTAAGCCTATGAGTATTGGACTTGAGTTAGGAGTCCAACTTCTGACACTAGTAGTGTGACTTAGGAAGTTACCTGATATTGTTAAACTTC
Organism: Sarcophilus harrisii; assembly: GCF_902635505.1. Classification (NCBI taxonomy): domain Eukaryota; kingdom Metazoa; phylum Chordata; class Mammalia; order Dasyuromorphia; family Dasyuridae; genus Sarcophilus; species Sarcophilus harrisii. The sequence goes on from NC_045431.1 coordinate 66,880,025, forward strand.
AATTTCCTTCAATTGCTAAATTCAAATAATGTTATTGGAAGTACTTACAGCACAGAGTTGTTGTGAAGCTAAAATGTGATTAACATATGTAAAGAACACTGTATACTTTATAGCCCAGTCAATACAATTCTACACACTATTCTGGTACAGAGAAGGAGCTTAATATTTTTTTTATAGATTTATTACTTGTTATATTGGTTATTGATGTTCTCTAATGCCAATCAAAAATCATAAAATTAAGATTTTTCTCCAGGAGACTAGTAAGAATCAAGAGCAAACATTTACCATATTTGGCATACAAACCAGTCATATCCATTTATAATTATTATATTGCTGATGTTCATACTAGATTTAATATATTCAATATTAATGTTGATATGTTAATGTTAAATTACATAAAATTATATGAATATATGCAAATAATATATAGCATAATAGTAACCAAACAATATATATGTGCATGTGTATATGCATATGTGCATATACACACATACATATATACATACACATATATGTGTATATATGTATGTACACACAGATATCAATCTCTCTCTCTCTCTCTCTCTCTCTCTCTATATATATATATATATGGGCTTTTCATCAGACTATTATAACTTTTGAAACTAAAGGAAGTTTAGATATGACCCTTTAAACTCTAATGGTAAATCAATATTCTAAAAATGTTGTTCTTTGTTGTGAAATCCAAGTTTATTGAAGATATGTCTTTAAAAAAGGGCTTTGAAAATGCTCTAAATCACTATTGATCAGGAAAATGTAAATTAAGACAACTCTTAGGTAGAGGTACCACTACATACCTGTCAGATTGGCTAGAATGACAGAGAAAGATAATAATAAATATTGGAGGGGATGTGGGAAAACAGGGACACTGATACATTGTTAGTGGAATTGTGAATACATCCATTCTGGAGAGCAATTTGGAACTATGCTCAAAAAGTTATCAAACTGTGCATACCCTTTGATCCAGCAGTGCTACTACTGGGCTTATACCCCAAAGAGATCATAAAGGAGGGAAAGGGACCTGTATGTGCACGAATGTTTGTGGCAGCCCTCTTTGTAGTGGCCAGAAACTGGAAACTGAGTGGATGCCCATCAATTGGAGAATGGCTGAATAAATTGTGGTGTATGAATGTGTCATGGAATATTATTGTACTGTAAGAAATGATCAGCAGGGTGATGTCAGAATGGCCTGGAGAGACTTACATGAACTGATGCCAAGTGAAATGAGCAGGACCAGGAGATCATTATATACTTCAACAGCAATACTATATGATGATCAATTCTGATGGACATGGCTTTCTTCAACAATGAGATGATCCAGGCCGGTTCCAATAATCTGGTAATGAGGAAAGCCATCTACAACTCGAGAGAGGATTGTGGACCCTGATGTGGATCACAACATAGAATTTTAACTTTTTTTTTTGCTTCTTTTTGTTTTCTCTCTTTTTTTTTCCCTTTTGATCTAATTTTTCTTGTGCAGCATGATACTTGTAGAAATATGTATAGAAGAACTGTGCATGTTTAACATAGATTGTTGCCAGCTAGGAGAGGAGGTGGGAGGAAGGGGAGGGAGAAAAAAAAATTTGTAACACAAGGTTTTGCAAGGGTCAGTGTTGAAAATTATCTATGCATATGTTTTGAAAATAAAAAGTTTTTAAAAAAATTTACAAGAAGGTTTTCTGAGAGAAGTTCTTGTGCATGCTAAGCAGAACCGGATGATATTAGTTTTTATTATGAACAGCATCCTGCCCTAAAAGCTTGAGATATTAGATCCAACATTTCATTTCCTATACATAAAAAAGAGGAACATTGAATAAGGAGATCTAGGTAGTCTGAAATCCCAACTTAATGGTTTATTACATTCATTTATTGATTCATTCTGGTCCTTAACATTTATTGGTCCTTTATTGATTTAGGCTTTAATTAATGAATTTTGTTCTTCATCAAAGTAATTTCCCAATATAATCTTCCAACCCCATTGGACCCTACTTTCTCACATAGCAAAAATACCTAAACAAAATCGACCAGCACAGTCACAGTGGCTCCTAGCATAGGTGACATTCCATGTGTGAAATTCCTTCTTCAAGAGGAAGGAAGTTTATTTCATCCTCTGCTCTCTCAGACCAGTATTTGTAATCATCCTCCTTACCCAACATTATTGCTGATGTTAGTGAATTAGATGGAGCTTAGTTATATATAAATGTTGGATCTAAAATCAGGAAGACCTGGATCCATAATCTGCCTCTGGTATGTACTAGCTGTGAGCTCCTGGCCATAACTTATGTCTGCTTTGAACCGGAGATAACGATGATTCCTTCTCCTCAGGGTCATTATAAGAATCGAATGAGAAAATACTTTAAAATGCTTTACAAACATTAAATTACTGTGTAAATGCTCATCATCATCATCATCATTATATGTTATTTTGATCCTCCAAAGATTTGTGATTTTGTTAATGTGAGTGTTCCCAGAGTTGTGTGGTTGAAAAAATTCAGCCTTTGTTCAGTCTGGTAAAGAGCCTTTCAGAATTGGGCTTGGCTGCCTTCTAGTAGGCACATATTAAATGCTTGTTGGTTGATTGATCCTTGGAAGAAGATACAGATCCTGTTTCTGCATCCATAATTGAAGATTTTCCAGCTTCATAGGACCTGCCAGCATCTGCCATTCACTGTCCAAGATTTTAAGAATCCGGATTCATCTCTATACCATAATGAGGCAATATCGTATAATAGCGACTATATGTTACTTCAAATTGTGTTTTACTGTTTAAAATGTGCTTTATGCCTTTTGCTTCTTTCAGAACTCGAGGCTCAGGGAGAGGTACCCTAAACCCTTCAATCTGTTCTCATTTCCATTTGGGCCCACAGTGTTCCCAGGAGCCCTGTTCTCCTCTTTTTATGAACAATGTCCAAACAAATAAAATGCTAGAGATAAACTGAAGGGCAGCCCAGTGGGGAGTGGAAGTTAGCACAGAGGAAGATGTAACGGAATTCAGTGCCAGAACCCTGGCCTGTGTGTCTGTAAAATTGATTTGACTTAATAACTTTAATGCAAATGGGAATTGTATTGTGTAGTAGCTGCTCCCTTGGAGTTTTTTTTTTTTAAGGAGTATGAGCACATCTCCTTGCTGCTGCCCATTTAATATGCCCATGAATACATAAATATAAATAGGTTGTTTTCCATTAAAAAAAAAAAAGAACCAACTTTTATCTGCAATTTATAGCCAAGCATATGCAAAGACAGACTTTAAAAGCAAGCCCGTTTGGAGTGCTACCAAAAATTCCTAACAACTGCTATTTTCCTCTCAGCTCAAAGTGTTGCCTTTTATCTTATTTTTCTCATTAAAATGCTTCCATCCTCAGCATCCCCATGCTTTTTACTCTTTCTGGAAAACATTTTGTTGCAACAATCTCAAAACTCAGTAAAGCACAGAGCTTTTATTAATCAGACCTATCATTCTGTACATACCTCATACCTCTGCAGTGGCACATTATTCTAGGGATGCCAGCCTTCCATTTCTTCTTGCATGGATCAGGTCATGGACGCTGCCAAGTTTACCAACATCTATCGATTTCCAAGGTGGTCTTGTTCATCAATAGGACTTCTGTTGGTCCTTTCAGAATAATGAATGAAGTATCTCCAGAAAAAGACCTTACTGGGTTTTAGTTTGTTTTGCCCAAGGCAACTCTCCAAGACTCTAAATTTCAAAGAAGGTGTTGATATCCTAAGGGAGATTTCCTTTATCTAGAAAACCATATTAGATCCTATTTCTACTGATTATTTTATAAAAAGAAATTTGCGGTTGTCCATCATCATCAGCTGTTGGATTTCCATTCATATGTCACTGAAATGATACACCATCTCCAGTAAAAGACCTTATGGGTTTTAGTTTGTTTTGCCCCAAGCAACTTTCCAAGACTCTAAATTTCAGAGAAGGTGCTGATCTGTACCAATAGAGGGAAAGTCCTAATGGAGATTCCCTTTATCAATGAAACCATAGATCTAATTATCCCCTATTCTATTTCTACTGATTATTTTATAACTAGAAATTTGTGGTTGTCCATCAGCAGCAGCTGTTGGATTTCCATTTATATGTCACTGAAATGATATACATACCTGGACCTTTCTAGGAAGAGACAACAGTCAAGAATTGAGAGTTAGAAATCTGGGTTCTAGTCTATTGATCATGAATCTAGCTTCACCTTTATGCTTGTTTTCTCTCTCTCTCTCTCTCTTTTTTTTTTTTGCAAAAGGAAGACAGTGATATCTAGAATTTGTAGTGTGCTTTTCAAAGTTTCCAAAATGCTTGACATACAGCATCCCCTTTGAGCCTTGCTAAAAGTGCTTTTGTAATGATTATCCCCATTTTATAAATAAACTGCACAGAGAAAGTAACTTCACCACACCAGGACAAATTGAAGAGAGGTCTTAATTCCAGGTCTTCTTGATTCTAAATCCAGTTCTTCATCCACTTCATCACATCACAGGAGTTCAGACAATGACATGGGTACCCCCATACCTCATAGAATACTCAAAGTTTTCATCTTATCTTATTAGAATAACATGAAAGGGAATTCCTTTTTTTTTATTCAGAAAGACATTGTAGAAAACTTAATGGCTACATAGATCTGAAAGCAAAATCCTTATAGAAAGGTAGATGTTGAAGATGGCATCATATTTTTAGAGCCCCTCATTTTTTCAAACAAGGCATGAGAGAGGGAGTGATTTTGCTCAATGTCTAATTTCTGTTGGAAGCAGGATTTAAATCAAGCTATTCCTGACCACTGGTGTAGTGCTCCATACACTATGCCATGCTCCTTCACTGGCTGAAATGCTCCTGCTGCCAACAACAATCACACACCATTTATAACTTATAGTCTTACTTTCCTAATGTCAGTGAGGTTAAAAGACTTGTAGATCTCACAGTGAATGAGTGTCAGGCAGTTTGACTAAGGAGGTCTTCCTGACCCCAGGTCCAAAGTGCTGTCTTTGCTATATCAGGATGCTGTTCAAACTAAACTAGCTAGAAAATGAAATTTAAAAAAAAGGTGAGGGCATGGTGACATATTCCACTGGGGACTGGAACAATAGATTCATTTAATATACTCAGGGCCGAGGTGGCTTAAGAACACATGAATTGTGTTGTTGGACATAATTCACTATTGCAATAGATTATCACTGTTCAATAATATCTGAAGAACCTCTGCTTTGGAGTCTGCATAAAGTAGATTCATAAAGCAAATGGTAATTAAGCTCCTTTCCAATTCTGAAAACCTATCATCTAACAATTCTCTCTCTTTCTCATTAAGAGATCAATGTCATTAGCCCCTCTTTACAAATGAGGGAAACTAAATAAGAGAAATAGTCTGACAACCATTATCCACTGGCCAGTGGATGAAGTAAGGAGAAAATTGAACACACTTGTCCTGAGCAATGAAATTAATCCCTGTGATACTTTCTCCCTTTTATTCATTTATTTTCAACCCTTTAAACAAAAATAAGAGTTTCACAAAAAGAATCCTAACAAATCATGACCATCTGGAAAAGCACAATGTAGAGATTAAAGTGCTGGAAGGAGTTAAAATCTCACTTCTGACACTATCTATTTATATAACTATGGGTGAATTACTTTAAGCCTCAATTTTCCTCATCAGTAAAAGGGGGATAATACTTATACTCTCCTCACAAGGTTATAGTAAAGCTAAATGAATGCTATGTGTAAAGTACTTTATATATTTAAAGTGATAAACAAAGATTAGTTATTGATATCTGTCTCTTTCAAAAGAGAAAATGTCAATGTATACTCAGATATTTGGGGTAATATACTCTCGAACACAGATCTCAACTCCCAATTCAGGGAGCAAACTCTATGAAAATGTCAGTTATTATTACCTACAATACCTAGTATCCAAGTTGCAGTTTATCTAAAGCATTTTAAGTTGGTGGATATCTATTATCTTCACAATTCTTTAAAAGTTATAGTTCAAATATTTCATAAACATCCCCCAAGATTGTTTTTTTCAAATGGAGGCAGTGATTTTTCCATCTTGTTAAAATTGTTTTGACAAGTTTTTAATTGTTTCCTTTACTGCTAATATTTCCTACTACCTTATTAAAGGAAAAAAAAAACAATTCTAATTTGTTTCCTGCTATATCTAACATATCAACATAATGAGCATTTCCTGTCACCAAAACTAAATTTTACCTCAGCTTCCTTGTTTTTCACAATGCATTTACCCATGAATACTATTCATGCACAAGATTTAAAGTCTACTTTGGCTTTTTAAATGATATTCAACATCTTTTATAAATTATTTTCCCTTGCAATCTAGAATCAAGGTCAGTTGCATATTGAAAGATTTTTTTTCTCTGAAAATTCATTATACATTTTTAATACTTTAAATGAGCCCATCTACTGTTCCAATTTTATTTGTGTCTAGTTTCACATTAGAATAGTCAGTCCCAAATAGCATGTACAGTTGCTGAGATCTATCTGTGTGATTATATTTTCCTTGTCTGGAACATTTTAAGCTTTTGATCTAAGTTAGCTCTCTGATGATCCATGTAATCTAAAGGCTAAAATTTGCTTTTATATATGCAATATCTTGGAAATTCCAGGTAATTTATGCAAAGGGAAGGGGATGTTTAAATATTCTCTGTTTTATTACTTGTAATGCAAAAATCCTTCAGTTGGGATAATTTAACGACAGTGGGGGAAATCAATGGATATGAAAAACATATGTAGAAAATAGAATCCCAGAAAAATGGGAGTCTACCTTCAAAAACAAGAGGAATTTGAAAAAACAAAAAAGGTCAAACTTTGTTGTCATTTACTTACCGATTACTTGGTTACTCACACATAACTCACACATAATCTATAAGGTCCATTTTGTAATAAAACAAAAGAAAGGGAGGGAGGAAACAAGCATTTATTAAATGCTAGCTATGCTGCAGGCACTGAGCAAAAACAATTTACAAATATTATCTCATTTGATCCTCACAGTGAGATAGATGCTATTATTATCTCCATTTTACAGTTGAGGAAACTGAGACCGATAGGGGTTAAGTTACTTGCCCAACATTACACAGCTGGTAAGAGTGGAAGAGATTGGATATGAGTCCTAGTCTAGCACTCTATCTATTCTCTATACCACCTAATGGTTCCAAGCTCATAGGCATTAGTATACTCTCTACAAGTAGAAATGACAAGCATGAGTCATGGTGATCACAGAACTCCTTATCCCATAGCCGATTTTGAGGTGGATCAGTCGTAGGACATTAGATGCAGTTTATTTCTGCTACAAAGGTGCTTCTGCTCAGGTTCTATTCTATTGGAACATCCTTCAAGAATCTAAGTTTACTTCTGTACAATAAAGAAGGATGGGAGATAAGATTTTAATAGATTCAAATGATCTAATAGAAGAAAAAATATAAATGATTCTCCAAAAGAAACCATTATCCTTTTGACCATGAACTTCCCTCAGCTTGATAGAGATTGCTTGAGACCTTGGATTGTGGGAACAGAAAGATCCTCCAAATCACCAGACCTGCTTTAATCTCTGCCCCCAGAGTCAAGACTCCAGAAAACCAACGAGAACATTACAATCATTGAAGGTAAAAATCATTGTGGAGAAGGGAATCATCTTTCTAATCACCACCAGTTGCCCAATCATCACCAACAGACTGATGAATACTCTGTGCTGGAAGTGGAAATACCCTCCAGATCATTCATCTAGGGAAGCAATTCCTTTGGAGAAGGGGCCAGTCAAGCCAACTCAACCAAGTGTTAATCAACTGGCATTCATAGGGCAGATAGACCAGTCTGGCTAAAACAGAAAGGCATCCTGAGGAAGAGACAGGAGGTAGCACAAGTTAGGAATAGCATCCTGACCATCATCTCTTTTTGGACCATGGAGACAACCCAGAACTCAAAACCTAAGAGCATTTGGACTAATATTGCTCTTGGTGTCAACAGTCACCATCATGGTAAGCAACTTGTATGGACATGCAGAGTAGTGACCACTCCAGCTGGCAACTCTAAAGCCACATCTATTAAAAAACTCAGAAAGTTCCCGTCACCTCTGCACTCAGAAAACTAATATGATTTTATCTGTAAAAATGACAGAAGCATCACCATTTGCTTTGCTAGCACATTGAGACTTTTCCATCCAATTTACAGCTAAAACTTTCCATGATTGTTGTCTCTCTCATTAGAATTGAGCTTCTTAAGAGCTAGACTGGCCTTACTTTTCTATATGTGTCCTCAGTGCTTTGTACATAGTAAGCACTTAATAAATAATTTATTCATTCATTCATTCATAAGCCATGGGCTTGAGTTAAGAATTCTGGAAGTAAATTTACATATCTAAAATGTTAGTTTTAATTTGGATTTTCATTTCTGATGACCCTTCTCCTTTCTCACTCCTGCTTTTCCTACAAGGGAAAAACTTACCTTTGGACATTTATAAATAAATATATACATAAAATTTGAATAAGCCCCTCATATTTTTCCTTCTAGTTCTTTAATAAGTTCTCAAGTATTTAAATAAGAATATCCGCTGAGAATTGGATTTGTTATTCATAATTGCAAGGTTCACTGCATAATTAGAAATAAAAATGACAAGTCCCCAAGTGACATACTTAAAGTGCCAAAGATGCAATTAAAGGCAGGAAACAATTTTAAAATGAACTTTTAATAGAGCAAATAGAAAAATTCAATAAGCATTATTGTAATATACCTCAATCAATAGATGACTAAAATCACTGAGTTTGAGGGGCAGAGAGTAAATGTCATTTCCCTTTTAATTACTGAATGCTTATAAACATCACTATGGTATCCAGGATAATCTTTGACCTGACTGATTGGAGAATCATCCCAGAAAAAATTATATGCTTTGAGTTATGGATGTTGTAATTTTGTTTTAGAACTACTAGCACTACAGTTGTCTGAAAGTGTGTGGTTCCCTTCTCTTTAAGGTGCCCAAGCAGTTTAGGGATGATTATCTGAATTCTCTCAAAGCCTAAAATTCTCCTTCCAAGTGAATGAGTTAATCCAATAAAATTTTTTCATATTGATCATATGCTAGGGTACCACTATAAATGAATACAGGACTTGTTAAATTTTCAGTGTGAGTATTTAGACCTCAGAAAGAGGCAAAGGCTACCAATTAGGGTTTGGTGTATTCTTTTGTTGATTCACCAGGTTTAAGAAAGTGATAGAGAAAACATTAATAGTATAGATTGAACATAAAGGATGGATTAGACTTTTCCTGAGAGTCAGTAACTAAATATTTACCAGTATATCAATACAGACACAATACACACACAGAGTCAGAGACAGACAGAGGCAGAGAGACAGAGAGAGACAGAGAGGGAGGAAAGAAAGAAGGGAGGGAGGGAGGGAGAGAGGAAGAAAGGAAGGGAGGGAGGGAGGGAGGGAGGAAGGGCGGGAGAGAGGGAGAGAGGGAAGGAAGGAGAGAGGGAAGGAGGGAGAAAGGGAAGGAGGGAGGAAGGGAGGAAAAAGATAAATACAAATATGAGGGAAGGAGAGGGAAAAGGATAAAGAAAAGCAAGCACATGAACAAAGAGGGGAGTTCATAAAGAAATGTTATCTGTAGGTTATTTGTGTTTTTAAGGAAGTCACAAGGTTTTAGAGGAGTTGGGTCATGTATTCCTGTGGGAAAGGGTACTATTGGTAATTGAGTCATATCCTAAAATCAGTGCACCTTCCAGTGATCTCTTACTCCCATTCTATTTAGCATCTGATTTCATGGGTTTGGGAATTACTATGCTGTGTTTTTTCTCTGACTTATAAGAGAATAAATAGAAAATGTTTATTTGCAGTTTAATTCATAGTTAATGGCAATGTAGTATTTATAGGCTAATGGTGGAACAGTTATATGAGCATAGATTTTGAGCTGAAAGGGAACTCAGTAAGGCAACCAAAATATAGAAAATTTAAGTGACTCTGTCGAGAAATAGAAGACAGATTTGAATCTGGGTTTTGTCATTAACTTGATTTCTATGGTTAGATCACAGAATTAAGGTGATAAGTTAAATAACAACCTAGACAAACTTTCTTGGTATGGAGAAAACTCCATGAAAACAGGCACATTGCTATTTTCTTCTGAATGTTTTCTGTCTTTTCACTTTCAATTCTTTTTCCAAAATAAAATTTAACTTCTTTCAAGAAGTGCTAAAATTATAAACGAATAAAAAGAAAATAAAACAAGACAGTAATAGCATGATTATGTGACGATCAACTATGATAGACTTAGCTCTTCTAAACTATTGGTAATCTAAGATTTTTCCAGTAGGCTTTCGATAGAAAATGTCATTCTTATCCAGAGAAAGAACTATGGATTGAAGCATAGTATTTTCACCAATTTCTTTTTGTTTGTCTGCTTTTTGTTTCTTGTGATTTTTTTCCCTTTTGGTCTGATTTTTTCTTCTGCAACACGACAAATATAGAACTAGGTTTAGAAGATTGTACATATTTAATATATCAGATTACTTGCTGCCTTGAAGAGAGGAGAGATGGGGGGGTAAGAAGAGAAAAAAATTGTAACAAAATCTTACAGAACTGGATGTTTAAAACTATCTTTACATATATTTAGAAAAATAAAATATTATTGAAAAAAATTCAAAAGAAAAGTAAGTGCAATCATATCATACTGCAAACAAAAGATGTGTGCATTAATTTTAACAATGGCATAGCTTAATTATCTTAATTATTCCTTTTATATTTTTCTATTTTTATCTGAGCTTTATACTAATACTAGTACATTAGCTGTACTAATTACATAATTACTTAATATTCATATTGGTCATAATGTTTATTGTTCTTTTGTGCCTGCTTTTGATACTACTCCTGATTTTATATGACTGCACATAGTAGGTCCTCAATAAATGCACACTGAGTGAATGCTGTTCCCATATTTTTTCTGATTTCTACAACTGATTATTTCTTTTCATGTAAAACTATTTCATCATATCTGTATACCAACATTTCTTCAAACATGCCCCAATAATTGGATGCATTTGCTTTTGCTATAAAAAATTATATTAGTAGGACATGAGAGACAGTATTGTGTAGTGGGTAGAGGAATACTCTCAGAACCAGGAATAGTTGGTTTCAGTCCTGTCTCTCCTATATACAGTGTTCTTTCAGTACACAAGGTTAAGTCTCTAAGACCATAAATTGCATAGAATGTGCCAATCTTCATTGGTACAAGGAGTTTTCTCACCTGTATATTGCCTATCCTTTATTACTAAGAATGTCTTTATACAGATAGGTTATTTCTCTACTTTATATAACCTTTGGAGACCATGCACTGAAAGAGTGGGTACATGGAGTAAAAAGTAAGGACATTTTAGTAATGCTTCCTATATAATTCCTTATTATTTTCCAAAAAAGAGTGAAGATATTTCTAGTTCCATTGACATTATCTCAGTGTGACTATTTTTTCACAGATGCATCAGTTTTTAATTTTGTCTTATTTTATTATTTTTGCACTTTTAAAGGATACAAGACAGTATTTAAGTTTTAATATGCATTTATTTGAATTTCGGAGATGTTGATTCCTTTCTAACATTTTCATGTGGTAAATGATCATCTATGTTTCTTAAATTCTATTCATATGCTTTGATCACTTATATGTTGAAAAATGATTCTCACCTTGATAGTATAGATTTTATAGATTTTAGATACTAATATTTTTACTAGAAATATTTTCTGAAATTTTTATCACTCTTTTTATATGACTTAATTTGTCTTTAATTTTTCCTTTATATCATATTTGTTATAATAACAGAATGTAATATCTTCCTTTTATGTGCTTGTTCTCTAATATAATTGTGAATAAAAATATTAGATCATGGATCCATTTGAAATTTGAGGTAAATAATATGAGACGTGAGCCTATTTCTATTTTTTTAAATCATGATCTATTCCATTATTTTAACAGCTTTTATTAAATCGTGAATATTTTCTCCAGTGTTTTGTAATTTCAGGGTTTACCAAATAGGAGACTGTTAAAGCCATTTCAGTGTTATTGAAATATAAAAGTATGTTGTGTTTTTATTAGAGTCTTTATCTAATGATATGCCTCATGGTTTTTATTATTAATTTACTTTATTAGGATAATTGCTATAATATTGGATTATTTTTTAAAATTTTGATATCAATCCAATTTGCATGAAATGGATTTAGGTTTTCTATGTTTACACAGCTATCTACATCAATCAACAAGTATTTATTAAATATGTACTATATAGTGGTAAGCACTAGAGATACAAATCCAAGGAGAAAAATAATTTAAACTCTCAATGAGTTCACATGTTGCCACTTTCCATTATTTTATTGAATATATTTGTATCAATATTCATTGAAGATTTTTCATTCTCTATCACATGTTTTTTAGATTTGGGATTAGAAACATTTGTATCATAGTCAAAATTGTATATTGTCATTTTTCCTTATTATCCAAAAAGTTGAGAGTATAGTAATCATTTTTATTTTAAATGGTAAACAGAAAGTACTATCTAATATGGATATGTTTTGTTTTGTTTTTAGTAGGGTCTTTCTCTTTTGTTGATTTATTTTATCAGTTCTTTATTTTAAAATTTAGATTATTTTATGCTTTGGCAAAAATCATCCAATTATTTTATATTCTCAGTTGAGTTGGCCTATATGGAAGCTTGTGATAGTCTCTAATAATTTATTTCTTCTAAATACATTATGATCTTTTTTTTAAAAAATGGTATTATAGACTTCCTTAATTGTTTTTGACTAAATTTGCTATCAGATAATCCTTTTTTTTTTAACTCTACAATGCCACACTTTTTTAAAAAAAAATTAATTCTATAGAGATTAGTTTGTTATTAAATTCTTCCTCTTTTGAATGATTTCTTGCTTTATACATATATTGGTAAAATAGCCTCAGTTTCCATCTGTGAAACAGAAATAATAGCACCTGCCTCTCAGGATCATTGTGTGTGTGTGTGTGTGTGTGTGTGTGTGTGCATGTGTGTGTGTATATATATATTTTTTTTTGCCAAAGTGATAACTCCCTGGATTATTATGAAGAATAAGTGAATCAGAGATAATAGATAAAAATATTCAGCCAACTTTAAAGTATTATATAAATGTTAGGTATAGTCCTCTAGGTGACCCAGTGAAGAGAGTATTAGGCATAGAATCAGGAAGTCCTAAGTTTAATTCTGGCCTCAGGACACTAAATGTGTAACTCTGGGCAAGTCTGCCTCAATCATCCCAACTACGAAATGAAGGTAACAGTCACCTAACTGGAAGAAATATGTGAGGATAAAACTAGATAATAATCATAAAGTGCTTAGCATATAACCTGACACATAATTGATGCGAAATAAATGTTTGGATACATCCTATTCTTCCTCATTGGTCCTTTGTTAATATTCAGATGTGTTTGCTTCTTAGTAATATTCTAGGAATATCCCATAAATCTTGACATACAGCATACTCTTGTTATCTTTAATATAATCTTTAATTATCTTTATTTTGGCTTGGAGTCTACTTCTATTGGTCATTTTAACTTTTTTATATCTATAATAATAGTATTTAAAGTTTCTATCTTTATGAATTTATTTATACATTTTTTAATGTCCCAGAGTAGAGATTCTTAAGCTTTTTGTGTCATTTAGCATACCGATAAAGCCTATGAACTCCATCTCAGAATATGGTTTTTAAATTCTTAAAATAAAATATTTATGATTAAGAAAGAAATCAATTGTATTGAAATAAACGTGTTAAAATATTAAAAATAAACAAGTTCATAAACCTTAAGTTAAGAGTTCTACTCTAGGGAATGCCAATTTTTATTAAAGCTCCACAAACATTTGAATGGAAACTAAAATTTCAATTATTTTATAAAGTTCTTTTCATATTGTGTTTGAATACAATTTTGCCTGCTTTCTGTTCAATGAAACATAGAATTATTAGAACTACTTTTGTTCTTCTGTTGAAATATTTTTCTAAAGCAGTTGAATTTTCTTTTAAAAACAGTTACTGTGACATTAGGTTATATTTATTCAATTTTGATATTTATCTACTGTACATGGGTTCCTTAAATATGCAGTTCCCATGGTTTTTGCTCTTAATGATTTCTAAATTGAATTCAGTTATGTTTTTCAAAATGAATACAATTCCTTATTTTCATATGTCAGTGAAAGTATAGTAAATCTTATTTCCCCTTCTCATTTTAAACCTGTATTTCTTATCAGCAATACTTTGGATTGTAGTTTTAATACTTTCTGTAACACATTTTATTTTAATTGGAGCATTCAATCCATTTACATTCAAGTATAAATGTACAATTTTTCCCTAAATTATTTCTTCTCTATTATTTATTTTGTCACTAGAAAGTATGATGTAGCTTAATTTCCTATAATAGTTATTTTCTATATATATGTATTCATATTCACAAAATCAGGCATATTCTTGAATTTTATTAAGTTTGAATAGAAGTTAATTTATATTTACTTTACTTACTTTTGCCTGCTTTCATATCCTAGATAAGAATGTTGCTATGATATTTAATTATATTTATAGAAATGGAGAAAAATGTATAATCTTCAAAGTATTTTTTTTGCTTCTCTAATACTGCTTACAGTTTTTTTATTAAAAAAAAAGAATTGAACTACTAACATTAATGATTTATAATAATAATATACTAACTTACACTTCTACCATATCAACACATTTATATACATTATCCTGCTAATCATTTTCCTGCTATACATTTCCTGCTGCTGGTATATTTCTTCTATAGGGACATATATTGAGTGATTGTTAGCAAAATAAAAGTTTTTGTTTCTTTGAGGGGCCCCCTATGGCTATTACTTTGAAGTATTATCATTAGTAGTATAGTCATCATTCTATTTTCTCAATAAAAGGGATAAAATTAGATAACTCTCATGGGAAAAACCTAAAAGATTAGTGAATAAGTGTCTGAGAAAGCATTTGAACTCAAATTTTCTTGACTCCATCCACAGTATTATATCACCTAACTTCTTGACACACATGACTATAATGATGACTAGCTATTCAATAATTGTACACATCTACCTAGGATTTTGCGTTTACAAATCTTGTGAAAATCAAGTATAATTACATAAATACACAAACATAAATGCACATATGGAAACTGGAGGTCCAACATACAGGACAATTAGTCCTATGTCACATGGCTAGCAAAGAGTAGAATTGGGACTTTGATCAAGAAAGATGGTATTACAAATAGAGGGCTATGCTGGTGCTTAATGATTTGATTTCTTTATGAATTCTCAATGAATAGTTTTGAGTGTTAGTATTATCTTTAAAGTGAAATCAGATAGATTTCTAGAGCTCTTTCTAGCTCTGCCATTTTATGATTTATCATTCTAATTTCAAGTTGAGGAATCTTTCCATTGGTCCATGTTCTTGCAACTGTTGACTGAACAACCAAAATTTTTTAAAGGATGGGCTCTTGTGGGAAATGACAAGCAATGCTTGGAACACATGACTATAAGCTAAAAACAGCTTGACATATGAGGCAATAAATTCTTCAAGTAATATATGTTTCTGAACTCATCAATTTTTCACATTTTAAACCTTTTTTAATAGTCCCCTTTACTATTTACCAATGATATGTATGATATTGAATTTAATGTTCTTACAAAGCAGGAAAATGCAAGAAATTTACAATAATAATAAACTAACTTTGACTTCTACCATATCAACAATGCAAGCAATGCAAGAGAGGCATGTTTTGGAATATTTCAGGTCTTATAATTTGATTTTTCTAGTCCAATTTCTCTCATCTGGTAGCATGAATTAGACCATAGCCGATTAGAAAACTTGAACTTAACAATGGCCCTCTTTTTCATCAACATTTTATGATTTGAAAAGAATCAAAATAGTCTTTTGAAAGAATGTTGGTATTTTCTGGCATTAAACTAAAAGTATTGTAAAATATATAGTACCAATAGGGAATGGGGCATCCCACAATAAGAGAATATCCAGGTAAATGAAGCTTGTCCTTTGAAATGCCCAAACTTTATTTTAACCATTTTGGAGGGAATTCTTCTAAAAGTACTTCCACATTTTTTTGTTTTATTAAACATAGTTTATCAAACATTAACTGAATATAGCTGATTTTTTTACTTGATGAGCCAGGGCAATTAATGTATACATCACATATTGTGCTATCTTATAATAAGAAATGAGTATTCTTTTGTAGAGAGTTATTTCCCTCAAAACTAAATTTTGCCAAAATGTTATCCTTTTTAGGTTCTTGTGCTTATTTAAAAAATAATATTTCTACTTTCTCCTAAGTGTCTTTTTGACAAGTGAGCTATTATTTCCACTTGACAGTATTCTATCAGTATATTTATATATTCAGATACACACATATAATATTAGTATAAAGTTATATTGACATGTCTAATTAAAGACCTAAATCAGTTAATTGGATAATAAATCCCCTAAATCTAGAATGGCATTATTAACATGTATTGGTTTGAATTAGCCATTCAGTCGCCTTGATTACACACTTCATTTATATATTACAAAGCAGTACTCATGGTAAAGTGTGGTTGTACATTCTTCAAGGGAAGAAGTGAGCAGGAAGGGATCTATCTCTACAGAAAAGGCAAATTCCAACAATGTCCAGAGACCTTGGTGTGGCTGATTGAGAATATTCTTTAGTCTCTGTGTGAATTTAATTCTGAAATGTGCTTCTCCCTTGTAGGGGTGGGAGAAATTTTCTAACCTCACTGTATGATAAAGTATTCTGAATGACATAGCTTTATTATGATAGCTAATAATTCCCTAGTGAGATGGAAAATTCCCATTTTCCACACAATAGGTGGAAATTAAAAAAAAAAAAAAAAAACTATTGGAGAGGTCTTTCTGCCCCTATGGAATCACTGGAGAACACTTGACACCATCTTGATGCAGCTCACTGTTTTTTCATCCTAGCCCTGGTAACTTCACTTATCATGCTGTAGGAAGAGAAAGATAGGCAAGTGTAGAACTTTTAGCAAACTTTCATATCAGAAAAGTCTCATAGATCCAAGTCTTGGAAAGATTCAAGTTGGTTTTGAAAGACACACTTAACATATCTTTATCTCAAAAGTAATGACAGGACTAAGTGCAGCTTTCATTTTTCCATTGGAATCAAGGTCAGATGTCACCCTTTGGAAACGTGGCTTTTATTACTGATACCTACCATTATATGAACCAAGAAGTGATACTCTGTAATGAATAAATAGTCAAAATGTCCAGTATTTGTATGTATCATTGAAGTGATTCAATCCCTTCCATGAGATCCTTCTATTGCAAATGAAGAAAGATTAAGTTCAAAATTTGTTGAATAAGTTTTGATCTTGTGTATGTCAGATAAATCAAAGATTCTTACACAGAATCCCATTTGGGACTTTGTAACTGAACATGGGAGTTGCAAAAAATTATGCAATAAGTAAGTTTCTGAATGCTCTATACCCTGCAATATCAAATAGTTCTCTAAGATTGAATTCTTTATGTAAAAATAAACATGCACATCTATTTCATTAGTATGAAAATTTGCTTTTCCTTTTTAATAAATATTATAATTATTTATATACCAAAGAATTGCTTTAAAATAATTTGTGATTTATTATCAGTAAGTGTTTGATTTGTAAACCTATTTTATATACCTATGTACCCAAGAATGAATAAAAATTTCTTGGAGAAAAAAGGGTTGTGAGTGTCAAGTTTAAGAAATCTTGAAATAAATGAATTTTATCTTTATACTTGTTAAAGGACTGAATGTCAAGGTTATGGAAGCATGTTCTTAAAGTACAGTATAAGTACCTTTAGGGCAGAGACTGTTTTTCATTGTTGTCTTTGGATCTTAAGTATCTAAAAGGTCCCAGCACAGAATAGACACTTAACAAAGACATGTGAAATTGAATTGAAACTTTCAATATCTCTTTATCAGTCCTAAATAGAAAAACAAAGGAACATTCTCCTACTAAATGCAGAATGTACCATTTTAATCTAAAATCCTTTGTAGATTGACAGAAAAATAGTTTACACTTCTTAAGACATTATTACGACTTGTTTTCTTAGGTTAGATAACCTTTACATTCAGCCCATCTCAAAAGTTTTAGTGCAGTTTTTACTATTAATATCTTTAATTAGCCATACACTTAAATAATTTTAAACTGCATTAAGACTTTTGAGACACTTTCAATGCTACTTTGATGAAAATGGAGAAAGAAATGGTGCATTTGAAAATAGAGAAAAAAAGTCAGAAACGTAAAAAATAAAAGTCACATTTATTTAAACAAAAATATACACACAGTGTACAATGAATATGGCTTACACAGAACAAAACAAAAAATAAGAGTTTCTAAAATATCAATGAGAAGGAGCTGGCTTAAGTATCTGTGCATTGCTCTTTAAGGAAGAAACACACATTGTCAGTTCAACTGGAATAGATACCACAACCCAAAGGGAGAGGAAAGGCCACGGTAGCCTTTTGGATAGTACCACAAGAATCAGAAAAGTGGGCATATGGGAAAAAAAATTAACGACAGAATATCCATTCCAGAGCACATATGTACAGAAGGTTGTGTACATGACATGAAAAGGGGACACTGATGAGTGAAGTGATTCTGGTGAAGGGGTATCTACACTCTCCTACAAAACAGCAAATAAGTTCTTTGCTTCTATGTTTGGCAAATTCTTGCAACCATTGCATAAATAGCATCCTAACTGTGAAATATACTTTGAATTACAAACTGAAAGCAAGACTAATATTGCCTGTGGAGTAAATTGAAAAAAAAAACTGCTGTGAACCCTAAATCCTAGTCTACCGACATGTACAAGGCCACAAATCAGAGACTAATGTAGATGGATCCTGCCAGTGAGGGACTTAATTTCTGAGACTAAGTTAGATTCACAAAGGGACTGATTTTTTTTTTCTCAAAAGGCACAATGATTAATTGATAGATTATAGGCTTAAAAAGGTCACCTTCCTTTTTAAAGAAATCAATTTGCTCATTGGGGACCTCTGGAGTCAGATCTATCTTAATCATTCTAGTTTATATCATCATCAGTGAGTTATTTTTTCTCTACTGGGTCTGTTTCTTTTTTTCTGCTTATCATTCCTAAGTATTAACCAAAGCTTTCTTATTTCTTTCTATGTATTAAATTCTAAACTTATATCAGGTCATGTCTTCTTTTTCATATGTATCAGTGATATCTTCTACTAGCTCTTTTTTTGTTTATTCTTTTCAGGTTATCATTTCTAAGTGTTAACTGATCTTCTTTTTCTTATTTAGGGAAAGTGATTATATAGAAAAATAGGATGGTTTCTATTCTGTACCATTTTTACATTTTCTATAAGTTTGACTATACTTTCTATATATACCTAGAATATTTTTTTAGGCATATATGCCTAAAGAGGAAAAAACAAAACAAACAAAAACTTATTCTTTTCAGAATACAAATGCTTTAGGCAACTATCTTTATCTTCTTTGATAACAAAATTCAAAGAATAGTTGCCATGTTTTACATGTGAAGAGATAAACCTCAAACTTCCAAAATTTTTGCTTTAATGGTCCTCTCATCGTTCACCTTAAAACATCCACTTTACTTCCCCCATTTTATAAGACTTTGTTCTTATTGTTAATACCTGTTTGGATACAAAGCTTCCATTATTAACTGCCAAGGGAAGAAAAGACAAAATCCATAGTCTGTGCTCTTGTAATCCCCTTTAGAAAACCTAAAAGCATCAGTATGGAAAATGCCTGACTTGTTTGGGTTATGGAAGTGCTGCAGTGATGTGAAATCATTTCAGAACTGTCTGCCAACTATACATATCACAGCAAATCATTCTTTTCTGTAGTAATTTTTTTTTAAACCTCCCAACTATTAGAAATGCCTTGTGCTCAATGTGTTTGCCTTACCCGGTAACTGCTGATCACAGTTTTTCTCAACTACATTTTAAACCTAGTGATAAAAAGTTAATTTATTTCCTCAGAGATTACAAAAGACATCACATCTATTGAGTTAAATAAATGAGACCCTGCATTTCTTCGAAATCGAGCACCTACAGCATCTGGGGTGATTTAGCAGTTTGCCAGAGTTTAATTTGCTTAAACTAACAGTTTGAACAGCGATTGATCTCTTATTTATTAGAAGCTGGGCAGGCTAATACATTATTTTTTTTTCTCCCAACTTGTAGCAAATGCTTAGGAGGCAAACAAAAAAAATTGAAATCCCCCAAACCATGCAGAGTCTTTTTTTTTTCACTTCAGTTTGCTTGTTCATGTCTAGTTTATTTATTGCAGTTGCCAAAACTCCCTTTTAGGGAATAGAAACAAAGTTAGGGAATAGTCCCAGTCTTCACTATGGCAATCAAACATTAGTATTAACCATAGGCCTTTTTCCTAATTAAAATCATTAAAACACGACCAAGAATTATATAAACAAGCCCTGACTTATTGAAAAAAATTGTAGACTTTGAAGTAATTGTAAAAAGTTGCTATAATATGGGTGTGTGTATTCATTAATAATATACTGTTTTATATAATTCTTAACATTTCGCTAGTTGGGACCCTAGGCTCATAGGATCACAGATTTAGAGCATGAGGATCTGAAAGGTCATTCAATCCAAACCCTTCATGAAGGACATTAAAGCCTAAAACAATAAAATTATCTGCTCAAGGTCATCATTGACCTTCAGTCTTTTTCAGTTGTGTCCAACCCTTCCTGACCTCTTTTAGAATTTCCTTGGCAAAGATACTCATGTGGTTTGTCATTTCCTTCTCCAGCTCATTTTATAAATAGGGAAACTGAGGCAAATAGGGTGATTTTTCCAGGGTCACATAGCTACTTAGTGTTTGAAGCCACATTTGAACTCTGGTCTTTCTGACTCTTAAGACCACAATATTATCCACTAAAAGTGGCATGGCTATTTAAAATGGCATTAAATATATAATAAACCTGGGAAATTATCTGAAAAACTGTAGAAGAAAGCCTAGATTTATAACTTCCTCTTTCTGTGCTTTAGTTTCTTTATGATTAAAATCAAACCAGAAAGTTGATTTTTCATCTACAATTATAGTTTTATATATCAATGTAAAGTAATTTTTATTGGTAACAAATTTCATTTTGTGCAAAAATAATAGATTTAAGAGAAGAAAGGACCCTCCTAGAAATGAAGATCAAAGGATGCATTCATTAAGGGTTGGGTTGTGAATTCGACATAAATAGGCAGGCAATTTAAGGAAAGTGAATTTCCTTTCTCTTGATATCTTCAATCGAAATCTTAGTAACAATGTAGTAGGTATTAAGTGTTGAACCTTTTTAGATGAGATGGTCACTAAAGTTCCTTCTCACTTTGGGATTCTTTGATTCTTGTCAACTTGATCAAAGGACAGCTTTAACTACATTTTCGACTAAATCAATTAATTATTTTGGTTGTGATATATGGTTGAGAGCAAGACTACACAATTTGGACTGGTGAATTCAAATGCACTCTATACATAATTACAAGACAAGATCTGGTAAAAAAAAAAAAAACTGATATATTTTACTATTTAAGGGGAAAGTTTGTAAAAGCAAAGCAATTAAAAAAACATGAAAATGTCTCTATTCTGTTCTTTATTAAAATTTTTCTAGCTCCTTTTAGATAACCAGTATAGAATTAATAGTATTTTCTGAATACCTGGTATGATAAGGGTATGGATATTCTATGGGCTAAATATAGTATTATACAATCATTCCATTCATTAATATGGTGGAAAGAGTTCCAGATTTGTAGTCACAGATCCCAGGTTTGAGTTCTTTTTTGTAATTGTGTGACCTTGGACAAATCACTTCATCTCAGTTTCAATGTCTCCAAAATGAGCTCTAATTTATGATCTCATTCTCCTTCCATAGCTCTCAAACTATCCTATGATTTCTGTAACACAAATATCAGACTAGAAAAGGATTCCTTGAAATACCTTTAAAGGAGAAATTTAAAAAATGCAACAAAATATTTTGCTTGACATTTCCTCCTCCTCAACTAAAAACTTTAAAGAGATAGGGTAGAGAATATCTGTGGAATCAAAGAGAGAGGGAAAAAATGGATTCCTGAGATATGTTTTAAAATATTTGTCAGCAGTAGAAGAAAATCCTTGTTGGAACTAAGTATGAATTATTATGATAAATTCTATTTTTAAAATGTGTTCATATTTGGTCTGAGTTGAAATATAGAAAAGCATCCAACTTTCCAATGATGTAAAGGAAATGACAGGATTCCACAGTCATAATTATCTGAAGTCTATATAGAATAATGAGATTTATGACTATCTGGTTGGAGACCATTCATAGCATCTATGAATTGAAGTAGAAAAAATAATTTAATGAAAAAAATGTGCTTTCACAGAATAGAAGTATTAAACATAGCTTATCGGGTTAAGCAGCATGGCTTAGAAATTAAAGTGATCAATTGAGAAGATCAGAGTTCAAAACCTGCCTTAAAGCAGATTAGCTAATAATGTGATCATAGGAAAATCACTTAACCTCCTTATGTACCAGACAACTGTTTTAGGTTTTAATTTGCATTAATCTGCATTGTTGAAGAGAATTTCCAGACCAGGAAGGAGCTCCTTACACCAAAGAAACTATAGGTCTGAGCAAAAAAAAAAAAGTAGTCAGGGATTTTTCTCTCCCACTTCCATGTAAAACATATACTTTCATTTTCTAAAAGGGAAAAATAACAATGTATTTAATCATCAATAATATCATCAATAGATGGATATCTTTTCAACTTTAAATTGCAGTTTGCCACTTTGACCATGGCATTAGAACATATTGAGAAACTAGAGCTTTTATAAGCATCTAACGATATCTATTCTATCCAACCATCTTTTTCTTTAAAACCATGAGTGTAAGGGCTGTCACTCAAAACATCTGTATATATTTATATCACCATGCAATGATGGACTGCCGGAGATGTTCCAACAAGTCCATGAACATCTCATTCATTTGGGTATTCCTGTCACTACTATGGATTGGTACCACTGAAAGGAAGCCAATATCAGGGACTAGGAGCTTTGATCAATAGGTATGTTCACCTAGCAGCTTCCTGTTGGTAGGCTGCCCAGTAGGTGTTAAGCACAATCAGCCTGGCAATCAACTTGAGGGATGAAGCACTAATGTTTTTTACAGTGTTTCAGCTCAAAAGGCAAAATATTAAATGGAATTGACACTTGGCTCAAAAGCCTACAGAGCTGATAAAATGTTCACTGAAGAGTCAGACAGATTTATGGGCTAGGATAGAATATTAGATACCATGGTCTTCCATGATCTAAATATAACATGTATTTCAAATAAAATAAGAGTTCTTAACCTAGGATTCATGAACTTGATTTAAAAATGTTTAACAATTGTATTTCTATATAATCGGTTTCCTTTGCAATCCTCCCATGTTTTATTTTAAAGATTATTCTGAGAAGGAGATCTGTAGACTTTGCCGGTTGACAAAAATGTCCACGATACAAGAAAAGGTTACAAACCATTGCCCTGGTGTTCATGATCAATGTATTTTAACCTTGGAGATTTCTCTCTGCTAGATCTTTAAAATGTGCCTAATTCTAAAAGCTAACCTCTATGAAATATGCATTTCTGGGGAAAAGGAAAATTTTAAGTAAAATAAAATCAATAAATGTGCTTTGTTTTTTTTCAACTTGTTGGATTTGGGTCCTCACGCTCAGCATAATGGCTTGCTCCTGCAAAATAATGAATGCTCTTTCCCTAACTTTTCTATGAGTTCTTGGTGGGGAGCAGGTCCCAGCACTGAACTCAAGTGTCATGGGGATCTAAACTGTAGTGCTAACTTTGATACTATAAGCTTGCACAGATAACCCAAGCTTTATCACCTGATTTTACCTTCCTGGAGCTCAGTTTTTATCTGGAAAATATAACACTAGATGCTCTTTAATATGTCTAGTTGGAGAAAATGCACCCTCTTTCTTTCCATCTATAGGAAGCTTTGAGTTTTAGCTTTTTCTAGGTCAAAAAAATGGTTTGCTATACAAATGAAAATGAAAACTGTTTCAGATTATTCTGCAGAAAATATTACCCAAGTCTAAAAAGGAACAGTCCATGTATTTACCTCTATCATATAAATACATTGTGTTTTATATAGAGTATATAAATTTATACATTTATAGTAGATTCTTATAAACCTACTATCAAGGTGTCTAAGAGATAGTTGGAAGTTGAATACAAGATACTAGAAGAAATTAGTTTCTTCAGAATTTTCCATTTGGGCAACCACAAGCTACCTATATTAAACTTTTCTTGAAGTTTCAATTGAAAAAAAAAAAAAAACATTCCACTTTGGCTCTAAGTCAAAGAGCTCTTAACAATGGATCTGTGAACTTGCTTATCAAGTGTATCTTACTATAGTCATTTCCTTTGTAATCCCATATATGTTATTTCATGTATTTAAAAATTTTCATTTTAAGATATGTCTGTAGACTTCACAAGATTGCCAAAATGGGCCATGTCACCAAAGGGCTTACCTACTCCTTCCCTTGGGGTTATCACAGTTCTAACTAATGCAGGGTGATTGGAAGTCAATGATATCACTTACAGCAAAGAGGAAAAAACTGAGTTTAGCATCTTGGAAGCACCAATAATAAAGTAAAATAGGAAGCTACAGGAGGACCTTCTTCCTCCTTCTGACAGCCAAACTCTAAATGAGTTTTTGTTTCTTTTTTTCTGTTTTTTTTTTTTTCCTTTTCTTTTCTTTTTTTGTTAGCTAGCTCCTCTACAGAGCAGTCATTCATATTAAGTAGCCATAGTGAGTGATTTCACCTGGAGGGGTGACCACTACTTCTTGCTATTTGCCCTGAAGCTATCTGCCCAATGGAGCAAAAAAGCCCAGTTATAGAAGTCCTTTTGGAGTGCCATTGTTGCTCTTACCTCTTGGGTGACTCTCACACATATATTCTATACAATACACAGGAGTGTTTGCCTCCTGGAGAACATTTCTGTGGAAGCATTTTTTCTGTTTTTATTATCAGTGTGTATATCCCCATTTTGGGTTGGAAAGTACTTCTCAGAGGAATTGGACAGCAGCTCTCTCATAGTATCCCAGGATAAGACAATGAGTCTTTTTAGTTTTTTAAGACCCTTAAGGAGTTGTGTTTTTTTTTTTTTTTGGTAACATAATGAGTACCTCTTGTTGACAAATTAGCCATTTTTTTCTGCACATTTCTCATTCAAGTACCATGTTTTCAAAGTAGAGACCTTCTGAATGAATGCTAAACAGTGAGTCAAAACGAATGCCTTGAAATGTAAGGCATTCTTGCACTTAGGGACTTGCGATAGAACACTGGATAATCCATCCCCCACTTCATCCCCAGAATAATTGTCAACAGTTCTTAGTTCACCTTAAAACTTATTGTATTGATAACTAATTCAAGTAATTTCTAGATTTGTGCACATGTCCCCCATTCATGACCCCGAAAAGTGTATATTATGCAGTTGAGACATTTTGTGTTCCTGTTTACATTGGGGGAAGCTTAGGAGTCAGCTTTTCCGTATGTTCCCTCAGGTGGTCTGTAGTACTTGGGGAAAGCCATCAGTTGGAGCATGTTGAATGCATATTTTCTGCATTTGATATTCTTCAGAACATTCTCTATGCGGCATCCTTCTCTGGTAAAAGGGGAAAAAGTACAACTTCATGAAACACAGAATAAATAAATATGTTTTTTATTTGTTCAATGCAGAGTTGCAGCAACAGTCCAAGTAAAAATAACAAAGATTCAACTCTACATTTTTGTTTTTGTTTTTTTTTCCCCACAAGTGATGATACATCTTACAAAATTAAATCCAAGGCCAGGCCCAATACCGTTATTGCCCTCAGAAAAAGATGATTAAATTCTTTCCCCTTAACATATATTTAAGTTTTAATAGACTTTTTAAATATAATTGACTCCACAATACACCTTTACTTTAGTTTCAGAAATATATCTGCCTTTCATATATATCTTTTTCCCCACAAATTAATTTCTCAGACTTTTAAAAACACATTAAAATCTCTATGTAGCCCTAAAGATGCAGGTTCTAGGAATAAGGCATTGATTAAGTCTGGCCCAATAGATTTTCTAAAGAAAAGTTTTATCTCCATTTGATTTCATCATGGTTAGCTGTGCAATGAAAAAAGTGAACATGGCTTTCCAAACAGCCTGATCCAAGTCTCTGCTTTATAAAGGGAAGGGGCTTGTTCACAGACAGTACAAAAGTCACAAATGCCAAAAATGGTGCATCAAGACACAAGCAAGACTTTGTTAAAAAGAATAGAAAAGTGTCTCAGAAAAGAAATCAATGAAAACAACAGTTACAAACCGATAAATTCAATTACAAAAACAGAACTAGGTTTTGTCTCCTTAGGACTATTTGACAGAAGAGGATTAGTCGCAGCAAAGTAATGACATGACCAACCAATAGGAGAAATCAAACAGAAGGTCTGGCCAGTCAGCTAAAGACAACGATGAAAGTAGCACAACAAAAATTAATGCTACACACTCCCACATCGATAGGACCTGTTTCAGAGTTCAACTGTGTTGTGCAAAATCAGTTTCAGTCTCTTTAAATTCATTTAATTGGAAGAGGAAAAGGAGGCTTGGATCTTCAAGCTTTCAGGATCCTGCTTTTTTGTCTTATTTACAAGACACTAATTTAGCTATCTTTTTTTTTTCCCTTTGGGGCTAATAAACAATGAAAAAAGTTTCTCCAGGAACAAAAAGAGCTAACAATTCACTGAATGCATAGTACTTCTTAGATTTTTAAGAAAATAAAACAAACAAAAAGCCAACACTGTACAATTCAAACATTTGTATTTTAAATTCTGTGGATCTGAAAATGTAGAAATATCACAGGATCCCCGCCCCCCGCCCCTCCTCAATTTAAAGTTTGTTGCCATTTGTAGAAAAGAAAGGAACAGAAAAGTGGAACTTATTGATATTTGGCTAGTAGTAAAGCAAGACTTAAAATGAGCCACACAACCAGCAGGTGTGAGCTGACAAGCAGCAAGGCGACGGGATAGAAGTGACGAGAAGTTGGCTTGTTATCAATTAGACAGCCTGTTTCGGGATCATCCGATTCATTCAGTACTCCCTGGGTTTGTCTGCTGTTAAACAGAGGAAGTTAGGGGATGGAGGGAAAAAAAGAAGAATAGAGCATTCACACAGCAAAGAAAATCAACACTTAGGAATTCTGACAACACACGAGACAGTTATTATTTCAGGGATGGTGCTATACGAAACAATTCCAAAGGCAGTCTTTGCCCTAATGACAAAGGAAGAGAGAAATATCCTGATCATTTTAGCGTGTATTGAAGTTCTACATGCACATTAGAAGCAAAAGCTCATTACAGCACAAATAAGCATAGCTTCAGGAATAAAAGCAAGTTATGGATTTGTTTGGAAAAAATGAGGAAATGCATTTTAAAAAAAAAAGAATGAAAATAGAGGAAAGCAGGGATTCAGAGAGTTTGCAAGCTGATGATTATGGAACATTTTCACACTAGTTCATGCAAACCCACAACTTTTTATACAATGAACTCAAATTGATCCAAATCATTTGCCAAAAAATACTTTGGCATTTACATAAAAGAACTGTGGCCTGAACATAATAGGTGCTTAATAAATGTATGCTCAGTGAGATTGAATAAAACTGAATAGCTAATGTCATTGTACTGTCATAAAGTATCATTGGCTCAATTTCTTAAAAATCAAAACAGAGGGTCAAATTCTATGTTGGACACTTTCAGTGAATTCACCTTGATCTAAATGATCTCAACAACCGATCCTTGTCCCTGATCTCATTCCAGAATCCCAGTTCCACATTTTTAAACTTTCTATTTTTCCCAGTTGTTCCAACTGTTTCCTGAAAGATAGCATCCCAAACTTCATCCATCCATTCTCAATCTCTCATCTTGCCCCATCCCTACCCTATCATCTTCCCTATTTATGTTAAAAGCTCACACTATGTTTCCAAGCAACCATAATCAAAACTTTATAGACATCTCCAACTTCTCCTTTTCTCTCAAGCCTCCCATCCAACAAGTTGCCAAGTCCTTAGAATTCGAGTTCCACAATATGTCATATATCTATTTTTTCTTTCCATTCTCATTGAAACCATACTAATTCAATTCCCATTGCCAATCAACTGGACTATTGTAATTAATGCTCTGAACACAGAAGCAGCTTGGTATAGTGGATAAAGTATCGATCTAAGAGTCAGGAAGATATTAGGTTCAAATCCTGCCTAAGGTAGTTCCTAGTTGTATGACTTTAAGTAAGCCACTTAACTTTTCTAGGGTTCAGTTTTTTATGTAAAAGGATAAGGCTTGATAACCTCTAAGGGTCCTTTTTGAGCTCTAAAGCTATGATGCAATAATCCTATGATCTTTCTGTCTCAATGTATTTGTATACATCGCTGCTCACATAATCTTAGCTATGGTATTTTTGAAATCTGGAAAAATCTGGATTTAAAAGTATATTCTAATATGTATTAGGATGTCACATCTTTGAAGGCACAAATTGCATCTTTTATATCCCTGGGGCTTAATATCATGCTTTACACACTGTAATTGGTGGATATTTCAATGGTGGGTTGAAAATTCAAAAAAAGTGTATTCATAGAATGAATGTTCTAGCTGCAATGAATTGCAAAAACCAAAGACAATATTTTCAACCATAGTAATGATCACATTTTGGCAATCCTTTGCCATGATTAATTCAAACTGACCACATGGAAATCCAAAATCATCTTCTTAGACCACACATCTCGCCGAGTCATTCTCTGCTCAACAAGCTTCAATGAATATAAACTTTTCTTTCTGTCATTTAAAGCCCTTCAAAAATAATTTTCATAGGATGATCGATGCAGTGGTAGAAGGGACCTCAGAGTCCATCAAGTATAACACCCTTATTTTACAGTTGAGGAAACTTATTTAAAATTCATTTTTAAAATGAGTATCAGAGATGATGTGACTTCCATGAAATTCCACATGTAAATGACAAAACAAAGTCTCCTGCTCCAAAGTCAGTGTTCTGTACACTATTATCTTTCGGACTATTTTTCTGGACTTATTTCAGACTTGGGCTAGTTGTAATAAAACATAACTCCCTATCACACACTGTATGAGCCGGTCAAATCAGTCCATTTGCTGTTTCCCATAAAAAGTACTGCATCTTTCAAATCCCTATCAGTGCAGTTTCTTCCCATTATTGGGAGAGAGAAAATATTCAACTCTGGAACTCTGCCCTTGGACTGTGCTGTCCTGACTGTTAAGTGAATGATAATGTACCTAACCCTTTCTATATATCTAGCCCAACATTATGAGTTACATCAATCCAGCCATGGCACTTTGCCCCCTACCCTGCTGTTAGGCAAATTCTTTCCCCCTCAATCACAGCAATGCTACCATCACTTTTGAAAGAGTGTTAAAATAGATTGGTCTATGGTTTCATTCACCATTGTTTTCATTTCTCAGATTAAAAACTCTCTTCTCTGGCTATTTCATGTTCAATCCTAGAATTAGAATACCAGCTTCTTGAGAGCAGGGACTGTCTCACTTTTGCATTTGAATCCTGAGTGCCTGGCAGAGTGCTTTGTTACATAGTAGGTGTGTAATACTTTTTAACTTAATGGTTCACTCAAAATTGTGTCATTTTGTCTGTTTCCTCTTATTGTACTATAATTTAACAAATAGTTTCTGTAAGTGGTTGTAGGCAACAAAGGTGAATAGTCTCTCTGGACTTAAAGCCTTAGGTCTCCAAAGCTCCCTGTTAGTGAACCTGTAAACACAAGTTTTTCTCACTAGAAAATACTTGTCCGAATTTGTTTTCCATTGTCAGAGTCTCTAGGACCCTATAAAACTCCATATAATGCACTGACATCAAAAATCTTAAATTATGGTCCCCTTAAATGATGTCTACCATTTATCTTCATATTGCTGAGTTCCCTCAACTCCAAAAATTTTAGGAAAAATGAATTGAAAACCAATGAGAAAAAGAGGATTTGAGTTCCTTCTTGTCAATTTGGCAATCTGGACATCATCTAGGTACCTGTTAAAAGGCCAGATGGAAACTAAATAATGGAGAAGAGGTGAATGTTTGTTTAGGTATAAATACCATCTACAGTATAACTATGAAAAACCTGGTGTCTCAGGTCAGACTCAGCACAATTGCTTTTGTTGCCTTATATAAATACCCCAGGTATTCCTGGGACTCTTTCCCAATCCCAACTTTCAGTGAGGGTTTTAATCAAGAAGGAAAAAGCCTTCAATTTCAGATGAAATCTTTGTTCTTATTCTAGGCAAGTTTCTTCAGAGCTCAGTACCTTCCCATAGCTCAGGCCCTTGCCTCAAGTGCAAGAGGCCAATTATATCCCATTCTCTCTCTCAGATATAGGAAGAGATATAAAAACAACCTGTCAGCATTTTTAAAAAAAGGAGGAAAACATGGAGAAAGGAAAAAGATGGCTATAAAACAGAGCAGTTGTCCTCTCCCCTCCTCTCCCTGCCCCCTGGAAAATGATTACACAATAGGTAATTATCAGGCACAAATGGGATCATGGATTTAGAGTCAAAAGACACTAATGTTATCATTCAGATTGGTTTATCATGTAAGCCAATTTGGTATCCAGCAGATCACTGAGGATCTGGGATGCCAGAATGGTAATATTTAATTGAAGGAGGGAGATGAGGAAAAAGGAACCCAGAGGCTTGTGTATGGGTAGAGTACTATTGTGGGATAAGGAAGGGGAAGAAGTCAAAAGACTAGTATGTAATTCTTAGGGAGTGGGGAGAGAGAGAGAGAGGGAGAGGGAGAAAGGGAGAGAGAGAGAGGGAAGGAGGAGGGAGGAAGAAAGGGAGGGAGGGAGAGAGAGAGTGAGAGAAAAAGAGAGAGAGAAAATGAGGTTGCCAAGAATAAAACAACTATATTCCAATTCATTCAGTTTTGTTTCAAGGTCAAACTTAGGCAGAGAAAGAACATAGACACATGACTCAGCGACTACATCTGTAGCAATCCTTCTGTACAACTATAATTAAAAAATAATTACAAATCTGTCAAAATTATAAATCTGTCAAAATAAATATGCGTTCTAGGAAATTTCATCAGCTTGTCCTTTGCATGCAAAGTTCATCATAGTTCATCGGAGTGATGGAACCTCTGTTCGGATAGAAAAACACAGAAGCATTCTAAGTCTGCTTCTGGGATGAGTTTCATCTGTGCATGGAAGGCAGCAGAGTCAGCAGGTAGGTCTGTGTCAGGTACGGATGTTGGACATAGAAGGCCTTAGAATAAAGAGAGCCCAGATGGAAAAGACAGCTTGAATGTCAGCTGTCTCAGGCTGACTGCAGAAAAGCCTGGAGAGACTGACATGAACTGATTCTGAGTGAAGTGAGTAGAACCAGGAGAATGCTGTGATAGTAACAAGATTGTGTGATAATCAACTGTGATAGACATAGCTCTTCCCAGCAATCCAGGACAATTCCAGTAGATTTAGAATGGAAAATGCTATCTGCATCCAGAGAAAAAGTTATGGGGATCGGTTGAATATGGATTGAAGCATACTATTTTCTTTTTTTTTTTTTTCCTTTCCTGGGGCTTTTCTCTCTTGTTCTAATTTTTCTTGTACAACTTGACTAAAATGGAAATATGTTTTAAAATGATTATACATGTGAAACCTACATTAGATAGCTTAGTATCTTGGGGAAGGGAGAGGTAAGGGAGGGAGGGAGAAAATATTTGGAACACAAATGAGTCCAACGGCAAATTACAAGGATAGTAGTTTTATCTTGATGACGAGCATAGTTGCAGCTTTATTAAATATTGTTTCACTTTACTACATGGCCAGAGGGGAATCGTAATCCCACAGTCATCCTCTTTATGGATTAGCCCATCAGAACAGTGAGCAATGAAGGCTGGAGAATTATAATCACTTATAGTAAGAGGGATAAATGTGAATAAACACTCCAAAGAGAGAAGATTTAGAATCTCATATAACTTTACTCCAGTAATATCTAAATGCATATCTTGTGCAATAATGTGTCATTTCCTACTAAGGAAGAAATGCTTTATATTAGACAAAAGTAGAAAAGAAAAATTCTTTTCTATGTGAACAAAATACTGAGATTCCTCAATTAATTTCAATTGTTCTGATGGTCTATATTTCCATGTAACAACAAATTAGTAGCCAAGGAAAGACAAAAATCCTGGAGACTACAAAAAAGCTGACCTGTCATGTCCTCCTGACCTTTAGAATGCTCTTAGTCAAATTAAGCTAATCACAACAAATGTCAGCTTCTTTGTAGTCTCTAAAGTAGGATTATCTAATGGCTTGTATTAATCTCAATTCTTATCCTTCTTTCCTATTATGATGTAGGTGCTCAGGTAAAAGGACTAAACATTCTATGCTACTTTTAGTGGCTTAATATATACATATATGTATACATGCATATATGTATATATGTACATAAATAATATATTATATACACATATATGTATACATATATGTACACACACACACACACACACACACACACAGAGTACTGTTTATAACCAGGACATTTTTTTCACAGATGGTTCCATTCATCTTTAATCCTTGTAAAGTGGCAAAAGGAAAAGAACACTGGAACCAAAGGGATATAACCTGATTGCCTCTAATTCTACTTCTGTGACCTTGACAATTCATTTAGTCTCTCCAAACCTAGGTTTTCTCATTCAGGAAATGACAATATATAGATTACCTGGCTTATTGAGAAAGAAAATAACTTGTCAGGTCTTTTCCTTCTCTCTCATCTCCCACTCCCAATCAGTGTTTCTGTGAATAAAAGTAAATGGCCATTGAAATTTGTCACTCTCTCCAGAGGAGTTCAACAGACACAGGTGAAGCTCATCCAAGAGGTAGAATGCTTTTGTTGTGTTCTACTTGAACAGAGGTGACATTGCCCAGAACTATGCAATCTTTCTGGATGATTAACCCCCCCCACCCACCCAATTTTATCTGAATATGATGGTGGTATAAAAACACTGTCTTAGACTCTGGTTTCTGTGAATTGAATCATTTTAAAACAGAAAACAGCAACTATAACCTTCTATTTCCATGACACTGCCCTGCAGCCAGTCAGTCCCTCCTATCTAAATCTATTCTATAATTATTTGGAATTGATTACCATCTGTAAAAAGAGTTGAAAGATGACTCCACTCAGCAACTGAAAACACATATGAACCCCTTTCTTCTCAGAATAATGTCTTTAGATGTAAATAAAATATCTAGGAATACTGAAATAATCATATTGAAATACAGATATTAAAATGTATATTTTTTTAATTTCATAGATTCCAGGTTAAGAATCTCCATGAGGAAGTCTTTCCTCAGCTTTCTCCATTAGAATGCAAACTCCTTGAGGTTAAAGCAGTTTCATATTTGTTTTTGCACACCTAACACCCACCAATTGTATATAATAGGCACTAAATAAACATTTCAGTTAATTTGAATGGAGATATGTGTTAACACATTTCATAAACTCCCAATTGCTGTTAGGGAGAAATCTTTACCATCCTATACCTAGACTGGCATGGAAACCTATTGGTATAAGAATTGATAGAAGCAAACTTCTTCTGGGAGGCAGAGGCGGTGTTATTATAGGACTAGTCTTGGAACCAGGAAGATAGGTTCAAGGGTGTTTCTGATACAGATGAACTCTGTGACCCCTGGATTAGTCACTTTGACTCTAAGGCACCCAGACAGTTTTCTTAGACTTTTTAAGTTATAGATGACCTGGCAATCAGCAGCAGTTAGAAGAGTTTCCACACTGGGAATTCTTTATACTGATAAAACCCCACAGGCTAGACCAAACTAACAACAATGAAGGAAAAAAGAAAAAAGAAAAATCCTATTCTGAAGAACATGGAATACAGCTCAGGATTAGCATTAGGTCAAAATGCATATGTCAGAGGCCTTCAAAAAATGTTCCCTTGGAAGTACAAAGCTGGGGAGAAATGTTTACAGGCAATATTTCTGCTAAAGGCTTCATTTCCAAAATATATAAAGAAATGTGTCAAATTTACAAGAATAGAAGTCATTCCCTATTTGATAAAAGGTCACAGGATACAAAGAGAGACAATTTTCAGATGATGAAATTAAAGCCATCTATAACCATAAGAAAAAATGTTCTAAATCACTATTGATTAGAGAAATGGAAATTAAAACAATTATGAGGTACCATCCCACATTTCACAGATAGATAATGATAAAGGCTGGAGGGAATGTGAGAAAACTTAGAAAATGATCCAACCATTCTGGAGAGCAATTTGGAGCTATGCCAAAAATACTATAAAACTGTGTATTCCCTTTGATGCAGCAGTACTGCTACTG
The DNA here is from genome assembly GCF_902635505.1 of Sarcophilus harrisii. NCBI lineage: Eukaryota > Metazoa > Chordata > Mammalia > Dasyuromorphia > Dasyuridae > Sarcophilus > Sarcophilus harrisii. Next base: position 66,914,502 of record NC_045431.1, read on the forward strand.
GGTCTGCATCCCAAGGAAATCATAAGGGAGGAAAAAGGACCACATGTGCAAAAATGTTCATAGCAGCTCTTTTTGTGGTGACAAAGGATTAGAAAATGAGTGGATGCCCATCAATTGGGAAATGGCTGAATAAGTTATGGTACATGAAATTAATGGAATATTATTCTATAGAAATGATTAACAAGCTGATTTTAGAAAGATCTGGGAAGATTTACATAAACTGATGCTGAGAAAAACAAGCAGAACCAGTAGTCCTCAATAACAGCAAGATTGTGCAATGATCAATTATAAAAGACTTGATTCTTCTCTGCAGTGATCTAAGACAATCCCCATAAACTTTGGATAGAAAATACCATTTGCAACCAGAGAGAGAATATTATGGAGACTGGATGTAAATCAACACATACTATGTTCACTTTTTTTTTCTCTAGTGTTTTTTGTTTTTATTCTTATCTTTCTCTCTCAACATGATTCATAAAGAAATATTATTTTAAAAGTTAATGTACATGTATAAACAGAAAACAATCAATTAAAAACCTGTTCCCTTAAGAGAATTAATGCCTTGTTAACTAGTCTTCCCCATTCTACTTTGTTGGCAATACTGAATATGATAGCATAATCATAGGGAATGGTGGAGAAAAGGAAAGGAAGAGGAAACCATTTATTGTTCTGCTGTCAGGCACTAGACTACTTTGCAAATAATATCTCATTTGATCTTCACAATAACCTATGTCCATTTCACAGATTAGGAAATTGAGGCTCTGATTTGCCTAGGTTCATGTAGCTAATGTGTTCAAAGAAAATTGTGTTATCTGTAGTCCTTAGATGCTCTGTGGGTAAGCAAAGCACAGAGGTTGTACCTGTGAATTTGACCTTCCAGGGTTTCTGGTTTGTCTGCTGATCATTCTCACTGATTTAACGATCATTTAATAAACACTTCACCTTAGATCAAACTGCTCAGAAAAGTGAAAGAATGTTTTCTTAAATTGTTCATTGTATTAGGATTGTGTTTGGCAGTCACTCTACTAAAGCCAATGGGAATTTGTTTTGAAAACAGAATAATGTTTTGAAATGTTTTGTCCAGTCATTTTCAGTCATGTCCAACTCTTTGTGACCCCATTTGAGATTATTATGGATTTACAAAACTTTATTCCGTACAAAAGGAGAATTTTAGGTCTAGAGAGGATATTACAGATTATCTATTTCAATCCTACCATTTTACACCTGCAGTCTCCAGGGGCTGCTGCCTCTTAAAGTGAGAAGGTTGTATTTTATCAACTCAAAGACTTGATTTGGTTGAATGGTGACTCCGTGGACTTGTCCACAGAGCTGGTGCTGAACTAGAGCTCTGCATTTCTGAGCTGTACCTTCACTTGCACTCTTTTCACTGTTTCCCCTTCCAAACAGTGGGCAGTGGAAACACACACTTCTTTAGCATAGGCAATATGAAAATAATTCTAAAAATTTATTAATAGGATTAGAGTTGGTACCTGTGATTTCATTCATGTTCTCGATAGGAGATGAGGAAACTCCCTCTTACAATGCATGTCAGCACCTTCATTACTTTTTATTAATATCTTGCTTTGAAATGTAATGTCATATTCTTTATTGGTGGCAAGGCTAAGGAGCATGAACTCTTTTTATCAGCTACACCTCTGAATCTGAGTGGCTCTGGATTCCATTTTTCTTTAATATATTATTCTTGGCTATTTTTCTTCAGGGCTTTTAAATGCCCAGAATTCACTGCTCTATCGTGGAGCTTCAGAAAGTACTAGGGCCAGAGGAGTACTGCTGCATCTTTAATCTTTTTTTTAATACACTTATCAGGATGAATTAAACTTCTAGTCTGTAGCTTTTATATGCCTGCCAAGTGAAAACTACTAAAAATGAAAGTGAGAAGGGGAACTTCTGTGATTGATTAATTTGTTGTTTTCAGACTTTGATCTCTGGAGAGAAAGCCTCACAGATAATGAGCATCACCTGGTTGTTCTTTAAAGCCCATGGTAGGAAGTGATAAGAGGACAAGATGTCGAGATTGGAGTCTCATGAATGTCCTATTGCCTACATGCCTCAGGAGATGGATATAGGACTATGCCCCAAGCTTCACGGCGGGGGGGGGGGGGGGAGGAGGGAAGATACAGGTGGTCATAGCCCTGCAAGAACAAATCTTGGACTCTTAAGTACTTTGTAAATGGAAAAATGCAAAAGAGCTGTTAAAGCAGCTCTATTAATAATGTATCCACCAAGGAACTGTGAAGAATCATTAATTAGTAGTTGCCTTGCAAAGTGCTCTAAAAATTCAACATCTTTGTTAGATGTAGTCCTTAGATGCTCTTTGAGTAAGCAAATCACAGAGGCTGTACCTGTGAATTTGACCTTCAGAGGTCTATGGGGTCAGGAGTCCTGGTTATCTGCTGATAATTCTCACTGATTTAACAAGCTTTTAATTAACATTTTATGTGCACTAAGGTCTAAGCACTAGAGAAAGCAATTCCTGTTTTCAAGAAGCTTACAATCTGAGCAAATGTAACAAATGGGCTTTTCCTTGTCTGATTTGTCAGAGAAAAATAGAAAAGTCAAAATGTCAAAACCTCGAAGTTTCATTCTCAAACACAGAGCCTGTACCTTGGGAGGCTAATTCTATAAACAAGACTGGCTGCTCAATAGGCCTGATTGATCCCTATTCCTTCCTGCCAGCAGTCACAGAGACTCACAGCTTAGGGAATTACTTGGCCAGGTCAACTCTTCCTTCTTCTCTACTAATGCTAGACATATGTATTACTTACCTTTTGTTCCCATGAATGTCTTTAATTATTAGGGAAATGATCAGTGAAATGTGAAAAAAAATACAAACATTTATTTCCACTCATTTGTTTCTCTAAACCAAATTTATCCTTTCTTCTCTTCTCAACCCTCTTCTCAAAACTAACCTTTCTCTCTATTATGCCTTCTCTGTCTGTATAAATAGCATCTGTTCCTGGGCTTGAAATCCAACTATCATCTCTGATTTCTCCTATTCTTTCTCTTGCTGTCTGCTCTAATGATAACATGTTTCTTGCCTTTAAAGATCAGAGATCATGGATCTAGAGCTATAAAGGATGCTTGGGTTCATTTAATTTAGCTTGCTCACTTTACAGTGGGATTAAGTGATACGACTAAGGTCACTTAGCTAATAAGTGGCAAAGGAGAGAATTGACCATGAATCCATTCCCTTCTATGTTCAATGTGACTATTATAGTTCGTGCCCTCATTATCTCTTTTCTCAAACTTCTTCCTCACCCCAACTGCCATCCTTATCCTGGCATGGGCTTTTAACACGCTGAATTGTTAGTTCATTAGCTTCTGGTGTTTCCAAGACTTCTGTCTCTATTCTACTGCAGGAATTTACAGAGATGCTGATGCCTTAAATCACATTATATCTGGAAACTCTCCCCTTCCAAGATCCCCAACTCAACAATTCCCCTCTCTAAATAATCTCTTCTCCTTAGAATTGTATCCCAGAGGATAAAGCACTAGATGTAGAATCAGGAAGATTTGAATTTAAGTCTCGCACCCTGATGTTTATTGGGTGTATAATCATGGTCTCCTTGAACTTTAGTTTCCTGATCAGTAAAAATGAGCATGGGCAGCAAGTGGTGGTACCATAGTGCACAGGGCACTGGATCTGTAGTCAGGCCTGAGTTTAAATCTGGCCTCAATCACTTAGTATGTGACTATGGGCAAGCACTTAACCCTGTTAACCTCATTTAACTCATCTGTGAGATGATCTGGAGAAGGATATAACAATGCTCTCCTGTACCTTAGTCAAGGAAACCTCAGATGGGCTAAAAAAATCGGACAAGATTGAAACAAATAATAACAAAATGAGAATAATAACGTATTTCTATTTTCTAGCTCATCATAAAATCTTTTAAACTACTCGAAATCTGCTAACTTAAACCTGTGTAATATACTTTGCAAACTTTTAAAGTGATAGAAAATGTTTTTAAATCACTTATTAGGATTAATTTGACAAGTTACTGTTTAAACCAATTGAAAATTTCTCAGAATAAATTTTTAATGAACAAAATATATTCAGTCAAGTTCAACTCTATGTGACTCCATTTGGGGTTTTCTTGGCAAAGATACTGAAGTGGTTTACCATTTCCATCTCTATTTTATACATAAGAAAACTGAGGCAAACAGAATTAATTGATTTCTCCAAGGTCATGCAGGCATTAAGTTTCTGAGCCAAATTTGAACTCAGAAAGATGAGTTTTCCTAACTCCAGGCCCAGCATTCTATTCACTGCACTACCTAGCAACCTTAAAATAGTTATTGAAATACTAAAAGCGGAACAGCTGGGTGGCACAGTGGATAGCGCATTAGTGCTGAAATCAGGAGGATCTGAAATCAAATCTAGCCTCAGACACTTAATACTTCCTAGCTGTTCTGGGCAAGTCACTTTGACCCTAACTGCCTCAGCCAAAAAAAAAAAAAAATTATATATATATATATGAATTTCAACACCACCTCTAAGTTAGATACATGTGAGCTATTATTATCCACTGTTTCAAATTCTCAGTTCTTCTGAATCTGCTCTCTCTCTCTTTTTTTTAACTTTATGATATTTTCCCTCAAATTCCTATTCTTTTAGATCATTACCCAGATTCTGACTTTGCTTCTCTTTATTTCAGGATTGGTCCTGAAATAGCACAGTGGTACCTAGAGGGTGTGAATAGGTCTTTTCCCTAGGACTTCAACATTCTGAAGGAAAATTTCCCCTTCATAGCTTATTCCCTCATCTATTCTTGAATGGCAAGGTTGGTGCCTGTTTCATAGGACTCACTCACTCTCATGTTTCTCTCTACAGGAGACTGGTGACTCATGGCTGGGTAAGGGGCATGGGACATATTCTCTCAGTGATGTGCTATCCTTTCCACCAGTCAAAGTAGAAGTCCTGGAAGGCAGGTGACCTTGTGGTTGAGCTTTATGCCTCTTTACCCACCACTAAATTCATCCCAAGGGGTTCAAGAATTCCTTGTTAAGACTCTGTCCTGTAATCAATCATTTACAAAATTCACTGCCTTACCCTTAGGAAACCCTTGTCCTTTTATCTTCCTACTACTCCTGTCTTACTAATCTTCAAATCTGCTGCTTCAGTGGCTCCCTAGGGCCTACAGAATAAAATCAATTTCTTTTTTTTAATTTAAGAAAGTATATATATTGATAAAAGAACTTATATTTCTGCATCTGTCTTTACTACCTTTTACCTTATTCTTTTGTTCTCTGCTGTGCACCTTTTTTATTTATTCTTTTTCCCCTTTCTATTCCTCCCACCCCCAAGTAGGCTACAGTTAAGACAGGATATATTTATATATACATATGTAGATATATACTTATACACACATATATCTCCCTCTCATTTCCCCCTTCTCCAACCAAGCTACAATGAAGAAAAATATATTTATATATATATAGATGTAGATATATACATACATACACACTCTCAGCACACATACACACCCTAGATACACGCACACACTTTCACATATATACTTTCCTATCCCTGCTGACTCTTTCATTAAGTTCTGCTCTATTTGACTATTACTTAATCTCCTCCCTAGTCTTCTTCCCTCACTCTTTGCTTTCCCATCCATCTATCTCTCCTCCCTTACTTCTTTATAGATTTTGGAGGGTGCTTTCATGGTATATATGTAGTGTTGCCTATTGAACCATTTTTGTGTGAGTAGGTAAAATCAATTTTTTAGCCTGACTCCCACTTACCTTTTTCAGCGCTAATTCATGCTACTCATCTTCATGCATTATAGTTCCTGTCAAGCTGGCCTATTATTTCTTCTCAGATCTTATCCTCTCTTCTCCTCCTTCCATATTCTCTCTTTTGTCTACAATCAGTTTGTATCATAGATATACCTTATATATAGATATAATGATATATTATATTATAATTATTTTAATCTATCAATCATTTTTGTTAATTGAATTGCTTTATAATTATCATATATTTTATCATATAAATCAGGCTCTATCAATATCAGTTAATAAGAAAATTTATACGAAATAGGGATTTAGAACAAGGAAACATGCATATTTCTGTGCCTTGATTCTCCAGTTTATGGAGTTCCCTCTTTATCTCCCTCTTTCCCTTTTTCTCCATCTCTATCTGTCTTTCTGTCTCTCTGTGGGAGGGAAGGAGAAAGGGAGAGAAGGAGAAAGAGAAGGAAATGAAGGGGGAGAGGAAAGGGAGAGGAAAAAGAGAAGAAAGGGAAGTAAAGAAAGATGGAAGGAGAGAGTATAGACATATATAGAGATGTAAATATAAATAAGTATTAATATAAAAATATAAAAGATAATAGATATAGACATGTTCATCTAGATAAATCTACATAGACATATAGAAATATATTTGTATAGACATTTAAAAAGACATAACAATAGCTATATATCTACATCTATCTATACAAATATCTATGGAAACCTAGATGTAAAAAGATACAGCTATGTTTATATGGACATCTATATGTCTGCAGTTCTAAATGTATGTAAATATTTCTTTACATCATCCTTGAACTTCTCTCAACCAAATCTAGAGATATATCATTTCATCTATATCTATCTGTTCTGTTTGTGATTCATTTCCTCTCTCCTTCCTATAATATATTTCCTTTTATCTCTTTTCTTTCATTTTTGGTCAATACTATCTTTTTTTCTGATTGTGCTTTTCTCTTTGTTTCTTTTTTATGAAGGTTTTGGGAAACAAGATTTACTTAATCTTACTTTTCAGAGTGGTATAGTAAATAGCAAAGCTCTTGACAGTTACATAAATGCTGCCTCTGAAGAGAGAACACATAGTTTTTGAAACAAGGGTCAAGAGCAGAATTGGGGGGGGGGAGGAAACTATTGGATACTATGAAAATCAGCTGAGGGATAATTTCTAATGTATGTAAAAGCACCACATTCCTGCTCAGATAGGATAAAAACAAATCTAGGAGGCAATCTTTCTTTACCCTTCAGACTTTGCTATTAGATAACTCTGTCCAATTCTGATCTCTGAATTTTTAAAAAGAAACTTGAGATAGTACAGAATGAAGCAACAGCAGCAATTCAAAGAATAGAAAATAGATCCTGTGAGGAAAGGTTAAGGAGTTAATTTAGTTTGGATGAGAAGACCAACAAGGCTTTAATAACTACTTTAACTTATATTTTCCCCTAGAATTCTGTGCATATATATATATGTGTGTGTGTGGTGTGTGTGTGTGTGTAATATATATATATATATATATATATATATATATATACACACAAATGCACATTTGTGTATATATGTCAATGTATATATATATATATACACACACACACATGTACATACACATAAATACCTCTGTGTGTGTATGTGTGTGTGTGTGTGCGTGTATCCAAGGACCTACTTATCTTGAAGGAAAGACTTGTCACCAGTTTGGTTTTTCAGTTACCCTTGAAGATTATCTTTCAAGTTACAGAAGGGAAGAAAAAGGAACAAGTATTAAAGTGCCTAACATATGCCAGGTACTATGCCAAGTATTTTATTAATACATCTCATTTAATCCTTACAACAACCCCAGGAGGTAGGTGTTATTAAGCTCATTTTACAGCTGAGGAAACTGAGGCAGGCAGTGGTTAGGTGCCTTGCCCAGGGTCACTCAGCTGATAAATATCTAAGGCCAGATTTGAACTCAAAGTCTTCCAGGACTCTCTGGACCATGCAACCTCCCTGTCCTTCAACAGAGAGGTTGGAATCTGCACTTTGTTATATATCTACAGAAGATAAATCAAATAATCAAAGTTTATTTGCTTTGAGAGAGAGAAAGAGGTTGGTAAGATATAAAACTAGTACTTTGAAATGAATGGGATTGTCTTTGAAATAAGCAATGAAAATAAAAGACACCAATAAAACTTTCAAAATTGAATCCGATTAATATAAGTTATTGACCATGGGGACACCCACCATAAAAGCAGGTGATGTACCATGTATCCCTGAAAAGTTTTTAAAATATCTACAACTTGCCAACAAGTAAAAGCAAAAAAAAAAAAAATGTAACTTTTCCTAAATATTTTCAGGCACTTCTCATGTTCAAAAAAGAAGGAAGGAAACAAGCATTTAGTAATGCTGACTGTGGACTAAGATTTTCTGCTAGGTAATCTAGGTATTTGATAAATATTGTCTCACAGAAACCCTGTAAGGTCAGTGCTCTTATTATATCTATTTTATAGCTGAGGAAACTGAGGGAGACAGCAATTAAGTGATTTGCCCAGGATTACGCAGTTATTGAGTGTCTGAGGCTATATTTGAACTAGACCTTCCTAACTCCAGCCTTAGCATGCTATTTCCTGTACTACCTAGCTTCTGGGGTTTCATCAGACTAAAGAATAAGGGCCTGGAAAGTCATGTGGGCCAACAATTACTGCATTTTATATGTTATTGTTTCTCCTTCATTCTCAAATTCAAACAACAATATATAAAGAGAAACTGGAATCTATAATGATAAAGGGACTATCTGAAGAACATTTGGCCAGTTGAAGGGAGAGAAGGGAGAATGACTCAAAGTCTATTTGCCAGGAAAATACTCTTAATATTATGCTCTGTGGCTTTTTAGCTATTATGCAATATATCCTCTTGTTTTATAGATGACAACATTGAAAACCACACTGAAGCAGCATACATGCCAGAACCTCCAGGCCGTGTCAAAGGGGAGCCATGATTGGGGCTTCTAAATTCAGTGGGTACAGAGTCCCAAAAATACAAGATTTCTCATTCTATCTTCTAAGTGTTCAAAAAATAAAAAGGGAATGATTGAAGTAGCCTCAAATTTGGGACTATCTTCCAATTCTTTGGTAAAAGTACTACAAAAGTTCTGATTCTATTTCCTTTTTTAAAAGATAGAAAAAAATTATATGATAACTTTTATGTGTATTATACATATACATATATATACACATTTATTTGTAATCATGTTTTTTTCTATTCTACTGTTAAAGAAATACTTGTTTTATTTAAGTTCAGAACAAAAAATAAGATTAAAAAATAAAAATAGAAAAGAATAGATAATGTGTAATGTCTGGACTAGCTTTCTGGACGATCTCTGGACAGGCTCCTGGAGAGCCACCATAAGGATGGTTAAGGATGAGTCTGGGGTCTGAGATTGAGCTTGAGCACACACACTCTCTCCTCTCCAGTCCTCTCAGCCCTCAAATACCTTAGTACAATTACATCACTACAGCACACTGAGCATGTGCCAACTGTAGAACCATTACATCACCATATCACACTAAGCATATGCAAACTAGAGAACCATTATCTCATCAGTCACACTGAGTAAACACCCTGCTGTAAGTATCCTTGATTCAAAGATACCTTTCCCAGAGTTCCCCACTATCTGCAGTCCTGTACAACAATGTAGACACCAGTATTTTCTAAAATAAATTTTCTTTGTAGTAACATTTAGTTTTTAAATAGTGATTTATGAAGAATCTTTTTTCATCCTGACCATCTCAGGTAGAATCAGAATGATACAGATTTAGAGTTATAAGTTACCTTGGGGTGGGAAATCCAACCTTTTTCTTTTAAATAACCTGTACAAGGTCATATATAAGAAGTAATTAGCCATGCTGGGGTATGAACCTGAGTCCTTGACTTCAATCTAGTGCTCCAACATCCCCATTTTACAGATGAGAATAGAGAATTCTCTGATATCACAGAATGGATAAGCATCAGAAGAGGGATTTAAATCCAAGTCTTCTAAAATCTGCTCTTTCCCCAACATTATACCTCCCATATCTCTCTGTCTCTGTTTCTCTATCTGAATCTCTGTGTCTATCTCTTTGTCTCTATCTGTGTTCTTTGCTCTCTCTGATTCTTTGTCTCTGTGTCTCTTTGTCTCTTTCTTTGACTCTGCTCTCTATGACTTCATCTCTCTGTCTCTCTCTGTCTCTGTGTCTCTGTCTCTCAGACTGTCTCTTTCTGATTATCTCTGTCTCTTTCTTTGACTCTGTCTCTCTGAGACTTCATCTCTCTGTCTCTTTTTTTCTGTCTCTGTGTCTGTCTCTCTTTCAGACTCTTTGTCTCTTTCTGATTCTGTCCGTCTCTGCTGTGTCAATCTTTCTCTGATTCTGTCTCTCTCTGACTCTTCATCTCTATCTCTGTCTCTGTCTGAAGAACCCATCTTTCTCAATAGTCTTTTCTTTGTGTCTCCAAACCATAAAGGGAAAACAGTCTACTCTTTGCACAAAGTGAGGTATATAAGATATTTCTCAAGCACTGAATGTCAAAATCATCCCCCCACAAAGCCCTCAGACTTGAACAATTGTGGGGGAAAATAAGCTAAACAGGAAAGAAGGCACAGATATCATGCTAAAAGTTTACTTGAATATGTGAATATATCTGTGTTTATTTTTGTGTGTACTGAACATGACCTGCTACTTCACTGGTATTAACAACTCTCAAGGAAAGAATTCTTTCAACTAAAGTAGCGCAGCACTTAATCTGCAATTGAAAATGCCTAGAGGTTGTTGTTGTTCTTAGCCCTTTTAATGATGTACTGACTTGCTCTTAAATTGGATTTAAGTCATCAGCATCACAGAGCATCCAAGTTCAGGAAGACTAAAATCAGGGTGATTTATGAAGGACCCTGCAGAAGAATTGGGATCTTTGCTGTTTGACCAAGCACTTTAATGCATTTGCTTCATGGCCACTGGAAAAATTATTCAAATTTTTCCATTCTTCTGAGGAAAGTTTCCACATGGGGTAGACATTCCCCTAATTCATCAATTGTTTTGAGACCTGTCAGTTACCTTCAACTTAGTTTAGCCAATCCACCCAGAAGATATTACTAAGATGTGCATACTACAGGCTTCTTGAAGTCACAGATCAGAGTTGAGTGAAGGTGGATACCAAAGGTGGAAGAACAGGACTTGAAAAGCCCTCTTAGCAGAGGTACTAATCTTCCCTAATCACCCCAATACTATATCACCATCTATTGCACAGTTCATATTGAATATTTGAATTTTTACAGGAATCTCCAACTTAACATGTTCAATCTGAGCTCATTATGTTTTCCCCAAACTTACCCAAACTCTTCCAATGTGAGAAATGATAAAGTAGAATGAATAAGGCTTGGCAATTTTTTGGATACATGGCATAAGGGATACTATGTGGTGGAGGATGACACTGAGGTAGCAAGCCTGCCTATGGATAATGAAAAGATAAACAATTTGAGCAGCAGAAAGGGATGGGATGAGATTCAAACCCAGGTCTTTGCTACTCTACTTTGAAACAGATCTGGATCTATGAACTTTAAAAAATCATTAAAATAACCATATTTTAATATAATTAGCTTCATGTATAATCTTGCGTATTTTCTTTTTTGCATTTAGAAGTATTAATTTGAGAAGGAGGCTGTAGGATTTTACCAGACTACTCAAGAATACCCATGGTACACAAAAAAGCTTAAGAATTCTGTTCTCAAGTCTTTCTACTAATATTCTCTGGATTTATTAAAATCATTTCACCTGGATTTTAAGGTTTGTTTCTCATCAGAAAAAGAAAACAAAAATATAAACTAAGCAGAAAAAATTATAATAGCTTGTTATAGTCTAAAGATTTACGTAAATTAAAAACAAAACTTTAATAGCTTATCAAAAGTAACTATCTATACACAATATTGACAATGTGGTATGGTGGGTAAAGTCCTAAAACTGAAATCAAGAAGACTTACATTCAGATGCTCCTTAGAATGTTTATCAGCAATGTGTAATGGGCAGGTCATAAAACATCTCTGTCCTTTGCTTTCTTTAATGGCTTTTTTTTTTTTAAAGGGAAACAGTACCTATAGTACTGATTTTGCAGGGTTTTATGAAGTCAATGAAATTATACATGTAAAATTCAAATGTTTACATAGAAATAGCAGTTAGTATCATTATTAATCACTATGAAGCTAATTCCTTAAATTATCCTGTCCTCACTAAATTGTTCATCTTAACTGAGAAATGGAAAAGCCTATATAAATATTTGTAATTTTTTAAAAAAGTTCAGTGTAAAATCCTTAGGCAACATTTAAAGATCAACTTTCTTTTCTTATAAATGTCTTAGGAAATGTTTATGAGACTTCTAACATGGAGTAGGGAGACCACTTTCCATTTCAATAGAGTTAATAGGACAGCTTTGAGAAAATCACTGTGGAGGCAAGGTCAGAAGAGCAGAATGTAAATCTGAGACCACAATATTGTCAAGCCTTCAAGTTGGATTCTTGCCAGGTCTAATGGTTTCCAGTCTTAAGTATGATTCAAATTCCATTATCAAAACTGCCTATTTCTTTCCTCTAGCCATTTACTAATGTAGGAGGAGGAGTAGAATTGGTAAGTGCTCAACAGTTTTTTTTTTTTAAAACAAAATATAAGGGGCAGCTAGATGGCCTAATGGATAGAGCACTAGCCCTGAAGTAAGGAGGACCTGAGTTCAAATCTGACCTCAGACACTTAACACTTCCTAGTTATGTGACCCTGGGACCCAATTGCCTCAGCAAATATATATGTGTGTATATATATACATACACACATATAAACATATATATTTATATATATACACAAATATACATATATTTATATATATTACATATATTATATATGTATATACACACATACAACATACAAACATATATATATATATATATATATATATATAATTTCTCCAAATCTCAATTTGTTAATTTAAGCAATGGAAAAGCCACCAATGCAATTCTCCTTAGGAGAACGTCTTCATGCTATAGATACAGAAACTTAATCAAAGGAGCTCAACAATGTTTAGCATATCCCCTGATGTAAAAGAAGGAAAATGAATATGAAACTGAAGATTATCAGTGGCTGGGTATGTGATGCTATTACAAAAAAGTCAGCAAGATGTAAAGGGAACAGTCCTAGACTGTAATCAGCAGACTTGAGTAGAAAGCACTTAATAAATGCTTGTTGAATGTTAACTGTGTTTCCACGTACAAACAACAGAACATATTTCAACCCGGCTGCCTTGAGGACTCATGTGGTTATTTAGTTTGCCTCTTTTCAATGTTCATAACAGCACAAATGCTCTTAATTAGAAGCACTTCATCAATATGAGTGCCTATTAAAATGGCTAACAGAGACTTATTCTGCTTCTTCCCCTTTTAATGTCTGATAAATGCTAAAGACTTTTAATTATCAGGTACTATATCTTAGATCTAGCTTCTTGTTGATCATTGCCTTTGGGTCATTGTACAATACAGACTTCCAATCTAACTTCCTGGGTTTGGGCTTCTGGGATTGAAGCATCTACTTAAGTTGATAGATGACTGTATCTATGGAGAAGCTGTCCATGAACACAAAGATGTCCATATATTCCTACTGTTTCAACCACACTACCTCCTTTTGTTTTTCCTGCTCCATGCCAATTTGCTCTGTTTGCTATAATTACTATAAGCTACTGCCTACTATCTCCTGTCTTAATCAGTCAATTAGTCTTTGTTGATTTTCATTAGCCTCCTATCAAGGCTATAGACTTCTGTGTTGATACTTTATTCTTACTTCAGTAAAAATTATTCTAAAAAGAAAAGCAAGTGGAATCTTGCTCATGCCTGTTTGCTTTATCCATTTATTAGGGTCCATTTTCATAGTTGAAATATCAATCTGATAACTAGACTTACATGGAAGCAAGACAAACTCTTCAGTCTAGACTTTATGGTCCTCTACAATCTGCTCATGTATCTATTTTTCTATTCTTATACTTTATATCTCTCAATAATTTTCCATTTGAATCCTCCACTCCAACAAAACTATTTCCTCAACATTCTTAAAACATAATATCTTAAAACATAAAATCATAAAATTTCTTAAAACAAATGCTTAAAACATAAGCAGTCCATAATGACTGCTTTTGTATCTTTTCCTTCACTTGGAGTTCCCTAACCTCCTTTATCTTTACTTCACAGGGGTTTTCTACTTCTTTGCATTTTAGGATTACTTATCTATCCTCTTCAGAGAAGGATGAACTCCTGTAATGCCAAAGTTGGAAGAAACAATTAGACTTAATCTAGTTCATTCAACCTCATCCTCTATTTGAAACATAGATACCTTTTACTTGACCACATACTAATCACTTAATATTTAATATTAACCAGATTATAAATCCATTGAGTTTGTACCAGATTATAAATTCATTGAGATCAGAGACTATACCTTATGGTTTCTTGTACCTCCACCACCCTTTAAAAAAAAAATCTGTGACAGTGTGAGTTCTTCTTCCACAATACAGTTAATTACCACTTTCAGCTTTTATAGAATATTTCATAAGTTACTCTAGTCAAAATCTGTCATAACTTGATGGCTAAATTCCTGGCAATGTGCTTCTTGCAACTCAACTAGGTTAGACTTTGAAAGATTATCTTGTTCTGCTGTTACTTGACAACTTTTTAGCTTGGTAAGAAATGCCAAAACTTGAGCTTCACTGAAATAGCCTTTAATAGTCCAGAGATATCTTTATACCATGATGAGAGCCAGAAGGAAGATAGTATGAAAGTGTATTACAATATGCTACTAATGAAGACTAGGGAAATATCTTGAGAGAATGAATATCTGCAAATACTTGTAACTATTATTATATTATAATATGTGTATACATAATATAAACATTATATTATTAGTTGTAAACAACTAATTCTAAATGTCTTGACATCTGTTTAAGATTATCTTACAATGACCAACAATAGCTGCAAGCCAAAGATCAAAGCATTTGAGCGTGTAAAAAATGGAAACCATGGGAGTTCAATATTAAAATTCCCATAGTTTACAAGTTTTACACACTCAAAAGCTTTGAACTATCAGAGATCATGTAATAAAAATAAGGAACTTTGATTTAAAGAAATACCTTGGCTCCATAGCCACTCCCTGACAAGTTATTAAAGTCAAAATCAGTTAAATTATAAACAATTCATAACTGATTATAAGCAAATATCCAAGTTGTTTAGTTTGGGGGAGATTGCACATAGTTTTCATAAATATATTGTTAAGGCACAGAAGCAAATTTGAACTGAGACACACTAGACAAATATTTTACCCTTGTCATGACTTCTCTCCCTTTCTTTCCTTCCCAGCTTCAGCCCTCCCAACATACTGAGTTTAGTAAAGCAGCGATTTTATATCCCCTGCAACTATTCTGCATGGTAACACTTGAAATGCTTCTTCCATTTCCCAAACAGATGGCTATCAGGAAGTGTTCAAAGTTTTACTCAGAATCAATTCCGGTAATTGCTAAAAGGTAACTTTTGCCTGTATGTGCATGAATATAACATAGACTGTTCTGATGCTTTCACTCAAGCAGAACCAAGAGAATTTAAAGGACACTCAGTTTTGTTCTTTTGGTTATACTTATTAATCTCACGTCAGTCATTTTGTGCCAACTGTTTTGCTAAACTCAGTACGATACAAAAGTAACAACGATTAAGTGGGAAAGTATTTTGAGCTTCCACTATCTTTGAATTGCCAAAAGATTTTTGCCTGTATCTCATTAACAATTCTCAGTAGGTAGAATCAGGTTAATGCACAGAACAATTAGATTCATGGAATCCTTTTGACACTCGATCCTTTTTCTCTGCTTTTAAGACCTATATATATCCCACATTGATTTTCTACATTCAGGTTCCTTATGTACTTGAATTTTCGGGTACATTGATCTCATTTAGGGGTACAACTATCTTTGGATTCTGGAAGAAACTAGAATCAGAAATTACCATTTTTCTATCCAGTGTTTTGGCTCCCTATCCTTTCCCATAGGACCTGCCCAAATTTTATTCATAGACCACCATGGAATGGAATTGGATTTTGTTAGCCAGCCATCTGCCTGTAATTTTCTAATTTATTTTTCAGAACTCTTTTTCTCTGAATCTAAGAAGACAATTTGTGATGAGAAGCTGCAAAGTAATTTTTGATGGTCTTAGAACATTCATGTTAAAAAAAATAGATTATGTCTCTTCCCTCATCAGGGGTGTCCATGAGCCTCTCCATTGCAACAGGAGAAGAAAGTACATTATAGTGTAGAACAATCTATATATTATGGCACTTTTCATTTCTTATCTTGCCTTTGCAATTCAGACTTCCATGGAAATGGATGTGAGGCAAGGACACAGGCTATAGTATTGAGAAAGTGAGAGGACAGGGGAGCAGTTACCATAGTTTGGTGGTTGGAAAGAAGTACTTCACTTAAGACACTTTTGAATGAAAAGCAAACGTTAATCCATGAACTGGTTTACATAGAACTAATGAAGACATAGGTAACTAGATGTTTGGGTGCTAGTGAGCTATAGGGATGGGAATCTCCTCTTTCTTTAAAAATATGAATCTGATATTGGAGGGAGGGGTATGGAATTATTTCCCCATTCTTCTCCTGAATTGTAGGTGTATGTGGATGTGGAATATTTTCCATATGCAAAGAAAATTCCCAGGGAGAAAAAGGAGTGATTAAGAAAATTTATATATAAGGAACCTGAATATAGAAAATCAATGTGGGATATATACAGGGCTTGAAGGCAGAGAAAAAGGATTGGGTGCATGGATTAGAGTCAAAAGGATTCCATGAATCTAATTGTCCTATGCATTAACCTGATTCTACCAGCTGAGAATTGTTAATGAGATACAGGAAAAAAATCTTTCGGCAATTCAAGGATAGTGGAAGGAAGAAAGCTTATATATACTTTCCCCCTTAATTGTTGTTACTTTTGTATCTTACTGAGCATAGCAAAAGAGTCAGCACAAAACTATTTTGTTCCTATTTCTGTGTAATTAAAAATCCTTTGTTACTGTAAGATTCTTAATTATCTGAATTTCTGAAAGCATTTTTAAATGGCCTGAAAGAGTCAATGATTTCATGGGATGGGGGTTCAGAGTTAACCAAAGGCAGCATATTTCACATTTTAATGTTTTAAGCATCATTCCATTTTATTCCTTTTGTAAAAAATGAGAGAGAGGAATTGATCAAAATTACCTTAGTTCTGCCTCTGACAGCTGGTAGTTTGTGGTAGGGAGCAGACCAAAACTTTATAAGCTGAATACTTTCTAGGGGTTTAGGGGAAAAAGCATCTTGGGAAAGGGCTACTTTTTTCCACATGCTTTAGCATTTAACTAATTTGGATTGGGCAGGTAGCTCACGCAGATTATCACCAATTGGCCATTTCAGATACTGCATTTAATTAATTAAACTCCCTTACTGTATAATTAACATTATGACTCCCTGTCTTTCTTGGTCTTAAGGTAGGTAGCACTGAAGCCACACAAGAAAAGGACACTATGTTGGACCAGTGTCAAATGTACAGTCACCTAGGATGTGTATGAGATGTAGATAGAGGATAGCTTTAGAGAGATGTTTGAGAGGAGTTGAAATTAGGTGGATCATGTAGTGAAAAAAACTAATGTACTGCATATATGTTCCAATGGTATCGATAAGATGTCAAAGAAATTAGGAGAAGTTCATTAATACTTTGAGCAGACAGCCTATGGATGATTTATGGAAGGACATGGGCAGGAGTCACACAGGCTGAAAAGGCATCGTAGATATGATCTCTTCTCCTTGAAATAATAATTACATTTATTACAATCCCTCCAAGTTTTGGAGTATAATTGTCATGCATCTGTACCTAGTTCTAAGCCCACAGACCAAGAATTATATCAAGGTAGGAATGAGAAGGGATAAGGATGTTCTTTCATTTCCATAATCAATCAAATATTCAAATATTATTTCTGGAGTGTTTTGAGGTATTCATGGTACAATAAGTATTCTTTTTTAAAGGAAAAAAAATACATAGTGCTTATCTTAGAGAGTTTCCAATCTAGTATTTACATGAATTAATTTTTTAAAAAATAGTATGGTCCTTGGAATGGTATAGAAAGGTTTCATGGAGGAGATGCCATCTAAACTTGTCTTTGTACTTTTTCTTACTTTCTTCTGTCAGTCATCAATACACCCACTTACTCACGTTAGGGACTTCCTCACTTGCAACATCCCATGAATTTATGTATTGTCAATTCCAACTAATAAGAAATGATGATATAATACTAAAAATAGCCAACATTATGGTTTAATATATGCCAAGTATTATAGTAGGTGCTTTACAAATATTATCCCCTTTGATCCTGAGAGGTAGGTGCTATCATTACACCCATTTTACAGTTAAAGAAACTGAGGCAGATAGTGATTAAATGATTTATATGGCTAATAAATGTAAGGTCTTACTGACTTCAAGGCCAGAACTCTGAGCTGCCTTAGTTGGAGATAAATACTCCATTTGAGACCATCAAAAGAGTTGTAGAAGACTTGTATCAATAAACCAATCAATTAATAACCATAGATGCCAAACATAAATGCCTGCAATAGCATCCTTCCAGATGTTTTTTTTTTAAAGAAAATTGGATACTTTTCCAAAACAAGTTTAGAGGGAGATGTAGTCATAATCTGTAAGCATATTCAACTTTGACCCAATTCACCAAAAATGAGGTATATTATAAATCGAAATGATCTCTTATAAAGAGTTTAAATATAGAGGAAGATGGAAGAAGTCCGTTAACAGAGGGAATAGCAAGTTTATAGAAGGGGGCAAGAGAAAACAGTGGCTGTAGAGCAACTTTTCTTGATTGAGCTCCAAGGGGTGAAGCACACTCGTTATTAGATGAAATAAAGATCTGCAAGTGATAAAAACTAACTAGGTTCAGTATGGCTGGCACCCAAGTTGAGTTTCAATAGTTGTGTTTCATTAAAAGAAGTTGGTGGTATGTGGTGTTCATCCAAAATGCTTTTTAAACGAAATGAGTCTATAAAGTTTAAATAGAGGAAGATGTCAAGTATACCTAAAAGAATAAATGATTACTAGAAGGCAAGATACATGTGAAGACACTTTCTTGATTGAGCTCAAGATGAAAGACAATCAGTTATTAGATGAAATAATTATCCAAAGTATAAATTACATAATAAGATTGCAGTATGCTAGGCAAAGTTGAAGCTTTCAGATCAGTTGATTTCATTAAAGTCTGAGGAATGTGTCATCAAATATCTTGACTTTAGAAAGCGTAAAATCAATAGCCAAAAGCTTCACTCTTTACTAGGAGTCTTAATGATATTCTTTCAGATATTGAAGAATATCATAGAATGAAAATTCATGTCATTAGTATTACTTATCAAAGTTATTAGAGATTACATAAATAAAACATTTGAGTTGATAAAGTGAACTGAGATCTAATTAAATCTGGAATTAGATAGCCTATCTAACAAGTAAAATCATTGCAATAAGCTACCCTTTAGTCTATGTTTTTTATAAAATGCTAGAAATTCGTATTAGAACAACTTACTATTGCATTAGAGATTAACAAATAAAACTATGTGTTGATAAATGAAATAATTAACTAACATAGATACAAGTTACATAAATATTAAACAACTTCTGTTTTTAAAAGAAAATTGGATGAATAAGCTACTTTCAAAGTTAAGAATACATAATGTTTTAATCAAATTAATATAACTAGATAGTTACATAAATAAAACTTTTCATTGGAGTATAAGTAAATATAAAGATTAGCTATTTTCCTCCAACTAATAACGAGATCACAATAATTTTCAGTTGCTATATAGAATGTTACTTTTCCCCTTCAATTATTAGAGGATCAAACAATTATGTCTATTTTTAGTACCTAATGCATTAACACAGGCAATTGTCTTTCTGTGAATTGAGGGCACAGACTATACCATTATGTCTTCTTTCATCAGTACTTAGTATAGACTATCTCAGGAAATATTCATTGAATGATTATTTCTTTGTTTGTACAAAAACTTTTCAATTTGATATAATCAAAATTTTCAATTTTGTAGTCAATAGTGATCTCTAGTTCTTCTTTGGTCATAAATTCCTTCCTCTTCCACAGGTCTGAGAGGTAAACTATCCTATGCTCTTCCAATTTATTTATGATCTCATTCTTTATGCCTAGATCATGAACCCATTTTGACCTTATCTTGGTGTATGGTGTTAAGTGTGGGTCAATGCCTAGTTTCTGCCATACTAATCTCCAATTTTCCCAGCAATTTTTGTCAAATAATGCATTCTTATCCCAAAAACTGGGGTCTTTGAGTTTGTCAAACACTAGATAATTAAAGTTATTGGCTGTTTTGTCCTTTGAACCTAACCTATTCCATTGATCAACTAGTCTATTTCTTAGCCAATACCAGATGGTTTTAGTAACCGCTGCTTTATAATATAATTTTAGATCTGGTACAGCTAGGCCACCTTCATTTGATTTTTTTTTCATTAATTCCCTTGAAATTCTTGACCTTTTGTTTTTCCATATGAACTTTGTTGTTATTTTTTCTAGGTCATCAAAATAGTTTTTGGGAAGTCTGATTGGTATAGCGCTAAATAAATAGATTAGTTTAGGTAGTATTGTCATCTTTATTATATTTGCTCGCCCAATCCAAGAGCATTTAATATTTTTCCAGTTGGTTAGATCAGACTTAATTTGTGTGGAAAGTGTTTTGTAGTTTTGCTCATAAAGTTTCTGATTTTCCCTTGGCAGATAGATTCCTAAATATTTTATACTATCAGTAGTTACTTTAAATGGAATTTCTCTTTGTAACTCTGACTGTTGGATTTTGTTAGTGATATATAAGAATGCTGATGACTTATGTGGGTTTATTTTATAACCAGCAACTTTGCTAAAGTTGTGGATTATTTCTAATAACTTTTTAGTAGAATCTCTGGGGTTCTCTAAGTATACCATCATATCATCAGCAAAGAGTGATAATTTGGTTTCCTCATTGCCTATTCTTATTCCTTTAATCTCTTTCTCAGCTCTTATTGCCAAAGCTAGCATTTCTAATACAATATTAAATAGTAACGGTGATAGTGGGCAACCTTGTTTCACTCCTGATCTTATTGGGAATGGTTGCAGTTTGTCCCCATTACATATGATGCTTACTGATGGTTTTAAATAGATGCTACTGATTATTTTAAGGAAAAGTCCATTTATTCCTATACTCTCAAGTGTTTTTAATAGGAATGGATGTTGGATTTTATCAAATGCTTTTTCTGCATCTATTGAGATGATCATATGGTTTTTGTTAATTTGGTTATTAATATGGCCAATTATACTGATAGTTTTCCTAATATTGAACCAGCCCTGCATTCCTGGTATAAATCCTACTTGATCATGGTGAATTATCCTGGGGATGATTTTCTGTAGTCTTTTTGCTAATATTTTATTTAAGATTTTAGCATCAATATTCATTAGGGAGATTGGTCTATAATTTTCTTTCTCTGTTTTCAACCTACCTGGTTTAGGTATCAGTACCATGTCTGTGTCATAAAAGGAATTTGGTAGGACTCCTTTGAATGATTATTTCTTTAGATAGCTTCATATAGCATTACTGTGGTAAGAACAAACACTATCACCAACACCAAAAGGGGTAAGTCTTCTATAAACTTAGATGGACTGTTGGACAACAGACATGCAGTTCATGGTTGGGCCAATACTAGAAGCCTTCCAAGTTCTATAGCACTTGTCAGCACTTGTATGTCAGTACTAAGTATCCATGTCACTTCTATTTCCTAATGAAGCAGCAGAGCAGGATTGTAGTGAAAAATTTATCATTAAACACAGACCATAAATCAGCAGCCTCTATATTTTTGCCTAAATGATCAAAATACTAGATTTTTGTTTTTGAAGATAGGGAACATATTTTTGTTTCTCTCAAAGGTTCTGGGACAGTGGCATCTATATAATTGATTCCTAGTAAACATTTCTTGACTGACTGGATGGACTGATTTAATGTAGTCATAATCTGTAAGCATACTCAACTTCGGTCCATTCACCAAAAATGAAATATACTATAAATCAAAATGATCTCATTAAAAAAGTAACAGCCATATCCCATAAAAAAGGATCCAGGCAAAACTCCCCTTTTCTCCTATGACTTGCAATTTATAAAAACAGCGTTTATTACATTAAATTTTTCCTATAAGCATTTTCCTTCAATTTGTAAACCCAAATCTGCTGATCTGCTGAATAAAGATTTTATTTAATAGAAAATTACATCTTACTTCTAAACTACCTCTTGCTTTTTACCAACATAAATTTGGGTGCGGCCTATTTCTTTTCATTATTTCAATTCTGAATCTAATTTAATAACATGTATAATGAAATGATGAAATCAGTCAGCCATAAATATTCATCTTAGTCTGCCCTCAGACAATCATTACATTCCAGTAATAGTTTGTTCAAATATTAAAGTAAAAATCTTTTAAAAACACTCTGAGTTTTTAGTTCCAATATTTATACCTTGAATAATTATCAGTATTCACTCACTTATAAATGAGATCTAGATAATTATAGGGGATGGATAATAGTGTGTTTAAATTATTAGCTATTAATATTTATAATGGATTACAGAAGAGAAATAATGCGATCTATTGTATTCTAAAGCTCACTGCTTATTTACTTTTTGGAAATTTCCCTTTTCTTTTTTTATAGAAGCTGGCAGCTGATTAGCTAGGCACATAATGGGTGCAGAGAAACATAAATATAACAATTATCTTTTTGGCACTAACGAGGCAGACCATTTTATTTGCTTCATATACCAATATTTACTTTGTCCTTATTTTTTCTAAAAATAAGATGTCTTATGAGAGTTTTCAGTGAAATATATCTAAAATCCAGAGATATAATGAGTTCAATGTAAAAGTTATCATAAGACACAGACAGAAACATATAAACAGGCCCAAAAGAAATGGAAGGAGGAAGGGAGGGAGAGGGAGAGGCAAAAAAGAGAGGGAGAGGGAAAGGGAGAAGGAGAAGGAAAAAGAGAGGAAGAGGATGAGGGAGAGAGGGAGCAAAAGAGAGGAAGAGGATGAGAGAGAGAAGGGGAGAGGAGAGAGAGAGGGAGGAAAGGAAGGAAGAGAGAGGAGGAAGAAGGGGGAGAAGGAGAGGGAAAGACATAGAGAAAGAGGGGGAGAAGGGGAAGACACAGAGACAGAGAAAGAGACAAAAACAGAGAGACAGAGAAAGACACAGAAAGAACCAGAAAAAGAGAGAGACAGAGAGACAGAGACAGAAAGTGAAGCAGAAAAAGACAAAAAGACACAGAGAAAGGGACAGAGGAAGAAAGACAGATAAACAGACAGAGGGGAAAAGGAGGGAGGCAGAAGAAGGAAAAGAGAGAGGGGAGAGGAAGGGAGAGAGCAATAGCAAGTACTCCTGCTCTCAGGATTTAAAGACCAAAATTGTAATAAAGTACTTTTTGTTCCCAGGACAACAATAATAAGAAATTTGCCTTCAATTTGTACTGGGGAGAACTATTAGCTCAACCAGAATGCAGCCCCGACATGTGGTACTTTTTTTTCCTTGTTTTAAAAACATATTCTCATTAGCTAGGTGCTACAGAGACAGAATCACATTGTTGGTCTTGGAATCAAGAAGGCTTGGGTTTAAAGTCTTGATTTTGACATATAAGTATCCAAGTGGTATGGACACTTCTCCACTGATGAGAAAAGCAGATGCAGCTTTGTCCACAATCAAAGAGTTAAGCCATCCTAGTTCCAGGGTCAACTTCCTGCATACCATATTATACTGTAGAATTTAGTTTTCTACAAAGAATATCTATGAAATTCATATCCTTAAGCCAATGATATATAAGGGCAGGGATTAATAGGCACAATTTTACTAAGAAGTTTCAAAAACTCATCTAGTTTGTAACAAAAGATATCTTAGATGTTGGTAATAAATTTATTTAACTGGATTTGCAAAATAATAGTATGAATATAAGTAATATCTCTGGCCAACAAACTTTCTGAAACAAAACCATATTCTGGCATCCAATGAGGTTAACATTTATGTCTTTCATTCACCCTGGAGGCTATTTTTATCAGAATCGCATCTAAAACTGACTTGACAATGGATGGAGATAGGAGGGTACTGTTAATAACTTCAGCTGCTTTTCAGACATTGCTCAGCAAAAATTTAATTTATTAATTTTAATGTGCTGAGTGAGCATTTTGCATTCTGCGCTAGTGAATAGCACAGACATATACTATTCTTAAGGCCAGCAAGACATTAGCTTGTAAGTCATTCTCCTCACAATTTTTCTTTAAATGACTACTCAGGGATTCTACCCTCTGGCTCTGAAAATCAAGGGATCAGATCTTAACAAAATTGGCATGTTAGGGAGAAGGGCACCTCTTTGAGAAATGAAGTTATGATCTAGGAGGAAGAAAATAGCTCATTGAAAGAAAGGATGTGATGTTGGGCAAGAACAGATGTGATCTAGACACGGCTTTGCCACTAAGTGACAGATTACTTGGTCTGATTTTCAATTTCCTATCAGTAAAATGAAAATATTGGTCTATTATAATCTTACAGTTAGTACTATAATATCTATACAACCCTCAAAATCACCTGGGGTAACTTTAGCTCAGAATCAAGGTAGTTGTGCCTGATCAGTTATCTGGATATACTTCCCTCCATGTTATTATCAAAGATTTTTCTTAGGATAGACTATGGCTAATTATACCAAACACAGTGGTGCTAAATTGTACTTATCTTGCTAGTCCAGTGATGCTTAAATTGGCATCTCTGAACTTGTTAAAATATTCTGAGAGTTATATTTCAATATCATTGATTTTGTTTATAATGTGATGCATTTTATTTTATGCACTAAAAAACAGTAGTCTGACAAGGGGGTCAAATCCATAGGCTATACCAGCCAGCCAAAGGAATCCATGTCCCCAAAATAATCAAGAACCCTTGTGCTAATCCAATGAATCCCACAAAAAAATTCCAAAGAGGGGGAAGTTTTGCTCTTATTTATGAAATTATTAATTTTAATTCATTTATTAAATTTATTTTTTCATTTATTCTGAGAAAGAGCCCTTAGACTTCCCCAGCCTGTCAAAAGGGTGAACGACATGATAACCATTATGTTCTACAGGTGGATATTTTAGAGCCAAACTCTTCGTGTGGTTTAAAATAAATTAGTGCTCAAAACTCTAATTAGCCTGTTGTATTAACATTGACATTATTTAACAGCCTGACCTAGGTATACTATATGCCCTGAATCCTTCATACCCTTCTTCCTCAGACTGAGACAGTGGAGTCTATATATTAGCTTCAGAATATAAGGATATTCCATGTTCTCTTTGGTACAACTGGTATAAATGTCCCGTTGTGAAAGGAATTTCAAACATGGAGATGACAGGGGAAGGATAAATTCTCAAGGTGCAAGGCTCTACATGGATCTCTTGCCTACAGAATCTGTTTCCTTATCTGCCATCATCTTTAACAGCAAGATGAGACAGAGCAATCAGATCCTCAGCATCAAACTCTCCTGATGACAATGCTTCTGACTGGGAGCAATGGCTGAAAAATTGGCAGAGTTTTATCAAAGCTATGTATGAAGCTGCTTCCAGCATGCTACCCATCTGTGGTTTCCCAGGGAATCTCAGCTGGGACATCTCTGCTGTGGAACTGCCTATGTTGTCATTTCTACAAACACCAATAAACTAACAAGTAACTGCAGAATCTGTCTAAGAAGTCTTCTGTTTGGGGGTCTGCTCTTTTCAGAGAGGAGGAAATTTGGTAATATGGGTTTCTGGTTCTTTGGCTTTAGTCCCTTAATATCCTTGACTGAGACACTATAATGTTTGCTCTAGCTCTGGAAATAACATTCTACACTGGCTCCTTCCCCAATTCCCTCTCCTTCTCAAAAGTATAAGGATTATACTAAACTAGAACATTTAAGCTTAAATTCATTTAAAAGGAAGCTCCTTAAATATTTTAAACACCTAATTTATTGAAATGATATTTACTATTATGTGGGAGAAATTTCAAGACAATAAAAAATCTGAATGGCAGATAACACATGATATGCAACCATATTATGCAATGAGTGGAATGATCACCATATAAAGCACTGGCTGAGCCTGGGTCACTGCTTTGAAATGAAAGGACAATTATTTACTTGAACCAAATGCTTATCCACTATAATAAAAGTTCAGTTAAAACCCCAATGAATCAATTGTTTTTTGCATTGGTAGGAGCTACACAAGAGAACCGCAGAATTTCAGAGTTGCATGGGATATTAGGGGGTATCTAGTACCAACACAAACCTGAAAGAGGATTCTATCCTTTTTCCATTCTTGACAAATGGCAAGCTATCCTTTTCCTGAAAATTTCTAATCAGAAGAATTCTACTTCCCAAGATAATTTATTTGGAGAAATATCATCATTACAATGCTAGGATTTCATTTAAACTTCTGATATCTGTTCTGCCTTTTGATAGCAAGCAGGTCTATTCTCTCTTCCATATGATGGCCTTTTTAAATATTTGAAGATCAATCATCTCATTCACCTCCTAATCCCCACTGATTCTTCTCTTCTGTAAACTAAATATCCTTCAAACAATCCAGATGTGGTCCAAGCCGAGTAGAGTATTAGCAATAGGACTCAAATATTCAAAGGGATTAGTGATTTATCAGCTTGGATGTTCCCTGTAGTTCCAAATTGAAACTTGTGTCTCCCCGTCCTGTGTGACTTTTCCGTGCCTTCCCCAAAATTCACACCAAATGGTCTGAGAACATTCTTTGCTTTCTCTTGACATTACAGGATTACTTAAGAAACACTTGGGGGAACTATTTATTACATTACGCTTTTATCATGACCAGCCCATCTTTTTTGATTGCAGTGGAACTGTAATTTCATTATTCCTGGAATTTATCCCTCCCAAAGCAGTCCCTAATTGCACTGATGGGGTCAGATCTTTCTCCTCCCTCCTCCATTCTCCTTCTGTCCATTTTCTCTATCTTTATCTATATGTGTGTGTATTGTGTTTATGTCTCTATTTTTTGTCCTTGTCTGTTTGTCCATCTCTCTGTATAAATGTCCAGAAAAGGAAAAGGACAGACCATGTATTGTGAGTAAAAGTAACATGTGGACAGTGTGCATGCTCAATTTGTACATTTGCAGTGTTTAGAGGGGCAGCCAGCCAGGTAGTGCAGTGGATAGAGTGCTGGATCTGGAGTCAGAAGACATTTTCCTGAGTTCAAATCTGACCTCAGACTCTTTCTAGCTTTATGACCTGGGGCAAACCACTTTACCCTGCCTGCTTCAGTTCTTCATCTGTAGAATGAGCTGGAGAAAGAAACAGCAAAACACTCCAGTATCCTACTGAACAACAACAACAAATGTTAAGGGAACCAGAAGAATGTGAACAACATTTTACATGGGCTGTCCATGAAGGATTTATATGAAAACATATAAAATGCATTTTGCAGAGTGATATATTCACTGAACTGTAAGAGGGAATACATTTTCAATCTGAGAGGATCAGAGCTGCACCACTGGGTAAAATATCCCCAGTGATGAGATCATAGATCTCAAGAGTTTGCTGGAACACTTAACAACTAGTTCTCTGGGGGAAAAATATGTGTGTTTCATTTTTTAGCTTAATCTACAATATTAATGTTTTTCCATTACTTTTTTAAGTCTAGAAACAATCAACAAAACAATGAATTAAGCCTTGGAATGTAGCATTTGGTGATTTCTGAATTGAAAATTTAACTGGCTCTTACAAACCATTTTGAGCTGAATCCAATACTTGTTATTATTCAGAATTAGAACCCCAACATATTTTTGCTTGTTTTTTCATCATTTCTGATAGGAGTCTAACTGTGATGTACATTCTATTAATCTCAGTGCCCAAATCACTCAGAGCATGTTTAGAGAGGCACTGTAATTCATTTGGGCAGTCACTTGGGATATTAGTAATAAAAAGATCTTGGCTAATAAAAGGAATGGATGCACATCCCTAACTGCCCAACATGTTGTATCTTGGACATGAAAGAGACAGTATGGTCCAGTACAAAAGTGCTAGATTTCAAGTGCAAGCACTTCATTTGGAGTTAGATGATTAGGGTTCAAATCCAAGTTTTTCCACTTAATATGACTTTTTGCAAGTGAAACCTCTCTGACAGCTCCCTCATTTCCCTGATCTATAAAATGAGAAGGCTAGACAAGACTAGTGATGTCAAAAACATATAGAAAACAGAGGTCACTGCCTGGCATATTGACTTGGTATTAAAATATATATTAGATAATGTTTCATTCTATTTTTATTTATTTTGTTAAAATACTTCCCAATTACATTTTAATCTGTTTTGGTCATACTTAGGAATGGCAAGGGCTTTATGCAGCCCACTCAGCAGCATATTTGAAACTCCTTGACTAGACAACTTCTAAGACTCCTTTCTACTCAAAATCCATGGTTCTATGATCTCAAGGATCATGGGAAGATTTTTCTCTCTTTCCTTGAGATACTTTACATTTTTCCTTCTGCATATTCCCTAGGCAATGATGCTGACATTTAATGAATTAATCTAGTAAAACTTTTGAAGGGAACATAGCTTTAAGGATCATTTTAAAAAAAAATTCCTTTGATCATGTCTTATGCTGTTCCATCAGAGTCTGTTAAATACAAAGTAAAATGGATTCAAACCTAGATGGCTGCCCTGTGCTCAGTGCAATAATCTCCAGCACTATAACAGGCTGCTTTTAATCTCTTTCAGAAGAAAAGAATGCCTTCCAAAGGGGATCAGCAAATACCTTTACTGGATCTGAACACTTTTATGTGTGGGTAGGAGATAATCAGTGTAGAAAGTTCAAGTTCATTACAGCCTCATTTCAAGTTCCAGTTGGGAATTAAACTTAAATTGGGGCCAGAATGAGTTTTGTCATCCCCATTGTGCCGCTTAAGGGGATGATGTTTCATGATAATGGGGAGAGTGATTGCCTACAGAACAGAAAACAGTTGCTGATGTTTCTGCACAAAAATAACCAAAAAAAAAAATCCTCCTGCAGATATTTCACTTGATCTTCTTCCTTATTTCTTCAGTTTCTGATTAAAAACCCAAGCTTATTGCCCAAATGGAGGATCCTCAGCTTGCATTTTAATATCATCTAGATGGTTTCTAAAATGATATCAAATTATACTGTGATTTTAAGAGGCTAGATAGTGAACTAAAAAGGATTAACTACAGCCACAAACAGAGTAGTCTGTTGTAGGACAATTCAGGATTTAGGAAATAAAAGTGACAGTACCCTTAAGGAATAGAAGTGACAGTACCCTTAAGGAATATTTAAGCTCGTCTGCATGAGGAAGAGGGATGCTGGCCTCTTTAATTATACCTGTTTTGCTTCCCCCCCCCCCACCGCCCAAGATCTTTGCATTTTAAAGTATATATTTTATTCTCATCCAGCTATTTTTGACCTTAGGCCCCAATTAAATTCTATTCTAGTACATTAATATACCACAATGATAAAACTATATATACACACATACATACATACATACATACATACAATGTGTGGAGATATGGCCAAAATAAGTGAAAAACATTTCTTTATTTGATTAAATTTTCTAGAATACTGACATTCCTATAGTTCAATAAGGACTAGAAGCAAAGAATAGGCATAAAGTTTGTTTTAAAACAACATAGCCCATTAAATAGGTCTGATTAGCGGGATACTCTTCGATTGATCGATGGGGACAGAGACTTGCATGGTACATAAAAAGAGAGATGCCCATAGCTCAATTCATTCTTATGTACTGTAACTTGTTATCCTTTATAAGTGTAAATATAATATTAAAGTCTTGTGTTTTCTTTTGAAGGGAAAAGGACTGTGATTTTATCAATGTAGGGAGACTTCTTGTGTGGAAATATCTTCCTTTGATGGAATTTGATGATCACAGAATGTTGCATGACACAAGTGAGATTAAGTAAACTGGTCATGGTCACATGACTGGGATGTGCAGGAAGAACTTGAATCAAGGTCTTCTGGACTTCAGGTACAGCTCTTTATCCCTTATACAATTGCTATTTAAGTCTAAATACAGCCACAAATTAAAAGCATAGTATGTTTACATACATGTATATGAATAAGCCCAATAAAAAGAACTGAGTAAAATATAATCAGCAGCCCTAAAACAATAATCTCATTTCTGTCCCTCAATCTATGAGTTCAAATGACATGAAATGATACATTCCTTAAAATTATTAATAGATAAAGAAATTCTATCATTTCTGAGGTATAAAAACCATGCAAAGACATTGTTATATATAGATGGATCAGGATCATGTGTCAAAAGTAATAACAGAGAAGAATACTCTGAAATCAGAAGCAGGGTACATGCTATTATGCACATAGAGTGAAAAGGCATGGCTGTAAGTCTGGATCTACTATTTAGTAACAGTGAAATGTTGGCTAATACACTTCTGCAAGCTTCAGCTTCCTCCTCTGGAAAGCATGAGGATTGGTACTATCCAAGGTACTTTCAGTTTGAATGCCATTATTCACAAGATTTATATATATGCAGAGATAGTAAAATGCTTTGGACAGTGTAGTTATCTAATGAATATTTGCTGAAATCAGTTAAAATATTGATTACTTTTTATTTTAAATATTTTAAATTAAAATTATGTTCTGCTGAAATTAGCTGAACATAATTAGCTGAAAATAATGTGTATCTGAACAAAGCTGTGATGTAGAACTATTGCTAATGGTCTCTCTGCTGAAAAGTAGTCTGCCTATAAACATTATTTCTGCATGCAAATTTCCCAGAAGGTAAACCATTAAAGAGCTGGGAGGGAGAATCCTCCCTACTTCCAAACACTGTAAATCGTCAGAGAAATTTAAAATAGGAGATTTCTCATAAAAATTCTTACTCTCAGTGGTAATGATATTGACTCACATGAATATAATCTTGGTCATTTATTTTCTACAATGTAGTGAATGAGAAGAGAAGGAGAAAGACTAGAGGGAATTTGAACGACAAATTAAGACTTTTTCTCTGATTAGACAGTAGTAGTCTGATTTCATTGTCACAAGAGAAGAAAAAATACTGGTCAATGAAGACCTTGAGAATTTTAACTTCCATCACAACTAACATCAATCCATTTTTCATTAATTAATTACTTTATCATCCAAAAAGTCTCCTAGAATCTGAGCAGTCTCATTAAAGACCTTTTTTACCTTTCACTTATCACTCAACCATGGCTTTTGTATAGTGAACTACTAGGAGAAAAAAGCTTCCCTTTATCATTATTTTCCTTAGTACATCATGTCAAGACAACCATGCTCAAGATATCATGAAAATAAGCAACTATGTTCCAAGTAGAAAGGAAACTATAATGGTTTTATAACTATTATGAAATGCATTATCTCTAATGGAACATCATCATAAGCTTCTACAATTAAATTTCATTTATATACAAGAAGAGAGTGTGAAAACAGCTCTGATCAAAATTGTGAATGATTAATAGTCATAATTACTAAGTTATCCAAAATTAAATCCATAATTAACATTATACTTTATTCTTTCATGCTTTATTCATTGACTCATAACTGTAATTTTCTCCTATGTCATCTGGTGGGGACCCATAGAAAAGGATGTGAGAAAAACGTATTACAAACAATGGTACAAGGATCATTTTGAGTATAGCTCCAAATCACTATCCAGGATAACTGAACCAATCCATAGTCATATTAATGTGGCTGATTTTTTGGTAACCTCTTTCTTATTTCTTGCTTTCTTTTTTCCCTTCCTCTCTCCTTTCTTTCCTTCCTTCTGTAAGTATTTCCAATATTGGATGAGACAGACAGACAGACACGGGGTAGGGAGAGAGAAAGAGAGAGAGAAAAAGAGAGAGAGAGAGAGAGGGAGAGGGGAAGGGTGAAAGAAACAGAAAGGAAAGAGAGAGAGAGACAGAAAGGAAAGAGAGAGGGGGAAGGGGGGAGGACAGAGGGAGGGAGAAGGGAAGAAAGAAGGCAAGAAGGGAAGGAGGGAAGGAAGGGAGAGGGAAAGGTGGAGAGAGAAAGAGGGAGAGGGAGAGAGAGAGACAGAGAGGAACTGAGGAGCAAGGGTAGGCACCAAGACAGGAATTTGTTTTGCTTGCTTGACTATATGTTTTTGTTAGTCACAAAGTTGTTTCTTTTTTTTCTCAGTATAGATGGGAAGGAAATAATATAAGTGCTAGTTAATTGAAAAAAAAAAAAAACAACTTGCAGGGCCTGCTTAATACATTCCAATTTCTACTTAGAATTTGTTTTAAAAACTGCATTAGCTATTTTATGTAAAAACTCCCAGGACTGGAATCATATACTTTCCAGGATTAGAAGTGGCATTAAGATTAGTTCTGACATGAAAATTAACAAGGACCACACAGGCCCAGTGCCAGAAGTAAATTAGAATAAGATTAAAAGAGAAACTGAAAATTTTTCAACCAAAAGATGCAAATAGAATCAAGAATCTTTGAGTCATGAGGGAGCTCAATAGGTATGGGACTCATATACTTCTACAAGGGGAAAAAAAGTCACCTAGATCTCTGTTCACAGGCAACTCACTACTTCCCTATATAACTCATTCCATTGCTGATGAATTGTTTAGTTTAACAAACATTTATTAAAAACCTATTATGTCCAGGGCACTGGACTTAAGCTGGGCAATATGGGCATATGCTATACAGAGCATGGTTAATTCTAGTTTTCATGCATCATCTCTCAAGGTATACTCTTCCCACTACTCATTCACTTGTCCTAAATTACTAATTACTAATCCTAAATAATTTCACTAATGCAAAACAAGGAGGATGTTACATTTCTTTGGGGCAGCTCAGTGAAGTTACATCGATGAATCACAGATCTACAGGTACAAGGGTCCTTTAGAGGCCGTATAGTCCAACTCCTCATTATAACAGCTGAAGAAATTAAGGTTTAGAGAAGTTAAGCTATTTCCTCAGGGTTCCAGAGTCAGGAAAAATAGAGAATTTTAAATTAATTCTATTTAACTCTACCATTTCCACCTTGCCATACAATAAGATGCTCTCTTCCTTGGATGATGGAAAATATAAGAAGTATTTGTGATCATATTGGTGAGTCAAAATTATTCAAATCTATCTGAAAGCTAATTTGGCTCAACAAACACTCTTCTTCTTCCTTTTCTTTCTCCTTCAAAAAAGCACTTTCAGGGTGCTCAGTGGAAATGATGTAGGAAAAAGTGAAAACAACTCATCATGATTTAGAGCCAAGTTTCTCTTCATGTCCCATGTTCAGAGTCAACTCTTCTGTGAAATCTTTACCCTAGATCACAATGTTTTTTTTTTTTTCTGAACAGTTAGCGCCTTTCTTTAAAAAAATTTTTTTGGTCCTTATTGCATACTTGTGTATGTATATACACAAATATATACACATACACATATACATACATAGACATGGGCATATATAAATTAGTTTGTGAGCCCTGTATTTCACAGCAGCTTTCAGCACCATATGCAAGTAGTTGTTTCAAAGCTGAGAGATAATGTCTTGTTCATCCCCAAGGAGACAAAAAAAAAAAACCAGGGTTCTCTATTTCACTATCACTCTCCCACATCACCAGTGGGGGTCAGTGCTGGGGCAGCTTTGCTGGAGATATTGAAGAGGAAGGAATGCTGTTAAGTAGTGGTGTTAGGTTGGTTTGGCTAACCTTATGGTATCAGGTTTTTGGAATTGCCTTTGACTTTTCTTGCATCTCTTTGTCTTCCAGCATTCCATCAAGGGTAGAGCTTGTGATGAGAAGGCAGCGAGTGACAATGGAAAATCAGAGGATCTGGATTCTAATCCCCACATTTGACTAGTCTATTGACTAGAAACTTTATTCCACCTCCCTAAAGCTGTGTTGAGAACCCAAATATAACTGGTTGTGCCTTCATTTTGAGATTACTTTTCATTTACATTATATAGATCACATATGTACAAATTTTTATCTCTTTGCTTTTGGTATGATCTCGCCCCCATTCAAATATGGATTCCTTGAGAGCAAAGAGTAAGGTTTTTGTTTTTTTATTCTGATTAATTACCATAATACCTGGTGCATGATAAGCATTTAATAAGTGCATATTGACTGACAGAATTTATTTTTGAGGACACTGCAATCTCTCTTGTTAAATTTTAAGCTCTTTTGGAAAGAGGTTTATCACTTATTAGAAAGTAGACACTTGACAAGAGTATTTGTTGAATGATCCTAAAATCCTGATAAAGGTCAGAATCTCAGTATCACAATAGCACTGTTTTTTTTTTTAATAGCCCTGTTTATAGCATTTACTATTGTGATCTGATATAACATTTATTCATTTTAATTGAATATATATATATATATATATATATATATATATATGTAAGTCCTGATTTATTGGATTAGCGTCTGTACTTATTTTCATCAACTGGATTAAAATAAACAACATTAAATCATAGAATTATTGTTTTGAAAATTGCCTTGAAAATCATGCTATTTTTAAGTTCAGTCTATAATAGGTATGTTAGAATTGGAAGGACACAAAGAAGTATATTAGAAGATATAAAGAAGAATTAAAGGGCTAGATAATTTCCATTCTATTTTTATGTTTTCACTACTAAAGGATTAGTTCTAACATTGTTAGCAATTAAGAACAAGTTATTTAAAAACATGGTAAAGTGTTTTTTTTTAAACTCAAGTAAATGAAATCTTGATTGTGGGCATGGGATAAAAATTATCTATTCAGCATTAATACTAGTACTTTAAATTATGATTAAAACTATGGAAAGAATTTCAGAAAATATCAGATTATACTTTTTATAGAGAAAATGACATTTCGTGACATTAATGAAAATTTTTGCTGATTCTGAATATTAAAGAATGAAGGCTAATTTGGGTTGAAGAAGAACAAAATTTCTAAATATGAAGATTAGCAACTGGATTTGAATCCAAAGGGACATTTAAAAAATTTCTTCGTCATCAAGTGGTCACCGTAACCAGACTGAGGCATTTGTGCTCTTGGTTTCATTTGGAGATACCTGAGTCTTAGAAATCTTTTCTTTTGCCTTCTTTTTCACTGATCATTTATGAGTTGATGAGGGAGACACTAAATAGCAGTCAAAAAACTGAACAGCATTCACTGATTTTCTAGCATCCCTGAAGCAGAATTCTCAGATTGCTACTTGGAACTTCTTGTGTTGAGTCAGTAGAAAGGAAGGCAATAAAAAATCACAGTCTAGCTTCCTGAGTCCCTCATCACCAGGTAAATGATCAATTAACATTAGACTAGCCAACAATGGTAAAATACCAAATTAAATCTCTCATTGGCTAACCTGATGTTGACTGACAACTCAGCAGTCAAAGGACAGAATGAAGGTAGAACAGAGTAAGGTCTTTTGTCTATTTTTAAATGTGCCCCACAGCTATTATTGGCTTTCTGTAAATGTATCATTTCTTTTTTGCCATAACCTAGTCTTCAGAATTTATATTTATCTACTTCTGACTGGGGAATTAAGCTACTTTTAGAGAAAAAAAAGAGGAAACAATTTGGGAGGCACAAGAAGAAGAAAAGAAATGCAGGATAATGATACCAAAGGGACAATGGCATTTGATGGAGATTAGAGCAGATAACCCAAGGTCCCTTGCAACTCTTAGGGTCTATGATTCTGTTAAGATGAAGCTCATAGGTTTCATCATTGCTTAGATTTCCCTAGTGCTTTCAGCTCTAAGCAATGATGACACTTGGATTGCAAATGGGATTTCTATGGTATAGAATGAGGAAATTTCCTCTACCAATGCATAACAGAACCTTCTTTACACCATGTAGTATTAGAGATGATTAGAGTTCTGACAGATTTAAGTTTTCTACCAAGGTGTCAGAGACTGACTTGAATGCAGGACATCCTAGATCCAAAAACAGTTCTTTGCCCATTGTGCCAAATTTGCCAAACAACAAACTCTAGAAATGGATTTCTTTGAGGCTGGACTAAGTAGAATTTCACTGAGTATATACTGTTTGTAATCTTTTCAGGGAGCTATAAAAGTATTTGATCAAAGTAATTCATTTCACAGCTTTGGAGAAATTTCCCATATTATCTAAGTCCTTCTTTGAAAAAAATTTTGAACTTTTTTCAAAAAAAAGTTTGAACATGCTGATCTTACCTCAATGGTACTCTCAATGAGAGAGAGAATGTTCTCAATTATTATTAAAGTTAATGGTTAATTGTCTTTGTTTGGGAAAGTAACAAAACGCAGCATCAAATATCTCAGAATCATAAAAAATCATATAATTTGAATTAAAGCATATTTTACAAAAATAGGATCAAATTAAAGCCAGGCAAAAGGGTGGATGGAGAGAATTTTCATGACTTCTTTTTTTGCCTCAATAAGTATGACCCTTACTTCCTAAGCAAAGAAAATATCTATGTAAAAGTTTGCTGCAATTCTCTTTTCAAGTTCAGTTTTTTTTTTTTATTAGCATCCTAAGACTTGCAAACATTGCTGAATTCACTTGGGAAAAAATGCTTCTCTGAACTGGCTCTCTTCTTTTACCTATAAATCAGCAGATTAAATCCTGTTACCTTATAGAAATCTTCACTGTTATTCAGAAAACCACAGCTAATCATATTGTAATCTGGGTCTTCACAAAATGTCTATCAGAATACACCCTTGACTGTACTCTCATGGATCCCTCATATTAATTCCAGTGCAAACAGCATCCAATTGGAAATCCTTCACAAAACTTCATTAAAAATTAAAACTAATGTCTAAAGTAATGCCACAATAAGTGGCATTTAAAAAAAAACAAAACCAAAAAATCATTGGTCACATAAGAGAGAGAGGAAGTATCTCTGGTTTACTTCTACTCCACCATATGATTTTTCTGTAGAATTTGGGTATAACTTCTCTTCTAAGAAAAAGATTTCATCAACATGTAATAAGCCTCCTCAGCATCAGCACTGTCCTACATGCCCAAATGGTGCCTTGATTTTATGATACTGGGTCATACTGGGAGCCACAAAATTATGGCTTTAGATTTTAACACTGGTGCAATGAACCATTTCTATGTGTAAAGGCTGAGTTAATTTTGAGAATTAATTGCTGGGATGTGGGTAGAATTGACACATTGATGAATATTCTTCTGGGGATATCTTTGGTAGTGCAGAAGAATTGAGAAGCAATCCTATAGCATCTTATATGGGTCTTTTACCTAATAGATCAACTTAAGCTGCCAGAAAAAAAATAATTTAGCAAGGATAGCCACCCAACTGCAAGTTGAGGGGAAGAAGAATGCATGTGCTGATAAAATCTCTTTTGTTCTGGCAGGCTTCATGTTTAGAAGACATATCAATGATCTATATTCCCAGTACTCAACACATTTTGTGACACATAATGAGAGTTTCATAAGTACTTTATTTTTCTCTCTTTTATTCTCATTCTTTCTTTCTCCCCTTCTTTCTAGTTTTCTTTTTTTAATTGCTTTCCCTTTCCTTTCCTTTCCTTTCCTTTTTCCTTTCTTTTCCTTTCCTTTCCTTTTTCCTTTCTTTTCCTTTCTCCTTTCCTTTTTCCTTTCCTTTTTCCTTTCCTTTTTCCTTTCCTTTTTCCTTTCTCCTTTCCTTTCTCCTTTCCTTTCCTTTCCTCCCTCCCTCCCTCCCTCCCTTCCTCCCTCCCTCCCTCTCTTCCTTTCTCCCTGGCTGTCTCCCTCCCTTCTTGCCTTTTTGACTGTCTTTTTAAATTTATTGATATATAATTTAAACTTTTAAAATCCTTAGTAAATTAGAGCTGAAAAGTGATGTCATTTTTCTTTACAATAGAATTACAGAGGCCAAGGGTTGGAGGGGCACTCAGAAGCCATTGTTCTTGAGCAAGGATCTGGTCTATATCATATCTGACAAATTTGTCATTTAGCATTTTCTTGAAGACCTCTAGTCAGCAGAAGAAACCTAAAACCCTATGATGCATCCAATTACACTTTTAGATCGATCTAATATTTATGAAGTTTTTCTTAACAGAGCCATGAACCTTCTCTCTTTGAAATTTCCACCTGTTTGGACCAAGTTCTTTCTTATATAGCCATACAGAACAAATCTAATACATCTTTCATATTACCTATCAAATATTTAAAGCTAGTTTTCATGCTTCCCCTAAGATTTCTCTTCCTCAGCCTAAACATCCTCAGTTCCTTCAGCCACTACTCCGCTGATCTTGAAGCCTTTCATCAGCTATTCTCTGAATACCTGCCAGTTTGTTAATATCTGTCTGAAAGCATAGTGCTCAGAAACTGAACACAATACTTCAGAAGGTAGTGTAGTTATGATCTCAATTCCTTGAAGTGCCTTTCATATGGTAGCCTAAACTCATCCTGATTTCCATAATACATCGCTGGCTCATATTGAGTTTACAATCCACTGAACTTCTTAGACCTTTTATGTTAATTATCCTTTTTTCCTCCATCCTGTTCTTGTAAAGATGATTTTTGAACCTAAGCAGAAGACTTTAAATACCATCATCTTAAATCTGGCTCAGTGTCAGAGCCTTTAAAGATTTTTTTAAAGGGAAAAGGAACCATATGTGTGGAAATGTTTGTAGCAGCTTTATTTGGGGTGGCAAGGAACTGGAAATTGAAGGGATGCCTATGAACTGAGGAATGGTTGAATAAGTTGTGGTATATGAATACAATGGAATATTATTTTCTATAAGAAATGATGAGCAGGTGGATTTCAGAGAAACCTGGAAACACTTATATAAACTGATGCTGAGTGAAGTGAGCAGAACCAAGAGAACATTGTATAAAGTAACAGCAAGATTATGTGATGATTAACTATGATAGACTTAGCTCTTCTCAACCATGAAGTGATCCAAGACAATGCCAATAGATTTGGGATAGAAAATGCCATCCATATTCAGAGAAAGAAATAGACACTAAATCAGATCAAAGAATATTATTTTCATTTTTGGTTTTTTTTTTTTTCTCTCTAGTGGTTTTTCCCTTTTGTTCTAATTTTTCATAACATGAGTAATATGGAAATATATTAAAAATGATTATACATGATTAACCTATATCTTATTGTTAGCTGTCTTGGGGAAAAGGGTGGTAAAGAAGGGGAGGGGAAAAAACTTGGAATTCAGAATCTCACAAAAACTACCTTTACATGTAATTGGAAAAAAATAAAATACTATGAAATGAGGAGAAAAAGAAAAAAGAGAATATTTCGATAATTAAGATTAAACTTTAAAAATATATATTTTTTGAAATCCTGAATCCATTTTGGTTCATCTTAACTAGGCTTCTAAGCTTTATGTTAGATACAAATTTTATAAGTCTGCCAAATAGGCCTTTATCTAAATCACTTGGCAAGGTGCCAAAGATATAAACTTGAGGTACTTCAATGAAGTCCTTCCAAGTTGATATTTCATCATTTATGATTCTACTCTCTGGACCCAGCTATTCAAACCAGTTCTGGTTTAACCTGATGATAATATTGACTAGCTCATATCTTCCTATTTATTTCATAGGTGTTCTATGAAAAAAAATGACAAATCTTTTGTTGAAGTTAAAGCCATTTAAAGCAGGTCTATGTGCTATCATACTAGTGATTTTTTGCATAACTTTTCACTATAACAATAATAATTTCCATGTAGGTAGTACTTCCCAAAGCATGTTTTTCATAACAATATTATGAGATAGTAAATATCTTTTACAAAAGAGGGAACGGACTCAGAGAGGTCAGAGATGATTTGCTCATGGTTACAAATCCATTAAGTATTAGAATTGGCATTTGAACCCATATCTTTTGACTCCATCCTCATACTCTTTTCATTATACAGTGCTTTCTCCCTTCCCTTTATCATTTAAAAGAAATTTAGCTATATTTCTCATTGAAATTTCTACCAGTGAACTCTGGGAATGGTTGTTTTCTTCCAATTTCTCGACCATTTAATCCACAAGCACACTGAACATGTTTCTGAAAGACATTCTATTTTTTTATTCAATTAATTCCATTACTCCTCCTGGTTATGCTCCATTTAATAGCTCCAAATAATTTCTATTTTCAGGATTCCAGCTTTGAAAAGCTCATGTTTACTAAGAGAAATGCAATTCCAAGCAACCCCGAAGTTTCATTTCTCACACAATAAATTGGCAAAGATGACAATAAAGGAGCTACAAAGTGACAAATATATCAATGAACTTTTGATGGAGCAAAGTCTTGCTTTAACAGTTCTGTAAAGCCATTTGGAATGATAATAAAACAGTGACTAAACTAATATGATGAGAAGGGTAACAAATTTGGAATCAAGTTATTTGGGCTCAAATACTGGCTCTGCTGCTGACAAGGAATTAACCTCTGTGATCATGGTAAAGTAACTTATTCAAATAGTTTCCTTATCCATAAAATTGGGTTAAATTATCTTGAAGATCCCTTCTATTTCTAAATCTATGATCCCATGAGCCAGGGATCTCTTTCCTGAGCATATACTCCAAATACATCAAAGACAGAAGGATGCCATGCACACATCAATATATTCTCAGCAGTAGTTTTTGTTATAGCAAAGAACTAGAAATGAAGTAGAAACCTCTCAGATGGGGAATGGTTAAGTCAGTGATGATACAAGAATACAATGGAACAATGATTGTGTAATATCTTTATAAATGATAAGTATGAAGAATGCAGAGAAATATGGGAAGACTTATATGAACAGGTGTAGTGGGAGGTAAGCAGAACTGGAGAAATAAAACACATAAGGGCAACAACATAAGGTAAAATAAACAGTAAAAAGATTTCCAACACTCAAAATTCATTTCTTAAAATAAGAGAAAGGTAAGGAAAAATAACTCTGAGGTTTCGTTTCTCACACAACAATTTGGCAATTATTATAACAAATGAAAGTTATTATTGGAAGGATTTCAAGAAAAAACACCATGGAAACCAAACGAAACATGGGCATCAAGGAAAATGAAACTGAATGATGCGCTTGTTGATTAAATGGTAGAGAAATAGGAAGAAAACAATCATTCCAAGAGTCACTGCAGGAAATTTCAGTGAGAAATCTGAATTTATTTTAAATGATAGGAAAGACAAAGACATTCTCTAGAGAGATACTTGAAAATGGACTTTCTACCTTTCTTTGCAGAAGTTGGGAACTATAGTTATGAAATACTTCATATACTACTAAACTCAGTTCATGCGTTTGTTATGTTAGGAAAAATTGGCTTTATGGGTTGGGAAAAATATATTCAAAAATAAAGGGGATGTAAAATTAAAATGAGTAATATATTTAAAAAACATTTATTATTTAGTATATTTCTTCATGAGTTTTTCTACTCCATAATTATCCAAATGAGACATACTTCATCTAACTATAAGACAGTTATCTAAACTAGATAAAAATATGTGGGATAATATTCTCATGATTTTGTGAGTGGTTTCAGATGGCTCCATAGCTCCTAATCCTAAGTTATCACCATTGCTACAATTTTTTCCTAG
Source organism: Sarcophilus harrisii (assembly GCF_902635505.1). Lineage (NCBI taxonomy): Eukaryota > Metazoa > Chordata > Mammalia > Dasyuromorphia > Dasyuridae > Sarcophilus > Sarcophilus harrisii. Next base: position 66,955,893 of record NC_045431.1, read on the forward strand.
CTATATTCCTATTTATTTTTATCATTTCATCTTTTATTTTAATAAGTTTGTTCCTCAAAACATTGTATCAGTTTTTTGTGTCAAAAATAAAACTAAAGAAAAATGATTTGGAAATTCTACTATACTTCTCTTTCCTCCCTTATGAGGCTTCACTCCATGTACAGTGAGTAGGGTGTGTGAATATAAGTTCAACAGAATCCTGAAGTTCAAAACTCAGTAATGATCTTGAGTTACTTCCTCTTACTATTTCTAAACCTAATTATTTGCCAATATTATCCTAACATTATAGAACTTTCAAAATGGAAGAAATGTTTAGAGGGAAGCAATTATATTTATTGATCTGGTATGATATAAAATAATTCTAAATACATATGAAAAAATACTTTGACAGAATAACCATGTCCTGTTTGGTAAATTCTCCACATTAACTGCTGTTAATTTTCCTGGAGGAAAGAAATTTTAAGTACATATATGATAACCACTTCCAAGTGTCTGGAGGGCATTTATGTGGGGGAAAAAGATTTTATTTGTTCAATCCTGGGGCTAGAAGAACAATACCATTGTAGAATAGTGGAAAGTTTTGGATTTGAAATCAGAGAATATAATGCCAAACCCCATATCTGCCACTTGCAATCTATGTGACTTTAATCTCTCTGATCATCAGTTTTGATATAGGTAAAATGAAGGAGTTGAACTGGGTAGTGTCTCATGCATAAATTCTCAATTTTATTTTGTCAGAGATACTCATTTGGGTAAAGCCTACAGGTCTCTTTCTACAATTTGCTGTTGTTAAGTCATGTCAGATTCTTTGTGACCCCATTTGGGATTTTGTAGTCAAAGATCCTGAAGTAGCTTGTCATTTTCTACTCCAACTCATTTGATATTTGAGGAAACTGAGGCAAATAGGGCTACAGGACTTGCCTGGAGTCACACAGCTGGGAAGTATCTGAATCTGGATTTGAACCTCATGAAGAGCAATCTTCCTCATTTGAGGCTCGACATTATATTCATTGTGCCAACTAGCTGCACCCTTACAATATATTTTTACATTCATAAAACACATATGATTATAAAGGAAACAAATCCTACTAGAAGAGAGTTATCCAAATATTTTTTAAAAATTAGTTCATACTGATCCAACCACTCTGAAGAGCAATTTGGAATTATGCCCAAAGGGCTATAAAAAAAGGCATACCCTTTGATCCAGCAATGTTTCTACTGGACTTATGTCCCCAAGAGATCATAAAGGAGGGAAAGGGACCCACATGAGCAAAAATGTTTGTGGCAGCCCTTTTGGTAGTGGCAAGAAACTGGAAACCAAGTGGATGCCCATCAATTGAAGTTATTGGTTGAATAAGTTATGGTATATGAATGTTATAGAATAAACTATATTCTATATTGTTTTATAAGAAACAATCAGCAGGATGATTATAGAGAAGTCTGGACTTACATGAGCTGATGCTAAATGGAGTGAGTAGAACCAAGAGAACATTGTACATAGTTACAACAAGATTATATGATGATCAATTCTGATGGACTTGGCTCTTTTTAATAATGAGGTGATTCATTCAGGCAGTTCCAATAGTCTTGTGATGGAGAGAGCCATCTGCACCCAGAGAGATTGTGGGGGCTGAGTGTGGATCACAACATAGGATTTTCACTTTTTGTTATTGCTGTTTGCTTGCTTTTTTTTCTTCCTCATTTTTTCCCCTTTTGATTTGATTTTTTCTTGTGCAGCATGATAAATGTGGAAATAAGTTTAGAAGAACTACACATGTTTAACTTATATTGGATTACTTGGTATCTAAGAGAGGGGACAGGTGGGGAGAGAGGGAGAAAAATTTGGAAGATAGGCTTTGCAAGGGTGAATGATGAAAACTATCTTTGCATGTATTTTGAAAAATAAAAAGCTATTAGTATAAAAGAAAAAAAGTTCACAGACCCCAATTAAAGAACTCCTACTCTAAGATCCCTTCAAGTGCTCAATCTTAGTCTCTGACTCCAGTTTCTCTTTCCACGCCTAATCCCAATCCTTTTAACCTTATAGCTGTCTAAATAATTTTCCTAAAACCCAGATTTGATCCTGTCAGAACTTCCTTATTTCATAAAATCTACTGGTTCTTTTTTTCCCCAATCAAGATCAATTGTAAACTCCTTTATTTCACATTTAAACATCTTCAGAACTTGGACCCTCCCTATCATTCCAGTGTTGTCATCTTTACTCTTCTCCACCTACTCCGTAGCCTACTCAAACTGACCTTATTTTTCCTTACACAAAATATTCCAAGTCTCCTCTCTATGGCTCTTTCCTGTCATCCCCCCACCATTTTTAGAATATTCTCCTCCCTCACACTTCATAGAATCTCTGACTTCTTACAACACTTAATTCAAAACTGTATACACTTTGTATATTTTCTGTATAAATCTTATATATAACTACTTATTTCATTCTTGTCTCTTTCATCAGAGTGAAATCTCTCGGAGGGCAGGGACTGTGTATTTATCTTTCTTTGTATTTCTAGTGTTTAACAAAACACCTGTTATATGGGGAATACTTAATAAATACTTGCTCATTGGTTGATTTATGATCTTAAAACTCAAAGAGAAAGTTTTTAACTTTAATGTCTGGGGAAGTTTTTCTAATAATTAAAGCTAGCCCAAGGTGAAATAGCTCAGGCTACTTGTCACTCATGTTATCAGAAGGGAAACTTTCTTAGGTCGAGACTGGACTGGGCTTCATTGTTTAAGAGAACTGGTTGATTAAAGTATCATTCCAGTTTTAAAATTTCAGAAATGGACCTTGAATCATTTTCAATGGATAAAGCCCATAAGGGGACAGATCTTCCTAGATGCCAATGTCTTCATTTCACTTTATAACTGCAAAACTCAATCATTTCAGCTAAGTCTATGTGGCCAGGTCATTAACCAATGAAGGGAAAATGATCACAAATATATAAATTCACAAAGATTTTTAATGTTCTCAAAAGAAAAATAAAGTTTTTTCCCCTGCTATTTTCAGTTCCTATAGTAACCAATACCTTTCAATAAATGCCTCCATTTCAAAGATAGCTGTTATGCTACAAAGTCAATTCAATCTTATGAGGAAACAGAATGGCCTTTATTCTCTTTCTCTGACAAAAATATCTCCTGACAGCTCTAATATTCTCCTTCTTGTCAGGGGTATCTTCAAAAGAAAATATCTATTACAAGATGTAGCAAAAATTTCTGTGCAATTAGAAAAACCCTCAATTCTTTAACTTGATATTATGAAGCTAAATTAATGGAGTCATGACTGAATATATGGTATGCTATATCATTATGTAATTTCCATGAATAAAAGAGTTTAAGAATAAAGTCCAATTCTCAGTTGAAAAACTGAGAGGCCATCTATAATACCAGCTACTAGGGAGGCTGGCGTTGTTAGATCTCTTGCTCTCAAGAGATCTGAGCAATAATGCTAAGCTAATTACTTGTTCACTTTAAGCCTAATATATGGTGATCCCTGAGGATGTAGAAAATGGGTAGGCTGGGGGAGAGAACTGGATTGCCTAACCTGGAGCCAATCCAGGTGAGAAATGTAAAAGCTCCCATGAAGATCAGTAGTATGATTGGGTCTGAAAGGAGGACCCCTGGACATCTAGGCTGAATGAGATGAGAATACTTGGTCTCAAAAAATAAGTAAAATTGAGAGGATAAATTTTATCTTGAAAATGTATGAGGAGTACTAGTGTAGTCAATAATTATTTGATTGTTGATTACATCTGTATACAAAACAAAACCTAACCATATAGAATTGGGATTATTCAGACTGGGGAATAGAAGACTTAAGATTGATTTGGTAATAATATTAAATTTAGGACATAAGTTTTACTTCTCCAGTTTAGTAGGGTCTTATAGAAAACTGACTAATTTATGCAGGCTCTTAATAAGTGTCAGTAATATGCTATAATTTGGTCTGAGCAGTGGGGCATAATAAAAACCAAGAAGCAATCACATGATGGGGAGCTGCTAACATTCCCACAGTTTTACAACTATCAACTTTCTAAATTTTATAGAAAACAAAACAACCAAACCCAAGTAATAAAAAAAAAAACAAGCACAAACTTGAGAAGTAAGTTTTTGAAACAAACAAAAGAACAAACTTTTCACGCAAATAAAATCAAAGATATAAACAGGAATCTTTCTTCCACATAATTCTTGGAGGTTCTCCCTTATTCTTGGACTAACATTAAAGATTATATCTTAATTTCATACAATTTATTCAATGCTGTAAACTCTTTAGGCATATTTAATTCCAGAGATTATTGCCTAAGTGTGTAACAGTAGGCACTTAAGAAAGGTTTACAGGCTGATAAACTGACATGCTCAAAGCTAATCCTAATCCTAACCTTCCCTTCTTTCATAAGAGTTCTTTCTATATAACTTTTTTATGGTCACCTTCTTTCTCTCAATATCACTGAGACATTTCCCTGTCAGTGGCTCAACCAGAAATGTTTTCTCTGTATCTCCTTAGTAGAGGATTACTGGGTCATTATAATCCTAGACAAAAGCCCTATATTTTTTTCATCAAGCATAGTATTTAGCAAAAAAGCATGAATTGTTGTTTGTTTTTCATTCTCAAAACCAACCAAAACATCATTCAGGTAAAGTGAATTGGATTAAAATAGTGTGCAAATACTTCTTTTCTTTTCACACCTATTCTAAGAGGTCTTTCTTTCATGAAGGTAAAAACCCTAAGGGTTTACCTTCCCAGATGATTTTTTTTTGCCTAGGCAAAAAAAGGTCATTCTTTTTATTTCTTACTTACCTTTCCCTAGGACCTATTAGCCAATTAGAATCAGATTGATTTTGCTTTAAGTCCTGATCATTAAGAAAGAAATTTAGCCAGTAAATCCCAAGATATCTAACGAGGGTTCACCAGAGGTTCAAAAGAGGGAAAAATTGCTTTTAAGAGCATAGGTAGGTAAGGATATAATACCATATGTGTTAAGAGGGAGGAAAAGAGGGATGGAGGGAGAGAGACAAATAAGGATAAAAAGGTAGAAAAGAAGGGAGAGAGGGAAGGAGGGAAAAGGAAGGAAGGAAGGAAGGGACGGAGGGAAGGATAAAGAGAAGGGAGGGAAGGAGGGAAGGAAGGAAGGAAGAAAGGAAGGAAGGAAGGGAGGGAGGAAGGAAGGAAGGAAGAAAAGAAGGAAAGAAGGAAGGAAGGAAGGAAGGAAGAAAGGAAGGAAGGAAGAAAGGAAGGAAGGAAGAAGAAGGAAGAAAGGAAGGAAGGAAGGAAAAAGAAGAAAGGTAGAAAGAAAGGAAGGAAGAAAGAAGGAAGAAAAGAAAGAAAGGAAGGAAGGAAAAGGAAGGAAGGAAGGAAGGAAGGAAGGAAGGAAGGAAGGAAGGAAGAGGAAGGAAAAAAGGAAAAGGAAGGAAGGAAGGAAAAGGAAGGAAGGGAGGGAGGAAGGAAGGAAGAGAGGGAGGAAAGGAGGGAAGGAGGAAGGAAGGAAAAGGAAGAAAGAAAGGAAGAGAAGAAGGAAGGAAGGGAGAAAGGGAGGGAGGAACGAAGGGAGGAAGGGAGGAAGGAAGAAAAAGGAAGAAAGAAAGGAAGGGAAGGAGGGGAAGGGAGGGAGGGAGGGAAGAAGGGAGGGAGGAAGGAAGGGAGGGAGAGAGGGAGGAGGGGAAGGAGGGAGGAAGGGAGGCAGGAAAGAAGGAAGGAAAGAAGGGAGTCTTCCAATTACAGGCTAGCTTTACTCAAAGAGGTTGTCTTTTGTTCTCAACAAGGACCATGACTATCAGGGAGGTATAACAATAACAACAACCATCTTCCTTATGTAGCTTTAATTTCTGAACGAATGCCTCAGACAAAATGAGACCTATGCTACTGACCTTAATTTAAAAAGTCCAAGGACTCTCACTGCATCTGGGTGATGACCCATCTAATCATGTCCTGATCTGTATCTGGCCAATGGACCCAGATGGCTCCAGAGGAGAAAGTGAGACTGAAAACTTTGCAGAGCCATCTCTCATTTAAATCCAATTCACTTGCATGTTTAATAGAAATAGCATCATCTCATGGCTATTTCAAGAAGGAAGGACAAACAACAAAAATTAATCTACTTTGTAAAAACTAGTCTACTTTGTGCTAGGTGCTTGCTAAATACTAAGTTTTTAACTTCTCCCTATTATGTCCAAAAATTCTGTGTGTCTTTGTTTCTCTCTGTCTCTGTCTTTTGTCACTCTTTTGCAATCACTTCTATCTACTTTATCAGTCTTTTGAAGCCTGAGCAACACATTTTCAATAGAAAATTTAACTATTTTCATTATGGGGTAGACAAAAGTCTTTTCCATAGAAGCTAGTTTCTTTCTCCACAAGAATAAAATAAAATACACACACACACACACAAATACACACACACACACATTTTATATCAGTCATGGAGGTTTAATTCAAAATGACAAAAGTACTTTGAAATCTTTTAAGTGCTATATAAAGAGTAGCCAATTTTACTGATCCTGATCTTATTCAAATATTCTTTATTGATCATGAAACATTTTTCTAGTTCATTGTTCCTATTAATGAAAAAAGTTTCTAATAAACAAATTTTAGTTGTATGCATTTGGAAGTAATTTTTCTTTCTCTTTATTTTATAACTATAGCTGTGATCATGATGTAGATAAAAAGTATTGAACTCAAAATCAGGGGAACTGGATTCAAACATTGCCTTTAACACTTATTATCCAGTAGTGATTATGCATGTTATTTTCTAAGTCTTCTTACCATGGGATGAAGGATAGAGCAGTGGGCTTGGAGGGTGAAAAAACTGGGCTTGAATACTGGAGAGATCTGTTGAGGGAAGGATGGGGCAGCATGAAGCATTCAGTACTAAGAAAGGTAATCAACAAGGTGGGAGACCATTTGGAAGATGAAAGAGAAGTGAATTTTCTTTAATTTGGAACATACCAGATCATATGGCTCAGCATGTATTGAGTATTTTCAGCAACAATTTCAATAAGATAATGACAATTTATACCTCTCTTAGGTATATTTAAAAGTGGCAATCCTTTTCTGTAAGGTTTGCCTGTTTCATAGTAAGGCACATTGCTATTATTAGATTAAGCATTTCCCAGAAACAAATTAAAGAACAGGTCTAGTTTTCACACAATTTCCTAGTTATGTGCTAATTTGGAAATATAAAAAGGATATTACACCATCTCACATGGTGTTCTCATTAGTTCCCAAGAGTTCCATTACCATCTCTATGATGATGATTCTCAGATCTGTATATTTAGCCCAACTCTCTACTGAGCGCGAACAAAAATTATCATTGCAACATGCCCTGTATTTGTATATCCATCTTACTAAGTAAATACTAGATTTCAAGATCCTTGAGAAAAAGGGTGATGCCTTATCAGTACTTAGGATGTCTTGATTCTAGCATATGTTTAATAATATTTATGGAATTGTGTTATAGACAAAATTGCAATTGTATAACAGATACATAGATACATAAATAGACAGGTATTCTGTGCAAATAAAAATGGGTCTCACATTTGGCATAGATCATGGTTTAGTGAACAGGGAACTGGATCTTGGAGGCAGGAAGATCTGGACGCAAGTTCAATCTCTGATACTTACTGGCTGTGACCCTGGGCAAGTCAATTAATTTTTTCTTATGACTCAGAAAAATCTCTAAAATTGGGGCTCTTTTCCTTTTTTAATGTTATGATTGCTTTTGGCAGGCTATTGATGCTATAGATAGCTTCTCAGAATAAGTGTTTTTAAATGAATTAATAAAACACATAACATTATCATGGAAACCATTTCCATTAAATAAAGTTATCGATTTTTTTTAATACTTCATAGACCTAACGTTAAGAGTTAAATTGGAGAGGAAGTTCTCATCTGCACAAGAGGAAGTTCTGGAATCCCCAAATTTATTTTTAAAAATTCTCATGAACTGTAGCAACAGGGGAAGTTTATTCAGCTTGAGGAGCTTCAAGACAGTTCAATTCAGCCTCTACCTTTGCCCCTCTGTCTATATTGGACAGACTTAAATAAAGATGAATCCCTTCTCTGATCCAGGGTGGGAAAACTTTTTGAGTTGCAGGCTCTGCTTGATCTAACCAATGGATTCAGCTGTGGGAGAAAGTATAAGTCCAAACATAACATATTATATCCCTTTGAGGAGTGATGGGGGAAATCCTCCTCAACTTATGAAGATCAACAGCCACTTGATCACTTAAAGTCTTAAGAGTACAAGTACCAACGGTATTGATAAGTTAAGTGACATGCATGTACATACAAGAGGTAGGTTCTGAACCTTCATCAATCTAAAGCCATCCTAGGTTGCTTCTCATCTTATATATAAGTGCTCGATATATATTCACTGATTTGAATAGAATTGTAAAAAAAAATAAATATTTGCCAAGTAAGAAGGCTAAGGAAAGTAACAGCAATGGAATCAGATTTGGTTTAATGATAGAAAAGGCATTATTTTCTCAAGGAGAAGATAATCTGAAAATGTAAGAGACATATCCATGGCTCAATTCTGTTTCTGTTTAAAGGCAACAGTTGTAGAATGAAGCAGAATCAATAACAGCACTTCACTAAGGAACAGAAGACTTAGCAGATCAGAGAAAGTGCTAGAGTAATGGTGATGTTCATAATCTCAACCCTCCCTGGCTGCATGGACACCTGGTGAGTTACAATTAACTCAATCTCTGATGTTTGTCTTTCTCTTGGAACTATGACCCAGGGATAATAGAAAGAAAGAAAGAAAGAAAGACAGCAGCAACTGATAATAACATACAAAAGGAAACAAAAATAGAGATGATTTCAAAAATAAATTTGAGGATAGAGAATTGGGGGTGGGAAGAAACACCCTTGTATTCCTAAAATAGGAGAGAATTTCACACTTATTTGCATCCCCTTACCCATGACTTGTTCTGACTTTAATGGAAAAAACATATCCATATCTGCTAAAAAAGAATGTACATCAATTTGATGCAGTTACTTCTCTTAAATCTGCGGGAACTCATAACTGTTTTAAGATTTCATGGAAGACAAGAATGTTTAGCAAAAAAAATTGTTTTTTTCCTGTATTAATGATGAATGATATGGAATTCCCATTTCTACCCCATGGCTTAAATGGTAAAATCAAGAATTTAAACCCTACATTGTAAGAGAAATAAGTATTTGATATCCCAATACAACATTTATAATGTTACAAAACCACAAATGTATGTATCCCCAGTTCCTAGCTGAAGAACTTAGCCTATAGTAGGCATTTATTATTTACAGACTAATTGAATGCCACAATTATTCTTGTTAATAACTTCTAATAATTGACTATAAAATAATTGAGAATTGGTATGGCTGATAATGGGAAGCTAAGTGGTACAGTGGATAGAGCATTGGGCTTAGAGACTTCCTAAATCCAAATATGACCTCAGACACTAGCTGTATGAGCCTGGGCAAGTCTACTTAGCCCTGTTTGCCTCAGTCTCCTTATCTGTAAAATAAGCTGGAGAAGGAAATGGTAAACTACCCCACATCTTTGCTGAGATGGAATCACAAAAAATTGGACATGACTAAAAATGACTGAAAATAACAAGAAAAGGGCCGATATACCCTTTGACCCAATAGTGCCATTCCTGGGTCTATATACCAAAGAAATCATAAAGGAGGAAAAAGGACCCACATTGCAAAAATATTTGTAGCAGCTCTTTTTGTGGTAGCAAAGGAATGGAAAATGAATAGATGCCCATCAATTGGGGAATGGTTGAACTAGTTGTGGTATATGAAAGTAATGGAATATTATTATTCTATAAAAATGATGAACAAGCTGATTGTAGAAAGGACTGGAAAGATCTACACAAATTGATACTGAGTGAAACAAGCAGAATCAGGAATACATTGTATACGGTAGTAAGAATGTGCAATGATCAACTATGAAAGGCTTGGTTCTTCTCAGTGGTTCAGTGATCCAAAGCAATTCCAATAGACTTTGGACAGAAAATGCCATCTGCATCCAGAAAAAGAATTAAGGAGACTAAATGTAAATCGACATAGGCTATGTTGACTTCTTTTTTCTGTTTTTTTCTCTCTCCCTTGGTTTTTCCCCTTTGCTTTGATTTTTTTCTTTCCCAACATGATTCTTAAAGCAATGGGTATTAAAAATAAATAAATTTACAAGAATGGAAAAAAAGAATAAGACTGATAAAGTAATGTCAGTAGACCCAGTAAATGTCAGTAAATAAAAATTGTATGACATCTAAGTGACACAATCTCACCAGAATCTGAGGCTCATCAAATTTAAAAAAAAAAAGAGAGAGAATAGAGCAATGTAATTGTGTGTCATGTCAACCTCCATTTTTACAGATACAATTGACTCAAAACAGAATTTGTCTCTTGCTGCCAGCTATTGAAAAGAAAAGCTTTCATAATTTAGTCTAACTAGTGTGTGTGCTCAAATCCCACCTTGTGTTTAGCATCATGGTTGAAAGGTTTCTAAAAATGCTCTCTGCAAATCATTACAAAGCAATGAACTGATGTAGATTTTAAGCGGTGCAATGATGCATTATGGAGCCTGTGGTGGAGAACAGAGGAAAGGCTTTAGAGATGAAAATGGACGAACAATAGAAAGCTTTCTTCAGGTACTATCACAAATCAGTTGGTTTCTGTAGCAGATATTTGGGAGAGGAGAAATCAAGCCAGATTTGTATGAGTCTTTCCAAGTGATATTGTAAAGGCATTAATGGTACTGAAACAGAGTAGGAAAAACGAGGAACTGAAAACAACCCAGTCACGAAATTAAAAAAAAAAAATAAAAAAGAACAAAAAAATAGCCTTTCAAAAAATCTCACAAAGGCTAGGTCCCTTCTGTGAAACATAGGGACTCTGGGAAAGGACCTGGCCTGTGATCTCACTGACTTAGGGAACTCCCTAGATGGGGAAAGCACTTTTAGAAGTGTCAGCTGGCGTCTTCTCTGCAACTTAATTTCCTAGAGTGTTAAGTGACTCTGACAGCTTAAGGAACTTGCTCAGAGTCCAAGAGCCAGTATGCTTCAGGGAAGCACTTGAAACCAATCCTGACTGGCTTCAAAGATGGCTCTTTATCCACTGTGCCACAATAACACTATTTTTTAAAACATTAGTTCTGAATTTATTTAACTAGTGCCAAGCCTTCCCTTAAATCATTGCTTTTACCATCTGTTCCTTTGCTCAGGAACATCAACAACAATGTATATAATCTAAACAAGAAAATATTATTTCTGAAAAATGGTATGATATGTATGGGTTTTTTTATGAATTATGTGATGAACAGACCAATTCTCTGTTTTTGCAGAAAATAAGCTTCCTTTGTCCCAAGACTTTATGAAGAGAAAATAAAAACACTTCATGAATCTAAAAGTCTACATAAATGAATTTTTCCGAATATTACTTAAAACAGAGTTAAGTCAAGGGAAACACTTTTCAGGTATCATCTCACTTGATCCTCAACAATTTCATGGGGTAAATAGCAGTGTTATTTCCAATTTCTACATCTGAAAACTGAGGTTCATTAAAGGTCAAGAAACTTGTCCAGAATCCTAGAGCTAGTGAATATCTGAAAAGGGATTTAAATACAAGTTTATCCTAATCCCCAACTCAGTGTTCTGCACATGGTCAACAATGGCAAATTCAAATAGAAATTTGGTGTCCCTACAGTTTGTATAAGACTCATTGCTGGGTATATCTTAACTTAAAAATCACAAATTAAAATTACCTGTTTTCTGCTGTATTTTTTCAATTTTGTTAAATATTTCCCAATCACATTATTACATTTTAATCTGGTTCTGTCTACACTTAGAAGTATCGCCACAGCATGTGCCTGTGCTAAGATACTCTATTTTTCATTTTTGAAGAGGAGCTTAGTTACTCACACTGAGCTAAACAGAATAAAGATAACAATGAACCATTTAGCTTGAAGCTATTACAAATCCATTTTGAGAAATGTTCCTAGGTGATATTAAAGGGTAAAAAAAGACAGCAGAACCATGTCCATGCAATGAAAATTTAGAGTAAATCTAATATTTGTGATAACAATTTCAACAGCCATATTAACTCTACTGTTGTACATGTATTATTGTACATGTATATGTATGACACATAATAATGTATTAACACCATTCACATCTGTCAATTCTAGCTGTAAATCATTCATATCTGTCTCCTTTTTTTCCATTTCACATAACTACCTCCACACTTAGAGCCCTGGTCATTTCATTTGTGTTATTGTGCCAGCCTGCTTATTGGATCTCCTGATTATAGCTGCTGCTGTTGCTCTTCCTAAAACAACACCCACACAGCTGCCAAAACAATCTAAAATACAAGTCTGATCATCTTTTCTCTCTCAAAAACCTTCATTGATGCTCTGTTGAATCACTAGGATTCAACCTAAAGAAAAAGTACAAAGCCTTTAAGACTCTCCCTAATTAATCTTTCATTTTTCTTTCCTAATTTTATCTTGTGCCACACACCCTATGTTCCACAATTTGAACTATTTGGTTTCCCCAAACCATCCTTTGCCTCTGTTGGATAAATCACTTTTCATGCCTGTAGTGATCCATCTTACTGGTTTTCAATCTCAGTAGCTTTAAATCCTGTCAAACTTTAACTCAAGTATCAACTTCTCCAAGAAGTCTTCCTTAGGTATCTCAACTCTCAAATGACGACAGTATCATATTTACTAATCTACATAAATGTGAATCAATCAAATAGAACATGAGCACTTCAGAACAATTTTGTTATGTTCAACTCCTAGCACAAACCTTTATATAAAGCAGCTTAAAGACTGGTTTAATAAAGGTGGCTAATATCGAGAACCCCCATGTAACTATTTATGACAGAAATTTACTAGCAAGCTTATTTTCCCTAATTGATGAATATTTTACCCAGTTTTTAGAAATTTTAACTTTCTTATCTTTCCAAGATAGTGGGTCTGAATGAATATAGTTTTATTGTATGTAGTGCCACGTACATAATGAATACTGGAGCTGGAAGAACCTTAAAGAGGGCATGCTTTCCTCATTTTATAGAAAAGGAAGCTGGAACTCACACAAAGTGACTTGCCCAAGAACACAAAGAAAATCAGTGGAAAAGCTGAAACTGAATCTCAGATGTGAGTTATGTTTTTGCCTCACTATAGACAATATTGATCACATGATAGGGAAATGGGTTGTCAAAGATGAAGGCTCACTTAACAAAGGAGGATTATAACAATAGAGCTGCTGGAACTCCAGCAGAGTAACTCAAAGAGGAGGTAGCTTTTTCTAACATAAAAATTAGATTCCATTCACCTCACTCATACATCACCCCTTCTTATCATGTCTTTTCTTCTGTTTCTTATTGTTTTAATTCCTTGACTCAAAGTCAAGGCTTTAGTAATCATGTTTTAATATCATAAACTGAATTGACCATCTGAGCAACTCCTTTTTCCCTACATGTCCAAAAAAATAGACTTCAAGGAGGTGGCTGATATTATGTTTTGAGTTGAAAAAGTCTTACATTGGAAGGAAATTGATTGAGAGGGTGATTAATTTCCCCTTGGGTTTTAAAAGAAGTTTCTATCACCTCCTTGCCCCTGAGACTAACTGGATGGAGTGCATTAAAAATGGAGATGGAGTGAGTGTTTTAGTGAGCTTATGCTGGAACTAGTGATATGAATAAAAGAATGAAATATAAAGTGATGTGATTGTGCAGAAAGGTTAAACAACTTAAGGGACATAAAGGAGATGAAACATGAAGGTCCAGGGGCAGCTAGGTGATGCAGTTTAGAGCACCAGCCCTGAGTCAGGAGAACCTGAATTCAAATCTAGTCTCAGGCACTTAACACTTCCTGGCTGTGTGATCCTGGGCAAGTCACTTAACCCCGATTGCTTCAGGGGGAAAAAAGGAAAATGAAGGTCCAAAATCATATGGGATACACACTAGTTCTAGTGCACAGAAAATTTTCAGTTCTAGAAACTATAATAAGGAGACTTGTTAGAGTTAGGGTATTTGACTTATTATAGTCCTGAAATTCCTGTAGATTCTAAATAGGAAGTCAGAATTCCTTGGTATCAAGGGAGGAATAAAAAGAGTCCCACATCAGGATGTTCATTTAAGTGGGACCATTACCACGTGAGCTTTATCAGATGTCACACCTATAGCTCAAAGTGGACATATTGCACCTAGCTTTTAAAAATCTTCCTTCACATGCTGACAAACTCTGGCTATTTTTAGAATATCTAAAGATGCTGAGCTTTCCTGGGGTTACTGTCAGCTCTGGGGACAGAGAGCCTCAGCTCACTCCTGGCCAGGCACTTGAATGCAAAATTAAACCATTTCTTGGTAGTAAGAACAGCTGGGCTTTCCTTAGGAATTTTATTTAGTTCAGGTTAATCTAAAGGGCCCCTCACTGATTACAATCTGACCTTGTATGGTGGTTCTTCAATTAAAGGCAAGAGCTTTCTGGAAACATTGAGAGTTCCAATACCTAGAAGATGGTCAGAGTCCTTTTGAGATCATCACTTCTTGAAATGTTTTGGAGGAATACCTAAAATTACTCTAGGGTTAAAGGTTATCACCTCAGGTAACCCACTAAGTAATTCATTATCTAGCTTGTTCTCATTCTGGAAGAGTACAGCATGCCATATGAAGTTCAGGATTTGATATAATTTCCTTCAATTGTATATAATATGAAATATACCCCTTTATCCCTTAGTTATAGAAATAAGGACTGGATCTCCAACTTCATGATATGAGGAATATCTTTTCTATCACTTACAATCTTAAGAGAGTTTCTTAGAGGACTGAGAAGTTAAACGATCAATCTAGGGTCACAAAGAAAGTATGTGTGAGAGACAAAACTTAAACTTGAGGCATCTTTTGTTTAATGTTATCTCTATCTGCTACAGCACATTACCTCATTATATATTCTAGTGTTATATTTCAAAGTACTTGAATACTTTATTTACTTTCATTTACTCCTAGACTCAAACGATAGCTCCAAATTGATTATATTACCCTTAGATATGGCATATTCATTTAAATTGTTATTAGTCCATAGGGTTTATCTGACCTGTGTATCACATACTCCAAACGTCTTCATTTCTCATTGTATAAAACTCATCTTGTCAAATTTATATGGTGTTCTTTAATGAGCAATAAAGAACTCTGTACCACGGTCCTGCATCTAACACTTGGATAAATACGTCTGACATCAACTTGGTGGGTTTTTTATACTCAAGCTATTCATATCAATGCTCTGAGATACCTATACCCATTGATCCCAAAATGAAGAAATGGATGATGAAAATGCTCAAAAGGATATGAAATGACAAAAAGTAAGGAAATTTGGGGGTTTCTCATGGGGGGGAAATCTTAATTTTTAGGTAATTATTAATTAATTAATTAACCTTAAATAAAAGGTAACACTGTCATTACAACGCTGAAAGGATAAAGAGACCTGAGATTCTAATGACATTTCAGGGAAACAGAAGCCCTTTCCAATGTATTATGTGGAAATATCAGGTTGGGAGCAGGGCAGACTTGCCCACTCACATTGTGGGCAGTCTTCTAATCTGTCTTTCGTAGCAAAAAACAAGTTTGTTTAACTTTTTTAATTAATGTCTGTCCTTGTTGATGGACATTGCAAACAAGGCACTTTTCCTCCATTACTGCCTTGACTCTGGATTTAATTGCTTTAGAATCTAATCCAGAAGCATGACTTTAGGCACAGTATTTAAGCCATTTGTGTTGCTATAGTGTTCTTTATTTTTTCAAATATTATTCTATTCTTCTGATGAGTGATATGAAAAGACTCTAAGGAAGGAGGTTACCAGGGTGAATGCAGAAACTACAGAAGAAGTGTGTTCACTGATCATATTTCTGGAAGCCTGTGCTTTAGTTAAGCTTTGTGGAGCTGTTATTGAGGATACTCAAGAAAAAATAATGGACAAGGGATCAAGCTTTGACGCTAATTGTGTCACTTTGGACTAGTCACTTACTGGAACTCAACTTCCTCATCTGTCTATGAGGAGATGTGGCTATTTGATCTTAAGGTTTCCATTCCACACTAACATTCTAAGACTATTTTTTTTTAATACAAATACTTTTCAAATAAGGACACATTTGATAAATGATGGCACTGGACCTCATCTCTGAGGTTCCTTCCAGGTCTAACACACATACCTTTCAACTTATGTTTTAATGAATCAAGGTGAAATATATATTCCCTGGCTATTAATAAAAAGGAGAATGATCCTTTCCTCCCTCTTTATACCCCTAAGCAACCCCCAAATGGAGTCGAGTCTTCCTTTATAGACTAAAGGCATATAACAGAAGAAATGAATTTCTTTTGTCTTTTGTGTCACAAATGGCAAGTAATCAAAATCCTCTTAGTATCACTAAGTGTTTGATCACAGAGTATGGCATGCATTTGAAATAATGAAGGCAGGAAAAGCTGAGGGAGGGGTGGAGAAGGAAGAGGCAGAAAACAGCTGTATGGTACCTTCTCATACAATCCAGCGCGCGGATGAAAAAGTCCTTGTGCAACTGATGTTCATCTCTCAAAATGGCACACTGCTCGAGGGTAACTGACATAGACGTCCTGTCTTTGGCACTCTTACAACAGGTAATTCGAATCCCATGGAGTTTGCGGCAAATCTGTAACATCAAAAATGTATTTTGGTGAGTTTGAAGGCTGTTTTGCAATAACAGTGCTACAGAAATAAAGCAGTATGGTCCAAGGGGAAGAAGTGTTGACTTTTTGTAATTTGGCAAATCATTTTCCCTGTGTGGGCTCAGTTTCTTCATGTGAAGAATAAGAGGTTCAGATTCTCTTTTAGCTCTTAATCTATGAAATCCTAAAGTCTTTTTAAGGAGTTAAAATTTTTAAAGAATTGTTAATTTATGGAATAAAAGAAACATTTGCATAACAGTATAAAAAAGATGATGATTTCAGATTGTAGAAACCTACTACTTTTAGATACAAACTATGAGTCTAATTTACTTCTGTTATATTTTGAATGGATTCCTAAATGTAAATATTTCTTAAATTAAAACTCTAACATAAAGTTAGTAGAACAAGTCAAATGTATTTTTCTCCCAGTGGTAAAAAGATTGTTTAAAACATATTTAAGGTGCTAAACTTCTAGTGTAAATAAAATGTTGAATTAGTAAAGATTAGGGTTAATATGAAGTAGAAGATGATAGAGCTTTATTGTTGTAATCCTTCTGTTGCCATGCTCTGTGTTAGATGCTGGGGCTATAAGGACAAAATTTTTTTGAAGTTAATTTTTTTCTTCAACTTATTTAATATTTCTCCAGTTACATTCAAAACAAAACAAAGATTTTACATTTGTTTTTAAAATTTTTGAGTTTTAGGTTCTCTCCCTTTATCCCCATCCCCAATTAAGAAATCAATTGTGTATGCAAAACATTTCTATAAAATTCAAGTTGTGGGGAAAAAAACATGGATCTCCCACCCTAATGAAAATAAAAAAGAGAAAATCTTTCAATCTATATTCAGATGCAATCAGTTCCTTCTCTGCGTATAGATAGGGATTTTCATAATTTCTACAGAATAGTCATGGATGATTGTACTACTGAGAATAGCAAAGTAATTCACAGCTAGTCATCCAAGAACATTGCTATTACTTTGTATACAATACATTTCATTTTGTTTGAGTACATGCAGGACTTTCCAAGTGTTTTTTTTTTTCAGAGATCATCTTGCTCATCATTTCCCACAGAACAATAATAATCCATCATAAACACATACCACATTTTACTGAGCCATTCTCCAATTGATGGGCAAAGGACAAAAATTTAATAAATTTGTCCTCAGAGTGGACAATCTGTTGACCCTTATAAAGTTAAAGTATTTTGAACTACTTTTTATTGATCACATTTAAAAAACATTTTGCAATTTTCCTGACAAAATGATACAAAGCAGGTCTCAGATACCACTTGAAGCAGAAGACTTTTCTCTCTTAGAGGTCTAGGCAAATTTCTAAGACTCTAAGTGCTAGACCAAAGGCCAGAAGGAATTAGTTGAAAGAGTTTCTTCTCAGGATCTTTCCCATCTCAAAGAGTTTTGGATAAACACTCTTTTTAAAGTTGTTATTTCCCTGCTTAACCCCCAAACTACTTTGAATTTAATTCAGTTTGCATATATTTTACATTTACTTCTTTATGTATACTTTCAGTAGTGTAAGTTCCTTGAGGGCATTTATTCTTGCATTTCAATCTTTGCACTCCCAACACCTAGAACAGTGTCCTGTTCATTCATACATACAGAGTCGTATATGTATGCTCGGACTTATGATTTTACTGATAAGAGGTTTGTACTGTAGAAACTTCATCCACCAAAGAGCACCAACTACTCATGGTCTTAGAAAGCTGCCTGGGCTATCATTGAGCTACCTGACTTGTTCACGTTCACATGGATAGCACATCTGACGCAGGGCTTGAATTCAGTTTTTGATGAAATAATAATACAGTGCTGTGAATATCTGGCCTTAGACACTAACTAGCTGGGTGAGCCTAGATCAGTCACTTCATCCTGTCTGCCTCAATTTCCTCATTTGCAAAATGAGTTGGAGAAGGAAATAGAAAACCATTCCAGTACTGTGCCAAGAAAATCCCAAATGGGGCCACAGTGAGTCAGACATGACTGAAAAGACTGAACAATGAGCTTATTTGCAATAAGAACTTTCTTTTCTTTCTTGGTGGGGATGGAAATGAAATCCTATGCAGTCTACAACAAGAATTCCTTATATTGACTTACTGAATAAGATGGTTCTCTGGCAAAACTTTCATGGCTCAAAGGCTGAGGAGATAGAAATCACTGGGTAAGCTGATTTTTAGGATCACATATTTCTTTTATGGAACGTGAATTTTCAAAAGAATTTAAGTTAAAAATAGTATTTCTGAATATGTTTATCTTGATAGTGAAATTAATTCTTTCAAATTTAGGCTAATGGAGGTGATCATAGTGGGGATAAAAATACAACATGTACTCCAGAAGAGGGGCCAGTTTTTATTTTTATGCCAATGTATAATCTGTTAATCTGACCAGTTCCCTTAAACCAGCACTGTCTGTAAGCATCAGGCTTCTTTAAAATTCCATAGATTTTTTTTCAAGTTCAATCAGGAGAATTAGATATACTATAGATATGGATTTTTTAAATTGAAAAATGAAATTTCAGAGGCAGCAGCATTTTATTGGGCAGACAACGAGTAGGTAAGTCAGAGAAAGAACAAGAAAAGAAGCCAAGAAATTTGCAGAAATTTTCATGAGAGATCTGTGGATTACTTTCTTTCCAGCCTCTCCTAGCAGAATTAAGGCCCTGAAGCCCACAAGTGCTCTCCTTAAATTGAACAATTCAGTATATCCAGAATCTGGAAAGGGGAAAGTAAAGGTCTTTCACAAGAATATACTAACCCCCATATTTATATGTTGTATGGGAAAGCACAAAACTTTTGATCTAAACACTAGTGTTATTATTCACTGCATCTCTGGAGGAAAAAAATCAAGACTTTTATGATTTAGTCCAAGTGGGAAGCGACATGTTCAGTCCAGGACAGGAAGCATCCCAGCAAGCCAGCAGCGAGTCCCACTTCTACAGATCAGTGAGAGATCCTGATCCCTATTGCTCTAAAGCAGGCAAATACTAACACTAGGAGCTTTCATGTGTCTCACAATAACCCGGGGAACAGGCAGATTCCAGCTCTGAGAACTTGACATGTATTTCAGGGAAGCGAAAAAAACACCCCACTGACTTCAACACATGTCAGGCGCTAGTACTAGGAACCTGCCTCAGCACCAGGTAAACTGCCAGACCCCTGCAGTCTCTAACAGGGCTAGTCACCCTCCTCCCCAGCTCCTTAGGGCAGTACCAGTTCCCTTTGGGCCTTGGGGCAATTTCATGGGGCCAGCAGAGTGACAAATATTATATAGTGGTTCATTCATTTCTATTCCACTCGGTTGTTCAGTTATTACATTTGTGTCTCTTGGTGATCTTGTTTGGGGTTTTCTTGGTAAAGATACTGGAGTTATTTTCAATTTCCTTTCTCAGATCATTTTACAGTCTGAAGAAGCTGACAGAAATAGGGTTAGGTGACTCTTCCAGGGTCACACAACTACTAAATATCCAAGATCTAATTTGAACTCAGGAAGAGGAATCTTCCCAACTCCAAGTTTTGCAATTCATCCACTACACTACCAAGCTTCCCTGACACATATTAAAACATCTTAAGAGCCTGGATTATTATTAATATTAGTAGCATTAGTAAAATAATGATAATAAACATCATTGTGATGTTGATATTAGCCAAGTAGTAAAAACAGCTATAATTTACCTTCTTCTGATATTGTGAGAATTGTCAAGAATTTTAGATGATTTTTGAAGCTAGAAAAAGGCAATTATTTCTCAGAAAAAAATAGTCAAGAAACCTTAATCTAATATAATAAGGTGTTCAACAGAGACACTTGCAATAAGACCTTGAAAAGAATGTTTCTTTTGATGTTCTTTCTTAGGATCCACAGAAGACATGACAAGAATGTCAATCTACTAGCCTCTGCCCTCCTCTGTGTAAATTATTTTATATAGCCTCTTGCTGAATTATCTATGCCCTTTTCCTAGAGGAGAGAAGCAATACTGGGTATAATCAAAGCTCTGACAATAGAAAAAGAAGCTTGGGTTTTCATATGTAAGTTAGTAGTGCAGTATGGGATCAAGTGTCTTCCAAGATTTATGAAACGAAGTTCTGAGTTGCATTAGCAAAATTGTGAAGTAGTTATGAAAACAATAGTCATCATTATGATCCACAGGGTCTCTCCCAATTATAATGTGAGCTCCTTGACAATAGGGACTGTCACACTTCTTTCTTTGTATGCCCAGTTTTTAGCATAATGCTTTGAACATCAAAGAAATGTTTTTTCTCCCCGTTTGCCCTTCTTCCATTCCTTCCTCTCTCCTTTCCTTTTTTCTTCCTTCCTCCCTCCTTTCTTTCTTTCTTTCTTTCTTTCTTTTCTCTTTCTTTCTTTCTTTTCTCTTTCTTTCTTTCTTTTCTCTTTCTTTCTTTCTTTCTTTTTCTTTTCTCTTTCTTTCTTTCTTTTCTCTTTCTTTCTTTCTTTCTTTCTTTCTTTCTTTCTTTCTTTCTTTCTTTCTTTCTTTCTTTCTTTCTTTCTTTCTTTCTTTCTTTCTTTCTTTCCTTCCTTCCTTCCTTCCTTCCTTCCTTCCTTCCTTCCTTCCTTCTTTCTTCCTTCCTTCCTTCCTCCCTCCCTCTTTTTCTTCCTTCCTTCCTTCCTCCTTTTCTTCTTTTTACCATGTAATAAGTCCCTGATGAGTCTCGAGAATGACCTCACATGTTAACTGATAAATGACAGAGTTATATGCCTTGTTTCACCCATGGGTGCTTGAGCATTCTCTGGATGACTGTCAATTGACAACAAGAAAACTGCTCCCTGGGTTACCTAGATGATTTTTGACCCTAATCCCTGTCATGCTCCAGTCTGGTATGAATCTAAATCAAGGATAAAACTGACCTGAGAAATTAAAAGGTTCTTTTTTCCTCCTCAAGAGTCCACTATAAGGTAAAGAAACCCACTCAAAGAAGCTCCTAGTCATGAAATCTATGCCCCAGCAGAAATTTCTCTGCCAATATCTGTATTAATAGACACAGGAGATCATTAAAGAGACAAAATGGTGATAGGTTTTGCTGGCAGTCTATGTGAAGGCTTTGAAAGCCATTTTGAGTAGAAGCCAAATTATAGTCAATAGTTGTTCAGTTGTTGTTCAGTCATGTCTAACTCTTCATGACCCCATCTGGGGTTTTCTTGGCAAAGATATTGGAGTAGTTGCCACTTCTTTCTTTAGATCATTTTACAAATGAGGAAACTGAGGCAAAATGGTTAAGTAAGTTGCCCAGAATCATATAGCTAGTAAGTGACACTAGGATACTCTATCCATAGTTTCACCTGGTTACTCTTATCTTATTATTTTCCATTATCTGTGCTCTCATGACAGATATGGCAATACTCATATAGCATCATGGCTATATTTAATCTCAGGGTACTCAGCAACATTGAACTTTTGTCTAAAGTACCAACTACATTCAGTTTTCAAGAGAAAAGCTAATGAGTGACAATCACAATTTACTTAACATTTTTTTTCACTCCTTCCATTTTTCACTCTTTTTATTTTCTGTTTCTCAGGATTTTTATTTTTATTTTTGGTGATTTATTGATTGATTTATTGATGATGGAGGCATAGGGGATATCACTGATGAAAAAGAGTCAGAATAATAGAGAATGAAAGGAGGTTGGGTGACCACTCTACAGAGTGGGTGTAGAGCCCTAAGCAATCTAGAGTTGGTCAGTTTTCCTTTCGTGCCCTGGACTCTCTAGTAAGAAGTGATTAAGTCTGATATAAAGAACTTACCGTTGCAGCCAGCCACACGATTTCTACATTTTTTCTCTTTTTGGCCTGGACATTTTGGTAGAGATTTTCTAGTAATCCTTTTAGATCATTTTGTTCTTGAAAATGGGACAGACCTGAAAAAAAGGGAGAAAATAAAAGAGACAAAAGACTCTTGGTACTCTTCTGCTTTCACCTTCTCAACTTTTGTTTGTGCTTCACAGATCTCCAACCCAGAGAAATTCTTTTATTTATTTACCATTCACGTTTCTTGCCTTTACTCTGTTGCAAAGCCCTCACGTCATTCTACTTAATAGGGTCCAGATGAAACACCAATACTCAACAAAGTCATGGAATATGTGTACTTGGAAGTATTTTTCTAAGTCTGTCATTTTATAAATAAGTAAATTAAGGTCAAAGAGGAAATTGGTCTTTGTCTTACAGCTATTAGGTGACAGATCTAGAAGTAATATCCTAGTTTTCTGACTTCAAATCTGATATTCTTTCATTATGAGTTGGTCATTATGAAATTATATCTTTACCTTAGGTTTCCATTTATCCTGATTAAACAAAAGCTAATCTGAATGTTAGAATATCCAAGGGCCATCCTGCACCAATTCCCTCGTTGTACAGATGACGAAGCAAGCTAAGGTTCAAAATAATAAGTATTTTGGCATTTTGGGGACGTTGCTGAATCTAGTACTAGGGAGATGAATTCAAATCCAGTCTCAGATATTTTGTAGTTGTACTGTCATTTAATGCCTGTCTGCTTCTGTCTTCTCATCTGTAAAGTGGTGGTAATAATAATAGCACCTATTTCCCAGATTCTTTTTCAGAATCAAAGGAGATCATATTTGTAAAGTACTACTTATAATAAGACTAGTATTCTTGTCATAATTATTAAAATACAGTCACATAGCTAATTATGTGGTAGGATTAGGATAAGAACCTAGGCTCCCGAGAGCTAGATTAGTGCTCTTTCTAGTAAACAAGAAGAATAGCTTATCACAATTAAAGCTTTTTCCAGAAAACATTATTGTGACTAAATATGCTGACTTTTTGAATTTCCAGGTCTCTAGGAGAAACAAACCTTACCGATTTTCCAAAATAAGTCAGTTTAATTATTAGCATGTTATTGTACTAAGAAGTTTTTCTTGGTTATTTGTTTAGTGACAAAGATTATGAATCACAGAAATACAAATAATGAAAAAGTTCGTAGTTTTTAATTTTCTGTGACAAAAAGAAGCTGTTTGAGATTCACAACCCCACATTTTTTTTGGCAAACAAAGTGGAAAAGGAAGGTGTGAGAGGAACCAGGTCCAAAATCAGACTGTGATACCAACTGGCCCTATGAGCATGAACAAGTCCTTTCTGTGTCCTGGATGACTGGATGATTTCTGGATGATTCATACAATTCCTTTTGGAAAGAAGGAAAGGAGAAAAAAGAGGAGAAGTGGGGGGAGAAGAAATGGGGCAGGAGAAAGAGAAAGAGTAGAGAGGAAGAGGAGAGAGAAGAGAGGAAGAGTAAGAAGAAAATGGGAAGAGAGGGAGGGGGGAAAGGAGGGAGAAAAGTGAGGGAAAGAAAAAGAGAGAGGGAGGAAAGGGAGAAGGAGAGAGAAAGAAAGAAGAGAGGAAGATTGATATCAAGAAGCAGAGAGATAAAAGAGAGGGAGAAGAGGAGGGGAAGGAAGGGAGGTGTCAGTAGAGGAAGAGAGGGAGCACAGAGAAGGACAGAAAGAGAAAGGGGAAAAAGAATGCAAAAGGAGGATAAAGGGAGAGAGGGAGAGGAGGGAGAAAGCCAAGAGGGACTAAAGAGGGAGAGGAGGGGGAAAGCCAAGAGGGAATAAAAAGGGAGGGAGGGGAGAGAGAGCTTTCACAGTGAAATCAAAAGACTGATGGGAAAAAACCCAATAAGGTCTGGGAAGGAGGGCTGCCATCCTTCCCAAACCTATGAAAATGGAGTAGCCAGAGAGAGAGAACATCACAGAGGGATGGTGGTATGCAGCATAGTGGATAAACCACTGGATTTAGTCAGGAACACTTAAGAAAAACCAAGGTTCAAATCCAACCCCTGACATTTACTTACTATGAGTCTTTTCTGAATCTCAGTTACTCTACTGGGTAGAGGGAGGGAGGTCAACAAGATGATATTTTAGGTCCTGCCAAGCTCTAAATCTATGATCCTATGAAATAGTATAGACCCCCCAAAGCCCGAAGTCAAATGTGCCCTCTACCATTTGCCAAAAAAGTAACTTTACATCTGTTACATCACAGTTTCCTTATTTATAAAATAAGTACTCTACCACTTTACCTCACTCACTACATTCTAGTGAGGAAGGTATTTCATAAAGTACTACATAAACATGAGCTTTCTTTCACACATTTATTCAGCAAACATTTATCAGGGGACAAGATGATGCATTAAAAAGAGTCCTAAATTCAAGAGTCTGAAGAAAAGTGGGTTTAAAGCATCTCTGTCACGATTATATGACTGACTTCAGGCAACCCAGAACCTCTGGGACACTCATCTTCCTCATATACAAAATGATATAATACTTGCACGACCTACTACAAAGGGCACCTGTGAGGTTGTAACCTCATTTTACTTATGAATCTACTGAGGGGTGAGCACTCTCCTAGGTGCTGGAAGCGAGGCAAATCTTTATAAGACATGTTGTTGCTCAGTCATTTTTCAGTCATGTCTTACTCTTCCTGGTCCCACTTGGGGTTTCCTTGGCAGAAATACTGGAGTAGTTTGCCATTTTCTTCTCTAACTCATTTTAGAGATGCTGAAACTGAGGCAAACATGGTTAAGTGACTTATTGGGTCACATAGCTTTATGAGGCTGGATTCAAACTCAGATATTTCTGACTGCAGGACTGGTACTCTATACCTTGTATCATTCACCTGCCTTTTTTATATGTCACAAACCCTTCTAATCATGGAACTTATGGTCTATTAGAAGGATGAGAAGGAAAGTCTGTAATGACTTTCATAGAACATTTTAGGATTTAGAAACCACATCATATATATTATCTTATTTGATCTTCAAAAACACTCTGGGATATACCTGCCTCATTTTATATATGAGAAAACTGAGGCTGAGACAACTTAAATAACAACACCCTAATCTTTACAACCTCTCTCAAAGTGATATTGTAATCTTATCTAATCTAATATTCTAATTTAATAGATGAGAAAAATGAGACTAAGACAATGATTTGTCCAACATCATATAAATATTAAATACTTGAGACAAGATTTGAACTCAGATGTTGTTAACTCTGAACCTAGCACACACTCACTCCTTGATACCATGAATCTGACTCTGCTTGAAGATCTTTTGACAAACCTTGATCTACACACATAACACATACCAATGGGCCTTCCTCTCCTAGTTTTCCTTTCTTTATGACATTCCAGAGTCTGGTATAGCTCAGGCACTTTAATTTGCAGCATGTTGTGTTGAAGAGAGTACCAGATTTGGAGTCGGAGGCTTGAGCAGGAAGGAGTCAGATCTTTGCTTCTTTTACTTATCTATATGACTTTGGGTGAGACATAAGGGTAACTTATCTGGGTAAACAGCCTCTTCATCCATAATGCAAGAGTTTCAGATTAGACAGCATCTAAGGTCTGTTCTAGCTTGAAATCTCTGACCCTGCACTTGCTTTCTCTGTCTTTTTAAAGCATCATGTGTATAATAATAACAGCACTATTGCAATGATGATCAATGGTAAAAGACTTAGCTACTGTGATAAAGACAATAATCCCAGGGACCCTTGATGAAAAATCCTTTCTACCTCTAAAGAGAGAATTGAAAAACTTTGAGTACAGAGGGAAGCACAGTTTTTAACATTTCCTTATTTTTATTTTTTAATTGTTATTATTACAACATGGATCACATAAAATTTTTATATGGTTTATCATGCATTATTGATATCATATTACTTGTCTTTTCAACAGGTAGATAGGGAGCTAGAGAAAGGAAGAGAATTTGTAACTCAAAAGTAAAAAGAAAGAATACATAAATAAATAATGATTTGGGGGGAATTTTAAACAAAAATAGCTTCTTTTATATAAGGAGAGCATTTATTTTTATGGGGGCAGATAGAGAAGTAATAATGATATTTGAAACAAAGAAGCAAAGAAAGGAGTGTCAATGAATAATTTCAAACACAGAGAAAAGGGCTAGACTTAAAAATTGGAATGGTGCACAAAAAATAGAGCAATGTTAGAAATATATTAGATTTACAGATATATGTAGATTGAGATATAAATTTAAATACATTTCTATATATATATATATATATCTACAAATAGATAGATATAGATGCATATTCATATCTATCCATCCATCCATCTACTCAAATCTAGGTTGTACACTGGAAAAATTTGCAAGTTCATGTGCTGTTCTCCTTTTCTGTTCTTTGTATAGGGGAACATTTATTTCTGCTAATATTTGTTGTTAATAATTAAAATGAGAGTTAAAAAAATACTTCTTATTTGATTTTCTTTTTTTATCTTCTATCTCTCACTGGAGTTTAAGTCTATGGAGAAGCACAGCTTTTTGTATTTGAAGCCCCAACCCTTAGCAAAGTGTTCTGCCTAGAGTTGACATTTAATAAATATCTGTTGAATGAATAAAAACATCCATAGAACTAACAAAACCTATAGGATTTAACAAGTCCAAACAACCCAATAGACCACTTATAATGTCTTTTTACTTCTAATTCCCCTGAAGAATAAGTTGGAACAGGACAAATATGTTTGCTAGGATAGCTTCATTTTTCAGAGGGAGTTCAAGGAAGCAATGAGTGAGGATTCAGAGGTAATAGTTTCTCATGCCAGCTCTGCCTGGCTTGATGTGTGACCTTGGATAAATTATTTAACCCCTCAATACCTGCTTCCTCATCTGTAAAATGAGCTTTATAACCCTGACTGGCTTCACAGAACTGTGGTGGAAAACAATTAATAAAACTCTTGACAGAGCATGCTGCAATACTGAGTTCTACATCAACAAAAAACAACCATGAGGAGAGTGGGCTTCTCCCAGAAACAGCTGCAGGGGTCAGAACTTGGCTTCATCTGGGTCAGGAAGCCCAGTTTCCCTAAAGTGGATCAGGATTTTATCCAGATTATGTCCAGCAAACATGCATGTACACACACACACACACACACACACACACACACAGAACTCCTCCTTAGCTTCTTTTCTTTGATTTAACAGAGAAGCCCCGCTAACTCTTACTTTCTAACACCGTCTTTCCTTTATGCTATGTTGACTACAGATTTCTTGGATAAAAACTATAGCTCCAAGAAGAATTTCTATTTGAATAATATATGGCAACACAAACTTCATAGAGTGAGAAGATATTTAAAACATTTTTAAGATGGAGACTTTTTATGATTTTATCACCATATTATAATATTCACTAGATGTAGAGCTAAAGTCCAAAGATGTGAATTTCTTCTCATTAGATTTATTAAATTTGAAACAGAGCAATTATGTTGTACCTTGATCACAATTTAAACTGTTAAACCTGAGCAGTGCTTTTTAAAGTGCAACTTTCTGCTGATCATAAAAGTCAAATGTGTGTGTATGTGTGCGTGTGTGTGTGTGTGTGTGTGTGTATGCAAGCATGTAGGTCTGTGTTCTGTGAACCATAGTCCCAAAAAAAGGAAACCATAAATGTTGCTGCACTGCTGGTCTTAGAGTTCAAATCCATCATCAGACACTCAGTATTTGTGGGACCCTGGACAAATCACTTAATAGCTTATTTGCCTCAGTTTCCTCATCTGTAAAATGATCAGGAGAAGGAAATGGCAAACTCTTCCAGTATCTCCACTCAGAGACAACCATGACTGTAATAATAACAATACAATATCCGGAAGGTGGCAGCTAATCATTCTGTTGTATTCTGCCCTGGTAGAGAACAGGGTGACAGGGATAGTGAAAGAGGACTAGAGAAAATACCAAAATATGAAATTATAATGTAGCAGTTTTAAGGATTTATGCAAGGGAAAAAAAACCTTTATGTGATTAGATCTTTTCCAAAGGAGAATGGGATAGAGAATAGCGATGGTGAAAGACAACTAGAGAAAATACCAAAATACGAAATTATGATGTAGTAACTTTAGGATTTATGCAAGGAAAAAAAAACTCTCCATGTGATTAGATCTCCTCCTAAGGGAAATCTGATAGAGAATAGGGATAGTGAAAGAGAACTAGAGAAAATACCAAAATACTAAATTATAATGTAGCAACTTTAGGATTTATGCAAGGAAAAAAAAACCCTCTATGTGATTAGATCTATTCCAAAAGGCACAATGGATTCCTCATGAAAAGTCTTCACTTTGTGGGGCTGTAGATCAAAGCTTCTTAAACTATGGGTTACAATTCCATATGGAGTCACATAACTGAATGTGAGGTCGCAAAATTATGACCTGTTATCAGAAAATGTTTGATTTTCTTTTACCTATACTTTTACATACTTAAAAATTTGGGGATGCATAAAAATTTCTTGAACAAAAAGAAGTCTTGAGTAGAAGCTGAAAAAGCCCTCCTATAGATGACATTTTTGGTCATTTATAGATTGGACCAGATAATCTTTAAATTTCCAATTTACAGTCTTAGAGGGCAGACAAGACAGAGTGTGTTGCTAAGACAAATTTAAAATTATTGGGAAAGAGCTTAAAAGTGACAACTGGACATGACAACAGAAGTCTAATCACTGCAGAGGAAAGACAAAATATTCCTATTCCCATATTTAGAATCCTTGTGAGACAGAGGAATGAGGACTGACTGGGACTCAGAAAATCTATGTGGTTTCCTTGCTCATGGCCTTGGGCTGCTGAGCTTTGTCAGAGAAAGCCATGGAAGTGAGCTGATTTCCTGCCATACAAATTTATGGTGCACAACCCCAGCAGAGCCCTTGGTGCTGTTTGACAATCTGTCTAGTCTATTCAATGACTCTGTCTCCATCCCCCACAGTGACAGTTCTGCTCATATTCATTTCTCTTCACATTCCCCACCATCCATCTCACATCCACATGTAAGAACAAATGACCACTTCCTCTCCCTCACTGAGGCCATACAGCCTGAACTCACCTCATCTACTCTCCTTAATTGCTCAAAACTTTTAAATACCACCTATTTTCTTTTTTCTCTTCTTACAGAAAAAAGAGGTCGTCTTATTCTTGATTAACATGAATTCCCTTTCACTATTGCCTCTATCATCCTTTCCATTACTTTCAGAAACTTCTTCTGAGTAATCATTGTTTTCCCCCCCTCCCCTCACAATCCAAGAAATTCAGATTTTCCTTTTCCATTGGTTTCTTCTCATTTTTCTGGAAATAAAGTCAGGACTTCCCAATTCTAAAACAAACACGAACACAAAAACAAAACCCCAGCAACCCTATCTTTCTACTACGTCCAGATGCTATCTTTTCTTTTTCTTACTGCTAAGGTCTTTGAAGAGAAATTGTCTATATTAAACAACTCCACCTTTTCACCATCCATTCAGAATAAGTGAGCAATAATTACTCCCTGTAAAAACCTCCAGTGAAAGGGAACCCACTGCCTCCCAGAGTCATCCATTAACAGAGCAAGCAGAATTTACCTGATTCTTCTATAAGGGAATCCTTCAAATATCTTCCAATTGATATTATGTCCAACTAAGTCTTCTCTTCTCCAAGATAAATATTCTAAATGTCTCCAAATTATCCCCACATGATATAGTTTTAAGCCTTGTGACTGTCCTATTAAGCCTTCTCTGGACACAATTTATCTGGCAAATATCCAGAGGAATTCTTACCAAGGCAGAAGAAAGAAGCATTATCACTATTTCTCAATGTGGACATTGTTTCTCTTGGTGTCTCCTAAAATTCCTTCTGCTTTTTTGGGGGGGTTACAATGGCATATATCAAGCTTTTTAACCACAAGAACACTCCATTATTTTTCAAATTGCTTTTGAGTTTCATCTCCTCAGTCTTGTATTTGTGAAGTTGCTTTTTTGAATCCAGGTGTAGGATTTTATATTTATTCTATCCAATCACCCATCAGGACACTAGGGCCTGCCCAGTATGAGTACCTAGGTATATGTCCTATTGTTAGTCTCTTTTTCCCATCAGGAATAGTGACCTTTTGGGCTATAATGCCAAAGTTCTTTCTTTCTTTACTCCTGCCTCATTCTAGATCTTACATTGGGTATAATAATAATAATAATAATAATAATAATATATATACACACATACATATATACATATATTATATTTTAATAATATAATATATCCATATAAGTATGTATATATATATATATATATATATATATATACATATAAATACAAATACACTTAATTACTATAAGCCACCAGGCAGCATGATATCATGGATAGTAGACCAACTCTGGAGCTAGGAAAAACTGGGTCCAAGTTTTGCCTCTGGGAATGTGGGGACCTTGGCAAATCATTTAAACTTTCAATGTTCTAGGCAACTTTCTAAGACAATGGTTTGAAGAGCTATTTTGATCTGTATTGGTAGAGGGAGTTGAATTATCTGGGAGATTCCTAACCTAATGATCCAGACCCAACCCCTTGCCTATAATTACTGGAATAGGTATAGCAATCTATGGCCCAAGGGTCCTACTCACTATTCCTGTGACTGCCTAAATTAAAAGTCTCTTTCCTGAAGACTTTCCATTGTTTTATATATCTATTTCAATGTGAGCTCCTACAGAATAGAGCCTGTTTCACTTCTATATTTATATCTCCTAGAATCTAGCACAGGACCTAGGCACATGGAAATAAATTTTCTCTCATTGACTGATTATCTTATAAAAGGTCACTTTTATTAGGTTAAGCCCAAGTATTTCAGCCTATCAAGGTCTCTCCAGTTTCTAAATTTGCCATCCAATATACTATCCACCTCTCAGTCTATGGTCAACTACAGAGGGAATACACATAATATAACTAAGCCTTCTTTTTCTTCTCATGGTTATATATTGAAATAGATTTTCATTAATACTGAATAGTATAATGCACCAATTTCCCAACATGTTTTCCTTTCTCATCATTTTTTCTCTTGTCTTTTCTTCAATCAAATTTATCTTTCTTCTTTTTAACTCTGCTCATGACAGTTCTAGTCTCAATCATCTTCAGTTGCTTCTGAGTAAACTTTGCCTGGTTCTTGAAATCCCCTTCAACTTAAGGAATCCCTGCCTTTTCAGCTTTAGCTCAATACCCTCTTTTAACCTCTCTATATATTGAGATAGCTTAGTGAAAAAAGTAGATAGAGCACTGGACTTGGATTCAATAAGATCTGATTATCACCAGGCTTTCTCAGCCTTTGTTTCCTTATCTGTAAATTGAAGATTTATAAATTGAGATAGTAGCACCTTCCTCACAGAGTTGTTGTAATGCTCAAATGAGATACCTATGTAAAATACTCTGGAAATCTTAGAAACACTATGTAAATGAAAGAGATAAAGTTATTATTATAACTCATATATAATATACTATTATTACTTATATATAACTTACATATTATACATAATATATAAATTATATATTATACATGTGGAACATTTCTCTTCTCTTCTTCGTCTGTCTTTGTTTTTGTCCTTCCTTCTTTTTTGCTGAATTTATATCTATCTATCTAACTTCTAACTCAAAAGTTACCTTTACTTATCTCCTTTTACTTCAGACCTCTTTACTTTGTACCTCTTTTATTCTGTTAACATATATTTTTGGGGATTGTATACACACACATATTTGTTTCCTATTGTCTTACTAGACCATAAGCACAGATACCAAATGTCAACTGAAATACATTTGTCCTCTATGGACAGAGAAATAATACAAAGTAGATGTCTAATAAAACATTTGATGACAACTTAAAATTAATCTTGGTTCTTTCACTGGATCTACCTTGGGAAAGTAACCACTTTTCTGAACTTTGGACTACTCAATTGTGAAATGAGTTCCTTTCCATACCTTCATTTAAGTATGTAGCTGATACATCTCTTCACACAAGTGTACTACTCTTAACTTCTCCATCATCCTCCTACATTGGATATTTCCTCCCGCTCTGTTTTCCATTTCCTCTTTGTGTCTTTTCTTCTCTAGATTATAAACTCCTTGAGGACAAAGACTGTTTTTTTCTTTTCATTTTTTTCATCCCTAGTGCTTAGTACAGTGCCTGGCACATAACAGGCATTTACTAAATGCTTACTGACTAACCAGATCATATGTAAGATGCCTTCCAGCTCTGAAATCATATGAACATTACTATTTTCCAACATTAAATCTCTCCTTTAATTCTGTGTAAAACTTACATAAATAACATTCATTAGCAAGCAAACAAATGCAAATTAAATGAAAGCTGATAGAGATGGTTTAAAATTGGAAAATCTAATTCTTTGGGATGCATTAAAAACTTGAAAAAATAAACAAAACTCCATTGAAACTGTTTCCTGAAGAATTATTTCCAAACTGCAAATTAAAAAAGCAATATAAGAAAACAAATATCAAAACTCTCAGACTGATCATA
The DNA here is from genome assembly GCF_902635505.1 of Sarcophilus harrisii. Lineage (NCBI taxonomy): Eukaryota > Metazoa > Chordata > Mammalia > Dasyuromorphia > Dasyuridae > Sarcophilus > Sarcophilus harrisii. Next base: position 66,988,876 of record NC_045431.1, read on the forward strand.
GTTGAATGATATCTTTGATCCACAGACTTTCATCTTTTTTCTCAAATGAATTTTATACTTCTGATCACCCATGGCAAAAACTTGAAAGGTAATTTAAAAAATACATAAAAAGAAATCTCCTCTGACTCAGTTATTATAAATACAGGCTACAGGACTTGGTGGTAAGGAAAGATGGTAGAATTATAATGGATGAATTCTTTTGTAATTTTGTATTATTTTAAGAGCCATGAATGTATTATTTAATGATGTCCAGATTTCTTTTGATAGTATAAACCTGGTTTCTGAAAAGAGAATCATACACAGAATCATAGGATTGCAATACTGAAGATTTCAGGGCCATCTGTTCCAACCTGAATTTAACTAAGCACACCTCGTATAATAATACTGGGAATAAATGGTCATGTAGCCCTTGCTTGGAACCATTAAATGAGGCTTCAGTCTCCTAAGACCATCCTAATTCATGTTGGCACTATTCAAATTATTAGCAATTTCTAGCTTATATGCAACTTAAATCTCCTTTTGTTTCTCTCTTTCCCTCCCTCCCTCCTTCCCTTTGTCTCTCCCTCTCCCTTTCCCTCTCTCTCTCTCTCTTTATATATATATATATATATACACACACACATACATGCATATCTATTTACACATATCTAATTTAAAGCAGTAACAAATATGATCCATTTTCTCATTACATCTCTTTGTTTTCTTCTGTACACTTAAGAAAAATTTACTAGTACTCTTTTGGGGGTTTATCTATCACTGCCCTCTAACCTATTGTCCTCCTCTATTCCTTCCTTGTACTAAAGTCTTTAAAAACTTCCTTGTTCTTTCAACTGATTTTCAAGTGGAATGGTCTCTTAACATCTCAGCATCCTGATTACCCTCCTTTGTGTTCACTTAAGCCATAAATGTGCAAGATATATTATATTGTTTTGTATTAAATGGATGTACACTCACAAAATTTTATTTTTTAAAGGTTATTGACTCCTTAATCACAAAGGACATTATTTTTATTCATCTAACTTATGAACTTTAAACAACTCAAGTAATATAAAATCCATTCTGCAAAACAGAAGGAGTATATCACTTTATAAATTTAAAACATAAAGCCATTTAAAAAACACATTAGAATATGTTGGGGGATATCTGGTCATCAATGTCCTCTCAAAATTGTGATATCCAGAACTAAACACATTAATATAGATGTGGTTTGATCAGGGCAATATATGACAAGACTAATAGTTCCTTTTGTCTGGATATTTAGACTCATTACAATTACTTCACTAAGAAAGTTTTTTCTATTATAGATCCTATATCTTTTTTAGCATGAAGTGCACAAGTTTAGTCATTTCTCCTTTATATTCCTCAACACAAAATAATCATTTCTCAAAGGATTAAAAAAGTGACACAGAGAGTCACTTTGAAGAGGAAGATTGCCTCCCAAAAAGGAAAAAGAGAAAGGTAAGGATTAGGGAAAACTGATATAGTTATAATACATTTGGTTCTTGTCTTTGTGTCCTAAGATGGTACTTGTGTCGTATTTCTGCATGATCCTATAATATCAACAGTTCCAAGAAAGATGATAAGTCTCTTAAGATTCTCATACCTCTTATTCTTGCTCAACCATTTAACACAGGAATCAAAAGCAAAAGATATAGCCCTAAATGACATCCAAATAGTTATGTGAAAGAAAAGGATAACAATGAGAAAAAAATACCAAGATGTTTTTGTTGATGTTAATGTAATCTTTGGAGGAAAATTTTTAATTTTTCAAGTGTTCACTAAGAAAATAAAGTAAAATTAATGGCCTTAAGAATATATTTTTTTCAAAAAAATAGAGAATTATTGAATAAAAATAGAAAAAACTTGACAACTAGAGCAGAAGTAGATAAACTATAAAATAAATACAATAAAAATAAATAAATATTGGGGGGAAGACTAACAAAAACGAATATACCTTTAGCTAACTTTTTAAAAAGAAAAAAATGTAAATTGTCCAAATAAAAGATGAACAAGGTAAATTCATAATACAGCTAATTTACAAGTTATCAGAACCTACATTAGCCAGAAATACATGTTTGATGGAAATTATTTTCTATAAAAATATAAAGTATGCAGAAATTAAAATCTTAAATCACCTCACAAAGTAAAAATGAACCATCCAAATTTGGGATTAGGGAATCAGCAAGATAGTTTATAGGGTGAATTAAATTAGACATTTAAAATAATTAGTATCCATTGAATTGTCCTCAATAACTGATAAAATAATGATTAAAATAATAAAATAACACTCTTTTTATGTGTCAAGGGACACATAATAGCTAAATCAGGAAAAATAAAGCAGAATAGGAGAATTATATGCCAATCTCACTAATGCATATTAAGACAAACATTTTAAATAAAACTATACCATAACATATTTGGATATTGACATAGCCAAAATAAAATATTCACTGTGACAAAATTAGATTTAAACCATGGAAGCAAGAATAACAACATCAGAATAACAATTTTTTTTAGCATAGTATTCACATTAAAACCAAAAACAATGGGAAAAAAACATATCTAGATTTTCAGAAAAGTTTACTTTAGTATAACATTAATTTGTGCTAAATTCCTCAAAATATGTGAAAAAAGGTAATTTTAATATAAAATATATAGATATGTATAAGTTACGGCACTAGATACAACATCTAGAGAAACATGAGAAGCATTCACAATAAATATGAGTAAAACAAGACTATGCCAATTTGGCCCACTATTTGACAGTTATAGAAATGGTAGTAAAAACAATGAAAGAAATATATGAAAGGTATAACAATCAGAAAAGAGACAAAATGAGCCTTATTTGCAGATGGAATGATGATTTATTTAGAAAATCTCAGAGAATTATCAAAGAAACTAAGTGAAATAATTATTTCAGTAAAGTGGCTGAATATAACCTAATTCTTTTTTTTAAATCATCATTTCAGTGTAACAATGGTAAAAACAAAGAGGAAATAAAAGAAAGAGAAATCTGACTTAAAATATCTTCAAAATGAACAAAATACTAGAAGTCAATCTGTCAAGATGCACTTTAGAATTGTAAATAGTATTACAAAATATCCCTTTAAAGACATATAATTGGAGGTATAGCCATTACTTATGGTTGGGCAAAAACATATTGAGAAACAAAGAGGATTGCATTAATGGAATTGAGCAACCCAGAGAAACATGAAAATAATTGTATGAATTGATGCAGAATGAAGTAAGCTGAACAGGAAAAAAGAAATGCAAAGTGACTATAACAATATTACAAAAAGGATAAAAAATATGCCTAAATGCTGTATGATTATAATGATCAAATTCTTATTTTCAGAAAAGAGATGAGATGTTATGGTCCACCTCTCTGCCATACTTTTAAAACTGTAAGCCTTTTCATTCACTCTGCAGATGAATTTCTTGTTCTATTTCCCTAGTAAGAATGTGATCTCTGTGAAACCAGGCGAAGCCTGTTTTTTCTCATGTAGCATAATGTTTGGCACATAATAGGAACATAATATATACTATTCATTCATTCTTATAAAATGTTGCCTAAAATGTTACAGCCTCTTTCAAATGAGTCAGTTTTAATTTTACTGTGTCCATTCCTCCTTCCCTTCTCTCCCTCCTTCCTTCCTTCCTTTTCTTTTTCCTTTTTTCCCCCTTACCTTTGCTTTCCTTCCTCCCTCCCTCCCTTCCTCCTTTCTTTCTTTTTCTCTAACAAGAAAAGGCTCAGTGGCGAAGGGAAAAGCAATATATTTGGAAATGGTTGGTGAAAAAATAAAGAGAATGAATGAGAGTGAAGATTCTGTGAATAAATGACAAATTAAGAGCTACTTAGAAGCACATCTTTCTTTTCAATGCACATCTTTATGTTATGGTACAAAGGTTATTAAATTGGGCATCAGAGGACCTATGTTCAGATCACAAATGTTATTTTTTAGCTATCTGGTCATCTTGGATCAATGTAGTATCATTGTTCCAGTTTAATTTCCTCAACTCAACAGTGAGGAGCTTACCTAACTAATCTTCCTAGTTTTAAATCCTGTGATCTATTCTTACATTAAAAAAAAAAAAGATCTTATATCTTTGTAGACCCTTCTCACCTACCACTTTGTCATTATTTCCTTAAAAAATTTGAGCACCTTGAAGGGAGAGGCTCTTCCATCTACCTTGTCTATTCTTCCCGATGCCCATCTCTGTGTTTGACCCTCAGGTATGCTGTAAATTCTGAAGGAGTTGAGTTCAAATCAGAGAGTTCTCTTTGTTTTCAGGAGCCGTGACAATCTTCATTGAGATGTTTATTCCAAAACTGCTCATAAAGTAGCTTCAATCTCATCATCTGAACATTGCACACCTGTTAATAATCATCATCTACACCTTCAAAGTATATACTCAAATGTGTTAAAAGTCTTTGAAGAACCGATTTGCGTAGAAACAAAGTTGAAAGTGAAATCTGAGAATACCTCTAAGTGTGGATATTATAAATAATGTAAACAGAAAAAACTCTCAGTGAAGTTAGAATATGAAGTCCCATCCTCTCCTCACCATGGCAACCAGAGGAGGGGGAAGAATATTTAAACTGATGAGAAAATGAACATTGTTCCATCCATTTTCATTCTTTAATTTAGACTTGGAGACAAAGAAGTAGTCAAAGATTTCCCACACGGTAAATTTCTTTTTGCTATTAAAAATTAATATTAAGTGTTGAGGGCAAATAGCCAATTATAATTAAAATCTAAATGCAAAGCATTCTAAGTCATTTGAGTGTATGGATATGCAGGCATAGCTGCTCTAAAAGAAAGTTTTGTTTTGGGATTCAGTAAGTGCTGGAAGAAATTCCAAAAGGAAGTCACCTCAGTCAGACTATTGAACTACCTTATGCTATTTTGTCAAAGAAATATCAATAGCAGTTCAAAAGGCCTTTGAAGTCATCTGGACCAGTAGCTTCATGGTCCCCCAAATCCATCCCACCTTTCAAACTTTTCTCTTTTCTTTCTCAAGGGCACTATTATCTTTCCAATCACCCAGATTCACAACCTCAGCATTATCCCTGACACCTCACTCTCCCTTATCTCATATATAAAACCAGTTATCGAATCTTGTCATTTCTCTCTCTTCAATATCACTCAAATCTGTCCCTTTTTTCCTACTGACATGTCTACCGACCTAATTCAGGCTTCCATCACTCCTTGCCCGGACTATTGCAAAAGGCTCCTAATTGGTCTCCCTGCTTCAAGTCCGTTTCATCTCCTATCCATCCTTCACCCAAATGCCAAATTGATTTTCCAAAAGTGCAGGTTTGGCCATATCATTCCTCAACTCAATAAAGTCCAATAGCTCCCTAATGCCTTTAGGATCCAATATAAGCACTCCTTTTGGCTTTCTAATTTTATTATACATTATTCTTTTTCCTGCATCCTAATGTCCAGTCAAACTGACCTTCTTTCTGTTTACTCTCATGACACTCCATCTTCTGTCACTATATCTCATCTCTATCTTTTAGAATCTCTTATTTTCTTCAGAACTATGCTTAAATAACATTTTTTATGTCAGGTCTTTCTCAATCCCTCCAGTTTTTCTTCCCTTTGCCCTTCAAATTTATTTTGCATATGCTTGTTTTTGTATAGTTTTTCTCTCTAGAAACAACATAAACCCCCTCAAAAATGGGTATTATTTGATTTGAGGCTTTTTATTCCCAGCACTTTGCATGGTGACTTTCACATAAAAGGGGGTAATAAATGTTTGATGACTAAGTTTGTTGCCCAAGTTAATTCCAGTAGCAAGTAGAGAAACCAGCAGTCAAAACTCATAAAGATCATACTTTGAATTCAGTGTTTTGCCATTGAAAAACATTGCCTCAATCAATCAATCAACCCTTTTAAAGAGTCTATGTTCCATACTTTGTGCTAAGCATCTCACTGAAAAAAATTTTTGTATTCAATACTCAATTCTCTTTAGATAGTTCTGAAGATTTTTCTGCTTGCAAGTTCCCAGTCCCAAATATGCTCCCCTTACTCTCAGCAGATGTTGTACTTCTTAATTTACGGAGAATATCAAAATCACTATATAAGCTTGCTAAATTCCTTTCTACTCCACACTTTAAAATTTCTTTGTTTCTACCTATATTTTTCTTCTTCCTTATAACCTCAGAAGAAGTTTTCTTCCTACTTATCAATTCTAACCTCCTGTGTTTATGTTCTGATTCCATTCATCTTCCTCTCTATTCATTTCCTTACCCTCACTTCTCATCATAAATCTTTAATTCATTATTCCTTCTCTTTAGACTTCAATTATTTCTCTCTTCTATAGCTCACTATCCTTTTCTGACAAATATATAATTTCATCTATGCTAAGAAAACATTCCCATTACCCTTCTGCATCTTGAACTACCTCTATTCTATTGCTCAGAAGATGGAAAGGGTAGTTACACCCTTTGAAAACGCCTGTAAAAGTAAGCCAAAAGGCCTATTTCTTATTTTATTTGAAGAGCGAAATTCTTTTGGGAGTGTAGTTGCCAGTTTAGTGGCCTTAAATTGTTTGACTTCCAAGGAGAGCATAAACCATAGGGTAGAAGTATAAACCTGGGAAAGATTATCTAAGGCCCTGTAGGAGACAGGGTAGACAGAATGGCAGTATTACATCCATTGTTACCCTAGAATTTAATTTCCTTTTGATGGGAGTCAATAGACTATTTATAGATTTTCTGTATCTATTCATGAGTTTCTGTAAAATCTTTGCATCTTTGATTTTTCTGCAGTGTTAAAAGAAGAATGTCCTTTACCAAATATATATTTGTTACCTTAAGTACTTGTATGGCAGCTAGAGACCTCATCACTTGTGTTTGTGGAAATACAGATATGAATCTATTTGGAAATTTCCTAGAGTAAACTCCAAATGTTACTTTATAAATCGAAAGAAATTTCAACTCTTTGGAATCAACACCTAATAATAAATCTCATTTTTATGAGTCCCAGAATGTTAGTGGAGGGTTAAATGGAAAATGCCCATTTTATTTTATTATTGTTTATTTACAATGACAATATACAGATTATAATTGTCTCATTAACCACTTTATTAGGTTTATCAAGAGCTAAGTGCTTTGTAAACTTTGAAGCAGTATATAAATGGGAATTATTACATATGTTATGCTGGTGTTCTGAGAACTAAACGAGATTCCTCTTCCAGAAAGACTTTGTTGATTCCCCTTGTTCTGAATAAATTTCCTCTTAACAATGACAAAATACTTTTTGTAGCTCTTATTTGTGGATCACAGTTTGCCTTACATTTGATAAAGCATCTTGAATAATGCCTGATTTTGCAGTTATTTAATGTTTGAAATGCTTTATATTTATCATCTCATTTGACACTCATGATAACCCTCAAAGTAGCACCATTACTGTGCCCATTAAATAGATGAAGAAATTGAGGTTGAAAAAGGCTGAAGGACTTGTTCATAAAGAAACCCCCATATGATCACACAGAATGTATTAAAGTGAAATTAGAAACTAAAACTTCTCAAATTCATGTACACAGCACATTGTGTTTCTTAATCATAAGAGGTACTTCTTAAAACTATAGCAGGGTCAATAAATTTTTGTTGACTGTAAAAACTTCTTCTAATGGGGAAAAAAAAGTTCAGGCTAAACAAGACAGTACTTCATGATGATAAACAGATTGTAACTCCAGCTTCTATTCTAAAACAACACATGATTTCTGTACTTTATAAAAGCTTAATTTCTTCTCCCTGGACACATTTTCACATACAAGGACTTTCTACTGTATCTGGGTGAATTCCAAATCAATATTTGGGTCAGTGCTGCTGAATTTCTTACAGTGTCAGTTGCCATGTGATGGTAAGAGAAAAAGCTGAATGATATCAAGATAAAGTGACTTTTTTTTTCTTTTCATGGATTCATACATTTCACAAGTCATAAGATTTTAGTCAGAAGAAATTTTAAGAGTTATTTATGCTCATCCTCCTTTTGCCCCCAACTCATTTTATAGATGAAAAGATTTGTCTCCAAAGTTACACAATTAAAATGTATCATAATCCTAGATGTAGAAGAAATCCCAGGAGACATTTACTACAACATTTTCATTTATAAGGTGAAGAAACTGAGGGAAATTCAGTGAGTTGTGTAAGGTAACAGATAAGAAGGGATATTTAAAATTTGAATCCAGGTATTCTAACTAAAACAATACAGGATTCTAATTCACTGAATTATAATGTGAACAAAAATAATCATTGCTCCATCAAATGGCGTGGGGTGTTGGGGGGGGAAAGGCTATATTTTACCTATTTCATGCATTCCTTCATTTGGCACCTGATTGCACTCCTTTGGACTGCATCAGAATCTCCTAATCCTATGAGACTTGAAACCATCAACTTTGAAACTCCCACCATCTAAATACTCTAGGTCTTTGACCTCCTTCTGAATGGAGAGGTTATAGGGTCGACAATGGTGGGAACTTTCTCTATGCTCTATTTAAGGAGGATACCAAGGGCCACAATATCCTCATTTTCCAGCCAGTTGTGTTATTCTGGACTTCATTTCATCTCCCTGGTATCACCCCCCCCCTCCCCTTTTCAGCTTTTTCTCCAGTTCCTCTCCCTCAATGGGAACAGGAACTGTCTTTTTTCTTTCTTTATAAATCCAGCATTTACACAATGTCTGACATATTTTTGTTGTTGTTATTGAAAATGAGTCATTATTTGACTCTTTATGAACCCATTGGGGTTTTCCTTGGCAAAGAGACTAGAATGATTTGCCATTTTCTTTTGTGGGTCATTTTTCATCCTACAGATCAGGAAACTGAGGCAAACAGGGTTAAATGACTTGCACAGAGTCATATAGCTAGTAAGTGTCTGAAACCAGATTTGAATCCTAGAAGAGAAGTCATCCTGCTAGATCTAGCAATCTATACATTGTACCACCTAGCTGCCCACCTGGCACATAGGAGGTACTTAGAAAATGTTTATTGATTTATTGACCTCTAGGCTTTGTGCACTTAAAGCAAGTATCTCATATCATTATAGTTTTCATAATGTGCTTGAGATGATATCAAATTTTGTAATGGTTTTAATTTTTAAGTGTCTTTATCCATCCCTATTATTTCATATAATATATATTTTCTTCCTCTCCATATTTATCCCTAATGCATATTTATAGTCAGTCTACTGCAGGTTAGAAACACTAACTGTATATGGGATATCTAATATAACTATTTGATATAAACATCTTTCTGATAAACTCTCATTTGGATTTATAGTTACTCCTTCTCTTTTACTTTTTATGTTTAGCAGAACCACAACAAACATGCAAGATATGGTCAAGAAGACCTCCAAAAGAGGTCAGAATAGCTTGACAAATCTTCCTATAAATCAGTAGCTCTGTCTCAGAAAGTCAATAAAGATAATGATCTTCTCTTCTACCGCCCCTCCCATTCTATGCTCTTTTTGTTCAAATATTCAAGAAGGTGCATACTTACACTCAGGAGGCATTTTTTCAGTAAACAACTGGCAATATTCCTTGAGGAGTCCAAAGTTTTCCTGATTAATGCTTTCTTGCAGAGAGACATCTCCAAATCTTCAAAGAGAAGGATAATGAAGGCAATGAGAAAAAACAAACTATGATTCTAAAACTTCCTAAGAAGAGAATCTTTCTTTTTAAAGTATTCTCCAAACAACAGATACTTCAATTCACCCCAACTTTTCATTTTTTTCCAGTTGCTAAATCTCCCTACCCTTCCTTACAACCAGAAAGTAACCTGATCTTCCTCTTAGAAGAAAGAGCACTGAGTGTGAAGCTCTTTATTCCCTTTTCCTCAAAATATCAGGGTATCTTGGATTGCCTTTTATTTTTTCTCTTCTGTGTTGGAAATGGGAAGAATCCCTAGAGTACCTTGTCAAATGTCTGTGTTTTCCATCTCTTAACACAAACACTTGTTCCTGATTGAACTTCCCAAAAAATCTAGACTTTGCTTTTGTCACATCATTCTATTTGGTTAGAGTCTCTGGACATCACAGGAATTCTACCATACCTATGTAGACTCTGTGCGTAGTTAATTTCCCCTAATTTGATCTAGAACTTTGGGCTATGACACTGTTTTTGTCCTTTTGATCCACTGATCTTTTATGAAATACGATTTTGTGCTTTTGATTTAGGAATTTGAAAACCATTAATCAATCAGTTAATTAATTAACTATTAAGGCTTTTCTTTTCTTAAACCTATTTTTCAGGAGGAAAAAAAAAGTTCTACAAGCTTTCAAAAGTCCTTATTATTTCCTTATATCAAGGAGTCATCTTGGACTCTTCTTTCCCCTCTAATAAGTTGCCAATTTTTTTAAAAAAGAAATCATATTTTGGCAGAAACTAGGCATTGATCCATACTTAACACTGTACACCAAGATAAGGTCAAAACGGGTTTATGACCTAGGCATAAAGAATGAAATTATTAATAAATTCGAGGAACACAGGATAGTTTACCTCTCAGACCTGTAGAAGGGGAAGGAATTTATGACCAAAGAAGAACTAGAGATCATTACTGATCACAAAATAGAAAATTTCGACTATACCAAACTGAAAAGTTTTTGTACAAACAAAACTAATGCAGACAAGATTAGAAGGAAAGCAATAAACTGGGAAAATATTTTTACAGTCAAAGGTTCTCATAAAGGCCTCATTTCCAAAATATGTAGAGAATTAACTCTAATTTATAAAAAATCAAGCCATTCTCCAATTGAAAAATGGTCAAAGGATATGAACAGACAATTCTCAGATGAAGAAATTGAAACTATTTCTAGTCATATGAAAAGATGCTCCAAGTCATTATTAATCAGAGAAATGCAAATTAAGACAACTCTAAGAGGCCACTACACACCTGTCAGATTGGCTAAGATGACAGGAAAAAATAATGATGATTGTTGGAGGGGATGTGGGAAAACTGGGGACACTGATGCATTGTTGGTGGAGTTGTGAATGAATCCAACCAATCTGGAGAGTAGTTTGGAATTATGCTCAAAAAGTTATCAAACTGTGCATACCCTTTGATCCAACAGTGTTACTACTGGGCTTATATCCCAAAGAGATCATAAAGAAGGGAAAGGGACCTGTATGTGCACGAATGTTTGTGGCAGCCCTTTTTGTAGTGGCTAGAAACTGGAAACTGAGTGGATGCCCATCAGTTGGAGAATGGCTGAATAAATTGTGTACATGAATATTATGGAATATTATTGTTCTGTAAGAAATGACCAACAGGATGATTTCAGAAAGGTCTGGAGAGACTTACACGAACTGATGCTGAATGAAATGAGCAGATCCAGGAGATCATTACATACTTCAACAACAATACTATATGATGACCAGTTCTGATGGACCTGGCCATCCTCAGCAATGAGATCAACCAAATCATTTCCAATGGAGCAGTAATGAACTGAACCAGCTACGCCCAGAGAAAGAACTCTGGGAGATGACTAAAAACCATTACATTGAATTCCCAATCCCTATATTTATGCCCACCTGCATTTTTGATTTCCTTCACAAGCTAATTGTACAATATTTCAGAGTCTGATTTTTTTTGTACAGCAAAATAATGGTTTGGTCATGTATACTTATTGTTTATCTAATTTATATTTTAATATATTTAACATATACTGGTCATCCTGCCATCTGGGGGAGGGGGGAGGGGGTAAGAGGTGAAAAATTGGAACAAGAGGTTTGGCAATTGTTAATGCTGCTGTAAAGTTACCCATACATATAACCTGTAAATAAAAGGCTATTAAATTAAAAAAAAAGAAAAGAAAAGAAAAGAAATCATATTTTATTGGGGGGGTTGGGAGAAGGAAGAGGGAAGGGTACATTTATAAATGATTTTACAAACTCTATATCTGGTTGTTTCTTTTTTTTTGGGGGGGGGGTAAAGGGCAGGCTGGGTGGTGGTCTCCCTCTTGGGATCAGAACACACTATCTTTATTAGATAATTTAATAATATCACTTTAAAATCTTATCATTCCAAGAAGTTTTTGCTCATCCATGCCCCCAAAATGTAAACTTCTTATGCAAATCACATAAATGTTATGACAGCCAACTTGACAGTTATGTTTTTTAAAAATTAGAATGCCTTCTATCTATAAAAATTGTGCCTATGGCCTACTCTGCTTTAAATGTTCTAGATTTTGGAACAAACTGACTTGGTACAAGGCATTCAGTTGCCAAATGTTGTGAATTTAACTCCCACAATATATCTTACATCTTTCCCATCTTCTCACTCATCCAATTACCAAGCACTTGGCTTCTGATCCTTCTCACCTCTCAACTGGACTAATGCTTTAGTCTTTTAATTGGTCTCCTTGCAATTAGTCTGTCCCCTCTCCAATTCATTCTTCACATGATAACAAATTGACAATTTTAAAGCACAAATCTGATCATGTCATTCCCCCTCTGCTTCATGATTTCCAGTGTCTTCATTTTGCCTCAAGGATAAAAGGGAAATTACTACATTTGGTTTTTAAAGCTCTTTTCAATTGACTCCAGGTTACTTTTTCTGGCTTATTGCAGATTACTTTTCTTCATGAACATTCCAGGCAAATCAGTTTATAAGAATCATTGCATGTTTTCCTCCTTTTTTTAAGGTTATTCTCATTTTAGAAGATATTTCTTCACTTTCATCTTGTAGAATAACTTAAAGGTTATCCTAGAAAAAGCTTATACTGATTTCCTTAGTAGCTAATATTCACCCTTCATAGGTATTTTGTATCTTTTATCTACTGTGTATGTTTTTACAGAAAGATATGGACACATACATATATCTATCATCTATATCTCTACCTCCATCCATTCATATCTGTTCCCCTACCTGTTTCCCGTTCTCCTTTTCCTAATGTCTCCCCTCTCTCATATTCTATATACATGCTATTTTCCCCCAATAAAATATAAACTTGAGGCCTCAGGACATTCTGCTTTTTTGTCTTTGGGATCCCAACATTTTGCACAATTCTTGGCACATGCTTAAAAAATGATTTTTGAATAAATGTATATTACAAGGTATCAATACTTTCATTCTCTATGTGTCAAAGTATCACTTATAAAGTGAGGGTCAGAACTGGATGCCCTTCATTTTCTATAGATGTTCTGGATCATCTCTGTGGTGACCATTTCACTTTCATTACCATAGCCTGAAAGTGCATTAGTTTTCTTGGTTACCATATTACAATATGAATGCATAATGAGTTCCCATGAAGCTAAGAATCCTTAAGTCTTTTTTAAATAAGTTATTTTCAGGTTGCTCACATCCTACACAAGCATAGTTTATTTTGAAAACTAAGCAAGTGTTATATATTTGTTTTTATTAAATTTCATCTTTTCAGTGTGAGACCATCATTTTACTCAGTAGGTACTTTTATAGATTCTGATTCTATCATCTTATATATTTTTTCATTGAAAATTTGATGAACATTGTTATATTTTTATTCAAGACACTGATAAAACTGCCACATAGAATAGGGCACCATGTTATTCCTCTAGAAACATCCTTCCAAGAAGCCATTAATTCATTTATCAGCACTCTCTGGCGTTCACTCAACTACAAATAGACAAACCTAAGTATATTGTTATTCCATTTACTTTTCTCTATTTGGGAGTTATCTTTAATTCTTCCTTCTATCGTTCCCCCCCCAATTCAATCAGTAAATGAATGATTTCAACATTTCCTACAATTTTTGCCTCACATTCCTTCTATTCTCTGTCCATTTACCAATTCATTGTCAAATTTCCTTTCCTAAGGTGATACTTTACATCTTATTGATGGATTAATGATCAAAAACTTGCCAGAAATTTGCCATTTGATGATTTTCTTTTTTATTCATTTTACTTATGGTACCACTCTATATAGTACACAGATGGATTGACATGGAAATGTCTCGTTTTGCTATGATGCCAAAAGGCTACTTTTTTCCACAAAACATCTCATAGGACTTTTCTAATTAAACAAGTTGTTTATATTAGATTTGAAAGAAAGACACTTTTCTGACTCATTTGGGTGATTAAATTTTCTTTAAAATATCTTGCTACTATAATATTATGGTTACTTTCTTCTCCACAGGTGGTTATCTGTAACTGTTTCAAAGATAGCATCAAATATGTACATATTGTATTCAGAAAAAATTGTTTGCCTATTGAGGTACCTTGCCAGTTTAGTAGATAGAGAGCTGACTTGAGAATCAGAAAAACCTGTGATCAAGATACTCATTCCCTGTGTGACTGACAAAATTAGGTAATCTCTTTTCATTTTTTTTTTATCTTTAAATGATATGCTACTATATTATTGATAATATATTGCACCAGCTTTGAGTGGTGGTAGGACCCTGGACTTGAAGAGAGAAGCCATAATTTCAAATTCCAACTCTCCTAACATATTAACTATAATATAGTTAACTATAATTAACTATATATATATATATATATATATATATATATATATATATATCTAGGGCAAATAATTCTTCATTTTTTTGCCTCAGTTTCACTACAATAAGAGCAACTATTTCACAGGGTTGTTGGAAAGTTCACATAAGTTATTTATGAAATATTTTGTGAATCTTAAATCATTATCTAAGTGTTAGCTCCTGTTCTTGTTCTGATTTCATTTAGATATGTCAGAAACATTGTAGATAATGACTGGAAAAAAATATAGGATCATTGAATCTTCAATCTAAGACGTCATCTGATCCAATTCCCTCTTTTAAAGATATGGAAAATGAAACTGAGAGCAGTTAATATTTGCCTAAAATTGTCGTTTTTGCTTTTCCTTTGTTTTTTAAGAGAATCAATGACATCACAACTGATTTCTTGGTTTGCCCATAAATTGGATTTAAGTAAGACAGAGTTGCACAAAGTTGAAAGTCTCATTCTCTCTTCCCTAGTCATTAAAGTCCAGTGGCAGGACAAAAGTCAAGATAACTGGCAATGGCCCAGGATTCATCAGTTGACCCTGGTGACTCCCATGTTTGATAGAGGTCCAAAACTCCTGCTTCAGGTACCTTAATGGCCTTAGAACAAATTGTACACAGTCACCCGTTCTGCTAGGGAAGGTATTCACATTATTGGATTAACTTATTGACTATGGCTACTAAGCAAATTAGTGTCACAGTCAGAACTATAATTCATGTCTTTTTATTTATTTTCATTCTCTTTCCTTCCAAGTAATGGCCCTCCAACTTAGGCTCAGTGTACAAAGTGATAAAACATACACACACACACACACACACACACACACACACATACACACACACACACCCCCCTTTGAATCTAGCAAAGGAGAAGAGATAGGGGCACAGATATAAGGTATAAAATGATTAAATTTAGAGACAAAAGAGGTCTTGGGGAACATCTCATCCAACTCTATCGCTTTACAGATAAAGAATAGAGTCCCAGGGAGAGGAAATGATTTGTCCCAAATCAAAAAGCTGGTATATAGGAGAGTTTGTATTTGAAATAATGCCTTTATTATTTCCAAAGCCAGAGTTGGTACAATACATTACCTATAATCTAATAACATAATTACATTATATCATTACACAGCTGTGCAACTGGGCAGGTTAGATATTGACTTCTACATTTAAGAAGCTCAAGCTAGAACCAAACTCAATATATTGCACCATAAAACAATACTTAATATTGGACATGTCAGAAGTATGAAAAAAATCAGATTTTTTAGAGAAGAGTGTTCTAACTCAGAAACAGAATGGGAGAAAGGAAAAAATAATAAAGTATCTACTTACTATGTGGCTATCACAAGCAAGACTTCTTTAAGGAGGCAGAATTGGAGACCAAAATTTCCACAAAGTAATGATTCCTAGGAACATCCACTAAGCACAACAAATTTTCTTCCCTTGCTTTCCTCAGAAACTTTGCTTTTTCTTACATTTTACTTTCAACTCTGCTACTGTCCACTAAATCCAATGAATTACACTGATCTTTAGACCTTGCCTCTGACTCATATCTCATTTGTTCCACAACAGTTCTGTGTGGTGCTCATTTAGAGTTTACTCTAGATTTCATACTCTGATAACTACTTATGGCTCTACTTCTGATAGATAGCAATTCGTACCCATGTGCAATGCAAAGCAACCATCCCTTCTGCCAGCCTCATGTAATCCTTTCACTGACAATTCTGACTGATTGACATGAAAACCATTGTTATTTAAAAGCAACCATGGAAGGCCTTTTCTCAAACAAAACCAAAGTTAAGATAAAAATCACACAAAAGTGTGGCTGGTAATGCCTCAGCTTCATAGGAAAAACAAACAAACAAACAAACAATAGCTATTACAATAGAATGTCAGTTCTTTTGAAAATAAAGATTATTTTTTCCCTTTGTATTCACTGTGCCAGGAATAATGCCTTACTTCTAGAAGATGCTTAATAAATTCTTGTGGATATGAATTGAATTGACTAGCATGAAAAAATTTGAAAAAAGATGTTTAGGATAAGTAAAAGTCAGCATACATCATTATAGGGATTTTTTTTAACCTTTTCTGTGTCATGGGCCCCTTCTCAGGATTATGCTGTTAATAAAATAAAATTCACAGAATGACAAAGGAAATTGCTAATGTTGAAATACAATTATCAATTTATTTTTAAGTTCATAGACACAGAGGTAAGAATACCTGCCCTAAATGGTGCCTTCTATCCATTTTCATTCTGTCTTGACCATGTTCTACATTCGTGTGTGTGTGTATGTGTGTGTGTGAATCTTGTGTTGAAAACAAAAGTAGAAAAGAAATTGATTCCATGCCATCAATATACAGTTCTGACACTGACCTTACTGATCCCACTGAAATCTCGTGTGTGTGTATGTGTGTGTGTGTGTGTGTGTGTGTGTGTGTGTGTGTTAGACTGATTGTCACTATAAATCTGCCACAAAATCTGCCACTTATTCTTATCACAATTGACTCTTACTGGAATAATCTTTAATACTCTCAACTCTAACTTTTCTTTATAAAGCAATTGTCTGCCTCCCTTTTAAAGTCCTTTTAACTAAAAAATTGTCCTCTACGGATATGAAGGGCAAACACCTTTACTAAAAAGGGTTAGAGCATACTAATCAATGGCTGATGACAAGTAAAAGTTTTGTATGTTTTCTCTATTCTATTTCTGAAAATTAATTCAGTAATGACACTAAGTGCTGTGTCATAGATCTTAAGAAGCATAAAGGAGAAAGAATATGTTGCTAATAAGCCCAGATTTTATTTTGAACACATCAGAGAACTAATTAGGTTTAAGAAAAGCAATCCAAAATTCTAGATCTAAATTCAGCTATTATTGGCCAAACTTCTTATTTATTTTGGCTTTCTGTTAAAAATGTAATAGTTTGCTTATTTAAAAAATATGAACAGAAATTCTTTGTTATATAAACAAATCTAAAGGGTAGTTTGTTGTCTTGTAATCACAGTAAAAATAAACAAACAAAGGTATCTTTGTGGAGTTCAAGAACCACCAAAGAAGATCCTAAAACACACTACTGAGCATGGCTTTGGATACCATGGGAATCAAGGGCAAGATTTGTCATACAATTGGGGTAAGGGTAGGAAAATGAGAAAACCAGATTTGACACTGAAGCAAGCAGAATGTTCATTATTACTAAGTGAAAAGCTGGTGGAAATGACAGATAGTCTACATGTTCAAGATTGACAATTATAGGAGCATTAAGGATTCAAAGCTTAAAATAAGTGCACACTCATACACATGCACACACACACACATCAGGGAACATCCAAGGAACTGGGGGACCACTCTAAAGCTCTTCGAAGAGGTATATTACCATTTGATGCAATTAATATTAAAAACAACAATAGTATTAATAGCTAAAATTTATAATATATGCTTTATCATCTTACTTGATCCTGACAACAATCCTGGAAGGGAAATACTTTTATTAACAACTGTTTGCAGATGAGGAAACAGAGGCAAAAAGAGTGACTTGCCCAGGATCACAAAGCTGGTAACTTTAAACAGCAAGATCTATTAAACAGAATTATAAGGTACAAGGCAGGACTTGATGCTGCTAACCTTCTGTAGATTGGAAAAGCAGACAATGCATCACTTCCCTCTACCCCTTTGATTGAAGGGTGGAGTGATGAACTCTAAAACTTCCATTTAAAGAAGGAATTTAGCTCAAAACATTTCATTTCTGATAGATTCACTACTCTAGGATATTACTGGCTTCTCAACCATATCCTTGAGTCAAGTAATATCCCTTTCCACTAAATCAACTCCTTTTAACTTCTTTTTAATGTATTACCTTTCTGGATTATGTTATAAGCTCTTTGAGAGTAGGAACTCTCATATGTGTGTGTGTGTGTGTGTGTGTGTGTGTGTGTGTGTGTGTATAAATTCTCTCAAATGCTTAGTATAGTGCCTGGTACATAGTAATAGTGATTAATATTAATAAATAATTATTAATTATTGACTTTAGTTTGCACAGTGGTGGAAAATAATTATTTGACTACAGTGAAATAAAACACTTGATTTAGAAAAGATCAAAGAAAATGACCATTTGAGTGCTTATCATCAACACATTATTTACATTTATAGTTCATTCACATTAATCTTATTGAATTAGATTTTTAATTTGCAAAACAAGATGGCTCATTCAAATATATTTCAGTATAGCTACTCATATTTTCTTTGGTTTATCATATATTTGGGTTGAGCCTGGAACTAACTTCCTTAAATCTGATGTTTTCCCCTTGCTTGCCAAATTAGGATTGATAGAAGAAAAAATGTTGAGCCTGATTCCAACCAAGTCCCAGATGTTTGGACATCTGGGACTTTGCAGCACATCACAAAGAATTGGTAGCAGGAATTCCATTGTAAGCTTACCTCTCTGCCAAGGTTTGCTGTTCATTGATTCCAACATTAAAGAGGACTGGGTAGACATGTAATAGCTTCCCTTCTTTAATCTCTGGTGGCAGCAACTCAAACATCCTGGCTGGAAGTTTGACCTCTATTACATAATGTTCGCTGGAGCAAAATAAAGAAAAAACAAAAGGAGTTTCACATCCCGTATATTGTTAAGATTCTATGATAACAGGCAAGAAGCCTTTAGGAGCTCCTTCTTATTGGCTTATTGGAGGAAAAAGCTGATGGTTCTTACAAGTTTTACTCTGTCTGGTGGGCAAACCATTCATAGAAAAGAGGAAAACAAAAATGATCAACGGATAAGAGGATCCTGATTTAGAGATGGAACTGACCTTACAGGTCAATTCTAGTCTCATTCTTTCTTTGTTCCAAGTAGGAAAATGAGGCTTAATGAGGTGAGCTGAACTTCCCCATGTCACAGATGGAAAGAACCAATAACAACTCAACCAAATCAACAAACATATATAAATCAATAGGTACCTACTATGCGGTGGGTACTGTGTTAAACACTGAATAAAGTCAAAAGTTTTGTGTTTTTGAGATTAGTGGAGTAGGAGATTTTCATTAGCTATGAAAATGTAAGGAATTAATCTATATTTAAGGCAACCTATGCTGAAGTAGTCTAAGAATAAGCTAATGCTGAAGTTTTATTATGTGTCTGGGGGCAATAAAAGTCACAATCC
Organism: Sarcophilus harrisii; assembly: GCF_902635505.1. Lineage (NCBI taxonomy): Eukaryota > Metazoa > Chordata > Mammalia > Dasyuromorphia > Dasyuridae > Sarcophilus > Sarcophilus harrisii. Next base: position 67,008,500 of record NC_045431.1, read on the forward strand.
TAAAACAAACATGGAATTTCTTTGTCATATCGGTTCCTTTTTTTTTTTTTTTTTTTTCCTTAGTTCCTCTCACTAAAGCATGGACATAAAAATACTGTCCCGTGGAGCTATCTGTATGTGACCAGGGAGCTGTGTCCTATTGTCATTTTGAACAGCTATGAACTCAGTGATGAAGAGCAGTATCAGGATTTCTCTTACAGGTACCATTTATCACAATTGTCATTCTTTTTTTTAACTGGCCGTGGTAACAGAAAGCTGACTATTTGTCTTCCTCTTGGGAAGGAACATGGGAAAACGCCCAGCTGGCATTTATGAATAGTATTGAAATGTTTTCAAAATACTTTAAACACTAGATAATTACATACCATCCCCATTTCACAGGTAGGGAGACTAAGGCTTAAAGAGGCAAAGGGATACATAGATAGTGTCAGAACAAGGACTAAACCCAAGACCTCTACCCACTTAGCGATTTTGCCTCTCATCAATGACTTCATGTATATGTTATGTCCTTCAGATGAAAGCCATTGAGCTATTTGTCTTTGATTTACATGACTGAGTCAGAAACAAAAATGCTAGACATTGTCGAGCCCCTTCCTACACAAAACTTGCTTCAATTTCCCCTAGAAAGTTATTCTGTGAAGAATATAAAGATAACAATTTTTATTTGCACGAATCTCAGCACTTCGTGGGTTGGTACTGACTGGTAGCAATGTGTGAGGAAGACTTATTTCTGGGCTTTCCTCAGTTTTATTAAAAGAAATAGCAATGATTAAAAATAAAAGCTCCACATCATCATTCTGAATGAGATTCAAGGTTTCCCAGTGATCTTTGATTTGGCCTCTAGTTGCCTTTAATTAAGACAGCAATTCAGTTATCTTGCCTACTCAAAGAAATAGACTTTTTTTTTTAATGAAGACAAGTAGGGGATAATAGCTTCCTTTTATGCTGTGACATAGAATCTCATGTTAGTTTTCCCTCATCGAAAGGAAAGGAAATAAGAAGAGGGATTCTGAGGATTATTTCTCTCTTCCTTCTAGTCATAATGTTTCCAGGAACGTAGGTCAACTTTGAACCAGACTTCCTCCAGTGTCTTTACAGAAAGAGAAATTGATGGTCAACACAACAGCAGTGATTGAAATGATTTACAGAGCAATGCTTTTCTCCTCTTTGAGGAGTACTCTACAATACCATCATTTTTCTTAATTATTCCTGATTTTTTTGCCCATCATGCTCTGACCTTCTAGGCTATTTATTTCCAACCCTTCTCGGAAGGCTCACAATCTGGGAGTGAATTGTCTGGAATAATTAAGAAAAATGGAGGTATGTACCCCTGTTGGAGGAAATACATCTTTTTTTTTTTTTTTTCTAAAATGTTGCTGCTTTTAGCTGAATTTAATTTACAGTCATCTCAAGAATTATGACGCCATTAAGTAAACGATTCCTGCAAAAAGTGAAAACCCTTGGAGCTTTAGTTTAGTTCCTAATAAACGGGGGGAACAAAGAGCCACAGTCATGAAATCCTCTAAAATTCAGCATATGTCATAGAAGCATTGACGTATTCAGTACAATAGTAGATCAACAAATATTTACAATTATAGAATTTTGGATTCAAAAGATTGCTCAAGTATCCACAAATGAAAAGAATGCTTATTCTGCACATGAGGTCAGCTACCCTCTGCCAGTGGTATGCTTAAAGTAGGAAGGCAATTAGAAGCATGACTCTCATTCTTAGAGCCATCATTATGTCCTGAAAAACTCCTCATCCTGGAATCTCTATCCTTGGACTTCTTCCACTCAAAGTACTTTTTGCTGCTTTGATCTCTCCTTCTGCTTGGCTGACTCATCCCAGAACTTTTGTTTTAAGTAGCATGCTAAAGTCAGTCATTTCTTTATCCCTGCCCAGAGTGTAATTCTGCTCCTGGGCTTTTATTATGCCCTAATATGAGGTGCCTTTATTTTTTCTTGCCTAGCCCTTTAATTTTTATGTGATCTTTTATATGTTGTCTTCTACTACCCTATTAGAATATAAGCTTCCTAAGGGAAGAGACTGTATTTCTTGCACAGCACCTAGCCCATGAGAAGTGATTGCTGAGTGTTAATCACATTTTCTATTATGGAAATTTGCTTTTTAAACTTTTTTTTTGCATTTGAGTTTTGCTAGATGTTAATTTTAGCCATATAACTAATAGTATTTCACAACAGAGTGGTAGAAGCCCCAAAATGGGAGGGATGGAGCTTTTAAACTTCCATTTACATCTATTAGAGAGGTAGTAGCATGGGATAATTTATATAGAATTGAGCATGAAGTCTAGAACATACGGATTCAGATTCTTCTTGAGATGCTTATTGATGTGGCCCCTTACTTGACATCAATTTTCCCATCTATAAAATGATTAGGACTGGACTTGATGAAAGGTCCTTTCCAGAATTAAATCTTATGATACCATCAGCTTTTCTGAAAGAAAATAATCCTAGGGGTCCAGTAGGACTTAATGCTTAGGAAATAGTCACTACTTACCGCCTTCCCGTTATAACTGGCAAGAAATCATTGGATTTGGCTTCTGTTATTTTAAATGCTACTTTCCCCAAATCTGAAATGCCAACAGCCATGTCCTCCAGCATTCCAATTTCTTCACCTGCACAGGGAAAAGGCTTCTCATTACAAAGAAGTCATTTGACAAAAATGTCACCGGGGATTATCTGCCCATAGTGGAATTGGCTCCAGGCACTTGAGTGAATAACACTGAGTACCGTGATTCCATTTGAAAAGCTTTCCCTTGGACCTGATAGCTTTCAGGGCTGAAACAAGTATGGTTTTGTCAGACTCCAACAGTTAAAGTCCTCTTAGAGGGAAGGAAAGTGGCACATATTTACTTAGAAGCTGGAGGGAATTTTAACTAGGTTGTAAAAGAAAATGCCTCTTTGATGTTGGTAAGGCTGATATTTAATTTCCATCAATGACAATTCTGGCTAGATTAAAAACTACTGGTGCTGGAACCAAGCTGTCTTTTTGACCCCCACTGCCCTGATTGGTCAAGGAAAAAGACATGTGTGCCCTAATTAGCACATCTGAATGGATGGCAGTTGAGACAATTAAGTATTGAAAGTAAATGGCAATATAACCCTCCTATATTTAAAAATGACAAATTCAGGATTTCATATTATAATCCACTCTCATTATACTTTCAAAACAAACTAGAAAAATGAAGTCATCTGAGTTATGAAAGGTTTTATTGTAGCACAGACCTAGATGGGCAAAAACTACAGTAAATGCCGTGTGTTGTTCAGCTAAAGAATAAATTCCTAGTGTTTCATGTTGATCTTAAAAATCTTCTTGGGTAAACACTCATGTATCTAGTGATATGTTCATAAAGTTTACCAAAGGGAATAATACTTACTGTACGTGCTCAGTAGTCCCTCAAACTGTACAACCAAGCCCACCATGTGAAGCTGCTGGAGGAAATCAGGATCATTCAAACTTGAGTGTAATTTCATTACAAATCCACAGACCAATCCTGCAAGCTAAAAAAAAGGATGAGATAAATATACTTAAACGGAACTGTTTACTTAATTTTTAAATATTTCAAGATAATTAGGTCTTCATAGGTCTGAGTAGAAATAATTATAATATTCATATTAGTTAATGCAATTATTTAATTGGGATTTATACTACAATTTAAATAATTATACATGTACATCTATCTATACATACATATATATGCACATATATATCCACATACATAAATACACATATATTATATATATTTGCATATATGTGTACACACATGTACATGAATATTTATTAAAGGCAATCTTTGGGACAAGGAAGGAACCCATTAGGAGAGCATTTCTATAATGTCAGAACCACTAAAGACATCGCGATTATTTGCCTTTTTACTCCATTTTTCTAAGAACTGGCCAACTAGAGGTATGATAAGAGGAATTCTCAATTGTCTTTTGCCCACCACTGAATAGTAGAGTGCGCCCTGTATCCAGTATCAGAGCACTTAGATGTGAATCTGACTCAGTTTTTTTCTTTGCCTATGTTCTTGAGTATATTAATTACTCCACATATCTGGACATCAGTATTCTCATCTGGACTGCAAGGGGGCTTGACTACATGAATGATATGACAAGTACCTTCTAGCTTAGGATTTATGATCCTCTGGTCCTTTCTGGTCCAATGTTAAAACCATTGGGTAAAAGATAAAGTGAAGGAGGGTGGATTAATCAAGGGCTTTTTAAAATTTCAATGACTTCTCTCTTCCTCAAGAACTTAGAATCTAGTTTAAGATTATAAGAAAGTATGGGGAAGTGTAAAGGAAGGGAATTTTTTTCCCCCTCTTCTATTACTAATGGAGCTTAAATCCAGCGAGATCTAACTTCAGTAATGAATTTTCACAGGCTGACAGGTCGCCATAATTGAGCAACCTCTTGGGTGCATATTCATAGATGCACATACTTATAAATATAAAGAGTAGCAGTGTTTCATAGAGAATAGAGCCTGGGGGCCTGGGATCCTGAATTCAAATCCTGGCTCTGACGAATACTATTTATATCATCATGGATCTATCATTTAACTCTCCCTTGGGCAAATCTCAAAATCTTTTAAGTTACAGATCAGTTGCCAGTTTGTATCCATGCATGAAATTTCTACACTAAGAGTTCCCTGGAAAAATGACAACAAAAATGCACAAAAATAACCTTAATTAATTAATATGGAATCTTTTGGTTTTGTCATATAAATTAAGCTGGTGCAATAAATGAGTGGTATTCAATATTTTATTTTTTATGGTTTTTTATGTTATTTTATGTTATAATGTGAGGAGGCTTCTGCCTTTTATAGAAATAGAGCTCTCTCATTTGGAAAGAGAAGAGATTTCCCACATTTCTCCTGTCCAGCTTGTGTGCACACAATAATGCAATTCCCATCAACAAATCTGCAATTTAGTCATCTGAGGGTTAAATTAAAAAAAAAAAAAAAGGAGTTTCTGTCTGATGTGAATTGCAGATACCCTTTCTGAGGATTGCTCTGTTTGCAATGGACTGGAAAGAAACAAAGATGTAGTTTCTTCTTTCTGGGTCAGAGATTGTGTGTGTGTGTGTGTGTGTGTGTGTGTGTGTGTGTGTGTGATGGATTTCTTCGGCAGGTTGAATCCAATGGACAACTTAGACGAATTTTATTTTTATAGCTAAAAGAAATGCTGCATTTTATTAGTTTTAAATTTTAATTAATTTATTTTTAATTCCACTTTATTTGCCTCTTTCTCCCATATCCCCCCACCTATTGAAAAAATAAGAAACATGATATCTATTTTATGTATGTAAAGTCTTACAAAATAAACTTCTGCATTAGTCATGTTTCAAAGGAAAAAAAATACAGTCTGAGTCCTTTTTCTGTCTATAGGTGGATAGCATTTTTCATGATGAGTCTTTTGGAGTCATGGTAAATTCTTGTACTAATCAATTACTCAGTATTTCATAGTTTATAGTTTTTACAAAATTACTATTACTCTGTTGATAGTTCTCCTGGTTCTGTTCACCTTATTTTTCAAAAACTTTGCAGGTTTTTCTGAAATCTTCCCCTTCATTATTTCTTATAACATGAGAGTAGTATTAGATAACATTCATATACTCAACTTATTCAACCATTCCTTAAGTGAAGGGCATTCCCCTTAATGTCCAATTCTTTACCACCACAAAAAGTGGCTGAAAACATTTTTGTACATAAAGGTCCTTTTCCTTGTATTTCAAGAAACAGCTGAAGTAATGGTATATATCTAAGTCAAAGGATATGTAGTTTTATAGTCCTTTGGGCTTAGTTCAAAATTGTTCCAGAATGGCTGGACAAATTCAGCTTCACAAATGGTGCATTATTGTACCTATTTCCCCACATCTCCTTTAGCATTTGTCATTTTCTATGTCACCTTAGCCAATCTAATGGATGTAAAGTAATGGCTCAGAGTTATCTAATTTGCATTAATCTAATTATTGGTGATTTAGAGCTTTTTTATATATAAGTATTGATAGCTTAGATTTCTTCTTCTGAAAACTGCCTGTTCAAATCTTTTGATTATTTATCAAAGGGGAAATGGTTTTTACTTTTATAAGTTTTATGTTTGTCTCAATTTCTTTTATATATGAGAAATGAGTAATTTACTAGAAAAACTTGCTGTAAGATTTGCTCTCTGGTTTTTTCCTTCTAATTTTGGTTGCATTGGATTTCTTTGTGCAAAAAACTTTTCAATTTTTTGTAATCAAAATGATCTATTTTACTCCCTATGAGCCTCTTTATGACATCTTTGGTCAGGAACTCTTCATTCATAGATGTAACAGGCATTTTTTTTTTCTCTGATCTCCTAATTTGCATTTATCACTCTGTATGTCTAAATTATGTACCTATTTTGAGTTCCTTTTGTTATACAAAGCTAGGTATTGGTCTATGTCTAATTTCTGTTGAACTGCTTTCCACTTCTCCCAACAATTTTTCTTTAGAATTTCTTGCTCCAATAGCTAAGATCTTTGTGTTTATCAAACATGAGCTCATTTTCTTCCATATATTGTATATCTTACCTATGCCAATGCTCAATCACTCTATTTCTCACCCAGTACCTAACTGTTCTGAGAATTGTTAAACTATAGTACAGTTTGAGATCTGCTATGCTTCCTTTAGATTTTTAAAAATTGCTTCCTTTCATATTCTTGACCTTTTATTTCTCCCAATGAATTTTTTCCTACCTCTTGGTGATTTGATAATTGTATTGAACATGTAAATTAATTTTGCTAGTATTGTCATTTTTGTTATATTGATTCAATCTACTTGTGAACAATTTAGAATTTCTCCAATTGTTTATATTTTTTTATTTGTGTGATTGTTTTATCATTGTGTTCATATAGTTCCTATAAGTCTTCAAAGGTAGACTTTTATATTTTATATTGCCTCCAGTTATTTAAATTGGAATTTATCTTTTCCTGATAGATTTTGTTGTTTAATTCATCAAAATGTTAATGATTTATGTAGATTTCTTTTAGATATTGCTACTTTGCTTAGGTTGGAAATTGTTTCAATAAGAGTCCTAGAAATAAACTATCATATCATCTGGAAAGAGTGATAGTTTTATTTTCTCTTTGCCTAATTTTATTCCTTCAATTTCTTTTTTTGCCTATAATTGCTATAATAGCATTTTGAGTACCATGGTGATAAGGGAAATCTTTGCTTTACCTGTCACTCGTTGAAAAGGTTTCTAGTTTCCAGCTTATTCAAATTACACATAATGCTTGCTCTTGGTTTTAGAAAATACTATTTAATATTTTAAGAAATACTTCATTTCTTCCTATCCTTTCTATTGCTTCTATTAGAAAAGGGCATTATATATATTGTCAAAAGCTTTCTGCATTTATTAATATAATCATACGATGTTTACTATTTTTCTGACTTAGCTGGTCAATTATACTTATAGTTTTCCTAACACTAAACTCTCTCTGCCTTCATAGCAAAAATCCAGTCTAGTCATAGTTCATGATCTTTGTGATAAATTTCTATGATCTTCTTGTTAGTATTTTATTTAAAATTTGTACACCAATCTTCATTAAGGATAATGGCTATCTGTTTTTGCTATCTGTGGTTTAGATATCAAACTGATATCTGTATCATTAAAAATTCAATTCTTTTTTATCTCTTTTTTACTGATATAAATATTTAGATACACATTTTCCCCAATATTGCTTTGACTACATTTCACTATATCTATATCTATGTAACACACGTGGGTACATGTGTATATGTATGTGCTTATGTACCTATGTCTGTATGTTCTTTCTTCCATGAACCTGTTTCAATGAAATTGAAGTTTAAGTGCTACCTACTCCTCTTCTATTTCACCTTCCACTATAAACTCTTCCTTTTGTGCCTCTTTTCTGTGAGTTAATTTTTTCCCATTCTTTATTTCCATTCCTTCCTCTTAGTCATCAATTCTTTGAGATTATCTCAGTATAATAGACTTAAACCCATGCCCTCAATCTAAATAAACTACTTCTAACTGACCTAATGATAAAAAAAGGTTCTTAGTGGTTACAGGTATTATCTTCCCATAAAGAAATGGAAACAGTTTAACCTTGCTAAGTCCCTTATTATCTCTCATTCATCATTACCTTTTCATGTCTCCCTTGGGTCTTGGGTTTGAATGTTAAGTTTTCTATCCAAACCTTGTTTTTTCATCTGGAAAGCTTGGAAGAAGTTTCATATTTCACTAAATAGTTGTTTTTCTTTCTGTTGGATTGCACTGTTTTCCTAGTTAGGTTATATTATATTCCAAATTCTGTACATCGTAATGTTAACTTGTGTGCTACTATGACTCCACAGCATTTGCTTTATTTCCTTCTGGCTTCTTGAGTATTTTCTCTTTAGTTGAGAGCTCTGGATTTTTGGCTAAAATATTCCTGAGAGCTCCTGAGAGTTCCAAGATATCTATTATTTACATACATATACATATATAAAATGCACATATGTAAATGTATATAATGTGTGTGTGTTCATGTATGTGTGATAGAAACTTCTTGAAATATAATAACTAATCACTTTTTTGATTATGACTCTCATGAAGCCTGATAATTATTAAATGATCTGTCTTCAATCTCTTTTTTCCAAGTCAAATGTTTGACCTATAAGATATTTCACATTTCCAATTTTTTCCAGTGTTTTGACTATTTTATCGGTGTGCTTTTTCATGACTCTCATGGAATCATTAACTTTTTTCATTCTAACTTTTAAGGAGCTTTTTCTTCTTTAATAATTGCTGCTATTTGACCAATTTAGATTTTTAAGATGTTATTTTCTTCAATTTTTTGCCTCTTAATTAAGCTGATTTTCTTTTAATAATTTTCTCATAGCTATACTTTGCCCCTATGTTTTCTTCTACCACTTTCATTTAATCTTAATTTTTTTTCCTTTTTAAAAAAATTTTCTGTCTCTCTCTATATATATATACCACTGTTTCTCTCCAGCTCTTCTAGGTTGGGATGGTGTACAATCTGCATTTTTCTTTGAGATTTTGCTCATAGATATTTTCAACTCATTGTCTTTTTCCGAGTTTGTGTCTTGAACTTTCTTACCACAAAAGATGAATTTTATGATCAGAGTCACTGGTGGTTATTATTATTCACTCATTTCCCCAGTCCATTTCTGGACTTTGAACTATATAGTTACCTGATTACAACAAATAGTTGGGCTCTGCTCACCTCTGCAAATGAGAGGATTTCTGATCTAAACTTATGTCCTCTTGCTACTTTTATGTTTCAGAGGGGTCTGTGAGTTTCTGGTACTTCCAACATGGGGTGATGTGGGGAGGTCTGATTACTGCCCTCATCTGTAATCTGGTTTTTACATACTTAGGGCCCTTGTTCCCTACCTTCCCTGCCCGCTGTTCTCCATCTTGATTATGGAAATGGGTATTTCTGACCACTGTTCCAGAATCCAAAGTCTTATTTTTCTGTCTTCCTAAGCTGCCTTGAGCTGGAAAAATGTTTCACTCTGACTTTTAATTGGCTTTCCTGATCAGAACTTGATTTGATGTATATTTTTTCAGGTTGTTCTGGAGGACGTGTATTGGGAAAGCTCTGTAAAATATTGCTTTTACTCTGCCACCTTAATTCTGCCAAAAATAATACATTTTAGTTAGATTTTGAATTTTAAATATATTTATATATGTGTGGGCAATACAAACATATATGCATACATATATACATAAATACAAAGAGAGTGTTATTAGATTTTAGGAGTCCATTAACTTGACAAGTGGAATGAATATATATACACACATATATGTGTATATATATATATATGTATACATACATACATATATACATATTTTTTTTCTCTCTTCTAAGCTACTTTGGACTGAAAAAATGTTTCACTCTGACTTTTAATTGGCTTTCCTGATCAGAACTTGATTTGATACATATTTTTTAAGTTGTTCTGGCGCTGTAGTATTAGGAAAGCTCTGTAAAACGGAAATATATATACATATATATGGAATAGAACAACGAATATAGATATTTATAGGTTTAAAAGGAAAAGAAATAAGAAATGGAATGCTAAAGATAAATTACTTTTAAAAATGAATGAGTGACCATTGTCCAGCTCATAATAAAATCGATATAATTAACAAGAAGACAACAATAAAACCAACAAGAAGGCAAAATAGCACCTACCGCTTGGCTAAAGACAACGTCCCTCCTGAGTGTCAGCATCAGGCACTGTGGCAAACTGCACGCAAGTTCCTGCAGCAGCACAAAAGTCAGTGATTGCTTTGCCCTGTTCACCACATCCCCCATGCAGTCCTTCAGGGTGAGGATCAGAGGGTACAGTTGCTCATACCAGTCCCCTAGAAAAACAGAAGAAAACAAAATAGGGCAATGGCACATAGGACAACTGGAGGAATGATCCTGGGCCCCGAGTTACCCAGAGAGATGGGGATATTTACCTGCCCTACAAAGGTTCAGGCTAGGAGTCAAATAAAGATTTTATTTCATGATGTGGAAGAGCAGAGAAGTTATCAAGTTTCTGGCAAAATTAAGGGAGTGAAATTTAATAAACAGTTAAAAGAAGGTTCTCTTTATGATGTGGACACTGGGGTTTTTAGCCTCCTTCATAATTAGAAATATAATGAATTATGTAACTGCTAACTCCTTTCCCACAATTGTAGATTTTATTTAGAAAAGAGAATTCTGTCTGGTGTCAGTTATTACAAATTCTGGAGGACTATGTGACATTCCACTTAATGTACTCAGAGATTAAACAGTAGGATGACAAATTAAATTTAATATGGATGAATGCATGCTAGAAAATGATTTATGCATGCAGGCAGGTCCTAAGATATATGATCAGGAGACAAAGGCATGGGTTTCATGATGGTTAACAGGAGGCAGGCCTTCATCCAGTGGTCTCTCCCCAGTTAGGGGCCAGAAAAAGCTAAGGAAAAAAATACTCAGGTATCATAGTCACGATCTCATCTTGCCCAGTTTCATTAACTCAAATTAAGTGGACTACAAGGGCCCAGATAAGGATAACTAAAATGGTTGAAGGGATTTACATCTAATTAAAGGCTGCAAATGAGTTCAAAATGTACTTCTATTAAATCCCTAGCTGTCTGACTATATAAATAAAAGATTTTAGGAACTTTTAGGAGCATTATAGAGTTTACTGAAGAATTCAGAATTACGGCAGTTATTCCCACAACACATACAAACTCACTGAAGAAAAACAACAATGGCAGAGAAGAGAGAGAAATTCACAGAACATAAGGGAAGGAAGTCAGATAACTCTTTAAAAATTCATGATTACACCAGAGGGGGCACAATCTTTGCCTATGCAGTTCATACCCCCTCTATGCTTTAATAGACTGTCTTCATGATGCTCAAGTATTCCGGCTAATCTGTGATTTCACTGATTTGGTTATTCCTAAATAGAGATGGAGACCATTACCCACGGCTACCTGTCCATCTAGTGCAATTCTTCTTCATATTCCTATACAAATTTACCACAAAGTTTCCCCTTGATGCCCTGGGAAGATAGGGTGTGGGAGAGAAAAGTAATTTCTCTCTTTCCCTTAACATAGTCATGTGATTAGTCTATCTTTTTCACTTACTCATATATTTCCCTGATGATATACTTTATTCAAACTTTTCTTGAGTTATTTACAATATATTGCAACTTGCTCATATCCACTATATATATCTCTCCATTGCCTTCAGTAGGATGCTCATTTTTAAATTTTTAGAGATTATAGTATTCTATGATTTATAGTCATACAGTGCCATTAATTAATTAGTTAGCTAATTTATTATATATTATTTTAATTATTAAATTATTTTTATTGTATTTAATTCTTAAATATTAATCCTAAATGGACTTTTGTTTCTATGAGAAGAGTTTGGGATGATTAAAAAAGTTTTGTAAGGTCCTCACGACCTGCTACTTAATTTGGGATGCAGTTCATTGTCCATTAGACAGCCTGCCCCATATATATAACCTCAAAATGTCTACTTAATTTCATATTATAATCTGGACAATTAATTTTATTAATTATTAACTTAATTAATTTTATTAATAATTAGCTGCTGTGGACAAAACTTGGGTGACCAGATCTCTGGTAGTAAAACTCCAAGATTAGCCAAACAACTAACAACTGCCTATACTGCCCCTTTTTAGTCCCATTCTCAAAGTCTTTTACAGGTTGGTAAGAAGGAAGTTGGAATTTATTTTTCTAGCATAGCTTTAAAGATGAACTTAGATGCACCAACAAGTCACCCCATAACCAACTAAAAGTTCAGTGAAGCAACCAGCAATAAAGAACTTTGAGCAATTCCACTTTACAAGAGTCTGACGGTATATATCTTGTATATAGATTGAGATTTGCATTTTGTCCCTTCCATCAGAAGCTGAACTTTTTGAGGGCATATCCTTGACAGTGCCTGACACATACTAGGAGCTTAATAAATGGTTTTTGGCTGAGTAAAATATAAATAATGGCTAAGTTTTATAAAGTGGGAGGTTATTTGTAATCTTTGCCTCTTCAATAACTTGTAAAGGCTTACATTGGGCTAAATCTTATTTTGTTAACTAATACTAATAATGGTCTTTTTTCCCACAATCCTAATATTTAGCACAGTAACATATAGTAGGAGTTTAATCAGTGCTTATTGACTGAGTAAAATATGGATGGTGGTCAGACTTTATAAATTGGGAGGTCATTTGTAATCTTTGCCTCCTTGATAATTTTTAAAGCTTATCTTGGATTAATCTTATTTTAATCAATACTAATAGAATTGTATAAATAAATAAATAAAAATAAAAAAGTATAGTCTTATTTATAGACCATGAGAATCATCAACACTCCCTCTTACGCTCTCCCTTTCCCTTTTTTTCTTTCTTCCTCTTTCTATCTTCCCCCCTTTTCTCAACATCTCACAGGTTTATACTCACTTCTCAAACCCAAAAAAGAACTCATTTAGAAGTTCCCTGTTAACATATGTTTGCTGAAGAACTTGGATATATCTACTAATTGATGTACGTATTAAAGATTCCTAAGTGACAGAGAATGCAAAACAACTTTGATTAGTGAAATGGGTTGAGAGAACTATTAGGACTAACTTCTTCATAGGAAACGTATTTATTGAATAAAAAATAAAGACTGTACAGTAGATGGCACTGGTTTATCAGGTTATAATGGGAGTACTGTTCACTGTCACTCATTCAATTCCGTTCAGTTTATGTATTAAGTGCTTTGTATTCAGCAATGGGCTACATACTAGGATAATCTTCCTACAACATAAATAGAATTTCTTCCTTCTGGTAAAGGACTATAAAGATGCAGGTTAAGTGGACTCTCATTTTGTTATCATTTCAATGAAATATATTAGATGTACAGTTTGGGAAAGTTCCTTCTTTTAAAAAATTTATTTAATATAGTTTCTAAGTTTAAGCCAGAAATATCTTTAGGACAGCAGTCAAATCAATGACATACTAATCTTAAGTTCCCTGCTAAGAATTCATTTATTTACTCATTCAAAATAAATTTTCCCCATATGAAATGAATGGGCCATAGTAGGTTGGGAGGGAGACAAGAATGGGGATACAAAAGTATATAAGACAAAGTCTCTGTCATTTAGAAGCCGCTTTCATCTTAGGAGTGGAGACTAGAGGAGAAGTGCATCTGAGTCTGGTTAATTTTAATTGATTTAACTCAATTTAATTAAATCTTAAACAATGAATACTTAATCATCAATAAAATGTTACCTTGATCTGTTATAACATATCACCTTTTATTATAAAACTTTCATATTTTAAAGTGGCAAAAAACCAAAATATTGATGATGAGCAATGAAAGAATTTACAAGTCTATTTACTAGACAGAATACTTAATATTCATTTGACAGTTACTAGTAGCAGCACTAAGTTTTGGTTCACAAAAAGAGTTTTAAAATATCATTAATTTTGTCGCTCAAAGTGATAAAACACAAAGTATGTTGCAAACTATAAAGTGATGTACCAATGGTAACAGTTGTTGTTAGGCATACAACATGTACATAATATGTATGAAAAGAGGAAGTCCTCAAAAAAGTGTTCCAGAAAAACTCGATAAGGAAGAATAAATTTAAATTTTTTTTAGTTTTTTTTTGGCACAAGTTATTTTCCATATACCTCTTCCCTTGGATAACAAAAAAAAAAAAAAAATAAGTCATTTAAGTGACCTCTTCTGAAAATATATGTACTGTTCTACTCCAGTAGACTCCAGTCCTTTATCAAGAGGAAGAAAGTGAATTTGATTATATGTTAAAGAAAATAGAACAGTTTTGCTGAGTTATTTGTGGAAAGTTTATTTGGATGTTATAGCATTAGAACTGAGTCTTGATAGAAGAGAAGGGTACTAAACGCTAGGGATGAGAACAAAACATATTCCAGATTTGTGACAATGTATAGTGTAAAATGTTAAACTGAGGAGATAGTTGGGGGTCTTTAAAAGCTTTTTAAGAGTTTTAAAGATAATTTTAAGATTGTTTGCATTTTATCCTGTAAGTGATAGTTAAAGATTTTGAGTAAGGGGAAAATATGATCAGCTCCATGAAAAGGTGAGAGATTGTGGGGTATGAGGGCCAGATTGGATGGGGAAAGAATAGAGAGAGAGAAAATTAAGAAAAAAAATTAAGCTTCAAAGTTTCAAGCAGAAAAATAATCAGGAAAGCAGTGGCAGCAAAAGCAACAGAAGAGCTGAGAAAGGAAGGTTGAGGAATATTATAGCTTCAATCTAGAACTCGTTGAATTTGAAAAGTGAACCATCTTTGGAGACAATACTACAAGTGAGATGTAGCTACAAGTAAATTTCACTAATGCATATATATGTGGAAAACAAAAGAAAAATTTGGGATACCTACAAATGCAAATTGAAATACCTACAGGATTTTTACTATCTTAATATTCAATCAATGTGCATCTTAGAATCAGAAATAAACACAAGTAGGTTAGGACAAACCAAAGGGAAGATAAATCAGTTTCTAAGTGATATTTTTGCTTCTAGTGACCACTCCAGTCATCTCACACAAGAAATGTCTGGGGACGTCTCTTTAAAGACATTTGAGAAAATAACCAGGACTCTGGTTATTCCCTTTTCCTCTTCCCTTTTGCTTCACTTCAAACTTGACTCTGTTGCCCTCTTAGGTTGATCCAGTAAAATCTATCTTTTGGCTAAGTGATGAAGACTTTTCAGTCAGCATTATCTGGTCTCTTAAAAAATCATGACCTTCACAATTTTGTTTTTTATGATTACAATTCATTCTCTCTAGTTTGTAATTAGAAAATGATAGTACCCAATGAGTCCAGCGTACCCAAATGCCTGCAATGTAACACCTACATAAATAATATATCAATCAGCTAATCCAGGAGGTTGGTAGAATACATACTCTACCCAGACTGTTTTGCAGTGACAGAGAAAAATATGAAAAGGATGTTTTATTGTCTACATAAAAACTTTCTCAAACTCCTTAACCCTGAGACCAATATAAAGAGGCTTTTCACAGGAAAACATAAAATGTATCTAGCTTAGTTGAGCTTTTCCTGAGCTTTAGTAATATATGCTGGAAGCTATCCAAGCTGAGACATTGTTTTCTACACATTTACTTGTTTCTGTAATATATTCAAGTGAAGACCTCTAAAGGATTCCGAGATGGGTAGCTTGGTATCCCCCTCACCTCTTTTACAGCAAAGTCTATTTCCTTTTAGGACATAAAACTCTTGGCTCTGTGGCTCACATTTCCCCAAGGGGAAAATAAAGAAATCAAGTATAGATTTTAGAAGAACTGGACGTTTTCTTTCCTAACACAATATACTTTTCTTCTAAGATGCTCAAAATAATTTATTTCTTTAAAATCATTAGCGTTGGACATCAGAAAAGTGTAGAAATACTTACATAAACTGATGCAAAGTGAAGTGAGTATGGCCAGGAGAGAATTGTCATATAACAGCAATTTGGTGCAAATGATCAACTACAGTAGACTTAGTTCTCAGAAATACACTGATCTAAGACAATTCCTAAAGATTCCTGATGGAAAATGTTATCCATACCCAGATAAAGAACTGTGGAGTCTGAATGCAAATGAAGCATACTCTTTTCACATTTTTATTCTTTTTTCTTTCTTGTGATTTTTCCCTTTAAAAAAATTCTTCTTTCACAACATGACTAATGTAAAAATATGTTTAACTTGATTGTACTTGTGTAACCTACATCAGATTATTTGCCATCTCAGATGAGAAATCAAAACTTAAAACTCCCAAATTAATGCTCTTCTCTAATTTCAGAATAACTGAAAAAAATAAACCAATGACATTGGCATGGTCTTACCAAAAACTGAATTTCTCTTAAACATAATGCATTGCACTAGTCATTTTCTTTTTTGTGGGGGTGAAGGTGGAGAGAAAAGCATGTGTGAAAAAAGAGCTAGCATTTGATAAAAAACTGGCATTTATATAGTTCATTAAGACAGTCAAAGTTCTTCACAAATATCTCATTTTATTCTGAAAAACAATCCTGGGATGTAGGTGCTGTTATTATTCCCATTTTACAGATGAAGAAACTGAGGCAGCAGGATTTAAATGAATAACCTGCTCAATTATAAAGTGTCTGGAGCGGGGTTGAATTCATGTTGTCTTATTGGAGATCAAGTGCTCTATATCCTGGGTCATGTACTCTTTGTTTAAAGACAAAATAGACACAGCTGTGATTTTCAGGAGCTTAAAATCTATTAGTGGAAAAAATGCTCATACTACTAGGACAAAAAGCAGAATATAATTATCAAAAGAGAGACATGAATTCAATTCAATTCAATAATTAATAAATATTTGCTAATTACTTTCTGTCTCTCAGGTACTATGCTAGATGCAAGGGATACAGAGATGAAGAAGTCCTTACTTTCTAAGGAGACAATATGTACCACATATAAACATATAATAAAAATAAATAAGTGAATACGGCAATTAAATGAATAAATACAAGGTAATCAAGTGGGAGGCACTAGCATTTGGTAGTGGAGAGGGAGTAGAAAGGCACTGAGATAAAAGCTTGCTTTGGGAAAAAACAACTTCGAGAGTCTAAGAACCAGAAAGCAGATGAAGTGCCTTTTAATTACGGAGGCTATAGCCAGTACAAAAGCCTAGAAATGAGAAGAGTGTTATACAGGGGAAGAGCAGCAGGAAATATTTACTAATCACTATGTTAAACACATTTATTTAGTGATTATTATTTCTTTAATACTCGTCTACTAAAAACAATAAAATCAGTCCCCCTCTAAAGGAATTGTATTCACTTATAAGATATGCAGATTTTAGCAAAATTCAGTAAAATCCCAACAGGGAAATGTGTTCCACAACAAAGGTGCAATTAGCAGTGCAAGCTGGAGAAATAGTCATTTGAGATGGAGATTGAAGATATAATGTTGCTTAAAAGGGTGTTGATATTGTACCTGGCAACAAGAAGATTATACGATGATCAATTCTGATGGACGTGGTTCTTTTCAAGAATGAGACGATCCAGGCTAATTCTAATGATCTTGTGATGAAGAGAGCCATCTATACCCAGAGAGAGACTGTGGGAACTCAGTGTGGATTACAACATAGTATTTTCACTCTTTTTATTGTTTGCTTTTTATTTTCATTCTCATGTTTCTTTGTGATTTGATATTTTCTGTGCAGCAAGATGATTGTAAAATATGTATGCATATATTGGATTTAACATATACTTTTGCCGTATTTAACATATATTGCATTACTTGCCACCTAGGGAAGAGGGTGGGGAAGAAGGTGGGGAAAACTGGAATACAAAATTTTGCAAGGATGAAAAATCATCCATTTTGAAAGTTAAAAAGCTTTAATAAAAAAAAAAGAGGTTGATAGTACAGGGGAAACAAGAAAGGTGTTGAAATGTTACAAATGGAGGTTGTATCAGTAAATTTCATAATCTATCCATATTTATGAGAAAAAAAAGAATCACATAGCAACAGAGTGTGTTTGTGGAATCTGTGGGGGACTGGCTAGAAGAGAACATACATGTAGGATAGTGGGATATGGATCCAGTTGAATGGATGATGCAGATTATTAAAAGTCACATTGAAAAATTATAACTTTATTTAGGATGTGATAGGGAAGCACCTTTGGTGTGTGTGTTTGTGTATATGTGTGTATCAATAGGTAAATAAACACACATATACATATACATTTATGTGTATTATTTTAGCTGAGAAGTAGCATGATCAGAGATATGCCTTAAATAAATATCTTATGGAACTGCCCCAATTTCAAAATCTCACACTCAGAAATTTTCCTCTCTGACCACATAATTTCTCATCTTTCTATTTCTTTCTTCACTCTTAAGTTCTCCTAAACTCATTTTTTCCTTTATTTTTATCTCTGGTTCTTTAATACTCCATGTATATACTATGTCCGCCAAAGCAGAGTATAAACACAGAAATTGAAAAGGGGAAGAATCTTTTTGGGGTAATTTCATAAAACCATAATAGATTAAAACATCACTAAGACTTTGGGGTCTATTTCCTTCAAGGATGAATCATATCACTAGTATGATACACCCTCCACCAAACTCAGGTGGCAACTGTTCTATGTCATAAGAAATAGCCTCAGGAGTTGCTGTGATTCAACCAACATTGATCATTTAATAATCAACTCATTGTTGATGAAAATAAAAATCTTATTTTGGTATGTCCTACTATATTAAAAAATGGAAGGTGATTTCTCTGCCACATTATCTCTCCTCCCTACAATATAACATTTTAGAATCCTTAGTTTACCTTCAATGTTCAACTTAAGGGATATATTCTTTTGGATTTTAATTGTGATACACACAGATGTCAAAATTCTCCTCCTCTACGCCCTCCCCCAAATACCTGCATTTACTGTGTCCATTTCCTATTTCCTTATCTGAGTATATATCAATCCACTCTTCTGCCCCCACTAGAATCTCATCTCCTTGGTGGTTTTAATTCTCTGTATCACCTGAATCTTTCATATAACAAATTCCTACTTACATTGAATGAGGGCATATATTAGATATTTAGAAGAAGGTCTTTCATTACATATTCAGTTAATAAAACTGAGACTAGAATATTTAAAAGCTGAAAAGAAAACACAACCAGAGAAGTAAACATGCAGCTTTCAAGCAATTAATTAGACTGGGGACATGTTCTAAGTCAAGTGCAGAATTTCTGGCACCTACAGGATGCATCTAAAATGGGCATCATTCCCAAATCATGACAAAAAAAAACACACACAGTGAGAAGAGCAAAGCATTCTTTTCTCATGTCCAATGAATTTGAATTGTTTAAATTTTGTCAATTTGAGAAACGAGTGATATAATACTTTCCATTCCTATTTAAGACAAAATTAATGAATTAATTTGCAAAGCCTATAACTTTCAAAAATTTTTCCTCAGTATTGCAAAATCAAACATCTTCAACTTTGTCTGCTACTATAGTTGCTGTTAGAAATGACAGAGCGCTAACCTCTGAGTCTCAAAGATTTGGGTATAAGTGTTATCTCTTGTACAGAATAACTACAAGATATGGAAAACTTCAATTTTTGCCTAATATGTTCTAAGCCTCTATCTAAAATTAATTTACAGTTTAATTTTCAAATATGCTTTTGGAAAAGAACCAAAGAATTCCCCACATCAATAAAATCAAAAGCCTGGGACAAATAAAAATTGCTAGAGTGCAGGACATAGAGTTGTGTGGTTTTTTTGTTTGTTTGTTTGTTTTTTATAAAAGCTAATTTCTGTACTTTTCAGAATGTTTCCTAGTGAAAAAAGTCATATCAAATTAACTACAAGTGAGGAACTTTGGGATATACCTAGATTCCTTGATTCTTGCAAGCAATCATTTAAATATCTGTCCAGAGCAACTCCTAATAGGAGATGGTAATAAGGAATGTTCATATGATAACATTGGATAACTAATGTATTATAAAAGCTGAATTAATTGTCTCCTTTTTAATGCACATTTAAGATATTCATCTTTCAAGCTTTATCATGTTATTTAGTGAATGATGCAGGAACTAAAGAAATTTTAGAATACAATAACATCCTGTCCCACTTATAAAAATGATAAAAAAAAAATTAAGTATAAATCAAAGTTCTGTTTTTAAAGCCTATTTTCCAAGTGATTTAAATATTAAACTGGAAAGTTTATTGAAAGGGAAGGGAACTATTCCCCAAGACAAAATAAAAAGCACATTTAAGAATGTATCAAATTGCTTATATGTAATATCCGAATTTGCCTAAAATGTTGAAGCTTAGGGAAGAAAATGACTAGTTCACCTAGTCAACTGGTAGCTGAGTAAGGACTAGAATCAAGGTTTCCTGCCTCCTCCTAAAGGGGAAAGGATTTTAGTTTTCTGATAAATCAAGAATGATATTTGTAAAAAAGACACAAAATTGTAGAAATTGAACTCCTTTGGGAGCAGATGATTATGATATTTATGATTAGCACTACTCATTTTTATTAAACACATCAAAGTTTGCAAAGTACTTTACATATATTATTTCATTTGTTCTTCATGGTCACTATTTGAGACATGTTCTTATCATGTTCATTTTTTAGACTAGGGAACTGATGTCTAGAGAGGTTCAATTAATACCAGGGTCACACAGTATATAATTGAGGCAGGATTTCAATTCAGAACTTCATGACTTTAGATCTAGCTATTTCAGCACAGAATAGGGGACAAAACTTTTTTTTCTATACCTTCGATTTTAATTGTGGGTAGAAATTTCATAATAGAAGCTCCCTTCAGTGATGATAATTGGCAATATTCTACCTTAGTCACAGAGAATTACTTGGGACATTTATTTGCCTTTGCTTCCATGGCTAATATTAGACAGAAGCAAGGCTTTCTGATTTGATGATCACCCTCTATCCACCACAGTACTTTCAGTATTTTTTCAGTGCTGTCCAACTCTTCATAACTCCACATTTGAGATTTTCTTGGCAAAAATGCTAGAGTGATTTGCCATTTCCTTTTCTAGCTCATTTTACAGATGAGGAAACTAAGGCAAACAGGGTTAAGTGACTTGTGCAGGGTCACACAGTAAGTATCTGAGGCCAGATTTGAACCCAGCTTGATGAGTCTTCCTATTCCAAGCCCAGCACTCTGTCCATTTGCACCAACTAGCTGCTGTAATAGCATACTGTCTCTCAATATCTACTAGTGCAGGCTTGGAAATATCTGTATACTCGGAAATACCTTCATACTTCCCTTTCAATGAGACATACAGTATCATTGCTTTATGTTTCATATAATTGAGCTGATGCATTTTTTATTGTAATAAGTTTATTATTTAATACAAATTGCTTTATGAATCATGTTGGGAGATAAAAATCAAAGCAAAAAGTAAAAACCATGTGAGAGATTAAAAAACTGAAAAAAAGAAACGGATATACAATGTGTTGATTTTCACTCTCAATCTTTTTCTGGAGGCAGATGGAATTTTCTGTCAGAAGTCTATTAGGATTGCTCTGGATCACTGAACAACTGAGAAGTACCAAGTCTCTCATAGTTGATCATTGCACATTCCTGCTGTTATTGTGTACAATGTATTCCTGGTTCTGCTTGTTTTGTTCAGCCTTGGTTCATGTAAATCTGTCCAGGCCTTTCTAATATCAGCTTGTTCATCATTTTATATAAAATTTTATGTTTTATAATATATATTTTATAAAATTTTATAATTTATAATTTTTTAAAAAATTTATAAAATTATTTATATAAAATGTTTATAAAATATTAATATTCCATTACCTTCATGTACCACAGCTTGTTAAGCTGATATATTTTCTACAATCAAAGGAGTAGAAGGTATACTCTAATCCTTGCTAGATAAATAGGAAGTTAAAGACAATTTCTAACTTTTAAAAAAAAAATTTTTTTTAATTTCCCCTTGGGTTTTAAATCTTAACCTCATCTTATTTTCATCTCAACCTCAATATGTACAAAACTCAAGCTTTCTTATTTAAATAAATCAAGCCATTGTTACCGCCAAAATCTCTACTCATGTCTAGGGCAATGTCATTATTGAATTAGAGTGGAAAGTTCACAGTGGTTTTTGAGTCTTGTTCTGTTTATCAGGTGGGGTGTATGGTTGCTCAAGGAGGACTATCACCTCTGCTGGGAGGATTTATCAAGCAATTATTTTTAGGTTTGCTCATCCATCTTTGGTGTCCACTTGTCATTCAACTGTCACCTGTGGCTCCAAGAAGTTCCAGAATAAGCAATGGCCACATCCTGATAAATTGTCCTGGGGGTAAATGGTCTTGGCAGATGGGTTAAACCAAGTTGGGGGTGACCAACAGGTCATAAATAATTGAGTGAGTTAGAGCACATGTGTCTTCCCCAAGCATATGAAGACTTGCCAGGTAGAAAAAGTAGATGAGAACAATTTCTTCCAATGGTCATGAAAGCAGCTGAAGCAGGTTCTGTGGGACAGTCAGATATCAGAGACAACATGGCCTTCCATTGCTCCATAGTGGTCCATAATGGACCATCAGGTGTTGTCATTTTATCTTCCCATTGGATTTTAATGACTCTGGAAGAGAGTTCTAGGCCAGTGACTTTGTGCAATTCTGCCTCACTTAAATCCAGTTTATGCATGTACAAGACAGTTCCCTGTGATGATATTTATCTTCTTTGAAAATGAAGGACAAACAACAATATGTTTATCATGTAATCAAGTCCAGTTAATATATTTTATTTTTGTATAACTATTTCTTGGATTAAATTCAAACCAAAAACATTTATTAAGGACTTATTATATGTAAAGAGGCAATATGGTAAAGTGGATGGAAGTTGACCTGGGATTTAAATTAACATTTTTTAATCAAAAGTAACTGAATTTAATTTATTCCTCAATTTCTCAATAAAGCCATAAGTATCAAATAAGTTGTCACTACAAACTCCACTCCATCCCCAGTCTTTCAACATACTGATGCAATCACAGATCCTGAGGAAACACACACACACACACACACACACACACACACACACACACACACAGAAGTATATATTTAGTATAAGGTAAGAGAAAAAAAGTTTTGAATAAATTGGACCAAAAATACAGAGAGAATACCTGCAAAGGTACTAAATTACACTGGAGTTCTTTAAGTAAAAGATAGATGATCACTTGACAGCAACATTATAGAGGAGATTTCTCTTCTGGTACAAGTTAGGCTAAATGATGTCTGATGTATCTTGCAAATCTAATATTCTATTATTCCATGAAATATAGCCCATTTAGAAAAGTCCACTTCAAATACAACATCTTGTATGAATCCTTTTCAAATCATGAGGTTACCTTCTTGCTCAACTCACATTTTTTTTAACTTGATAGTTTTATACTGTTTCTGAATAATTCTACATGTCAGTCTCATCTTCTTCAATAAAATGTAAGTTCCTTGAAGGTAAGGATCACAACATGCCCTGCTTTTGAATATGCACAGTGCTGAGAAAATAGTGGGTGGTTAAACAATATTTTTAATTGGAATTAATTGAAAGCCAAAGGCAGGGTTTAGAAGATCCAAATGACAAAAACTAGAAAGTTATTTCATTAGCTATACTGTGAACAGTAGGAAAAACATCATTTCTCTTGGTTATATTTCTTTTATTTTAAGAATTAATTTGTGAATTGAACAAGAGATGTATTGTTAATACTTTGGATTTGATATATGAAATATGCAGATCAAAAGGCCCACATGTTCCAAAAAAGGTTTTTTAATATAAAAACTTATTGGAAGAGTACAGAAACCACTAAAAGTTATCTCAGAATCAATTTCCCCACTAGCTTGTTTTATATGACATGAGTCAGAGAAGAAATTGAGGGTATTTTCATTCCTAGGAAGAGAGCAAAGCTATGATGTTCTATACAAAAGAATAGGATAATCAAATTCCACTCCAGATTCTGAGTAGCAAGAGTCATTTGTTTAAATGTACTAGGGAGCAGATGAAAATGGACTTTTTTTTTCTGAGGGCAAATAATTCGATATGACCCTCACAAAATGCTTCTCTTGGTGCCCAATGTCCTCTCCAAATTATTCTCACAAATCTACTCACACAAGGAAAGAGCAAATACAAACTCTAATCTTTGAATTTACTACACAATCTTTAGTTTATGAAATATTCAGTAACCAAAATAAGCTAACATTTTATTTTTGTCTTATTGGTTACAAGCAATTTTGCAACTTAGAAGTCTTTTTACCCCTAGGTAGGATGAATGGAATAAATTTAAGTATTATAAATTTCTAGTTGAATCTGACATGAATGTCTTGATAAGATTGATTAAACAATGTTAATACTCCGGAAACATATAACCATAAATAAAAATGGAGTTATTCACTTCATTTATGCAAAAAATAGGAGTACAGTTAAAGCCAAATAATGCCAAAATATTCAAATGGGAAATTGAAAAAAATCACTCCATCTTCCACATAGTTTATTTGCCCTCATTTCCTATAGAAAGCTTTTCACAATACTTCTAACTATTAATACCTTGCCATAATCCTTATATGTATATCTTTTCCCAGCAGAATGTTTTGTTCTTGAGAACAGGGAATATTTTGGGAAGGAGTTATTTTTTCTTCATATTGCCAATATATTACATAGGGCCCATAACATATTAAGGGCTTATTTTTTAAAAAATCAGATTAGATTTTGCCAAACACCTTTGTATCCAAATCCAAATGACTGACTGACTAAAGGATTTTACTTTTCAATTGTATTGTACTCTTGGACTCAATTCACTTTCTGACCTAAGAAACAAGGGTAGTCCTTGGATAAATATCAAATTTCCTCATACTTCCTGGCTATTATACTTTGGATTAGAAGTTTTCTAAAGAGAAAACTACAATAGTTGTCAAATCCTATTTTCCTTATCCCTTGTCAAAAGAATAACTCTTCAAAATTCATAACTGGACAGAGTGGGGAAAAGGTTTACAAATCAACCTCAAGTCCCTTGCCATATTGTCAAGGTACATTTTCTTTTTGATTCAGAGAAATGCATGGCACTGAATTCAATGGAAAATAAAATTAATCCTACTTATATGCTATAAAAACCTAAAACTATTTCCATTGGGAAATAGAGGAAACACAGTGTGAATAGATGGGTTTGAAAAGCAGAAAGCATTTTGGTACCAATTTGTGATTCAGTTGCATGTTTTGAAAAGGGAAGGTGAAACCATCTTCAGGAAAAACAAGGAAACTAGTGTTTTTCCATGATTTAAAAATTCATGCCTGAAAACTACCAAGAAAAAGAGAAATCCAGTAGATGAAAATAACAAATTGAAATGACAAACTGAAAATCATAAATATCTAAATTTATTAGTGCCCATTTTTACCATGGAGCAAGAGGATGAATAAATATTAGAATGAGGTGAGACATCTGTTCCTCCTAATTTTTCTTTCAAAAGCTCAAGACATGGATTTAATATTAAGACTTGGCTTTGATGTAAGACAGAGGAATATGTTTCTCCTCCTTAGCCCCTCCATTATCAAATTTGGTTGCTAGCACTGATTAATGATATAAGTACCAAACTCCATTAAACTTTGTATTATATATTACATAGAGACATAGCTTTAAAGTTTTATTCTTCATCACTGTTCTCAAACATCAACATGTTTCCTGGCTAGTGTTGCTATTATTCTCACTAACTTATAATAACCATATATGCTGATGGTTCTTTTACTGCATAAATAACTGAGAATAAACTCATCTATAGAAGTATTTAGTTTTTATTTAGTATTATTCTCTACCATGTTTCACACACACATCTTTCCTTTGCCACCTGTTGTAGATCCATTTGAAGGGACTTGTCATAATTTTGTCCTAAGATGCTATTGTTTAAAGAAAATTCTTCCTTTTAACAGTAATTTTTTTTTAGGAAGTGTTTAAAGTCGATTAAACAATGTCAGATGTTGAAAAAAAGTGAACCCACTTTTATTCTTTCAAGAATTATTTCTATGTACCACAGGGGAAAAAATGAGCATTGGCAGCAGTTCTGAGAACACAAGCAAGATGCAATTTGATAAATAGCTTTCCATAATCTAAAGTCAGGACTGTGCAAAAGCATGCTATCAGCACTTTCATCAAAGACACTAATGACTTGTTTTCTATCTCATTTTATCATGGCCTTTTCATTTTATTTACTCAGTCAATGGAGTGCCGGTGGGGAGGAGGGGAAGTTTCTTACCTCTTTGGTGAGTTGTGGTGGGATCTGCTGGCGGAGGATTTGGTTCACCTTCTTTGGCGGTACTGTCGCTGCAGTCATTGGGAGCGCTCTCACTGCTGCCACCGCCGCCGCTGCCACTGATACCCCCATCTTTTTCAAGTAATCGATCCACCATGGCAATGATGCAGTTGAGGCTCTTTCCCACATTGGCCCACACCCTATCCTGAAAAGAGCATCAGCATCACTACACATTATCATTGTAAGAATTGAAAAAATATTCAATGTACTCATTCTAAATAAATATGATATATTAACCTTCAGGTCCTTTATCAATACTTGTTATTAGTTGTTGTTATATATGTATACATATACATAAATACTTATTATTACATATATATATATATATATGTACAGGTCCTATATAAATACTTGTCATTACTCTTAGACTTCAGAGAAAAAACCAAAATATTTTTATTTTAAATTTATTATCTTTCAATGTGCAGTTCTTTCAACAATCTCAAGATACTATTGGCTCAGGCTGTGAGTGTCACTATTCTAGCGATACAATATAGCTGTATATCAAGGCACTATAATTTCAGAAGAACAGAAATAGGAGATATCCCAAGATCAGTGAAGATTAATGGTGGGTAGGCTGCAGCATATTACCAAGGGTGACTTGTGTGAGAGTAATGGCGCAAAAGTTATAATCAAGGATGATTAGAAAAGGAAGTGGGCTGTTCAGATATAAAATGCGAGGAATAACAAATGGACAGCCGGGGGGCTGCACTGGTAGCAGTGAACTATTAAAAAAAAAAAACTAAACCAAACCAAACCAGGGTAAGTACTTCAGCTTATTGGGAAGATTTCTTCCTTTATGGAAAGAAAAGGAGAACTCTGCAGGATGAGAAGGGGTGGGTAGATTAAAATTAGCACTGGTGGACAGAGTAATTGATGATGCACATATCAAAGCATGTCTCAATCATGTGATGTATTACTTTTTCCTCTGGAGTAAAAAAGTGATGAGATACTAGAGATTTTTCATCTTTATAATCCATTAAAGATTACATAGAGTTATAAAGCAAAAGTACTGAAAAATTTTACTTTTTTCTTCAGCCAGAAATCTCTAGCTAGAGTTGACTTAGTTTTATGGGGCACCTGGTTTAGCCAGGTAAAAGTCATCTGGTTTTTCACTACTACGAACTTTCCTCTCTAAACTAGAGTTTACCCCAATAGCAGCATGCCGTTTTAAGTTTTGAAGAATATTTGTTTCATAATGATCCTATTATGTAGGAAACTCAAGTATGATTCTCATTTTACAGATGAGGAAACTGAGGCTCAGTAGGGTTGAGTTAAATTGCACAGCCTAGATTTGAATTCTGGTCTAACTGAAGATCCAGTATTTTTCCCACTGGAGATTGCCTCATTCCAATCTTTCCCACAGAGAAGAACATAGGGACATTTCACTTCTCTCTTGCTCCCCAGAAAATATAGAAGTTGAATCTGATCCTATAGGAAAATTCAGGATTTTCTTTAATTTTCTCGATTTCTCCTTTTTTCTTCTTGAAAAAAAAATCAATTTTTAAATCCTTAAAGAAATTGGGTCCAATTATTTGATCTAGAGAGATTGGTTTTTTTTTATTCATTAGCTGTCCTAAAATCAAATCCCCCACGTGTAAAGCACCATTCTCTGTTCTCTTGTCACCTCCAAAACCTGCTCTGCTCTAATCTGACTTTCAACATTTGAGCAAATTACATCACCTTTCTCTCTTTCTTCTCTGGCTGTTTCTAGATGGAAACCTGGTTCCTTGGGCAAGAAATGGCCTTTTTTGTCTGGTCTCCAAAGGCTTTCCCCTGTGGGCTTCAAGACAGAAGCCATCCTCTTATATTCTTCAAAATCTAGATGATCTTGTTCTCAGAATCACTTTCTCTTTGACCCATGTACCTGGTCCTTATCAGTTTCCATGGGGTAAACTTCCTATATCACTCATATCTGATTTCAGTTGTGAAATTATACCCTGCATTTATTGTCCTTTGCTGACAAAGGAGTTCCCTTTTTCTCTAAAGGCCATATGCCAGTGTACTCCAAAGCTTAGAGTCCATGATCTCCTACTCTGTCTGGAAAGTTTCCTATTGAGGTGATTTCTCCCTCTTATTTTCTCAGTCTATGATTATTCTTCAGCAGAAATGATGAACAAAGAACATTTGGTTTTGATACATGTTTGTTCTCACTACCTCCCTGACCTCAGATTACTGATCAATAGCTTCTGTTCCCTTCCTCCAGGTATCAGGTTTCACAATTAGACAATTATCTAAACATATAACAAAAAACAATAGAACAATTTTGTTGCCACAGTAAAAGTAGGACTTAGGCCAAATGTTTTAGGGGAAAAAATATTGGATTTACAATTAAAGACATAGGTTAGAATTCTGGCTTTTACTTAATACCTGTGTATACTGGAACCATTCACTGACTGCATCTGAACCTTAGTAGCTTCATCTGTTAAAGGAGAGAGCTGGGCTCTCTGTCTCAATTCTGATCTCCAACTTTAAAATATTATATATAAAAACTATTTATTTCAACATAGTGTAGTTATCATCCTAAAATAATTTATCTGTTAATTAGGAAGATCAGTCTAACAATGAATTAATTCAGAGACTAGTAATGTCAAGGAAATATGGAAGATGGACCACCCCAACTATTGGTAATAGATGAAAAGACTTCAGTATTTGTAGATAGAGAACTTGGGAAGAATGTTGGGTTCAAATATTAGCTCTGCAACTAACTACCTTGCAAATCACTTAAATAACCTGTGCCTTGGTTCATATGTAAAATGAAACATTCAGATTCAATGACTTCTAAAGTCCCTTCTAGTTGCATATCTATGATCCTAACATAACTGTAATTTTAGGCAAGTCATTAAACATGCTTAGGTCTTGATTTCTTCATAAGTAAGAGGCTGGATTAAGTGATCTTCAAGGTCTCTTGCAGGTGACCAAAAATTGAAATTTACCTTTCAATACTTCTAATTCTATATTAATATAACATCTCATAAATGGATTCCCTTTTGCCCTCTATTTAGCTCTTGGTAGTGTTTAATTGGTTCCTGATCCTCATCCTTCAGCTTTAAGGATACACTGGATTTAGGAAAGAAAAATAAGCTCAGGTACAGTGCTGAGGGCACTGAACCTCATCACATATTTATATTAGGCTTTGTCTCAGAAATGAATCAAAGACCATCAAAGCTGTCATGAAACAGGGAGAACAATAATTGCATGATTTACTCCACAGATTGGCTTCAAAAAAACAAGTGTTGAAACTTGAATTTCTACAATACAAGTGAGCTACATTATTCTTAAATTTATATGATGCCCTGTCAGATCATAAATCAGGCTCTTGGTTAAATTAGGTGCTTTTGTAGATAATTATTTCAAGCATCAAGAAAATTGGATGTGATAAAATCTTCCATTCAAAAAGAACTGAGTTTAACATGTCTTTAAAAATGTACCACTTCAAACTCCTAATTTAGATATATGTTAACTCTGCTTGCTAATGTATACCTTTTGGGGACCAAATGATTAATTTTTCTGAATGGGAAATTTTTAGGATTTAAAAACTTTCCACTGTTATATGATTCCTCATCTGTAACTTATGGGCGTTAAGTGTAGTTGGATAAGGAATTTGTCCATGGAGAAAACATCATCATGTATCTGAAGAAGGACTTGAATCCATGTCTTCTTGGTTCAAAGGTCAACTTCTAAATCCTTTTCCATTATACTTCTTATTTCTGTACAGTTAGAACTGAAATGAACTTGAGGGGTTAGCTGATCCAATGCCCATCTTGTACAAATAAAATGAGGACCTCTGTTGACTTGCCTACATCAACCCTGACAGAACCATAATTTGAAAGAAAATTTTCTGAATTCCAAATCTAGTAGCTTTATTTTCCATGTACTATACTGAAACTGGTTTGAGAGACAAGAAAATAATTTTTAATTAAAATATATTAATTCAATTTAATCAGCAAGTAGACATTTTGAAAATAACCATTTGCTTTGATTTAATTGAGCTGCCAATCTCCCCAGTTTGGCTGTGAAGGTATAGTCTTAAAGCCCTAGAGAACCTAGAAACCCAACATTTAGTAGACGTTTAAATTGATGTCAAGCTTGCATTCTACAAGAGCTGTCAGTACTGTTCTGGTACAAGGCTTCAGTATGCTGTTAGTCACAAATAATTATATTTCTTACTTAGACACAACTTTTATCCTAAAAGAAATGACAGCAATTGCTTTCCCTGGCAAATCCATATAACCCATGCTATTTAGGACTTATACTATCCAGAACTAAGTCCAGTTTCTTGTCTGATGAAGTGAGAAAGCAATCTTGTACCCAGCAAGGAGTAAGGAGAGCAAATGAGCATATCTACTCCAGTTGCAAATGCAAAAGGGAATTATGTAAACCCAGTGTTCTATCATTAGTCATAATGGGAATTCAGTGTCTTGAGGCCATAGCACAACCCGCTTAATCACTTCTACCCTGAATATGCCTGAGTAAGTAGCATCAAGTGATTCTTTAAATTGTTAAATTGAGAGATGAAGCAATTATCTAGATTATTTTATTCTATTCTGATTTTTCCTTCATCTCAGTATGAAAATTAAGAGCCACTGAATGAGACCTTGTGTCCTCCAGTTTCTATTTCTGTTTAAATGACTATACTACTGGGTTCTTCTGATCAAAATTTCCCATGCAGATATTTTTGGTCCTGTGGAATATAGTGTCATGTATTTAGAAAGAAAAGGGAATGTAGGGGTCATCATGTGTAATCCATTTATCTTAAAAAGACACCAAGACATAGTGAAGAAATGTTAACCTTCCTAGAGCCAAAATTCAGGAAGACCTGAGTTCAAATTGATCTTCAAACACTTGCTAATCAATTGCTTAACCTTTATCTACTTCATTTGTAAAATGGGGATAATAAGAGACTATAAGGACAGCATTACACATAAAAACATAGACACTAGACACATGTGTAGAAATAGTGTTTTAAAACACTACATAATGACTAGTTGCTGTCACCCCGGTTCCTCAAATTAATGTCTGAACTAACCACAAGTCTAGTGCCTATCCATCACTCCATGCTGACTCTTGTGAGATATTCTCTGTAAGTCCCATGTCCTATTTTTGCTCAGTTATTATAGTCATAAGGTCTACCCAGCTTCTCTTCTCAGTCAACACTGCCTACTATATATCTACCACCTCCAGCTTCTAAGGTCCTTAATTTTTTTCCACAAAGGTAGGTTCAATATTATCTCTATTTCAGCCAGATATAATTAAGTTCTGGAAGGGGCTTCAGAGGCCATTTAATCCCTTCCTTTTATGGATGAGAATAAGTAATGAACAAGCGTAGCAAGCAATGGAATTGGGAAGTAAAACGGGTTCTTTGTGGAGTCAATGAGCTTCCTTCTACTTCCAGGTCAATGAACCTATGAACTGAACTTAATATGGATAATCCCTGTACCAATTCGTAGTGCAAACTATCCATTAGTGAATGTGATTAGTAGGCACATCTTTTTCCTCATAATTTTATTTATTTTTATTAGATTTGAACAGGGGAAAGAATGATGGATTAACTTTGGAAAATTGGACATGACCTAATCTTTTCCACAATGGATTGTAAAAGTCAAAAATATTATTTTATTCTGGGTTGTCTTGTGACTATGAGTCATATGGTACATTATAGCCTCTTTAGAACTTAAGTTTGGGGTCACAAGAAGGACAAGGAAAGTTTATATAAGGTAGTGAGTAGGCTGTATAACATTACCAGGAATGAGTTATATTCAAGAAATGGAGTAAAAATGTCATCAAATGATCAGCTCTGTTGAACTTGGCTCTTTTCAACAGTGAGGTGATTCAGGCCAATTCCAATAGACTTGTGATGGAAAGAGCCACCTGCATCCAGAGAGAGAACTGTGGAGACCGAATGTGGATCAAAGCATAGTATTTTCACTTTTTTCACTGTTTTTTTGATTGCTTTTCTTTTCTTTCTAATTTTTTCCTTTTTTATCTGATTTTTCTTGGGCAGCATGATAAATGTGGAAATATGTAGAGAAGAATTGCACATGTTTAACCTATATTGGATGGCTTGCTGTCTAGGGGAAGGGGACAGAGAGGAAGGGAGAAAAATTTGGAACACAAGGTTTTGCAAGGTATCTTTGCATATATTTTAAAAATAAAAAACTATTATTTTTAAAATGTCATCAGAGAGATGTCTGATCAGAAAAGTCATAATCTTGTCATGTGACAAAATCTAGAGACAAATAAAGGACACCCACAAGCTTTACCAGCATCTATACAATGCAATGTGATATAGAGAAAGACTTCTCAGACAGTGGATAGACAATTTGTGCAGGATGTACAGGAGGAAGTGTACAGAATATACACAGTTGTTCGGGATGAGGAGATTTGAGTTTTGTACCATTGAGAAGAGTGAATGAACTCAAAGATCCATGGTGGCAAGAAAACAAGTGTTGGTTTGAACCTTTGTTCCAATTTGTCAATAACGTGACTTCACACAAATGGTTAATTATGAAAAGGCTCCCTTGCCAATTGAAATAGTTTTAATTTGCGTCTATATCATTCTCTCTCTGGCCCCCTACTCTCTGTTACAGCCAAAACTTCCTTCTTGCTATTTTCCACTTTTGACACTTCATTCTCCTTTCTTTGTACTTTTGCATTGAGAGTGTCTGCATACCTGGAATGCACTCCTCACCAGCACTTTGCAGAATCCTTGACTTTCTTCAAGACTAGGCCCAAGAATAATTTTCTCAATAAAACCTTTATTTTTTCCTTCCATAAACTATTTCATCTTTACTTTGTTTTGTTATTTTGAGAGGCAATTGGGGTTGTAACTTGCCCAGGGTAACACAACTAGTAAGTGTCTGAGACCACATTTAAACTCAGATCCTCCTCATTCTAAGGCTGATACCCTACCCACTGCACCATCTAGCTGCCCCTAAACTTTATTTTGCAGAAATTCTGAATATACTTATCTATATCTTTCCCAATAGAAGCCTTTCCCACACAGCACAAATTGCCTTACTATTTTCTTTGTATCTGCAATGTATAGCATATTGTCTCTCATAAAGTAGGAACTTAATAAATATTTGTTGATGGATTGATTTGTTTTTATTTTCTGTGAAGTTATTAGTTGCTTCCTACATCAAATCTTCCATTCTACTTGATGATCTTATAAGCCTCCAAATAATGCAACTATTATCTTTATACACAGAGCTATATATTTATGCTATTCTTTCCTGTTCTGCATTTGCAGTTTTGTATCACTAATTGCCTCTGGACAGCATAACTTGTCCTGTGGGAGGAAAAAAGTAGGGAGGGAAAGCTAAGATGGTGGAGTAAAGTCAGAAAGCTGCTTGAGCTCTCCTAGTTTCCCTTAAACACCACCTGAAACCAAGCCTCTGAACTGAGTTTTATAGAATGAAAACCTCTCTCCAGCTCAAGATAGATGGAAAAAATTTCAAGCAAGTTCAGTCTCACTAGAGTGAAAAGGGCATTCAGCCCAGGTCAGATAGACTCTAGGAAAGCCAGTAAGAGAGTCTTAAATTACAGCAATCGGAAACTAAGACCCTCCATCTTGGCTCAGTAGAGGAGCACAGCAAGGGGGAAGCTTCCAGTCCCAGCTCAGGAGGCAAACTCTGAAAAAACAAGCTGATCCTGAACAGAACAGGCAAAACTACCCCCTACAAACACAAGCGGCCCATATGCTCAAAGCTAAGACTCAGAGCTGCTCAGGAAACTTGGAACAGTATCCTTTTTACCTCAGGAGCAGAGCTTAAAAATAAAAGTAAAAAAAAGAAGAAATACCTAAAGAAAAGAAAATGAGCAAGAAACATAAAAGAACCTTGACTATAGAAAGCTACTAGGGTGACAGGGCAGAGCAAAACACAAACTCAGATGAAGACAAAACATCCACAGAAGAAATCTCAAAGAATATGAATTGGTCTCAAGCCCAAAAAAGTTTCTTGGAAGTGCTCATAAAGGACTTTAAAAGGCAAATAAGAGAAGTAGAAGAAAAAAATGAGAAAGAAATTGAGAAGTATGCATCAGAGAGTCAATAGCTTGGCAAAGGAAGGGGGAAAAAATGTCTGAAGAAAACACCAACAAAAGTAGAATTAACCAAACAGAAAAAGAGATACAAAAGCAAAATGAAAAAAAACATACATTAAAAACTAGAACAGGGCAAATGGAAGCTAATGACTCTGTGAGACAGCAAGAATCTGTCAAACTAACTAAAAAGAATGAAAACATGGAGGAAAATGTGAAATACCTCATTGGAAAAACAGCCAACCTGGAAAACAGATACAGAAGAGACAATTTAGAAATCACTGGCCTACCTGAAGTCCATGACCAAAAAAAAAAAAAAAAAAAGAACCTGGATAGCATTCTTTAAGAGATCCTTAAGAAAAACTGCCCCAGTATTATAAAAACAGAGAGGGTAATACTCTTTGAAAAAATCCACCAATTACCTTCAGAAAGAGATCTCATAAGGAAAACCACAAGGAACATTGTTGCAAAACTCCAGAACTACAATATCAAGGAAAAAATATTGCAAGCTGCCAGACAAAAACAATTCAAATATTGAGCAACAGTCAGGATTAACCAGGATTTGGCAGCTTCTACAATAAAGGATTGGAGGGCCTGCAATACCATATTCCAGAAGGCAAAGGACCTGAGGTTATAATCAAGAATTAACCACTCTGAGAGTTTCAGCATCATATTTCAGGGGAGGAGATAGAGCTTCAATGAAGTAAGAGACTTTTAATCATTTCTACTGAAAAAAAAACAGAAAAAAAATTTAATCTACAAACACAGGACTCAGGAGAACCATAGAAAGGTAAACGGGGGGGGGGGATATATATATATATATACATACATACATACATACATACATGTGTGTGTGTGTGTATATATGTGTATATATATATATATATATATATATATGTATGTGTGTGTGTGTATTACATATATATTTAAAGGTTAAAGTGTTTATATCCCTAGATAGGAAAACAAAATTTGTAAATTTTGAGAACTATAACTATCATTGGAGCAGACAAAGGGAGGCATCACATGAACTGAGGGTGTGGTTGTGAAATGACTCTGATGTGATGACATCAAAGAAAAACATTAAGTGGTAGGAAAAGATCTGTACTGAAAAAGAAGAAAGGGGAGGAATAATGGGACAATTAGTTCACATGGAGAGGTACAAAAGACCTATTACAATGAAGGGGAAAAAGGGAGGGGGATGAGCATTGTCTGAAGCTTGATTTAATCAGTTTTGGCTCTAAAAGGGAATAATGTAATCATTCAGTTGGGTATAGAAATTCATCTAACCCTATAAAGAAGTAGGAGGAGAAAGAGAAAAAGAAAAGGGAGGTGATGGATAGAAGGGACAGTAGAAACACTAGGAAGAAAAGGTAAGAAAAGGAGGAAAGGTGGAGTGGGTAAAAAAAAAAAAAGCCCTCTCCTAAGAGAAGGGGGTGGTGATAGGAGATAAAGTAGTAGGTGGGGATGGTAAAAAAAAAAAAACCCATCTGAGGATAGTGCAAAGAAAGAACAAAACTATGCACAGGGGAAAAAATAGGAGGGAGGGAAATACAGAGCCAGTAATAATAACTGTGAATGGGATGAACTCTCCCATAAAATGTAAGTGAATAGCAGAGTGATTAAAAAACAGAATCTTACAATATATTGTTTACAAGAAACTTGTTGTCCTGTAGGTATACTACAGATATATCCTGTAGGTAATGGTATTCAATTGTCATCTCTAAGCAAAGGATACCCAAATCTACATATCCAACTCTACTCTTTCACCACTGCATCATCAGTTGTTTTTTGGACATCTTGAACATAGGAATCTCAAATCTTATATGTCCACAGAGAATTCATTTTTTCCTCCAAAACTCTTCCCTCCTTTGAATGGAATTCCCCATACTCTCCAGGGTATTAAGATCCTCCTAGTCATCCAGTCTCAAATCTTTGACATCATCTACTATTCCCCACTCATACTTGTTACACAAATGCAATATGTTGCCACCTCTTGCCATCTCTCCTTTCACAATATCTTTCACACACATCC
The DNA here is from genome assembly GCF_902635505.1 of Sarcophilus harrisii. Classification (NCBI taxonomy): domain Eukaryota; kingdom Metazoa; phylum Chordata; class Mammalia; order Dasyuromorphia; family Dasyuridae; genus Sarcophilus; species Sarcophilus harrisii. The sequence goes on from NC_045431.1 coordinate 67,044,918, forward strand.
CTTTCTGTACATTCACACAATCATTGCCCAGATACAGGCTCACATCATCTCACTCCTGGACAGTTGCAATGGTCTTCTGACTGATGTCCCTTGTCTCATGTGTTTCCCCATTCAAATCTACTCTTTGCTCAGTCATTTTCCTCAAGCACAGTTCTGACTATGACACTTTACTCAATCTCTAGTGACTCTTTCCTAAACTCAAATACAAAATAATTTCACTTTTTAAGCCCTTTACATCTTAGCTCTTTCCTACCTTTTCAGTCTTCTTGTCCTTTTCTATTTATGTACTCTATGATCTAATGACAGTGGCTTCCTTGCCAATTTTCACATGCAATACTCCAAGCTTCTGTGCATTTTACTAGTTATTCGCCATCCCTGAAATGCCCCTTCTCTCACCTCTGCCTCCTGCATCCCTGGGACTCCTTCAAGACTCAGATGAAATCTCATCTTCTACAGATCTTTCCTGGATCCTTAAGGGCAGAGACTATTTAATTAATTCCTTAAAGCAGAGATTATTTTTGCTCCTTTTAGAATCCCCAGTATTTTTTATGCTGTAACGTTTAAAAATAAAGCCATATTGATTAACATATGGTGGTAAGGCTTCTGGATAAACTATATACCTTTTGCTCTCTTTCATATCTTAATCCAAAATGCTTTTTTGTTCCCTTCCTCTATGTTTACACCTTTTGCTATGAAGCCTCCACTGTGATGAAGGAATATTCATGTTTTGTTTGGATGATCTTGTTCATTCTTCAAAGAATTTCCCAGTTTCTTTTTCATGAGTCAGAAGTGGATAAATGTGCTATAATTTCTTCTCTGATCATTTCTTTACTGGGGGCTCATAAAAAGCCCTGTAAAAGACCCATTTGTTGATAATGTTTCATTTATTTATATATATGTATATATATACATATATATGTATGTATATGTATAATTTTCTTTTTATGCATGATGAAACCAAGTTTTCCAGACCTTTTGTTTGTTTATCCTCCAGGGTGACAAGCATGTGTATTCGTGTATGTGTTAGAGACAGAAACAATAAGAAACACAGAGAGACAGACACAGAAAGACAAAGGCAGAGAGACAGACAAAAAGAGTCAGAGTTAAGAAACAGAGAGGAGGAGGTTAGACACACACACACATACATACACAGTCGGAAAAAGACAAGCAAAGTCATAGAGAGAGGGACAGAGTATCAGAGGCAAAAGCAGTGAGGAGATGGAGAGAAGGAACAAAGACTGAAACTGAAAAAAAAAAAGGGAGAAGGAGAGAAGGAACAAAAGAAGACAGGGAAAGAGAAGAGGATAAGAAGGGGAGGAAGGGATAAGAGGGAGAGACACAGAGAGAGGGAAGGGGAAGGGAGACAAAGAGAGGCTTCCATCGAAATACAGTCTCTTTTTTTAGAGACTATAGCAATATAAATGTGATTCCTTTTCTTTAAAGGAATCTTTATTTTTTTTTCTTTATGCTTTAAAATAGCATAAAACCTTGTTTGTTTGTCAAGAATTGCACACATAGAGATTGCACACACAACCAATAGTTATATTAAAATTTGCAGGCAGTCTACAACTTGAGTGATTTTCTCTGCCACCTCCACTGTAACTACAAATAGGAGCCTCACAGAAATAAGAATTAATTTGAATTTTCATTGCTATCTATGGGTCACCAGAACAAATAATTCATCAGCTCAGATCTCCTTCTTAAAGAAGGTGGGTCTCAGAGAACAGATGCTTTTATCTATCCACAATAACACACTTGAAGCTTTTCTAGTTGGAAGAAACTGAAAAAAACTTGCATTCTGTTAGCATGAATTCAAATTCCAACTCAGACTCTTTTTCACTTTATTATTGTAGTTAAGTCTTTTAACCCTTTTAGTTTCAGTTTTCTCCTGTGTAAAATGGGAATAAAAATTATCTATAATTCACAGATTTGGATCAAGGATCAATTAAAATAACATATACAGAGTTTTGTCAGCCCTAAAGTACTACAGAAAAGTTGGTTAATATAAATTGTGAAAATTAGAGTTCCTTCACTCCATTATCAAGGTGTTATTGTGGGATTTTTGTGGAAGATATCTAGAAATAACCTTGACATATTTCAAATATATTTAATTTATGGCTGAGATTACCTTTGATTATTTCGAAGTTTAAAAACAGATTTGTAAAAAAATAAAGTCAACAGATTAAATTCAGTCTCATCTGCTGACAAAAGGACAAAACAACAAAATATTAACACCTGAACCTTTCTTTGAAGAACATACACATTTTTCCCTGAGTTTTCCTGATTGAGTCTCTACATCACACACTCAACTATTAGAAATATAAATTTTCTATATCACTATTCCATTCAATTTTATACTTGTTGGCTCACTCTGTGTTTACTTATTTTAGTATTTATTCTTCTGCCAGAAATTATGTATCCTGTTTTATTATCTCAGATAATAAAACTACCTCTTCCCTCTAGAAGCTTACATTCATCTGAAGAAATAACATGTAGTCCAATAAATAAATTCAAAATGCAAGTATGATAAATATAATTAGTTTGAGGATTGGGGAGCCATAACATGTGGGATGGGGAGAGGGCAAGATAAGCTTCTTGTAGAAAATAGCACTTGAGCTGAATGTGACAAAATATTTTTATTCTTCTCCAGGGGTTCAACAATATGACTTTTTATTCTTTCCTCTGCCTAGAAAAAAAGTGCTTACACTACAGAGATCAGAATATGGAATAATTCAGAAGCAAACTTCATGATTTCCAAGTACTCAGGCTTTGTGTTCCCCATGTAGAAATTTCAGTCCCAATTTAAGTTACATCTTTGGCTGTAATAGAGGGCTTTGTTGGCCTGACCATCACAGAAAGGCTTATTTGTTATCTAACGTCAGCAATCATATTATAAATGGGTATCTAGTAAATACTTGAAAAATATTGGAAGAGGGTACAGCAAAGAAGCCTGCTAACTTCTCAAAAAAGAAAGATTTTATTGTGGGAAAGGAACATGTTCAAGCTAGGGCAAGTGGGACAAAGGATACAGAATTTTTTTTTTTGCAGTAGGCAAATTATGAATATAATTATTAATTATTGAATATTTAATATAAGTAAACTCAAAAGCAGATCAGAAACAGCTCACTGAGATCCTTGACAGTTTGCCCAGAGGATTTGAGAAAGCCCTGAAGCAGACTTAAAGGATCTGTTCAGTCTACCAAATGAAGGGAGCCAGTGGAGAGAAGACTGAGAAAAAGACTTTCTGGAGATCTCTGCATCCCAAGAATATCTTTTGTTTTTATAACCTAGATTTAGATAAGAATGGAAAATCCATACTGGCAACATCAGAGCCAGAAGTTTAGGTATGGCTATGGGGTTAGATGGATATTAGGCATCAGAATATGAGAGCAAAGCCAGAGCTGATTTATGTTATTATTTATTCCTGAAAAATAAATGTGTCTGAAAATAGGTCAGTCTACATGGGAAATGGATGGGCAGATCAATAACATAGTACCAGCTGCCAAAGGTCCAAATCAAATCTGAGATGCAGGGAATCTGTGCAACCAAGGTAGGAAGGTAACTGATAGAAGTCTAAGTGGCAGAGGTTGGTAGGGGTAGGACAGGAGGGATAATATTAGGGAAGTTCAGTAACTGGTATTAGGGACCCAGCTCCTCCTAGATGTTGGAGTTTAAGGAGTGGGAAATTCATTTTAATTGAACTAGTATGAGTCAGAGATTCAGTCACAAATTCAGTCAGTGTTGGGAAATTTAAGGTTCCATGTCTGAAGCTGGATCAACAATTACTGACAAAGTGCTCCAGATGAATTTTTGTCATAAAGACTGCAGCAGGATTAAACACACAGGCAGAATTGTAAATAGAAATCCAAGTACCTAGGTCAAAATTAATTAAGGAAAGAAGTAGATTGAAAGGGATACCATAAGCAGTCCAATCTGTATCCCTGTGAGAGCTGGGAAGAGAAGCAAAGTGTGTCCAGGAAGAGATGATACAATAGAATATGAGCTCTTTGAAGCCAGAAATCTTTTTCTTTACTTTGTTAGCATAATGGCTAGAACATAGTATATATTAATAAAGCATCTGCATCTGTAGTACTAAGGGGTAAGGAGATAGCCTCTCCCCATCCACTAATTCTCCAATTTCTGCTGTTAGCAATCCTGTCCTCCAGCCAGATGGTTGTGCCTTGGACAAAGACCTCCTTACCCAATATTAGTTTCAGACATGTTATATAAAAGGTGGTATTCAATGGCTTCAGAAATAAATTTAGTAAGATATAGCAAATAATTACCTGAAGGACAAAGCATGAGGGAGTGTTATTACATGGTTTATACTCACTAACTGACATTTCAAGCCCCTAGAAGAATTGATGCATATGAACCAGAAGACTATTTCTAAAGACATTCACAAATGAACAAAGTGTAGTTTGAGTTTGAAAAAGTTTAGGGATATTTATAAAAACTCAAACTGACCCAAGCCCTAAAGCCTATTGGTGAGGTCTATAATGACATAGGTTAGTATATACCATGTGAAATCAAACATTCCAGGACCAGTCACAAAATCAACAAATCCATTTTATCATTTAGTAATTCTTGATTTCTAGTAACCCCTAACACACTCACTCACTCACTGACAAAGCTTTCCCATACACATCACCTCATTTCAAACTTTAAATCATTATTTATGTTTAGCATATTAGTATAACTTAATGCCAAATTGTAAATCATTCAATAAATTTTTTTCATATATTCTCTAATCTAGAAAACTTTCTTTCGACCTACATGAATCATCCCAGTTCTAAAAATAATAATAGTATTGAATAAATAAAAATAAGCAAAATAAAACAGCTTTGGGGTTTCACCCATTACTTCAGCATACATCAATTTTCCCTTTTATTGAACAGTTCTAGTACTTACTACCTTATGCTACACACTGTTTTTAATATTTAATTATAGAACATATTGTTCTCTACTTTGTACCATTTTCCTTGGTATTCTTTTCCAGTCTCTTTGAGCGCTGTCTCTGTAGATAGAAAAACCTAGTTTGAATTCAACTTTTGAAAATAGTCAAGAGACCTCAGAGATCATCTAGCTTAGAGAGATAAGCCTTGAAGAGATTAAATGACCAAGAAAACAACTCAAGGACTAAGCAGAAAATAATTTTCTACTGTAAATATTGGGAAAAAATATTTTATTTTGAGATGTTTTCATAGAAACGTCTTTTCTTTTTAGGTAGACTATAAGCCTCAATTTCCTTATGTATAAAATAGGGATAAATATATGCTGTATCTATATAACAATACTATTCAGAATCCTAAATAAGATGATAAAAGTGAAGTGTATTGCAAATCTTCATGAGTTATATAAATGTTAGTATTTTCATTATTATGAATATTGTTTGTTTTGTATTTCTAATGCAGTGTCATTCACAGAGAATGAATTAAAAAAAACTATTGATCAAATGAATAAAAGGATATTTTCATTCTACTATGGAAAATGACATTAGGAATCCTCATTTACAAAATGAGTTTTAGGATTGATTTGCAGGGTCAACCTTTTCTTCTGGATCCCATTCTTTTACTTTCACTTTGAACCTATCAAAAGCAGAATAGGCTTCTCACTAATGTGAAATGATCAAATCACAAATGACATTTATGGATGTCAGTAGACAAAAATATCATAAGAGAGAATAATTCGTTTATTATTTTACATTTCAACTGATTTTTAAGCATATGTAGGTAACAAATATGAACAAAACTGGTTCTATAGTGAATTTATCAAAGGTGTGATGCAATAAAAAACCAAGCAAATATAGGATCAGAAAATTTGAAGTGATCTTGTGACTTTGGGCAAATCATTGGCTTCTTTGAGCCTCATTTTTCTAATCTACAAAAGGAGGGAGATATACTAGATATTTTTTAAGAGAAGCTGAAAAAATAATAAACATAAAGCTGAAAAAAAGTTCTGTTGAGGGTTTTTTTTTGCAACATTTCTATAAAACAGAAGTTGAAAACAAAAATGATTAAGCAGTTTTTTGCCTTGCCAACATAATATGCCCTAACTAAACAACAAGAAGAAATCTGAATTAATTAGTTTGGGAATATAGACACACAACTAGATGTCAATCTTTTGTCTCCTTGATCAATATGTTTAGGGTTAATGAGAACTTAATGGATATAATAATATCACTGGCAGTGAATCAACTCCCAAGTATTTAATAAAGATCTTTATCATTAAAAAAGAAAGTCAACATCCTTTTATATGTGAATGTTTCATTGTGTGTGTAATACTGAACATGGTGATGAATAAGGCAAGAAAGCATGAAGCAGAGGTGATGTCCAGCATAGTGATTACAGGGGAAAGGAAGGCATTAATAAGAAAAAATATTCTTTTTAACAAATTCTGTTTTCAGGTGGGAAATGACCCTCAAATCCAACAGATAAATGAAGGTGAAAACATGTTGATCGCTCATTGGCAAATGTAATCCTCGGTTGTATTTTCAGAATATTTCTGATTATATATGTCTCATTTTTTGAGTTTCTACTCTTTCACAGAATAGTTGTACATTTTAATGGATAGTCATGACCTTTTTCTTAATCCTCTTTTATGGAATTCTAATATTAACTAAGTATGTGGAGCCCAGGTCTGCTAGAGAGAAGTTCACACATTTCACAGCCATTGAGGAAACTATCACAGGGCACTTAAAAGACACAAGCAAGCTCAGTTGCCCTTTATTCACATATAGTCTCTTTGAAAGGGGGAAGCTGAGATGTGAGTGACTTTTGTACTCAATGTAAGTACCACACATCAGAATGGGGCAAGTGATTCAAGGCACATCCTTACCGGTAATTGGGGAAGTAGGGATACATATTCCTAGCCGTAGGCTTTTGCTGAAATGGTTTCTAGGGGACAGTGGCAAGAGAGGTAGTGGGAAGAGAAGGGTATGGTCACTTATTTTTATTAATTCTTGACAAGCTATTCTAATTAAGAATAGAATTAATATTAGATATTTTATATATTAATTTATATATCATATTAATTAATATATAATTATTCTACATTATTAATTATTGATATGTTATATTACTATATATTATATTAATAGAATTAATAATTCTATTATTAGCTAATTAAGCTACAGGTTCTATCAGAAACCTTTAAATTTAGTAGTTAGATGGAATAATAGATAAATAGAATAGAATCCTCTTAAACTAGGAGGATTTGAATTCAAATCTGGCCTCAGGCACTTACTACCTGTGTAACAGTGATCAAATCCCTCAATCTCCATTTGCCTGTTTCCTCAACTACAAAATGGGGATAATTGTAGCACCTACCTCGCAGGATTGTTGTGAAGATCAAATGAGAAATATTTGTAAAGTGCATACCACAGTGCTAGATGCACATCAAGTACTGTGTAAATGCTTATTTTCCTCCCCATACCATCCCCTTTAAAATAATAATAATTAAGTCTTCTACCAATGCCCTCAATGTGACACTGCTCCAGTTTCATTCTCTATGGGAAAGAATGGTTATGAAATTGCATATGTCATAAACAGGATCAGCAAGAGGACTATTTAATGCCCAAAGTTATGACTTTTGGGGAAAAGTTGGCATAACTGGCTAAAACTGAGTAGTAAAGGAAGACAGCTAAAATTCTTTGCCTCCCTCAAATAGGATGCATCATTGCCCCTTTCTAAGACTTCCCTGGAGCAAGTCTGATGGATTAAAAAGAGCCATTTCTCTGCTCCTGGACAGCTTATTAAATGTAAAAGGGAAGAGTTAAGAATTCTGATTTGGGCCTTAAAGTCACAAAGAGTTTCTAGAGTCACAAAAATGCTAAAGAATATGAGTCAGTAATGGACTTGAGAATATATTGTACTATTGAAAAGAAGGGAGAAAAGGGAAAGAATATTTCTGTTCATTATATTTATAAGAAAATAAGAAAAGGGAACTAATATAAAGTTTATGAAGGTTATTTTGACTTCATAGTGGGAAAACTGTAAAATATCCCTATTCTATGTATCCATATATAAATATATATGTATATCTATTTTTAAAGATACCATGGAAAGTTCTTTCCTGAAAGACCTTTATCTTCATAGATATTGATATATTTTCAAGGTTTATTGTTGAGAGAGCTATGTATTGGTATAGGAAATATGTAAGGAGGAATCTTCCTATCAAGGCAGACCAGCATTCACTCAGTAACTTCTAGTGTTGGAAATTTTCCTGGGAGAAAAGGGAATTAGTTTACTGGGAGATAAGAGATTTAGCTAGGATCACATAGTCAAAATATATCGGGGACTAGACTAGAATTCAGATCTTTCCTTGTTAGATAATTCCTTACTTCCTCCAAATCAGCTCTCTGACCACTATGCTATTAATCAGCTCTCTGACCACTATGCTATTGTCTTCATGCTTTATTCTTCACAATATCCAGCTACCATTTATATAACTTGACTTGAATCTTCTTACTTGATTTGCTCCTCCCCAATTTTTTCCCCATGTATAGGGATCCTAATGAAATAAGACTGGAATGAAGTATCTAAATCTTAAAGGGCATGATGCTCTTTCAGAACCCTAGGTACATTGTTTCCCAGTGGGAGATAATTCATGTCTTAGTGTCCTGCAAAAGAGTTCATTCTCTCTGGAAACAAGAAGGATTTACTTTCAACCTGCAAGAAGTGGTCTATTTTCCAGTCAGTGAAAGAATAGAGCACAATCTATCCTGACTAGCTCTGTGAATGGATACTTTTGTATTATTCATGATACAAGGTTTTTGTTTGTTTGTTTGTTTTCCTTTAGAGGGACAGTCAAAAATAGTGGTAAGCAGCTGCCAAGAGGAAATGGGAATAAAGATGACCCAAGATTGCCTATAGAGTAGTATTTGCCTAAGCACGTTTTTTCCTCAATAGTTAGGAATTATTTGCTTCTATCGATGCCCACTGCTACCAATTATGGCAATATAAATAGCACTATCAGTAACTGCTGTCAAAGATGAGCACTCTTCTAGACATTAGAAAAAGAGACTGTACAAAAAGAACAGTTTAAAGATAGACTTGTTGCCCACTAAAGTCATTTTCTAAAAGAAGTCTCTCTAATAAGCAAAGATTAAGAGGAGGTATTTACAGGAAGTCTATTTCAAAAATGAGAGACAGTATAGGTAGTAGTTAGAGAATTGAGTTTTCAGTAGAATTTAGGTTCAAAGCCTTACCGCTGACTTACTAACTGTAAAGTCAGGAACAAGTCACTGAACCTCAATAAATATCAGCTTCCTTATCTGTCGAATTGGGGATAACAATACTTCTACTGACTTACCCCAAAGGATTTTTCTAATGAGTGAACTGGAAAAAATTGAAGAGATATATAAACCCCAGATTTAATATCATAAAAAATATCAGTTTCTTTAAAATATTTACTAAAAACAAAAGTCTAAAGAGTTAAGATGATTCATTTTTTCTAATTATTAGGCTTGAAATAATTTTATGCTAATGAAATGAGCAATTTCTACCCACTTTAAGAATAGGGCATTAGGCTAAATGTTACTTTCATACTAGCAATACATATGTGTGTATGTTTATATGTATGTATACACATAAGTATATATGTAATATACATATACTATATATATATATATATTGCTAGATGATATATAAGTAAGTATATTTGTGTGAGTGTGTATATGCAAAAGAGAACTTGAAAAAAGTTTCACTAGTTTTACGTTTCATTTTGCTGGTGCAGACCTGAGCAAAGAGTCAGAAGTTAGCAATTAGTAAGAGTATTGTTTCTGTTTTGACAATTTTCCAAGCTGAGCTTAAAAGATCACAGCCTTGGACTTGTCCATAGAACAGCAGTTCTCCAAATAAATCAGCAGTATTATGAAGAATATAGCCATTATTTAAAGCAGCAAAAATTGGGTCAACTTAATAGTTTTGTGGGAATGACACGCACTCATATTTCGGACAAACTAATCTTGGAATCCCAGCTGCTTGAAGCATCTGCTCCATTTCATGTAGATAAAGAAAAGCAATATGTCAACCTTACTGACTCAAAGTCTGAGAATACCATTGCCAGCCATCTATGGTTTGGCACAGATTGTCATAAAATCCCAAAATATTCCTTTGGGCTTTAATTGTTTTCTGACTTCTCAAGAAAATAAACCTTTAAAGCATTCAATCATTTAATAAGTAAAACTCAGCAAAAGACTGGGTGCTATGGGAAGCTTCTCTCTCTGGCTTCTCTGCTCACCATATTGACTGGATTATTATTATCCAGATGTATGCAACCATCATTTTACCCCACTGAAATTAGGAGTGAAAGGAGAAAGAATAAGCTTTTAAATACATTTAGAAGTAATGAAGCTTTTCCATAATCAACAATGGAATGGTAATAACCTGTGCTCTAAAATTGAGGGACTAGTAGTGATTCACTAACATTTATTAATTTCCAAAATGTTTACCATCATTCTCAATAGCTGGAATATCCAAGATACTGTAAAGGCCTATCTAATATTTTAATTATATTTTCTCATTTAATCCTCACAATAAACCCTCAAGGTGCTATCATACTTTTTGTACAATGCGTAAACCAAGGCCTACAGATATTAAATCACTTGCCCATGATTATACAAGATGTTTGGGGGCCGGTTTCTCTGATCATGGTTCCAATATTCTTTCAGGTATGTCATGTTTCCTATATACTATACTATGTAATAAATGATATGTTCTAATTTTTTTAGGCTTGCCTGAAAATAAAATATAGAACAAAGAATTTATACAACACTCAACTATCAGCAAATACAGGAGACACTGCTTTCTGAATGCATCCAAGAAAGATGTTCATTCTCTCAAGGTATTTTAATAATAAGATGTCTTTTAGGGTTGACAGAACTCTTGTAATTGCTATTCAAAATTTATTGAAATCTATACTTTCTAACAAATTAAGTTCGATAATTGATACTTAACTATATGCTTCAGATGACTTTCTTCTTCTTTGAAGGATCATCTTTCCTGTCCCATCTCCTGCAGGCTGGTTTAGCCAAGTTCTCTGTCCAAGGTCTTTTACTCTTTTGCTCTCGTTGATCTCATTGATTCTCATGATTTTATTGATCACATATATACAAAAAAGTTTGAGATTTACATCTCTAACCCTCATTTTTGATCAGAGTTGGAGTCTCATATCTTTGACTAACTGCTGGATATCATCACCTGTATGTTCCAATACATCTCTAACTAAAACATGTTTACAAATGATCTCACTATTGTTCTTCCTCAATTGACTGATTTTCCAAAGCTTCCAATTCCTGTCAAGACATTGCCATACTTCAAATGACCCAGACTCATAATCTAGACATATTTAAATTTAATTCCTACTTTGTACCACCACTTTTTCCTACCTCACAGGTATCTAATAATTGCTCATTAAATCTCTCCATTCTAAATTATAAAATAAATCCCACACATCTTTCATCTTTGGCAGCACAGTGAATGATGTGCTAGATTGAAGTCAGGAATATCTGAGTTCAAATCCAAGCTCAGACATTTATTTACTTACTAGTTGTATGACCCTCAGCAAGTCATGTAACCTCAGTTAGTTTCAGTTTTCTCATCTGTAAAATAGGGGATTAATAATCCCACCTCTCTTCTGAGATTGCTGTGAGGACCAAATGGGATAATAATTTTAAAGCACTTAGCACAGTGTCCGGTACATAATAAATACTAAATAAATGTTAGCTGTTGTTATTGTTGTTGTGGTGGTCATTCTGTAGTCATACAGGTGGTGGTCATTCTGAAGTCATACAGTCCTCCTTTGTTTGGATTTTGTCCTTTCTTGCCTGGACTATTGAATCTGCCTCCTAATTGATCTCCACCTCTGAAATATGCTCCTTCTTGAATTTATCCTCCACACAGGTACCAACCTGCTATCTTAGAAGCATAGGTCTCATTATGTCACTTGACTGCTCACAAAGCTTCAGCAGCTCCCTATCCTCTAGGATAAAATGCCTCTGCTCCCTGTTTGCCATTTAAGATTTTACAGTCTGACTCCAAGCTATGTTTATAAACCAATTTTATATTATTCTCCCTTAGGCACTCTACGTTCCTGACAACTGGTCTGTTTGCTGTTCCCTGCACTTGCCATTGCATTTCTTGTCCTGTTCAGAAACAAGCTGTTCCTCACACCTGGAAGGTTTGCTCTTCATCACTGGCCTCGAATATACAGATTCGAAAAAGACTATTAGATTGTAATTCTGAGTCATTTGAAGGGTGGCAATGCCTTTGACAGAAAATGGAAACTTTTAGACTGAGGAAGAAGAATGAGATCAGTTGTAAACATGTTTCTGTTTGAGATGTCACTGGGACATACAGATGATGATATCCAGCAGATAGGGAGTCAGAACAAGGGCCACAAGAGACCATCAAGGATTTGCCCTGTGGTCAATCCTACCTCTCTTGCTACCTACTTGTATTCATCTTTTATATATTTTATATTTATTTTTCTCATGTACATATGGTTTTCACCCAATAAATGAGGAAAGGAATTATTTTTTTTTTTGCCTTTTATCCACGATGGCTAACCCACAATAGGTGTTTAATAAATGCTTTTGGAATTGAATCCAGTCCATAAAGAAATAAGAATTTTGGATGATGAATTTGTGGCTGGGAAGGAATTTAATATCATCTAGTCCCTCAATTTACTCAGGAGAAAAGTGAGGCAGATTGAGGGGAAGGGAGCTTCCTAAGGTCACAGAGTTTGTATATAGCAGAATTATCAACCTAGGTTTCTTGACTATAATCTTAGAGCCCTTATCCTGCACTATTTATTCCCCATTAAATAGAAATCTAGCCTAGAATCAGGAAGATGTGAGTTAAATCTCACATGATATGATGATATGCTTAAAGAACCTTACAGAATCAACTAAAAACTATTAGAAACAATTCAACAACTTTAGCAAAGTTTCAGGATATAAAATACAAACCTATGTAAATCATCAGCATTTCTATATGTTACCAAAAAAGTTCAGCAGCAAAAGATAGAGAAATTCCATTTAAAATAACTCTAGATAATATAAAATATTTGGGTGTCTATCTGCCAAAACAAAGCCAGGAACTATATGAACAAAATTATAAAACAATTTTCACACAAATAAAATTGGGTTTAAATATAACTGGAAGAATATCAAGTGTGCACATGCACAAGCTGAACTAATATATTAAAACTCACAATTCTATTTAAATTAATTTGCTTATTCAGTGCCATACCAATCAAATTGCCAAGAAATTACTTTATAGACCTAGAAAAAATATTAACAAACTTCATCTGGAAGAAAAAATGGTCAATTCAAGGGAATTAATGAAAAAAATGCAAACTAAGGTGGCCTAGCTCTATCAGACCTTAAACTATATTATAAAGCAACAGCCATCAAAATCATTTTTTAGGCTAAGAAATAACAAGTAATAAATCAGTGGAATAGGTTAGGTTTACAAGACACAATTGTCAATGATTATAGTAATCTAATGTTTGATAAACCCAAAGACCCTGGCTTCTGGCATAAGGACTCATTATTTGATAAAAATTGCTGGAGAAATAGTATGACGGAAACTAGGCATTAACCAATACCTACTACCCTATATCAAGATAAGATCAAAATGAAATATAAAGAGTGACATTATAAACAAATTAAAAAAACAAAGGGAATTCTAACTTCTCAGATCTCTGAAGAAGAAAGGAATTTATGATCAAAGAAGAATTAGAGAACATTATGAAATGCAAAATGGATAATTTTGATTATATTAAATCAAAAAGTTTTTGTACAAACAAAACCAATGCAGCCAAGTTTAGCAGGGAAGCAGAAAACTGGGAGGAGGGAGAATCTACATCCAAGGTTTCTGATAAAGACCTTATTTCTAAACTACATAGAGAACTGACTCAAATTTATAAGAATACAAGCCATCCTCCAAGTGATAAATGGTCAAAGGATATGAACAATTATCAGATAAAGAAAGTAAAGCAGTTTCTAGTCATATGAAAAAATTCTCCAAATCATTATTGATTAGAGGAATGTAAATTAAAGCAATTCTGAGGTACTACTACATACCTCTCAGATTGACTAAGATGACAGGAAAAGATAATAATAAATGTTGGTGGGGATATGGGAAAACTGAGGCACTACAGTGGAGTTGTGAACTGATCCAACCATTCTGGAGAGTGATTTGAAACTATGCCCAAACAACTAACAAACTGTGCGTACCCTTTGATCCAGCAGTGTTTCTCCTGGGTCTGTATCCCAAAGAGATCATAAAAAAGGTAAAAGGATCCATATCTGCAAAAATGTTTGTAGTGACTTGCCCAGAGTCACACAGCCAGGAAGTGTCATGTGTCTGAGGTCACATTTGAATTCAGATCCTCCTGACTCCAGAGCTAGTGCTCTATCTACTGTACCACCTAGTTGCCCCACAATATAGTATTTTTCACCTCTTTTTTGTTATTGTTTGCTTGCTTGTTTTTTCTTTGTCATATTTTTTCTTTTTTGATCAGATTTTTCTTTTGCAGCATGATAAATGAGGGTTTAGAAGAACTGCACATGTTTAATCTATAATAGATTGCTTGATATCTAGGGGAGGGGCATGGGAAGGGAAAGGGAGAAAATGAAACACAAAATTTTGCAAGGATGAATGTTGAAAACTATCTTTGCTGTCTAAGTCACTTAACTGTTATTTATGTCAGTTTCCTCAAATGTAATATGACAATAATATCAGCACCAACTTTAGAAGGTTGTTTTAAAGATAAATTGATATAATATTCATATAGGATTTATGATGACTTTTCCTGCTGCCTTCTTTCTTTTCCTTCTTTCCTCTTTATCCCCCTTTTTACTTCTTTCATCTTTTCCTTCATTTATTTTCTTTTCCCCTTCCTTTCTCCCTTCCAATCTTCTTTCTTTTTTCCTTCATTACCTATTCTTTTTTTCTTCTTACTCCCTCTTTCCCTCCCTTTCTTCCTTTTTTCCCCTTTCTTCCTTTTCTAAGACTTCACAAAATTGCACTATATCATTAGAAAATGATATGCACTAGCAGTTTTCTAATGCAATAGTTATTCCCACTTGTGAATAAACCACCTAGAAGTGTACTTTATTCTCTGGGGTATTTTCTCTTCTAAATGTTTCTGCCATTGAAAGAAACAATCTTTCTTGTTATATCTGAAAGCTGTTGTAAGTATGGAAACAGTCTTTTTTTTTTCTTCAAAATAAGATATTAACAAGATGGGAGAAGAGGAAGTTTAGAGTGACTTTTGCCAAGACTAAAAACACTTCTTGTAATTAGGGAAATCTTAACATGAGGATTATATATTCTGCATACTTCAAAGAAATACAAGTACACATATGGAGTCTTGTCTTGCCAGGAAAGATGTGGAGAAGGGGATAGGGAATGTTATAATCAATGTCAGAGGGTATATACACCACTTCATGACATAAAAAGATAACTTGAACTGGAAATAATGAAAAAAAAAGATTCATCATGAATCATGTCTAGTGATTTTATATATGTTCCATTCTTTATTTTCTTATGTCAAAAATTGAAATATGAAACTTTATGGGGACCTTATTAACACCTCTCAAATAAAGATTATTCACAATAAAACTGGGAACAGAAAATATAGCTTAACACTTGTGGATTATAATCAACTCTATAAATCTTTACATCTTCCCTCACCTCTTTCTTGAACTCCAATCCTACATTAACTTCTCTTGCTGTTGTTGTTTAGTTATGTCCAACTCTGTGTGACTCCATTTGGAGTTTGCTTTGAAGTGATTGGTCATTTCCTTCTCTAGCCCATTTTACAGACTAAGAAACTCAGGCAAACAGGGTTAAGTGGCTTGGCCCGGGTCAGAAAGCTAGTGAAAATCTGAGGTTGGATTTGAATTCAGGAAGATAAGCCTTCCTTACTCTAGGCCCACTGTGCCTGGTAGCTGCCCTACATCAACAACTGCCTGCTTAATGTCTGCTTAGGATGGTTTGTAGGCTCTCCAACCCAATATTTCTGTTGAAGGTGTGACCATCCTTTTAGTTATCCAGATTTCCATTTTGGCCTCTAGATGAACTAATCCATCCCTTCACCTGCTTTTCCCATCGCCATGTCTTTTGGACCTTTCCCCTCTTTCTAGTTACATATCTACCACTCATCTTCTTTTCCCTTTTTTATCTTCTTAATCCTACCTTAGACTGGAATCTCATAAGGGGTCTTGGGCTCTTAGTCTCTTCCCCTCTCCATCCTCCAAACAGCTACCAAAATATTTTTATTAATTACTAATTTTAGTAATATACACTAGTATTATCATATAATACTAGTATTATTAAATAGTAAATATTAGTAATATTTACTAATATACACGTCACCCTTTTCCAGAAGCCCCAGTGGCTTCAGATTGCCTAATGTGTAAAAGATAAACTCCTCAGTCTTATATTTAATGCCCTCTATAACCTGTCTTCTATTTACATTTCATTGCCACATTTCACACATTAACTTCCCATCCCCACATTCTATATTGCCTCCAAGCCGAGGTTCTTCTAAACTTGGTATATTCTGTTTCCCACTATGGGCTCTTAGATAGGCTATCCCTCATGCCTGAAACTAATTGCTTTGCTCAGACTTTCAAAATTTTGTTCTTCTAACTCAGCTTTCACTCGAACCTAGAATTCCCTCTATGACACACTTAACAAGACACCATAAAGTTATGGCTTGATTACATCCACTGAGGGAGAATCACTATCTTCCAAGACTGCCCATTTTATTTTTGGACAATTCTAATTGTTAGGAGGGTTTGTGAACCTTTGATTCTTTGCCACTAATTCTGTCCTCTGGGAAATAAACAATACCAGCCTAATCCTTCTTCTGTATGACAGCTCTTCAAAGACTGAACTCATATCACCCCTGAGTCTTCTCTTCTCTTGCCTGAATATTTGTCTTTTTTTTTTTTTTAACAGTTCCTCAAATTTCAAGATCCCAAGACTGTTCCTTGTCTTGGCTGCAATTCTCTCAATGTGCTTCAGCATTTCAATATCTTTCCTAAAACATGGCATCCAGAATTGAATCCAATCCTGTAAATATAGTCTAAGCAAGGCAAATTTCCTCAAGACTGTTGTTACCTCCTTAGTTAAACTATAATTATCCCACTGTAGTCATATATAACATTTGATTCTTGGGCTGTCATACAACGTTCCTGGCATATGGCATAGCAACAGGAACTATAATTTTATTGGTAAAAGAAACTCTCAGATAAGGAAAATAACTTTCCAACATGAATCATTATTATCTTTGAAAGATGTTCTTAGAAAATTGCTTAGAATATTGACTGACTTGCTTTTAACTAACTTACACAAAGTCAATAGGTATCAGAGGGGTGAGATCTGAATTCCGGTCTTCCTGACTCAGAGATTGTTTCTTTACCTATTCTGCCATACTAGCTTCTCGATAACCATCCATTAAAAACCTCATATTTTTAAAAGATTAACCATGCTTCCCCTATGTTGTCATAATGTCTCTTGATTTTTTTGAATCTTAGGTAAATATAGTTTTGTAATTTTTAAATATTTTTTTCATGTTAGATTGATCCTACTATGGTTGAGCCAGTTAAAATCTTTTTTAGATCTTACCTGTCATTCAGTGCTATATTAATTGTTGCTCCTAGCTTGTGTGTTCTGCATATAAGATAAAATAACATCTGTGCCTTTATCTAACTCACTAATAAAATAGTATAAGAACAAGGAAAGGTACCTGAGGTTTCCACTAGAGACTTCCAATTTAATTTTGAAGAAGGCAAGACTTCAACATTTACAGTACCCAGGCATTCAAGAAATTCCAAATTTACTTAAATTTACCACTGTTGAAGCAGTTTGTCTCTACATTATCCACAAGGATCATATAAGAAACATTGTCAAATGCTTTGCTCACATTTATGAGTCTATATTCTGGTCATTCTTCTAAGCTATTATTCAAACAATCGTGTATATATGTGATAAGTTAGATCCTTATGATTAAATTTCTAGATTCTTACCAATCATTTATTTAATAGTGTTCTAGAATTTAATCAGGAATTATGTCAAGCTCACTCATTTCCATTTTTCAGGTGACATCCTCTTTTTTATTTTATTTTTTTAACTTGAACATTTTCCTTTATGTAATCCTATGACACCCCTCTCATGTTCCATAATTGTTCAAAGATCATGACTCAATAATCATATTCATCAATTCTTTTGGTCCCTTGAATGAATTCACATATAATGTGTGTGGATGCATATGTATGTGTATACACACACACACACACACACACACACACACACACACACATTATATATTTAATGTTTGAATGAGTTATTTAGTTCATCTGTTATCTGAAGTCCTGATTTAATTCCTTCTTTTGTTCAAATGATCAGAGGTGTACTACATGTTTGAACCTAGAAAGTCAATTGTCAAATTTTATTGGAGGTAATTATACCTTAGAAGTTGGCAAGCTCTACATATTGGGAATTGATTTATTGTTTCCTGGATTGTCTAGATGCTAGTTTCTTAAACTGTGGTTTAAGACCTCATATGGGGTCTCATAACTGAATTGGGGGTCACAAAAGTATGATTTATTATCAATAAATGTTTGATTTTTATACTTATTTCATATACTTATATACCTAAAGTTGCATAAAAATTTCTCAGGCAAAAAGGGGTCATAAGTAGAAAAAGTTTAAGATGCTCTGGTCTAGAAAATAATGGGAAAACATGCTACAAATGCATTTTTTTTCAGACAACTTGTTAAACATTTACCAAATCAGCCCTGTATATATTCTAATGGTGATACTGATTCTATTTCTATCTCCAAGCTTAAATATATGCTTTTTTTGTTTGTTTTTGTTTTAGAGGCAATCAGGGTTAAGTAATTTGCTTAGAGACACATAACTAGTCTCTGAGGTGAGATTTGAACTCGTTTCCTCCTCTCTCCAGGGTGCAGTACCACCTGGTACCCTGAATGTGTGTTATTCTTGCTCATTCCTTTTCCAATATTTTCTCACATCATACTCTTACCCAAAGCAATGCATATATAATCCATACTTATCCCAAGGTTACATAATACACCACTGTCCAAATAAGGAATTATTTGAAAGGGGGAGGAGAAGGAGGATAGTTACTTCTATTTCTATGTCAATATTCTTGGGGCATGAGACCCCTGATACCAATTTTTCCTAATTTCTATTTTTTCTTAAAACATATTATAGCACTCAAATATAAATTATGTTTATTTAGATCACTTCATCTTTTCACATGACACTTTTAAGAAAGAACAAGGCTTAAGAGAAAGCTAAAGTTTCGGAGATGGCTCTTACTCCAGGGCCATTAATGTGAATTTGTGTTATTATGTTCTTAGGAAGAAAATCGCTCAATTTTGTATCTAGTACTGAAAAGGTTCATTTGTTAATTCATATGAATATGTTTTCAAGCTATTTTAAATGAAAAAAAAAACACTTAGCAAAAACCAGAATTATTTATACTTAACCAAAAAAGAAAAAGCTTTTAAAACCAAAGACAAGGGCTTACTTGTTTGTAAGACCTGGGAGTTCTCCCCACCCTTCATCTAGTTTTCTTTTGTAGCCATTGGTAAATACATGTGCTATGACAAAATCTGAGACCCCAAGTCTCCCAGGCAGTGTTCCTTTCATTAGCAACAACCTTTGGTTAGTTGGGTGCTGTCTTATGCCTGTCATAGCAATTTCCTCGTTATAATCATTTCAAAGTTTCATACTAATGATCTGGCCATTGACTGTTGAGGTTTTCCAATGAGATATCAAATATTCTAAGGGGATGTCAACAGAATTCAGAGAAATTGTTGCCCAACAACATATTACAGGTACTCAACAAACACTTGATTTTATAAATGAATGCATGGATTGGAACTATATGGAAAAAATATTGTCACCATATGTATCACATTTATTGTATGCTAAAAGTTAACCTATTAATTTCAATTTTAAGGGATGAATACAAAGCAATTATGAGAATAAAATGGATGGCTTTTGGTTATATTTCTCAACCATGAATACTAATCATAATTCATCATACTTTAAAGACAAAATACATAGGAGCCTGTAGTTAAACTACAACAATAATTGCTAATTCCCAGCAGCATATTTCATTTGATCAGATGTACTTATAACTTTGAATAAAGTGAGGAGGCAAAAAAAGAGCAAGAAAAGTTAAGTTCACTCACATACTTAAAAATTAACTTTTATTGGAAGAATCTATCTTCCCCATCAAAAACAAAATATGATTCTACCCATCATTCCAAACAACAATCTACCTTTTCTCATTTCAGGAAAAAAATTATCTGGATAGAGAAAAATTTTTCATTTCAAACTTCTTTTAAGTGCTTTTGTAAGAGTCTTGGATCACGTAAATCATTCTCTAAAAGCCTTTCTAAATTATAAGAAGGCAAAAAGTATAATTGTTTAATTAATGTTTATTATAGCCAGCATATTCATTTCCAGCCAAATTTATGACATTTGAATTTTGTTTTTTATGCACTGTATGTGCTCTTTATAGAGCAGTGTGTAGTTTATAGTGCATGGCATAATCAATGTAGTATATTTATGCCCATTTTATAGGGCTTGGGATATAATTTTACTATTTAAGTGCTTATAGTGTTTTATAGTCGCTGTATCTTTGCTTTTATGACATAATATTGGTCATTTGTCACAAAATCCTTGGTCAGGAACACAACACCCAATATCAGGTCTGTTCCTACAGATAGATATGATCCTCTTTATAACAATTTGTTTTATGTCTTAGCTTCCAGGAGTGTATTTTGGTTAGAAGAGGAGGTCTACACTTCCTGAACTTTTCTGTTAGTGAGTGCCAGGGGATGAAAGACAGAGAGATTCTTACCCACTCTTCTTCATCATAGTCCGAGTGATGCGGGATAGAATCCTGCCTTTGGATCGGAGGCAGGGACCCTTCAGGTTTATCCTTGTCCTCCGCCACAGTGTTCTTGGGAGAGGGTGATTTCTTGAGAACACAGCCTGGCCGGGCTGTATAGAGGGCTAAAAGGGCACTTCTGACCAGCTGATCCTTGAAGGCATGCACAAAGAGCTCTGTCTGGAAGAAAAAGGACAGGGATTAAGAAGATTTGCATAAAATATTTAAAGCAGATATCAGAGATAATATAGAGAAAATATTTGCAAAGTGTTTAGTATGGTTCCTGGCCCAGAATAAATGTTTAATAAATACCTGTTCCCTTATCCCTCTCCTTTTTTTTTATTCCAAAGAACTGGAAATAAAAGGGGTACCCATCAATTGGGAAATGATGAAAAAAATTTATAAATGAATCTAATGAAATATTAATGTGTTGTTGAAAGAAATGATGAAGGGGATGGTTTCAGAGAAATCTGGGAAAACTTGTATTAACTGATGCAAAGTAAGAAGAACTAGGATAGCTTATGCCATAAAAACATTATAGACAAACAACTTTTATATACATACATATATATATATATATATATATACACACACACATACACACACACACACATACACACACACACAAGACTCCAAAGGACTTAGGTGAAACATACAAGTCACCTCTTAACAGAGAGATGATGGACTTAGTTTGTAAAAGTGAGATATATATTTTCTGGATCTGGCCAAGACAATCGTTTATTTTGCTTGATTAATCAAATTTGTTTTATATATATTATATATATATATATATATATATATATATATATATATATATAATATATATAATACTATATATATATATATATATATATATATATATATATATATATATGGTTTTGCTTTCTATTTCTTCCCCCCACCTCCAAGAGGGAATTGAAGGTGAGACAGAGAGAAAATATTTTTGTTAATTGGAAGGGAGTCAGTAGAGGGCAGGATCACTGCACTGAGCTGGAATGGGGAAGGGCATGTAGACTTGTTTTCTCTTAAGTACCATGTAAGATAGTGTAAGTATAGGAGAGAAAGAAAACTAATCATCCCAATCAGTGGTAAATAGTGCAGTTTGGGAACGCTGCCAACTCTGGAGCGCTTCTGTTCTAAAAGTTAATGCAGAGGTAGTATAGATCCTATAAAAGCCATCTGTTTCTGTAGCCTTTTCTTGCCTCATTGCAAATCCTGTCTCTGGAGATGGTTTTCAGTGGGAATAACCATTTCAACAGTAACTACCTGATGCCTTTTTTTATGTTGGGAGAAAATACTGCTTATGTCTGATATTTTGAATAGATTGTTAAAGTAAAAGAAACTTGGGTGTATTGGTTGAAAGGGGTGCCATGGTAGCTGAATGTGTTTTTCTCTTGGACAGACATCATAGCACAAATTGGAAGGAAGGTTTTGCTCTCTTTGTGATCATTACTCTCTAAACTGTCTCTTCATAAATTTGTTATCATAATGTTCAGTGTTGGCAGGATCCCTACGAAACAATATCCAGTGGGGTTTAGTCACTGGTGGTAAATACCCCCATAACTACAATAGAAGTGACAGCTACCTTATGATGAAAGATTTCATTTCATGGGTTACTTAATAAATGTGCCCTGTCTCTGGCTGGAGAAATTGTGGGAGGTGCAGCCCTTGAATTTATATATTAGATTATGCTTAGTAAGAGGTAAAGCAGATACAGGGTCAGGGAGCAGGGTTTCAAGTCTGGAATAGCATTATCAAGTCTGCTCATCAATACTGGTTAAGTGACCAGGAGCAAGTGCCTTAACCTCTCAGTGCCCTGGAGGAAAATCTCTACATTGTGTGATAGCAATAATTTGCTGATCTGCCTCAAAGGAGGCAGTACTACAGGTATGAAAATGGAGGCTATTAAGTGATAGGTCCAGGCTCATATAACTGCCAGGTGTCAGAGGTGGGACGTAAACACAGACATCTCATGATCCCGAGTCCCTCACCTCTGTCACCACAACGCACAGATTATCCATCACTCAGTGAGTTTACTCTTTAGCCACTGCCAGCTTCATACATTGTTAAAACTCAGTAGCATCTACTGCATTCTCTTAACAGGGTCATCTGCTAATGAATACTAGGGAAATGTCTACAAATCTATTCATAGTGAGAAACCAAAAAAAAATTCTTGAAGTATAGGTAAGTCATAGAGAAGAAACTTTTTTTTAACCACTGCCATGCCTTATCTATGCAACTAGCTTTGTGTCATAATTTTTTTTTTGGTTGTTTGGAGAGGAATATGTCTGGACCTGTTGTTTCATCAGCCAATGTAACTCCCAGTATGGAAATTACTTCCATCAATGCAGAAGTTACTCATTTGTTTCTATCTGGATATTATTTAGATTTACATGACTCTTTTTTTCCCTGATTCTCCTTTTAAGTTCTCTAACCCTTCTTTCTCAACTCCTCTTCAGTATCTTCATTCATTTCAGGCCTAAAACTTTGGGTATCCTCCAAGGCTCTGCTCTAGTCCCTTATCTCTTTCTTTCTCTCTCCCTGCTCCCTCCTTTGATTAACCCTCTCACTTGATTAGCATATGCTTAGAAGAAGTCTATTATCATCTCTGCTGAGATGATTATCACATCTATACATTTAATTCCAGTCTTTCCACAGAAAGCCAATCTCATATTACCAGTTGCCTTTTCAAAATCTTGACCTGGAAGTCCTATAGACACCTCACATTCAATATTTCAAATACTGAACTAATCTTCCCTACTCATCCCAGATTTTCATATTACTTTCCTATTTTTGAGTCCACCAGACTTGCAATCTCAGCGTGTCATTCTCTCTTCCTCAATTACCTTCACCCCATTCAGTCAGTTGCCCAATAGCCATTTCTATCTCCCCATCTCTTGTTTATATCCCACTTACATAAAAGCCATTTCTCAAGTTAGTGATAAAAATAGCATTGTGACTGGTCTACCTGCCTCAGTTCTCTGCTCACTCCAATACTTCTTCCATTCATCTTCTATCCTAAAGCATAGATGATCATCATACATCCTTCTCTCCTCTCCAGTGGCTGTCTTACCTCCAGGATCAACTATAAAGTCCTTTGGTAAGTTCTTCAAAATCTGACCAATTCCTACTTTTGAGTCTTCTTCTACTTACTCTCCTTCACATACTCCATTAGCCAGTCCATACTGGCCTTCTTGCAATCATCATGTACACTCTTCCGTCTCAAATCTCACTTCCTTTGAACACATGCCTGGAATACTTCCTGGCATTCCAACTCTTCCAACTCCAACTCTGGATCTCTTCAAAATTTATCTCAAATCCTACCATCCACAGAAGGTCTCTCAAGGGTTTTTCTTCCTAACACTTCTAGCCTTTCAATATCTATCTATTCGGTACTTGTTTTGCAGATATTTAAGTAGTTTCATGTTCTCTCCCCTATTAGAACAGAAAAATTAAATGAAATTCCTAAGATCACCATCTAACTCCAACTTCCATGTTACTTATATAATAATACATCTTGATAAATCTAAACCTTCCTGATGGTTTCTATCTAGCCACTTAATTTCTTCAAGCATTTGGTTAATACAATAAAAGAAATAAGGATGGAAAGGCACCAGAGGAACCTTCTAATCCTAGCTCACCATTTTCCGATGGGGAAATTGATGACTAAAGAAATAGTTTTTTGCCTGCGATTTTATGGTGAGTTTGTGGTAACACAGGTTCTGCTCATGGTTTCCTCTCTCCCAATCCAGTGAGATTTGCAGTTCAACATGTTGCCTCTCGTGATTATCTGAAATGAATCCCAAAAGCTCCAAATGCTGTTAGCTGATATAAAAACATTATTTGGTCACCAGCTTCAGGGTAACATGCTACTCTGAATACAGGGAAAATCATGAGAATGGTTCTGCAAGCCCAAAAAGGAAGATAGAGGAGTTGAGTGATAAGTAAATTCAAAATAAAACAAAACATAAGTCAAATGGCAAGCTATGATATTTTATTAGAAAAAGGATATGAGAATTAAAAAAAAAAATAAAGTCTGAGAAGAGATAATGCTATGAAGACTGAGGTGTAAAATAAAGAGAAGAGAATTTCTGAGAAACAAATAAACTGAGCCCTAAAACAAACCTGTGCTGCCATGTTGCTAATGGCAAAATACATTACACACATAATTTTCCATACAGCATGGTTATGTACAATACTAAATTTAAATATTAAAAACATGAATTCACCATAATTCATTTTGACTAAACCATTTTGCTGTTGATAGTTTCAATAAACTCCCTTGATTTATTTTTATAGTCACACAGCTTGCTGCTGTCTTTGAATTGATGCTTTTTGTCTCCTTCCTCCCACTTGCATGGTGGAGAACATTCGAAAGATACTTAAAAGGTATTCAAAATCATGGAGACAACCCAGCTAAAGGATAATATGCTTAAAGCCCTAAAGGCTTGTTGACTCATTGCAGTAATGCAGAATCTGGGAATCTAGAGCCATTTAATTTTCATCTTCCTAAACATAGAATTGGCCAAAATATCTTTCCATTCTGGGAAAAAAAATGAATCTTATGCTATTCCTTTAAAAAATTCCAAAAGACTTTGTCCTTTCTTCCCCTTATTTTATTAGAGAAATTATTAATAGAATGATTTAGTAGGTAGAGTGTCAGAGCTAAGTCAGAAAGATCCATGGTCAAATTCCATCTAGTTTTTGTGGCCATAGTTAATCAAGATCTTCTGAAGTCTCAGTTTCTTTATCTTCAAAATGGGGAAAATTTAGCCATGGTACCAACCTTACAAGACAGGTATGAGGTTCCAAAGAGAACTAGCTATAAAGGACCTTGCAAATTTTAAGCCTGCAGAAAAATGTCAGGTATTATTATTTTCACTTAAAAATCAAATATCTAGATGGAAGGGAAAGATAAAAACTGGGACACTAATGCATTATCGGTGGAAATGTGAAATGATCCAACCATTCTGGAGAACAATTTGGAGTTATGCCTAAAGGGCTATCAAATTGCATACCTTTTAATCCATCAGTGCCATTACTGGGTCCAATCCCAAGGAAATCATAAAGGAGGGAAAGGGACCTACATGTACATTTTTGTTTGTAGCAGATCTTTTGTGGTAGTAAAGAACTGGAAAATGAGAAGATGCCCATGAATTGAGGGATAGCTGAATAAGTTGTAGTTATGAAGGTAATGGAATATTATTTTTCTATAAAAATGATGAACAAGCTGATTTTTGAAAGGCTTGGAAAGATTTACATGAATTGATGTATATATGATTATATCAATATAGTCATCATCCAATCAAACAATCTTTCATTCAACAGACTCATTATCACCTAGGTTACTTGTTTTTCTTTGTGTTACATTCTGGGACATACAAGAATGAGAAGGATCAGAGAAATTGTAAAATGTCTAAGTCACTCTCACTGGTGTACCAGTCAGGAAAATGAACCTACCCCACAGTGAAGTTCAATGACTCATTCAATATGAAGGAATCTTGCCCCAGGTCCAATAGTAACCTCACTGGAACTCCAACTTCCAAGTCTAGAGGCTCTATTCTACTCTACTGCCTTTGGCATACAACTACCACAGTTCACCACAATGACATCTTTTTAAGTCCTTTATTAGCAAAGTCCATTAAATGCTCTGTCTTTTAAGGACAGTTCTTTGCTACTTCTTTGTAATCAAAAATCCATATCTGCTTCAAAACAGAGCCATTTGAGAAGCTTGTTGTTACTAAATAGTAAATGTACCATTCCCCGTTTGATGTTAAGATTGTGACTAGTGCCTAATCATATCTGCAAATTTTTTCGAATTGAAAATATTGTTAATTGAAATGGGCTTTCAACAAGTCTAAATGAATGATGGATGGCATGCGTGCAATAATGAGAGGAAAAAGTTACTTAGGTAAGAAAGCACAAAGCATGTTCTAATGGGAGGGAGTAGACCAATTTGTTCAGAGTTTGTGTCTTTTTACTTTCCCATCATCATCTTTCTTCCTTCTCTCTTCCTACCCTTCTTCCTTCTATTTGATTCTCTCTCTAGAATTGTGAGGATTTCATTATTTTAGGGAACTCTTGGTAAGGAAAGTCTAGCAGCAAAAGATGTGCACATATTTAGGGGGTCATAGACAATAAATTTGTGAAATCCTCCTAGAAGGTAGGCAGGGTATATATAAATTTTGGAGAACCCTAAATGTTAGGTAATGGTTTTTTAATAAAATGCACGTTAACTAAATTCTAGACCTTAACTATTTTAATGTACTATTTAAAAATGGAGTAATATCTTGGGTATATAGACATAGTATTTATTTAAAGAACTAAATTTTATTTAGGAATTGATAACTTTTCCATCAAAAATATTTAAAATTGGTGCCATGCTCTGTTTTTTAAAGAACTATCCAATGTATATACAAGACCCCAGGAATTCGGAGTCTGGGAATCTTATTGGAAGGTTCCAAAAGAGAAGCAGAAAGGGTTAGTGGAATCAGTAGAGGATTAAGCAATTATTAGAGTGACAAGAAGGGTAAATCTGTGAAATAGAAGGATAGTACAAGGCTGAGAAATGGATGTGGCCAGGCCTGTGGAATTGCTGTCCAAATAAAAGAATTTTGTATGAGTTTGTGTCTGTTAAAAAAAAATAACCCAGTACTAAGAGTTAAAATATTAAAATACCTACAAATAGTTTCAAGATCCAAAATTGAAACTCTTAACCATGAATAAAGGGAACTGTAGCATTAACTTGTATCATGTATTTCAAATTTATATTTCTACCATAGTTGAATAACTTATTATGTGTTCCTGGGATATAGTGTTCTCTCTCCAGAAGGAAAAGGTGAAGAGAATCAAAGAACATCTCTATATACTCCAGGTTGTCGGGGAAATGGAAGTTTCTCAAAAGGGAAGAGAAATAAAACTTCAATGAGAACAAAGGGATATGAGGTCAAAGAAAGGGGATTTGGCTCTTATCAGAGTAGAAGAGTCTGCACAGAGAGGAAAAGCAAGGAAGATGACAGCAGGAGAATTATAGCTTAAAATCAGATTTGAGGTTCTTTCTGAAGAGGATAGAAATAGATGTTCTGCTATTTGTCCTCCTTAGAAATGATATAGTAGAAGAGAAGAGTAGTTGGTGATTCTTTGCTCAGGGGCAATGAGGTAGTTATCTGTCAGCCTAAGAACAGCAACAGAATGGTCTATTGTCTTCCCAATGACATCAAAATGGATTGCAATTATGCACTGACACTTCTAGAAGGAGTCTGAAAACTATTGTGACTTATATGTTTGTCTTTAAATGGGAACACCTGTAATGTATAGGTAGTAGTCCAATTTTCTGTTTGTTTTCTAAGAGCTCCTTTTTTTCCAAATGAAAAATTTTGTATCAAAGCCAAAAGTTGCCAGTCTAAGTATAGAAGAAAAATAATAATAATAAAAGATTCTCTACATCTATAGCAGAAGTATTTAAATGTGTTATTAACAAGGTAAAGAAATGAAATGTATAACATTAAAAAAAATCTGATCACATCCCCAGAAAATCTACACAATCAATTGAGGGCCAACTTTGGAGTCAGGATGATCTAGATTAAAGCTATGTCTCTCATAAACATTAGCTAGGTGACCAAGTGTTATTTCTTTCATTTCTCAGTGCCACCAGTCAATTTTCTAAAATAAATTTGTTGTTAGGGGCTTTTTTGGCAAAGCTATGGGAGCGGTTTGCCATTTCCTTCCACAGCTCACTTTACAGATAAGGAAACTGAGGCAAACAAGGTGAAGGGATTTGCCCTGGATTACACAGCTAGTACATTTCTGAAGCCATATTTGAACTCAGTGAGATGAGTTTTCTAGAAATCCATCCATATGTCACTCAGGTGTCTATAAATGAGTGTAGCATAAAAATTAGTTGCCAATAAGCACCATTGGAGGCAGTTGCCATGCTAGGAATTTCATATGCTGATGATATCACAGATCTATAGCATTCTTCCTCCCTTAGACTAGGAGCCTTAAAATGCTCAAGAGAAGCACAATGTGCTTAAAGATCAGACAAAAAATTAATCAATTTTAGCTGGGAAGTAGGGAACAAGTCTTTAAAGCATTGTTATTGTTAGGTGGTATATGACACAGGCTATGAAGAATGGATAGGATTTGAAAAGACAGAGGTAGAATATAAGGAAGTTACCCAACGAATAGGAACAAAATAATAACATTATTTCACAGGATAGTTGGAAGCTTAAAATTTGTCTGCAAAAGTAAAATTTCATTGAAAAAATTTTAAAATGACTTATGAGAACTTAAAATTAGGGGGGGAAAATCTCAAATCCACTATTTTTCCCCCGATTGGGTTTAAGTGACTTGCCCAGGGTCACAGAGTTAGGAAATGTTAAGTGTCTGAGGAAGAGTTAAGTGAACTCAGGTCCTCCTGACTTCAGGGCTGGTGCTCTATCCACTGCACCACCTAGCTGGCCCAAATCTAATAATTTTTTAAGAAGTCTAATCTATGGCAGAGTAAAGCCCATATTGTTAACAGTTATAAAGATCGACAGTGAAATTTACCAAAGCTGCTGCATAATAATCACATTTATTCATTAAATAACTGATTCATATACATTATAGCTAAATAATGTTGGTAACATAGATACTACTTATGTATGTTCTTTTCCCCCCGTATCTACCCAGGACTAAATGCTTTTAAGATTTTTTAAGCTTCTGACTTTTTGATTTCCTTCTCAGGTTAATTTTACATTATTTCAAAGTCCGATTCTTCTTGTGCAGCAAAATAACTGTATGGACATGTATACATATATTGTATTTAACATATACTTTAACATATTTAATATGTATTGATCTGCCTGCCATCTGAGGGAGAGGATGGGGAAAGGAGGGGGAAAATTGGAACAAAAGGTTTTGCAAGGGTCAATGCTGAAAAATTACCCATGCATATAACTTGTAAGTAAAAAGCTATAATTTAAAAAAAAAAGATTTTTAAGCTTCTCATTGCAAGGGTAAGGTATATTAAAATTGTATAAAGTTAAGAGAAGGAGCTTATCTATATGCATTATCTAGCTAATAGTCATGTCAAAAACACGATAGGTAAAAAGTAAATTCTCTTATTAGACAAAAGCTTTTATGTCTAGAGAAAATTTTTCGAAAAATTACTCCTTAAAATTATAATCATCTTAAATCTCTCTGTGAGTCTATATAAATGAGTTAGCTCCTTCCACCCTTTTAAAAATTAAAAATATAAGCCAATTTCTTATGAAGAATAAGGTGATTTAGTGGAAACAGGCAGGAACTTAAAGTGGGGAATTTGGGATTCCTGACTTTACAAGCCATATGAAACTAGGCAAAAGGCTTTATCTCTCTGGCCTCATTTGTAACTTAGGAGAGTTGCTTTATATAATTTCCAAGGTCCCTTTCTAGCTCTAAATCTTATGACCCAAATATATCAGCTCTACCTTAAAGAAAGAATTAAAAAAATAGATCAATGAGGTAAGGATTTCCATATTTCTCTCCCCATAGAGACAGAATTTAGAAATTTGAAAAACCCTATTTCTACTACACCTTATGTTATAACAAAAAAACAAACAAAAAACACTATGTTTACAGTGAATTCTGCCCCAAACCAATATTGCTACATTACATAAATAGAGCATCTCTTATTTTATTGCAGAAATCTACCATCAGAAATCATGCTATGCAGAATTTGGTTAACTTACTGTGAAATCATAGAAAAAAGAAATATCTGATAGAAAACTTTAAAAAAAAATCTGTTGTTTCAAGTGCTGACAGATTTGTTGGTAGGTAAAGGAAATCTAGTCAAAGGAAGAAAAAGGAGGGGGGGAAAGTTTGAGCACTGCCGAATTAAATGAGGAGAAAAATAACCCCCCTAAAAGAATCACTCACTGCAGTAAGTTGTAAATGATGTATGAAATGACAAATCCCTGCCCAATGCACAGGAAGAATATAAATACTGCTTGGTAATCACTGCATGGATACGGTATTGGCTGTAATTTTCAGCTTAGGTGCACCCAGAAAAACCTCACAGAATGTAAGAGGCTGAAGAAATCCAACAAAGAACCCTAATTATTTTATTTCCCAACCCACCTTCATCTTGTAGTGCTCCTGTCTTGAAACAACTATTTTTCTTTTTTATCTCCTTTGCCCTCTGCTGTAGATATTTATAAGCAGCAAAAAGCAAATGTGTTAAATGTTTCTGTGTATGTAGTGTCTCATAACACACACACACACACACACACACACACACACACAACCTTT
Organism: Sarcophilus harrisii; assembly: GCF_902635505.1. Lineage (NCBI taxonomy): Eukaryota > Metazoa > Chordata > Mammalia > Dasyuromorphia > Dasyuridae > Sarcophilus > Sarcophilus harrisii. The sequence goes on from NC_045431.1 coordinate 67,076,139, forward strand.
GAAAGATTTTCAGATCACATTCTATTTCCAAAAATTCAGACAGCTGAGAAATATTATATCATTACTAATGGTAACAAGAAGACTTATCTCTTTAACACTCAAACTTAAGCTGGTGCTAAATATTTAGAGGAAGCTGTTAAATTTACTATTAAGAAGTTGAATAATAATATTAACAGGTCACATTTACACAGATCTTTACTTTTTGTAAAGGGCTTTTTTTATATCTTTTATAGATGTGATGGTCATCTCTATCCAGAAGATGCTCTAGTCCATATATCCAACCTTAGTCTCTCTCCTCTCTATACATTACTATCTACCATTTACAATTGGATTTCCTAGAGGTATTTCAAGGTCAACTTGTTATAATTCATTCTCTTTTCTAATCTTTCCTTGTTTCTAATTTCCCAATTTTCATTGATGGTACCATTTTCCTTTTGGAAGACCTTAGAGTTATCAATGATTTTATTTTCCATTTTGCTGTCTCCAAACAGTTGCCAAGTCTAGTCAATGCTACTTTTACTGTGTTCTCTTGTGTATCCCATTCACTATATTCATAGAATCAAAGATTCATAGTTTGAGACCTGGGAGAAACCTTAGAGGCCTTTGAGTCCATCACCAAGATAAATGAGGAAACTGAGGCACAGGGGAGGGAGGTTACTTGTCCAGGGTCACATAATCCCTAAGTGTTTGAGATGGAATTTGAAAGTAGGTCTTTTCTGACTTGTTTTTCCCTTGTTCAGGCAAACATCTCCTTTTTCTTGGAATATTGCAATAGCCTTCTAATTTATCTCCCTGATATCAATATACTTCCATTTAGTGCATTTTCCTCATAACTATCAAAGTGATATTCCTAAAATAAAGCTGAAGCTTAGAGAGCTCAGGGTAAACAAGTCATTAAGAGGCTGAGACTGGATTCCCGTTTCTTTCAGAGCTTATCTCAAGTACCACCTCCTACAGGAAGTAAATTCAACTCTGTTTATAGCCTCTTCAATCAAGTCTCATCAGAATTTTTCTTTTCTTTTCTCTTCTTTTCTTCTTTCTTTCTCTTTCTCTCTTTTTCTTTCTCCTCTTTCTCTTTCTTTTCCTATCTACTCTCTTTACATTTATTATTATTTATTTCTTAATTTATTTCAATTATTCATCCATGTCATTTTAGGCTTACATCACTGGGGATGCAAGAGCCAAAATGAATAAGTGCTTGTATGTTTCTAGTCCTTGTGTTTTCTCCAGGGTGAACCAAGGTCCTCTTGGGTGTGTTCAAAGGAGAAGAGTAGGGAAGGGAGAGAGAGATGTCATATATCCTGCATTTCTGCCCTGCTGGAGTAGCTGGCCAGCTCTCTGAAATCCCACCCCTTTCTGCGGATTCTCAAGTCAGCAGATTTAACATTTTATAAATTGCATTTTAAATAAAATTTTAAACTTTTCTTAAAAAATGCTTGTAAAAATTATATAAGAGATTATGTGTATATGTGTATATATATGTAACTTTGCTTAAAATAGCCAAGTTTTCTCACTGCATTCAGGGTCAGCTCCAGTCATACTGATCTACATCTTGCCACTAGACCCAGATAGCTCTGGAGGGGAAAGGGAAGCAGGCAGGTGATGGCATCCCCTCCCTGAAGTCATGGTCCTTTTTGTGGACAAACAACCCATATATACATTACACGTGTATATTTTTACTTCTACATTTTGGTGTTCATGTTATTTACTGTTCCCTATCTTTTTCAACAGAACATAAGTTCCTTGAGGACAAGGATGTTTCATTTTAGGGTCTGCATCCCCAATGTTTACCACATACACCTAAAAAATAAATAAGTAAATGCATGAATATATATATATATATCCCCTCATATCCTATTAGTACTATTATTATCCTTGTATTATCAATGAGATAAACAAGGCTGACAAAGTCTAATTTGTATGGATTTTAACACCCAGGAAGCTCCTGGAAAGGAATTATCAAGAATTACATTGGAGCCTTACTGTGGTGCCATATTCTCATCCCACAGAGCTATCTTGGATATCATTTCACAGGGGTTATCTCCCCAAAAGTTATCCACATAAATATGTCCTTATTATAATACAGTCTACTACCTGGACTTCACTCCCACTGCACCAGGCTAGTTTCACATTTATAACTTCTCTTTTCCTTGGGAGCCTCTCTGTTATGGGGCGGTTTTTCTTGCCGATGTTTTTAAAACACGTCTTCAGGGAGACCTGAAGCACATATTTTGTTAAGGTAAACTGTTTTTTGATCTCTGGAGGCAATTATATAAGTCCCTAGTAGAAAATGATGCTCTATTTTGCATAGTTTCTTTAATATAATGTTAATATTAATCAACATAGCATAGAAGAAAGAGAATTGGCTTTGGAGTCAGAAGACTGAGTTTGTTAGAATTCCCTTTATTAGTTCTATGACCTTAGGCAAATGACTTAATTTCCCTGTGATATCAGGCTTATCTGATTGCTTCTCCTTGCTGTTTCCTGGATGTGGTCCCTCAGAAAGACCTGAAACGGACATCCTGAGTTCCAAGATTTTCCCAAGTCTTGCAAGACTATTTCTAATCTCTGTAGGCAACTTGCCTTTCACCATTTTTACAAATATTAAATTAATATTTATTAATGTGGTATAGCAGAAAGTGTAGGAGTCAAGGGACCTGGATTAGCATCCCAGCTTTGCTACCTTCAGCTGTGTGACTTTGGGCAAGTCACAATTTCCAGCTGAGCCTCAGTTACTTCACGTGGCACTGGGGAGGTGATATAGTAGGACCCTTCCAGTTCCAAATCTATGGTTCTGTCATCTAATCTCTATTTGGAAGGTACTTAGCCTTCCAACTGAAGCAGAGAACAGTTAGAAGACATGCCCTGAGTCATTGAGAGAGCAAGGATTAAAGGGAAGGCACCCTTATTTCTCTGTTTTGAATGTGAAGACATTTCTATTTTCACAAAGAGTTGTTCATACTTATTCATTTGGATGATCACCATAGTAAAGGAATAAAACTAATAAAAAGATTCCAATGTGAATTCACTCATGTCACAAAAGCTAAGACCAAAGGAAAGAAATGACAGTAATGATAAGAAAAGAGAAAATAAATCTGAGTCTCTAACAGGTTTCATTTGCTGTATGGGGGAAAATACTCCCTACTATCTGAATCAGGTATAAGACCAGTCCCTTCTCATCTTTCAGTAATGCTTTAAAGATTATTTTTCAAACGAGCATATTTAACATTTCCCATTGCTATGATTGGCAATTCACATAGAAAGAAAGTTCAGTAGGGATTTGGTTATTCTCTTTTCCCCTCCTTCCCCCACCATGCTACACAGTCTAGCTACGATTTGAATCTTACTTTTTCTGAAAGCATCTTTAAAGAATTCTTCAGGCTGTCTGGAGAATGCTGGCTGGCAGAATTAAGCAGCCCATCTGCATGAGTTGATATAAGGGGCTGGAGTTGATCGATGTTGCCGAGAACTTCCTTTGCTTTTGCTGTGTTTTCAGGTGAATAGTAAATAAACTGGTATCCAGTACTGAAACAAGAAGTAGAAAGATGAAGTTACCCCAAAGTGCCAGATCTTTGCAGCCCCAACACCAGATGGCACAGACCTGGAAAGCTCAGTGTCATCATTCTTCATCCACCAAAGGCCAGTAAGCACACCCTTAATTTAGAATTTTAGAACCTGACTCAGAATTTTATTAAAGGATGACTCTTTGATAGGTAAAAAAACAACAACAGCAAAATTATAGTGCAAATTCTGGACGAGCATTTTCTTCCCCACTTTAGAACAGTAATCAAGAATTTCAAAACTAATTATCCCCATGGTGTTCTGGACATTAGTTCCAAGACCAAAAATTCTGCTTTAAATGGCAAGAGATTCTATTTCAAAGCAGGAGATTTGGGTAGGGGAGTTCAAAGAAAGAGATCTAATGCCAAAAATATGATCCGCAGAGACCTGAGATGACCACAGAGAAAAAAGATGCATCTTTTAGCTTTGTCCTTATGGTGTTATTCCCTAAGTGGTAGAGATACTTGCATGTGAGGCAATAGTGATTTGGTTTCCTCCTCTCTTATCGAAAAGCGGATCATTAATTTTCAAATGACCAATGGTATGTGTGTGTGTGTACACCCATATATGCACACACACGTGTGTGTATTTTGGTAATCAATCCAAGTAAATAATAAAGAGCAGACACTATTTCTAGTTCACTGGACTTCAACCAATTTTATCCAGCAATGGAAACATATTGACATTCCAGTGAGAAAGAATAAAGATATTCTTCTCACTTAAGAGACCCATTCATAAATTCATTCATTCACTCAGTTATTCAACAAGCATTTCTTAGGTCTCTATCATGTTATCTATGATGTGTTAAGTGTTCAGGATGTAAAGAGAAAAGCAAAGCATCCTTTGAGGTATTTATATTGTAATAGGTAAAAAAACCAGAAAAGTAATAAATGTTACATGTGTGCACACATATGTACATTGCATGTGTGTTTACATATATATAAATGGATAAAGTTGAGTGAACTGAAAGTTTTTCCTGCTCCTTATTATGTTATTATATATTATGTTATGTTATTATTATATATTATTTGTTATATTGTACACATTAAATTATTATATTATCCTTACTTGAATTGATTATGCATATATACATATTTATACACATATATGCATATATATAACCAATTATATGTATCTTATGCATACATACATATACACATATACATATAGAAGACTCATCTTCCTGATTCAAATCCACCATCAGAAAATTATTAGCTTTATGACCTGGCCAAGTCACTTCACCCTGTTTGCCTCAGTTTCCTCATCTGTGAAATGAGTTGGAGAAAGAAATAGTAAACCACTCCAGCATCTTTGCAAGAATACCCCCAAAGGAAAAAAAACAAAAAACAAAAACAAAAAACGACACAATACAAAAGGGGATATGATTGAAAATAACCGAATGACCATTATGGTAGGAATAAAATAATATGGATTGGGTTGAGCATTAGCAACTTGTGGGATCAGACTGGGCTTCCTAGAGGAGGTAGCACATGAACTGAGCCTTGTTAAAAAATAGGAATTCCATGAGGTTAGGAGGAATGCTACTTCAAACATGGGTGGGAGCCTGGGTAAAGTCATAGAGATGGGAGATGGACTAGCCTGCACACTTCAAACCTGCTAACTGTGGGTATTCCAGAGGTTTTTATCCTGGGACTTTTTTCTTTTCTTCTCCCTCTCTATTATTTAATTTGGTGATCTCACCAGTTTTATGAATTCATTTATCATCTCTATGCAAATGACTCACAAACCTATTTTTCTAGCCCTAAGTTCTTTCTCAACCTCCAGGCTTACATCTTCATTTGCATATTAGATATGTCAAACCAGATGTCTCAACATGGCCCCAAATTAGAATCATTATATTTTCTCAAAACCCTAACTTTTCTATTTACTATTAAGTATTCAATCATCCTCCCAGTCACCCAACTCACATCCTGGGCAGCATTCTCAGCAGCTTTCTCATCTGCTATATATTCAATCAGTTGCCCAGACTTCAGATTTCTACTTTCATATTATTTCTTATATTACACTCTCCCTTCTTTCTTTCTTTCATTGCCCCCACCTTAATACAGTCCCATATCACTGAACAATTACAATAGCCTTTTAGTTGGTCCCCCTGCCTCAAGTCTCTCTCTACTACAGTCTATCCTTTATTCAGCTATCAAATTGATCTTCCTAAAGCACAAATCTGATCACATCAATCTCACCCCTGACTTAAGAAATGCCAGTGACTTCCAATCATCTTCTCTTTGCTATTCCATTGTACGTTATAACATGGACTCTTCCTTTCTGACCAGTCTTTTATTTTGAATTCCACTAACATTTTCTTCCTCACTATTTTCTGAACATCTCTCAACTTTGGGACATTTGTACTGAGTTTCCTCCATGTCTGGAACTTCCTCTTTCTTTTCAACCATCTGAACTTCCCTGGCTCACTTGGTTTCTCAACCAAAGTCTCATCTCCTGAAATTTCTCAGTTGCCATATTTAACCTATAAGAAATTACTTGCTATCTTGGAGAGGGAGGGAGGTAAAGGCAGGAGGAAGAAAAATATGGAACCCAAAATGAATGGAACAAAAATATTAAAAAAAACATCTTTACATATGATTGAAAATTTTAAAACAAAAGAAACCTTTCTTAGCTCTTCTTAATCTTAATGCCTTCCTCCTGAAATTATCACCAATTTATCTTGCTTCTAACTTCTCTCCCCCATTAGCCTTTAAATTATTGGATATCTAGGGTTCTCTTTTTATTCTTAGTATTAATCTTATGCTTTTATATTCCCAGGTTAGCATAGTGCCCAGCACATAGAAGGAACATAATGTTTATCGACTTCCCTCAAAAAAGTTCCTATATATCAGTCTCACTGTTTTTTTTTTTTTTTCCCTACAATTTTTGGGTTAAACTTCTTTTATCTTTTCTTCCTTTGTTTCATTTATTCTGTTTTTATTTTGCTCATTCGCCTGGATTGGAACCCATTTTAAGCTGAGCGTCTATGTGTGCACATATACATACACAGACATATATACCTATGTGTGTATACACACACACACACACACACACACACACACACACACATGTGTGTGTGTGTGCAGATACTTACTTTCATACTCATGAAAATTAAAACAAGTGATATATAAACTTATTAGGAAGGGGGAGAAGAGGGAAAACAGGGTGAAATAAAAACAGCTGCACAGTAATGATTAATTTCCCCTGGCATCTGCCAAGTTTCTTCCAAGTTTCCTCCTTTTGCACTGAGGTTTTAGTGAAAGCCCAATTGTCTCCATATCTAGAAGCCATTCCCTCTTTACCTCTACCACTTAGCATCTCTCCCTTCCAAAGCTATTTCTCAGGAATCCTTTACTTGATGTACTAGTACTCCAAAATATTTAATTACTCCTTTCTGAAATCACTTTGCATAAGCTTTATTTTTAAATATCTGAATACCCTTTGTGTCTCATTCAGTAGAATGCAAACATATCCTCAAAGACAGGGTATGCTACTATTTTTTTGAACAAAACTGAATTTAGTTGTTCAAGTTTGTAAATAGTCTCTATTACTTTGGACAATGGGGAAGATTTGGAAGAAATATTTCCCATTTGTGAATCACTGATCTCTTTTTCTCCTTAATTTGGATTTGAAGTTCTAGACTTTGTCAAATGAAATCATCCTATATTTTTTGTAGTATTTGAAAAGGTGAAGGTAAAAAAAAAAAAAAGATACTCAGAGGCTGAGTAAATTAGAAGGGTGGAGGAGATAGGAGAGTGAGAGAAGGACATTCGCCCAAAACAGCCAGGATGGAGAAGATATGACTGTGAACTCAATAGCCCCATGATTCCTTCTTATTAGTGGATATTTCCATCACCATGAATTGGCTTTTCATTATCCTGTAAATGGACATATCCCCCCAAAAAACAAATAAACAAACATACATACAGCAAGTTCTTTGAAAGGGAGAATGTTCAAGGCTATAATAGCCTTCTACTTTCTTTCTATGGCCTCTTTTTCAGCACATCTGTCATTTTCCAAGCTCATTTACTCTACTCTAAAGACATTCTATTTGATTACCACCACTAGTAGCTTCCTTCCACCTCCATTCCAAATTCTGTTTTTATTTATTAAAACTGTGCAACTGCACCTCTTCCTGCTTCCACTATTCCTTTCACAACTGACATTTTTTTTTCATCTTGACTTCAGACTTCCCTCTCTACTTGTGAAATTTCTTTTGACAATATTTCTTACCAGAGCTCTCTGTTTTCTAAACTCCTGATCCTTTGACATGGTACTGAATTTATTAGGCCTAAAGAAGGTACAGTTCTACCTAATCCCAGTTCTGCTGTTTCTTTTTTAGGCCAACTTTCTGTTTTCCTTCATGTTCATCTTTGGTTCTGACTCTCTTTTCATTAGTCCTGGTTTTATTTTTCATCTTACTCCATCCTTTCTGCATTTCCTTCCTCCTTCATATACTCTCCAATTACTGCAACAGAACAGCGGTATAATTCGGGCTTTAGGTATCTGTAAGAGGCTCCTTTGGTATCCTTTCTAGATACCAAGAAGCCTAGGTATCTGTGCTTCATTCATCCTTTTAACAAACATTTTAACTAGGGAGGCTTCAAGATTCATCTTCACAATAAAAGACTATGTTGGCATCCAGAACAAAAATTACATAAATACTCAAAAACCTGTAATGGGCTGAGGTTTGAGTTGATGCACTGAGGTCCCAAGTACATGAGGCTAAATAGTAATTGGGCTATACTCCATTAATATACATGATTGGATAAAGAATGGTCCCTGCCCACTCTCCCTGCAAGTCCTGATGTGTTGTATAGGAAATGACGATTTTGGTGGGTGGAGGCAGAGGGAGACAGGAAGAGAAGCTGGGAGAGATTGGGCCTGGGTTCGAGTCTCCTAGCTGCTGGTCTAGCTAGCTTCTTGACTCAGCTGCACACACTGCTATTGCCGATTCTCTTCCACCTCCGATCCTTCTTCACTGAGAATAAAGACTGACAATTTTCCCCTAACCTGAATTCCTGGCTCCTGCTGATTTAAAAATACGCGGTCTTCACAAAAACCCATTTAATGCCTTCTTTTTCAAACATGTGGTATATATCTTACAGCCATAGATATAAATTATCAAGATAAAAAAGAATATAGAATATAGCCTTGGATTACTTGCCGTCTAGGGGAGGGGGTGGAGGAAAAGGAGGGAAAAATTTTAGAACACAAGATTTTGTAATGGTGAATGTTGAAAAGCATCTATGAATAAAGTTTGAAAATAAAAAGCTTTAATTAAAAAAATGAATATAGCTAAGTTTAACTTTAGAGAGGTATGAAACTTTAAAGTGAATCCAAATTTGAAAATTTGCATTATTTGAAAGTCCCACTCAACATCTGCAGTCCATCTCATGTCTAAACCTTTAAATCAGAAATTAACAGGAATAATAGAATCTTAGAATTCAGAGGTCCAGGGGTCCATGGTCATCTTATCTGACTGGTATCTGAAGAAGGATGATCTCTCAATATAACTGACAAATATTAATTCAGTCTTTCCTTATAGATGTATGATAAAGTAGAAGGAACTCTCTACCTTTACCACATTTTACTTTTGAATGCCTCTCACTATTAAGAAATTCATTCTTACAATAAGGCTATACATTAATCTTTGAAACTTCTACTTCTAAAAAGAATTGTATGAATAAATGAATAAAAAGAAAGAAACTTTCACTCTTTGGACCTCAACTAAATCAGATCTAATTCCTCTTTGAGCTTAATGGTAATTGATACAATACCTCTAAATCTTCTCTATTTCAAGTTGAATAATCCCTGTACTTTTTAATCCATCAATAAATGAAATGGATGTGAAACCTCTCATTAGTCCAGAAGTCTTTAAAACTTATCAATAACAATCCTAAAACACAGAAGCCATTTTAAATGCAAGACTCCATATGTAATATGGCCTTTGTTTTCTCATATGTAAAGTAGGGATAATAAGAGCAGCTACCTCACAGAGTGATCGTGAAAATCAAATGAGATAACAAATGTAAAATATTTTGCAGATGGTGAAACACTATATAAATACTAGCTATTATTGGCATTATTTAATTTAAAATTTTCTTATGACACATCATATGCTAACTTGAATCACATGAATGCAATTTTATTTTCCCTACTAGACCATAAGTTTCCTTATTTACCTTCTCATATCCCTCTGTACCTGGCATAATCCCTTATGCATACTAAGCACCTGATTAGTTTCTTGATTGAATTTATTAAATATTAGATAAAACTAAACTTAATCATGTAAATCCTAATTGCTAAACTAAGTGCTAGTTTCACAGCCAGGAAAAGGTACTATATTAATAGGTGATTACAAATTATTGAATGGAAGTAGCGTGACATAACAGATGGCACTCTGGATCTGGGATAAGGAAGCTCTGGGAACACTTCCTAGCATGGACAAATCTTTAACTTCTCCCAGCTTCCATTTTTCTAGTCTGTAAATTGGTGATAATAATACCTATAGGATATTGCAGGTTTATTGTGATCCTCAAATGAGCAAAAGAAATAATGTTAAAGTATTGCACATTTCAGTTATTATTATGACATTTTACTAGCAAATAAAAAGTGAAATAAAGAGATTTTTTTCTTTGCAAGATTGTCACACTTTAGTGATTTTAAAATGCAAATTACAGTCACTGAAATAGTGTTTCTGGGCATGAAGTCTAAGCACAGACATACTTACAAATATGCTATGAGGACTAATATGTTCTTTGGTCAGCTAGGTGGTGGAGTGGGTAGAGCACCAGCCTTGAGTCAAGAAGACTCATCTTCCTGAGTTCAAATCCAGCCTCAGATATTTACTAGCTATTCAATCTTGTTCAAGTCATTTAATCTTGTTTGCCTCAATTTCCTCATGTAAAAACTGAGCTGGAGAAGAAAATGGCTAATCATCCCAGTATCTCTGCCAAGAAAACCCCCAAAAGGGCTAAGAAGTATTAGAAGCAACTTAAATGACTGAACAAAAATGAGGTTCTTAAAATGAGATATTAGTGACTATGATATACCTTTGAGAGAAAGAAAAATAACTAGACCAGATGCAAATCTTTATTATTTCAGAACTCTAGGTCTTTTAGTAAAGGCCAACTAATGTCAATAACCAAGAGATAAAACTTAGTGGGGGCAGAAATGGTCAGTGGGCACCAACAGAACTGTCTTGTTCAGAGTCTATCCCACATCTGAATTAAAAGTTTAATCCTAAAAAGCACTATTTAGGAAGGAGCCTACTTAATGATTACAATCTATTTATACAAGAATATGATAGAGGCTGTGAAATAAGCCCATATCTTTCTATAGGTTGTAGAAATTTAGTAGCTACTGCCTACCTAGAAAGATTAGTCAAGTAGCCATAACTATTATACATTAGAGACTCACTTTTCTTCATAAGCAAAAAGATGACAAATCCCAAAACAAAAATACAAATCTCAAAATATGCTGGTTGATTTTTCAAACAAACTGGAACTAGGGCATCATTATAGATAAAGTCGTTGCCAAGTCTTACCCAGGGAGAATATTGACTCATAAAAATCCAAGAATATTTTAAATGCTTGTCGTCATACTGAAAAAACTCATAACCTCCAAACTATAATGAAAAGCTGGGAAAATATAGAGACCAAGCAGAGGAAATCCAAACCCTATTGGAACAGGATTAAGTAACACACCATTCCTTGAATCTGCTTTCACAATGTACATAAAAGACTATCTTAAAAAGTATCACAATACTTTGTATCTACTGCACATGGCTATCAGAACACTAACTGGAGTTCCATCAAACAATGTAAGGACAAGATAACAGCAACAATTATAACAATACTGATGATAAAGTAAGCAGTCCGGTACAATGGACAAATTATTACACTTGGAATCAGGAAGGTTTGAGTTCAGATTTTACCTATAACAAAGATGTAATGCAAATCATTTCCCTTCAGATCCTCAGTTTCTTTATCTGTGACACTTGTAGTACTTGGATCAAAAAGCTGAAATAATGAATGCAAAGCATTTTCCTGACTTTATATTATTATTATATTATAGTAATATTTATATTATTTACATTTATCATTATACTACATTGTATATTATAAAATATAAATAACTTATAAGTTCAGAAACTAAAAAGGCAGTTGCAATCAATGAAAGTCCTAATTAAAATTGTTTTGTTTGTTTTTGCCTCAGTTGTCCTATGACTGTGTATTCTCAGTGCCTGTAAATGTGGTTCCGTCAGACTTAGCTTAAAAAATAATAGTTAAAAATAGGTTATTACAAAATGTTGCAGCAGAAGCTCAATAAGCTAACTTGAACACTTTAACTTAGTTCAGAAACGAAGGGCAGTGTGAGCAAAATTAAAACAAATGACAGAATGTCTAAATTATTTTTCCATTGCCTTCATCATAAACTCAAATATGTCAGAAATATATAAATATTTCAAGGTCACACTGCCTCAAGAAAACTAAAGGATTCCCAAATGACTGTCCAGCATAAAATACCACATTGCTCCACTGGTAACATGACTTCAATAGCATTTAAGCTAGGGTTCCGATTAATGTACATTATGAGCTCCCTGAGGAGTCCACATTACTCAAATTCAAATAATATATTTCCATTGGGCTGGAATCCATCACCATATTTTATACAATTATAATTTCAAATAGTGTGAATTCAATCATAAAACTACTTCACATTATACATTATTTACACGAATGGGGACCTCACTGCAATAATTAGTGCCTCAATAAAGATCTCTGGTTGGGAGGACAGATCAGGGGTATATGGTTTTCAGGTTGGTGGCTCAGGGGAAAGAGTGCCAGACTTGAAGTCAGGAAGATTAATCTTCCTGAGTTCAAATCTAGTCTTAGATACTTGCTAGAGTATAAAATGGAGAAGAAAATGGCAAAACCCCTCCAAAACCTTGGCAAAAGACCAAATAGGGTCACAAAGAATTGAACACAGTTGAAAAACAATTGAATAACAAGTACATCTTGATGCAGTGGAGAGAACAATGAATTTGGAATCAAAAGTCTGGGTAAAATTGGCCAAGTTACTTAATCTCCTTGAGCCTCAGTTCTCTCTCCATAAAATTTGGTAAGAGGAACAAAATCTAATCTATGAATCTATTTTTTGAAATGGATTCAGCATGTTTTTGGAAATTGATTCAGTACACATTCTATAGAAAGACAGCTAAGAAAGCAAAGAAGGAAAAAGCAAGAAATGGGAAATAGAAAAATATCAATGGACAACAGCTGATTAAAAAAAAATAATAGAATTTAACAGAATTCCTTATTTAATACACCCAGATCTTGGAGTACTTTAAATTCTACTCTGTTTTTTTTTTTTTTTTTTTTTTTTTTTTTTTTTTTGAAATTCTCCCCATTACCTTAACTTATTAGAAACCTTTATGTAAATTATCCCTGAAAAAGCTTTGGTATGCACCATAAAGAGAAAAATAACAAAAATATAAAATTCAAAAATGTTTCTCAACAGAGGTTATGAGCAGTTATCTGAAGAATTTTAAACTATATACAACCAGATGGTGAAATTCCAGACCAAAATAACTAATATAAACTTAATAAATAAATCTTAGCTTCACTCCACACAAAGAAAATTAGCAATAAGGGGGAACAAAAGAATATGCTGTACTTGAGGTATTATAGGAAGAAAGACATTTTTTGGTAGACCTGTGAATTAGCACAACCATTCTAGAGTGCAGTTTCTAAATTATACTAATAAAGTAGCTAAGATATTAATTTTGACCCAGAGAGTCCAATGAATTCAGAGAATTTTATTGCATATATTCTTAGATATATACAACCAAAAGGTCACTAACAAAAAGAAAGGACACATGCACACTGAAGTATTAATATTGTGGTACATGAAGGTAACGGAATATTACTTTTTATGCTTTAAAGATAAGTAAGATGATAAATATAAAGAAGCATTAAAATGCATCAAATTCAAAGGGAAATCTACAAAACCAGGAAAGCAACACACATACTACAATAGAAATGAAAAGGGTCACCACCATAAAACAATTAGAAATGCATGTTGCCTAATTACAAAGCCCAAAGAAGAAATATGGGGAAAAAATTAAGCTTTCTTATTTACTGGCGTGAAAGGGCCCATTTCTTATCAGATAAGAAGGGTGGAGCATCCACATGATGTCAGATTTAGGTAACTAGGCAATTTCAACTACTCCAGCTAATTAGTTAAATTCCATTTTTGTCAAGTTTGATGATTCTGTTTCTTTTTTTTTAATAGTTTATTCCAAGGGCAGACTTTCTGGAAGGAGAAGGATACAGGGGCAAATCTAATGTATGTGTAATCAAAAGTAATCAATAAAAATGTATGGAAAACCAGTGTTTAAGTCATGTCCTGGTGTTAATGGGTTATGGCATCAGAGATGACAAAGCAATCGGTTAAGTTTAAAAGCCAGCTTCTCACTATGAACAGCTCATTCTCTTCTATTCCTGTGAGCAGCTCTGTTTTGTGGGATGGAACCCATTCATCAAATAATGAAGAGGATGAACTGTGGTATATTGTGGGCATCAGACATAGAGAGTAGCTTTCTCACTGGGAGTCTAAAGCTCTTTTACTCAACACCCGGTTTCTCCCCACAGGTTGAATCATGCAAAAATCTTTATCCATCATAATTTTGTCTTTCTAAAGACTATAAACCAGATCTCTTCTTGCTTACCTCTTTCTTTGACCACTTCTTTCTCATGAGTATCTCACATGAAACACTTTCCCTTTGAGTGAGTTAAAACCTGGCAATTAAAGACACTGCATTGAGCACTCTGTCTAGTCTTACTTCCATGGAAATTTTTCTGAGTTCAAGAATGCAGTTCTAAGAGACTGGTACACATTAGCTATGGTCAGTATTGCTGTGCATGAGATCCAATTCATCTCATTGTAGTGAATGTTAGTTAAATGTACTCTAGTTATTATATTCTTAGAAGTACAAAAGGAATATCTGTCAGGGCTTGCAAAGCTATTAAGGAAAGAAGGGAACTTATTATTTTGCTTCTTTCTCTTTCATTTCTTTCTTAGAACTGTGGCTTAGCAGTTTAGGGTTTCTGTGGGAATGGCAAAGCTGTATAAGTATAAATGAAGGTAAATCTTAGATTAAAAATTAATTCTAATTTTGCATAAGTCAATCTTTTACTGTTATCATGAGAAAATATATAATATGAATAACTTTAATAAAGTTTCAAGCAAATTTTACATATTGGGTGAGCCAGAACTATGGCGGCAACAGATCTCATATATGGGAACAAGTACATCAACTATGGTAATGCTTGAAATTATGTCACATAGTTAGAGGATCGTTTTTTTTTTTTTTTTCCCTAGAGAAGAAAAGGCCTGGCATGGGAAAAGGAGAACTGAAAGATCTCTTCAAGTATCAAAAGAATTCTCATGTGAATACAGATTAGATCCATGCAGTTCCAATGCTTGATGCCTTCCAATATTGCACTTTATTCAAGATAGATGGATGGATGTGAGCATCTAGAGGACTTCACCTTCTTTAGGGAATTCCTCTTTCATTCTAAGTTCATGTTAGACATTGACAAATGTGTCTCCTTGCTTTTTATTTCACTTTATAATAAAAATCAGAAAATGATCCACAAGCTTACCTCTATTGTATCTATCAAGGAACCTTGTAGGATTTAAAGTATAAAACAAAGTATTTTAGAAAAATTTTGAGGATATGTTTTCATCTATAGACATCAATCAGGGATAAGAACTAGAAGCAATAGGTGAATATTGCCAAAAAACAGATTTCAACTCAATGAAGAGGGGAAAAAATTTCCTACCTCTTTGGTAGTGGAAACTTGGGACTTTTTGGATCCCTTGGGAAATGTCACCACCATGACCACCACCACCCCATCTCCCTTGCCACAAGAAATCTTCAAGTAAAGGATGGATGACAACTTGTGGTGGATACTGAATAGTCAATTTTTGCTCACATACATGATAGATTTGGTGACCTTTGAAATCTCTTACAGCTGAGAGGTTGTGATTTATCCTCAAGTACTTTCTGACTCCGCCAAACTGGACCTTTAACTACACAATAGCCACGACAATTGCTCACTCACTTCCTAGTCTTCACTTCTTTCCTGTCTTTGGGATGATCTAGATCTCTTTCAAACTCTTCCCTCATTTTCAAGCCCAGCTCAAAAATCACCTTTCTACAGGAAATCTCCCTTTGTTTATATATATGCCATATTTACCATTACTGGACTATAAGCAGCATGAGTCTAGACACTATTTCTTAAATATTGTAGCTCATCTATTGCTCTACTTAATGTTCCTCACAAGTAGGCACTCAAACTTTATTTAGAAAAGTGAATGAACATAAACCTCTTACCTATAATGCTAAAGAAAGGGTTAGTATTGATAAATGTATAGCTTCCCCAATCTTTGCTGCACAGATTTTTAATGTCATAAATTCTACTTGTGCTATGAACATTTGTTCCATTTGGATCAGCCATCTCTATTTTTTAAATGTACCATTTTCATTTTACCTTTTCCAAGGCTGAGATCCTGTCTAGTGTAGCTTTTTTTTTTTAAATCTCTCTACAGAAAAGTTTTATTGGCAATAGATGTGCTAAATGGCTCTCATTTCAGCTGCTTTCTGTCTTTGGTATGACAGATATTGAACACACAGTTAGGCTAATAGAAAGCTGTTTTCATTTTTTATTATATTTATTACAGAAAGCTCCCTCTTTAACTAGAGTGCATGACTTTGTTCTTGGATAAAATGCAACCTAATTGAATTGACTTAACTATGGCAGCTTAAAGAAAATGTAATTTACAGCAGAGAGAAAATGCTTTCTATAACTTTCCAAAAAAGAAATCTTTAAACAATAAACTGCTTCCTGATTACTTTCTTTTTTTAAACATAAAGAAAAGCTCCCTCTCTTTATCACACTTTCAATTATATATCACCCTTCTCTCTTTACACATCTGTTATGCTTCCTAAAAATAGCCTGTCTAATAATAAACTATCTCTATAAACTGCTACTACTAGTACTACTACTTCTGTGACTACCACCACCATTGTCATCACTGCTCTTGCTGATGCTTCCATTTATACCAATACTATGATGATAATGATGATTACTATGAGTGCTACCACTACTACAAATACTAGTAATAGTAATACTGCCATTACTACTGCTTGCAACTATTGCTGCTGCAGCTAGTACTACAATTTAACATGTACTACTTCTATTATTGTTGCTTCTATTAAAACCACTACCTAATATTCATATAAGGATTCAGAATTTAGAAAGCATTTTACACATTGCCACTCTAAAATTGGTAATTTATTTCTTATTAAGAAGATTGTCTTAGAACTCAGCTTGGCTCTACATTCAACCAGTCAACTAAAAGCAAAACACATTTTTAGGAGACCTCTGAGAAACCATTGATGCAAAGTCAACTTGATCCATACTCATGTTGACCTCTTGTAATTTAGTAGGGAACAGTTGTGACATTCATTTTGGTCATGAGAAACAAATATCTCCAAGTTTCTAGGAACTGTAGTGGTCTATCAAGGCAAATTGTAATTTCTCTATTTAGTTTTATGAGTTAAAAAAAAGAAGGCACTATGGTTGACTTACCTTTTAATGATGGATTTCTCTGAACCTATGGTCTTTGATTATTTCCCTCATATGAAAATGAAAAAAGACCTCATATCTGGTCCTAAATCTATGATCTTACAAAGTGATTATCCTAAAATATAGGGAACATTAAGTAGGATAAGAAGAGAGATACAAAATCTTAAAAGATAATGTGTAATCTTTTGTAACTAAATTAATGGTCAATGATCTAACAACTTATTAGCTAAATACCTGTACTTCCCTGACCCTTATTTAAATTTAGTACAGAGCAATTTTGCTGTCTTCTAATTAAGTTGTGCTTCTGGTTAGGATTCCTACTATTAGAAGCACAAGATTGATTTCCTAAGACAATTTATTCATAATCTGAATATCAATCTTGAGAAGTGTATAGCCAGGGTTAAAATTTTCATTCATTATTTGGCCAAAACTTTTGTTATTTCTCTGAAAGTTAAGAATTATGAAGAGTCTTCAGAATTGTTTTTCCCTCTTATTTCTAGTAGTACAAAACCTGTGACCACAGATTCTTCGTCCTAACAGTAATTTTTGGTAGCAATAAATACTTTTTCATTATTTAGATGTAGCAATTATCTGAATGATCCCAAGATCACTATTTGCAATTCATGTCTAACCTCTCTCCAATATTATTCTTGTTCATTTCCTCTAAAATCATTAACAAGTATGCATATATATCCTGAATATTGTTTTCTTGATTTTCTCACTTTATATATGATTTCAATGCATTAACCAGGCTTACCCATTCTTTGTCCTCTCTATATGATTGACTCATCTACTTTTCTAGTCATACATCTCTTTGATGTTATCCTTTTTCTGGGTACAATTCATTATCCAAAGCATCATGAAACCTATTTGTGTTCCCTATTGCCCTTTGGATGACCTACATTCTTGATTACTTAGATATTGTAGTAGTGCACGATTTACAGCCATATAGTTCTGAAATAATATCAACATTAACATGAGCTTTTGACTCTGAGAGAAACTTGGGGTCAATGAAAGCACTATGCAGTTCCCAAATATAGTCCAGTTCACTGCATTTTTCTTATTTAATTACTAGATTGGTTTACTCTGTCTATGATGGACCAGCTCTTTGGGCTGTTGATCAAAATATACGATTAACTGACATGCTTTATATTCTTTGTTTTTAACTGTATGTATAATTAGGTCTGGGATCTAAGTAAAGATTTTACATCTAATTTAGAAACTTGAATATGAGATGGCAATTCAAAGGAAAGCAAGAAAGTTAACAAATAGGTATCAACTAATATGCTACAGAATCCTGTTAAATGAACAAAGTCTTATTATGAATAGTAGAAATCTAAGAGTTGAAATCAATTTCTTGACCTTTAGTACTACTAAATAATAAATGAAAACTCTTAGAACTGTTTGTTGATCTCTACTTCCATCTTGGGTTTGATAAGGAGAAAAAAAAAGGGGGGGGAACAGGCTCCACATCACCTTGTTACTGGCAAAGATTCAAATATGATCGAATAATATAGTATAGTCTTTAGTGAAGAGTATCCCGAAGAGCCAAACTAAAGAGTATTTTTCTCTCAAAGAGCTTAAGCTGATTTGAAGAAGGAAGAAGCTGATAGTTGATTGGATCTAATTGAATAAGAAACCATCTAGGCTTGTTTTCATTGCTCAGAGAGCCAATACAAGGAGCTTTCCTGTAGAATATTGGAGGAAAACCCACTAAACTTGATACTAAAATAATTGAGACATGGTTCTTGTCTTTAAGAAACATTTAATCTAGGAGGGGAAATGAGACAGAGAAACAAAGAAGCACAAAATAGAATATCATAAGAAAACTTACAGCAAAAGCTGATCTTAGCAAAGTATATAGAGCCCTGGAATTGATATTAGGAAGAATTAAGTTCAAATTTTGCCTCAGTTATGACACCTTGGGCCAGTCATTAAATTTCAGTTTCCTTATTTACAAAATGGAGCTAAGAGTATTTCCTTACAGGGTTGCTGATGAGAATCAGAAGAAATTATAATCAATCCTCAACTTCCTGCAACTACAAAACTGCAATCCATCATTAGAAATCATTGTAAATACTATATACATATACATACATACACATACATATATATAATTATTCATAGAAAAACATTAATTCTGATCCTAATACAGTAGCCACAAAATAATCCGTAAAATGCAGTACACAAAATAAAATTGGCAAAATGTAAAACAAAAACAAACTAAAAATGAAACTTGGATAGTGCTCTAGAGCTTTATGCTATCAAATAATATAACATGTAAACATTTTGATGTATGCAAGCTTAAGAAAATCTCTGGAAGACTTAACCTTATTTGTGGAATTCCTCTTCCATTTCGCCTCTATGTTAGATACTGGCAAGATATGTGTCTCCCCTGCTTTATATTTCACTTTACAATAAAACTCAAAACATTTTCAAACAAGATTATCTATGTTGTATCTGCCAACAAACATTATAGAATCAAAAAGGTATGTATAGGGCACACTGCATTTTAGAAAAGGTTTATGTATTTTCCTTAAAGAATTAAATGCTTTTTAAAAACAATAAATAAAAAGCACAAATGGCCTCTATACTAATACTGTAACTTTCAATCTAATGTATGACTGTAAGGACGTGGTCAGCTACTATATATAATTTAATAAACCCAGCTTTTCATCAAGAATGCCCACACTATGTACTTAAGTTACTTTAAAATGATTTTGGGGGGAAAGAAAAAATAGGCAGAGATAGGTACTTACTGATTTCCATTATTTTTTTAAAACTATAATGTCTATAATTTTTTCCCCTCAATCATTCAGTTCTTTTAGATTTGGCCCCATTATATCTTCTGGATTTTGGTGATGAGGACTTCCTTTTCCCAACTCTGTCCCTTTCCTTCAATACCATTTCTATTTCATTCCTCAAATTAAAGATTGTGACATAGAATCCAAATGTGACAGATCTACTATCAAAAGGTCACAGATAGAGCCTGAAGGTGACATTCAGTAGAACCTTCTTATTTTATGGTTGAGAAAAATGTGATCAGGGTCTGGAGGCATGGAGAGTGATTCAAATTCTAGTCTTCCTGATCAATGCTCTATCTTCTACACTTCTATGCTACTGATAAACAAATGATTCACAATAGAATGTTGACAGATTCTTATTAATTGTTTTCTGTTGGAATCTTTACAAATTGTTAAGTCGTTAGAGTTGATAGAGACAATAATTATTAAAGGGGCATCTAGGTGACACAGTGGATGGAATTTAGCATGGTTCAATATGATTGATTTGATCTTAGAAGGAGATATTTTGGGCCAGAACTTGAAACAAGGTAGGAAGTACAACTGATAGACAATAATGCTTGGGTTCACATCTTTAGAGAGCTCTTATAAGCAAGAAGTATTTACGTACTCACTGGAGTTCACACGTTTGGGAGATTTCAGAGTTTAGTATAAGATATCTGAATTCACACCTCCCTTGAAGCTCTTAGAGCCAGAGAGCATGTTGGGAGATATCCCACAATCCCACTCTCGGAGAAGCAGCATAAATGCAGCTTCAGTGAGCCACTCAAGAGTTTTTACTTGGGAACATTCCCAGGGGTTGGAGATTCAGCACTCTGGGAGATTGAGAGCCAGAAGTCCTCTCTCAGAGGCAAGAGAGATTCATTCCATCTGGAAGATGAAGAAAGTAGAGGCAAAGGACAAAGCTGCAAGAGCTCTTAGAACCAAGGAGAGAGAGCAGAGGTAGAAGCAAGGACAATCTGCAAGAGCTCTTGGAACCAAGCAGAGAGATAGGCCTCTGAGCTAACCAGGCTATATTGAAGGACACAATAAAAGATCTGAACTTTTACCAGCTGGCTACATTTTGGAGTAATTATTGATTGTAACTGAAACTAAGGCTGCCTCCAGAAAACTTCCCCAAGAAACTCTCTCCCAGAGACAACTATTATTATTTTAAAGAAGAAGAAACACCACAATTTTCTATAGTTTTCTACCTTATAATTACAACCTCATTTACTCTCAGAATGATTTGGCTTTAGTTTTCCTCAAATTTAATCTTCTTCCTAACTTCACTATTGCTATCAAAGGATCCTATCACACTCCCAGTCATCCAAGCTCAAAACTTGGGCACTATTCTTGACTCTGTCCCCTCCAAATTTCCTATCCACTTCTGAACTTCTCTAATACATGTCTTCTTTTTTCCTCATATTTCCATAACCTCTGGAACAGATCCTCATTATCTCATGTCTGAAATATTCCAATAACTTCCCATCTAGTTTCCTTGACTCAAGCCTCTCCTCACTCCATTCAGTTATCAAAGTCATTTTCCTTAAGAGCAAATCTAGTCATGTTCCCCCCATATTTGATAAACTTCAATGACTCCCATTACCTACATAATAAAAAAGAGAATCCTCTTTTTTTGATTTTTAAAATCCTTTATAATCTTGCTTCTTACCTTTCCCGTTTTTTACACCTTCCTATCACCCCCCTTTTTTCCACACACATACATTCTTTTTTTTTTTTTTATTATAGTAACATTTTATTGACAGAATCCATGCCAGGGTAATTTTTTTACAACATTATCCCTTGCACTCACTTCTGTTCCGATTTTTCACTTCCACCCTCCACCCCCTCCCCCTAGATGGCAAGCAGTCCTATATATGTTGAATATGTCGTAGTATATCCTAGATACAATGTATGTGTGCAGATCCAAACAGTTTTCTTGTTGCTCAGGGAGAACTGGATTCAGAAGGTAAAAATAACCCGGGAAGAAAAACAAAAATGCAAACAGTTTACATTCATTTCCCAGTGTTTTTTCTTTGGGTGTAGCTGCTTCTGTCCATCATTGATCAATTGAAACTGAATTAGGTTTCTTTGTCAAAGAAATCCACTTCCATCAGAATACATCTTCATACAGTATCGTTGTTGAAGTATATAATGATCTCCTGGCTCTCCTCATTTCACTTAGCATCAGTTCATTAAGTCTCTCCAAGCTTCTCTGTATTCATCCTGCTGGTCATTTCTTACAGAACAATAATATTCCATAACATTCATATACCACAATTTACCCAACCATTCTCCAATTGATGGGCATCCACTCAGTTTCCAGCTTCTAGCCACTACAAATAGGGCTGCCACAAACATTTTGGCACATACAGGTCCCTTTCCCTTCTTTAGTATCTCCTTGGGGTATAAGCCGAGTAGTAGCACTGCTGGGTCAAAGGGTATGCACAGTTTGATAACTTTTGGGGCATAATTCTAGATTGCTCTCCAGAATGGTTGGATTTGTTCACAACTCCACCAACAATGTATCACACACATACATTCTTTATGACCCAATGATTCCTTCCTCTTGCTCCCATATGACATTCTATTCCCTGACTCCATATGTATTCACTGGAACTAGAACTCATTGCTTCTGCCTAATTGACTTCTTTCAAGTCTCAGCTAATATTCCATCTTCTGCATGAAAGCTTTTCTGGCCATACTTAATGTCAGTTCTTTTCCTCTAGTATTATATGCAATTTTTCACATATATATTTTGTTTACATATATAGTTGGTTTCTTCTCTAATAACCATAAACTCCTTAAGAGAAGAGATTATCTTTTGCCTTTCTTTGTATCTCCCAGCACTTAGCATTGTGTCTGGCACATAGTAGGCACTTGAAAGATGTTTGTTTACTTGACTAAAATTTGTGCCAAGATTTTTTTATTTTGCATCTGAGTTTTTCCTCTACTGTTTCTTATTATTTCATGTGAGGATGGCACATATAATTTTCTAAAGAAGTGGTGTCCCTGGTTCACTTCACAAGAATACATTTTTGTTAGCTGAGGAGGTTTTTATGTTACTTTGACGTTTTATAATGGTGATTAACTTTTAAGAATGAAACTTTTATTTAAAAATAGTTCTCATTTATGCTGGTATCTGTTCTTTTATCCCTTTCCTAGGCCCAGATCATATATAAATAAGTTTGGAGTTTTGATTCAAAGTGATAAATTGACATTTCTATTTATTTACTTTTGCATTGATTTGCATTATATTAATTTTGCATTTTTATCTTTGCTCTAAAGTCAATGGTAAGACTATAAACATTTGATTTGTGGAAAAACTGCCACAATTTGAAGTAACAATTCCTTTTCTGATAAGATATTGTCAATTACTTTTTTGGGGCTCTTATTAACTATTTGCCTCTTCTTTTAAAAAAAGTATTAATAGCATAGATGTGAGGTTTAAGTGTAGTCTATAATCTGGGGGGAGGGGGGCATTCTTCATTTCTTAATTCTGAAACCTATTTTCTAAGCTTTGAGAGGCAATTCAGTCTGACTTAGGGGATAGAGAGATAATTCCAGAGCTAGAAGATTTCCATTTGAGTTCTGTCTCTGACATGTTCACTGTGTGACCCTCAACAAATTACTTCACCTCTTAGTTCTCTAGCCAACTTTCTAAGACTAAGTTACAGAGAAGGAGCTGACCTGAACTAGCAGATAAAGTTTCTCCCTGGGAGCTCTCTACAGGAAAGAAATTACAGATATAGTCCCAGTTTTCTCACTTTTTTCCCCATCCTTCCCATGCCCACCATTGAAACTGTGGATTATTAAAAGTATACAATGATGTAATTTAGAGGGACTAAATGCATTCTGCCTATTTGTTTTTCAGATCCTTATCCTGTGTAATAGATATTGGAATTTGATTACAATTATCTTCTTGAGGACAGGTAGGTAGCATAATAGATAGAGTGCTCAGTCTGAAGTCAAGAAGACTTATGACCCTGACTTCAAATCTGACCTCAGACACTTATTATCTGTGTGACCCTAGGAAAGTTACATTTTTCCTGTTTACCTCAGTTTGCTTATCTGTAAAATGATCTGGAGAAGGAAATGGCACATCACTCCATGATCTCTGCTAAGAAAACCCAAAAGGGGCCATGAAGATTTGGACACAACTGAAAAACCACCAAATAATAATAACAATCTTGATGGGGATATACTTAATGGGGAGATTTTTGTTTTATGTTCATCAGTCCAAGATGACTATTACATGAAATATTTTTGTTACCTTTGGATATACAGTGGAAGAAAATTCTATTGTATTTTATGACATATTGTATGACATATCCATAACATTATGGGTAACGACTAAATTTGTGATTATATAAATATAGAAGACTAAAGAGAAAACTAGGAAATTAATAAACATCTAGAAAAGGAAGTAGTGATTGCTAAGCTTCTTCATAGCTTTATCTAATAAAGGGCTTTCCAGAGAAATGCCATTTCATTATTTTACGAGACAATATAAACTGGTAGATTAGGGGAATGATGTAGATGAGGGGAAGGGTATGTGATAAAGTTTCTTGAGGTGCCACAGTGGATAAAGTCATTAAAATCTGAGTTCAAATCTTGCCTTTCTTACTGTATGACCCCAGGTAAGTCACCCTACCCTATTTACTTCAGTTCCTCATTTGTAAAATGAGCTGGGGATGGAAATGGCAGACCTTTCTAGTATTTCTGCCAAAAAAAACCCTAAAAATGATCATGAAGAATCAAATACAGCTGAAAACAAGTAAGCAATATCTCTCATGCTATTTTTATGGGAAAAGATAGAGCATTATGGTTAGATGTAGCATAATTAGTGTAATTCAGAACTGGTTGAATAGTAGGACTTAAGATCACCATAGCATGAAATGACAAGAGAATTAGAATTGGAATGACACAAATATGGAGGTTTTGGGGACTGCAAGCTCAACATAAGCTTAGTATTCTAATATTTTTTTTAAAAGATGAAAAATTGAGTTGCATTAAAAAAGCCTACTATCCAGAAATAAGGAAGTGATGGTCCCAATAGAGTCTGCCCTAGTCAGACCATGGCTAGACCATTATCTTCATTTTAGGATAGAAACTGATAAGGTAAGGAGTTATCCAGAGAAAAGTAACCTGATGAGCCAGACATCAAGATTACAATATATCAGCCAGAGGAAGGACATGATGACTCTCATGAAGTATTTGAAGGGCTCTCAGTTACAAGGGGGACGAGATATGTTTGAGACCAGAAAGCAGAACAAGGAATGATGAGTGGAAGTTGCAGAGACACCAATTCTGAACACTTGAAGCTTTCCCCAAGTGCAATGAACTATTTTAGGAAGGAGAAAGTTCTTACTCTCTAAAAGTCTTTAAACAAAAACTTGTTGATCCAGAGCAGTTAGACATATTATGGATCCCTGATCATTTATTAGAGTCTTGTTCATTTGTTTCAAACAATTTGTTTCTGAAAACCCTTCCAAATCTGTCACACTAAAATTCTAAACTTTTCTGTTCGTTGATACCTTTCTAAGGCAAGGATTGGATAGAGATATTATCCTGGTTTCCATATCAGAGAAAGATGTCTAACAGAAGAATGTATTTAGAAAATTTTCAAAAACAAAGAAAGAAAAAAAAATTTCATGATTCCAAACTTCTCCTACTACAAAAGCCACTCTCTACCATCTATTTTTTTTTTCTGGATGATTTATATTATCTCGGAATAATCGAAATTACAAACAATTAGGTAGCATAGGTTTGCAAAGCCTCTTCATCACAATAAGAAAACAAATGTTCATTGATGGAGAAGCCGAGGATTCAAGAAGTTAAGTGATCTAACATATAGTCCCAAAACTAGTTAGTGATGGGTGGGTCTGTGGTCCAGGTCTCTGGATTCCAAGTGCAGTTTTGTTTTGTTTTTTTAATCCATTACATCCTGTTGAATTTAATCCAACGACAATGCAAAAATCTTTGGAAGGTGAGAGAATCAAAATGCATCATGCAAGGTCTGAATGACAGGATGGATCAAATATCAATGAGTCATATGTGAGAAGAAAAGGAGTCTGGGTATGTTTCAAGAATTAAACAAAAAACTAGAAGTACATTCTCAGGGCTTAAGATATTTTATGAACCAGAGGGAATCCTGAAGAATTTAGCCAGATCCTCTACAGTAAAGATATGGGAAAACTTGGGAAAGAGTCACCCATCCTGAGAGGCTATGGAGAGAAACTATCTGCCCTAGAAGAAGGCAAATTTCCACATGCATCATAAGAAACATACTGCTAAAATGCCAATCAAGGTGAGGAAGGCATGACAGCTATGTTACTAACATGTTAGATGCTCAGCAGCCCAAAATTAACATTTTAACATAAAATAACATGTAAACATTTATTAAGCACCTACTTTGTACCAGGAACTGAACTAAGCACTGCTCTTAAAGTAATAAATAGCTCTCACACTGACCATAGGGATTTAAATCTTCCAAGGACTCCAATCAAGAATTTCTCAAAGCCTGACACTGTGGGAAGGAGCATCACTTCAGTTTTCTTTCTTTCCTCCCAAGGTAAATTTTTTTTCTTTCAAATCAAACAAAGCCCTTTCTTATTACAGAGAGACTGAAGCTACATCTTTCTTGGACACTGCACAATGATAAGGCACTTTCTCATTTACAATCTCTTCTTTTTGGAACATGTCTCCATCAGCTTTTCAAAGTGCAAGGCTTTTTTTGATTTATTCTTTCTGTTCCCAGAAACTTCCTAAGAATAGCTTATGTTCTTAGGATCCACATCATTTTTTTTAATTAAAGTTTTTTATTTACAAAACATATGTATGGGTAATTTTTCAACATTGACCCTTGCAAAACCTTCTGTTCCAAATTTTCCCCCTCCCCCCACCCCCATGGCAGGTAGTTCAATACATTAAATATGTTAAAATATACCACATCGTTGTTGTTGTATAAAGTCAAATTGTCATTCATTATTCTACAATATTATTTCCAATTATTTTTCTTTTTTTCCCCTTCAGATTTAATTCACTTTTCAGGAGTCAGTGACCATAAACAGCTAATAACAATTTGTCAATGTATTTGTTTAAATTCCAACTTCTTAAACTGTGGTTTGTGACATCATAAATGAATGTGGGAGTCATAAAAATTATGATTTATTATCAGCAAATGTTTGAATTGTATAGCTATTTTATATACTTACGTATCGGGAGCCATGTAAAAATTTCTCAGGTAAAAAGGAATCACAAGTGGAAAAAGTTTAAGAAGCCCTGATCTAGGTGACTCTATCACACAGAGCAGGTATTTTATATTAGGAATATTTAGTGGGAGTTCTTATTTGATCTAGATGCCTGGAAAGGTCATAAGTTAATATACTGAAAAGAGATGCTGGAAAAAAAAAATCCTGCAAATGCTCCCATCTCCTTGCCCAAGGATCCTAGTTTTCATGTACCTTTTATTTTAATGAATGGAATATTCATTCAGACCATTATCCTAAACAGGTACTGGTTCTACAAAATTGAATTTGTGGTGCCCAGCTAAATATAAAACAAGCGAAGCTAGCAATTATAGGTTCTGGTGTTAGGATTATTTTTCATCTGCATGTCTGAACAAAATGACATAGCTTGTATCTTGAGGGAGAAATTTGTATGCTATCAAATATCTTTGAAGACATCTCTAAGGATCTGACAAAACAGATCCCTGGTGCTGCTGAGAATATAAGCTTTAAGACCTAAAGTATTTGGGGTCAACTGTGTTTTAATTAGTCTGCTAATTTTCTCAGAGAAGTGTCAGGATTGTAAAATTAAACTTGCTGAGGTGTGTTTTATTTTAGTATCTGCTTGACATTGTACCTGAGCCCAGAAATAGTGCCGATCTAAGTTCTTTGAACTTTTAATATGTTTCCTTCTGTAGAAAGAGAGGCAGATTTGGAGTCCAATGACCCTAGTACAAATCTACCCTATAAGAGAGTGAGCATTTCACTGAACTTCTCTGTTGTTCTTTTTGCTTTATCTCTATAGGTTGAACTATATGATCTCTAAAAATCCCTACTAACTTTAAGTCTAGTATCTGTACTTCCACCAAAAAATGCCTTTTCTAGGGAGTTTATGTCATGCTATTTTCTTTTTTTTCCTTTAAAGTTATTCAGAACATTTTGTAGACATTTTGGTAGCAATGTAGAAATAGTCTAGAAATACTTTCACACAAAGAGGTCAGATTGTATTTTCTTCTGCTTCTCAAATACCTCCTTATCTAGATTATCTCTTACAATAATTTTTACAAGTCATTGTTGGTAATAGGCTTCGGTTTTCTTATCTATTTCAACTCACACATCTACCAAGTGTCTGCATTGATTTCAAGATGAAAAGCAGCAGGTAATAAAGTCTAGGGATCTGGAAATGGACCCAAGAGACATGGTCACAAATTTTATTTCAATTATTAACTAACTTTATGATCACGAGCAAATCTTTTACTTTCTCTCTGCCTCTGTTTCTTTATCTGTGAAATGGGAATAATAGTACTTCCATTATCCTCCTACTCGAATAGGAGGATAGATCCAAGAACTTCATAGGATAGAACATATAGATGGATTGTAATTTTGTCTGGTTGTTACATTCACAGATACATTCAGATTTTGAAGAATACATTTCAGAACATAGTCATTTTGGTGGTCAGAAGGATAGGATCCTCCAATTGCACAGATATGAAGAACTTATAAGGAAATGAAGAGAAACTGTTTACCAATGCAAATTCATACCTTCTCTGCAATTAAATGTCTTAGAAACTTGCCTGGTTCATTCATGGAGATGTTCTTATTTGCCTAGGCTCACACAGCTATTATGTCAGAAGCTTGACTTGACCCTACATCTTCTAGGTTCAGATAATAGGCTCTGTCTACTATTTCACACTGCTTCAGTCTAAAATTATCCCCTTGTATTGCCCATATGAGATAGTGACTCCTTCCTTCTTATGGAAAAAAAAAGTCTGGGATGAACTTTGGTGCAAAGTTGATAGGGGTGAAAAGTGGTACAGATAGCAGTGGATAGAGCACTAAACCTGGATTCAGGAAAATCCAGATGTCAGCTTAGGGATCTTCGGCAAATCACATCTTTTTCCTCTGTAAAATGGGGACAATAATAGCAAATCACATCTTTCTCTTCTATAAAATGGGGACAATAATAGAAACCTACCTCACAGGGTTTTGTGAGGATAAAATGAGACAATTTTTGTATTTTACAAAAAGCATGATAGAAATATCATTGTTATTATTGTTGTTATTGATAAGTACACTTAAGCATTTTCAAAGACCCAGGGGGGAAAGATTTACTGCCCTTTCTCCTTATATGGCAGAGGATAAATTATGAAAAAGGTTCCCTCCTCTTCCTAGGGAATGGGATTTTGCTGTATTAAATCCATAAATTAAGTTCAATGCTAAATTTTTTCTTTATTCGTTTTTACTGTGTACACATTACATGCTTGGTAATGACTTTTGTCAAGAAACATCAGTAATTTTTTTTTCTCCTTTAATTTTCCATCTTGCTAAAAAAAAAAAAAGTATCCTGGTTAGAATAGGCTGAGACAACAGAAGCTCTGCAAAGGACACCATACTAGAAAGGTTTAGATTGTTGATGGAAGGGACTTAATCATCTGAGTACCAAGTCTAGCTAAATCTGGAGAGGCTCACATCCAGGTTGGGTGGATATTTCAGTGACAACAACATTTAATGGAAATAGCATAGCGACATTATAAACCTCACTGGCAAACAAAACAGTCATACCAATCCTTGAAATATTGAAATAATATCAGTGAAGTCTTTGGATCAAGGGTCTTACCTTCAGGACAATAAACTCCATTACTGCTAGTGCTATACTTGAAGATAGTCACCTCCTGTCCTTCCCCAAAGCTTATCTAGAGAGATCTTCTGAGATTTAAGAGCTAAAAAGCACTGAAAACACTATTATTTAGATGTGAGGATTATAGGATTATGGTATTTCAGATTAAGGATTTGAAAGGATATTAGTGGTCATTTTCTCTAATCCCCTTGTTTTACCATAAGTAAAGTGAGACTCAGACAAAGGTCATTCGGCTAGGAAAGTGGCAAAGTAGGTCAGGTAGCATCTGAACTTAATTTTTCTGATTCAAAAGCCTTTCCACTGAACTAAGCAACACCCCCCCCCCCATCCTCCACCACCACCCCCACCTCATTAAAACCAAAACCAATTACATTTTTTAAGAAGAACTTTGGAAAGATCACCCAAATATCTTATTTCATTTTTATATAATCAACTTGATTAGAGCAAAAATATCAAAATTAAAGTTGAAGAATTCATCAACAGTAACACTAGAAATGGTATAAGTGATGTTATTTAATTTCTGCTTTAATATATTTAACATGTATTGGTCAACCTGCCATCTGGGGGAGGGGATGGGGGGAAGGAGGGGAAAAATTGGAACAAAAGGTTTGGCAATTGTCAATGCTGTAAAACTACCCATGCATCTAACTTGTAAATAAAAAGCTATTAAAAAAAAAAAAAAAGAAAAAGAAATGTTATAAGTGGATCGAGCCAACACTATCTATTCACTATCCACTCTGACAACTCTATGGAGTATTTTCAAAGTGCCTCAAAAATAAACAAGCAAATGAATGAATGAGTGGATTGATGGATAAATAAGGAGACAATGTAAATCAACACATGCTATGCTCATTACTTTTTTGTTTTTTATCTCTCCCATGTTTTTTTCCCTTTTGCTCTGATTTTTCTCTCCCAACATAATTGACACAACAATGTATAATAAATAAGGAAGTTTTTAAAACCTTTAACGTTTTACAAACATATGCATATGGATATGTTATTACTTTGTCTCTTAGAATATCAGAATTTTAGAAGTGAAAGTTATCTTAGAGGTAATTGAATGAGATTGCCTCCTTTTACAGAGCAGAACAAGACTACTTTTTCCTGTCATACGTGTACATATATAGTCTTCCCAAAAAGCTTTTATTTCCTTGAGCACAGAAGCCGTATCTTACAGCAAATAAGATCAAGTAGGGCAAGTTATGTAAAAAGCTTTTTATACTTTACAATATTATATAACTACTAGCTATAATTCTTACTATTCTTAATATCTTTGTTTGACTTTCCTATACTCTCATATTCTCTTCTAGTAGAATGTAAATAATCATTCGTTAATTTATATTCAACAAATGAAGGCAGTCAAATTCATGAGAAGATTGCACTTAAATACCTACAGTTTCTTTCAATATTCACGCTCATGCCTTCTAAGAAGTTTTATCAATTTTTATCAAGTTTTCACTCTGTTCTACATCTTGGAATTATAGCTTTACTCCTTATTCATTGGATATGCCACTCACAAATATGAAGGATTGTCCAACCATTTTGCGATTAGTTGGCTATATCCACATTTGCCTTTATATCTTGTCTGATTTGGAGCAAGAAAGAACCTTAGGAACCATAAAGTTCATTTTTCAGGGGAGGTAAATGAGATATAGTTTAAGTGACTTTGTCACCTCATGTCTGAGGTAAGATTTTAACCCAGATCATCTATATTACATGTCAAGAGTCTCATTCATTATACCTTGATACCTGAAGCCATACATATCTGCTCAGACTGAAAATGTTTGTTTGTTATCTCAAATGTAAACAACTAAATGGATGGCAAGACTGTTTTTTTTTTCCTAAATAGCTCAATCATGGCTTTCTCACCTATCAAAAAAACTATTCTTCTTAAACAGCTAGACCTGGAGGACCAGGTAGTTTAATCTCACATGATCTGAATATCTTGACAATACAAAATTATGAGAGAATTATGACTCTCCTTTGGGCTTTCTAGTATAATAGCCTATCTGTGAAGCAGTAGTTCTCTTTCTAAAATTTTCACTGATTTTAGCTAATAATAATAGCTGACACAGTGATATTTAAGATTTATACTATATACACATTTTCTCCATAGGAGAAAATTTGGAACTGTCAGTAAGTATATGGTTCTTGCCATGATCTTGCTTATTGTTGGAGAGAAGAACTAAATAGTAGAATTAATCAGCTTTCTGGAGAAAGGGGCAGCTCATGGAGAATAGGAGATAAAGTCAAGAACCTGGCAGTGTAAGAACTTCCTGGGGAAAGGCTTAAAAGAAAGTCTCTTTTTTTTCTTTCTACAAATTCATAATTGTTTCAATAAGACATGTACAAAATCTTTCTCTTAAGAATTAAAAGTTTTTTCACCCAATCTCTTGGGTGAGTCAATAATAACATGAATTATTTCTAGCATAGTAAGGAGGAAACTGAGTATTGGAGCCATTGAGTGTCTTGACTTGGTTGGGTCACATTAGAAGTCACTGGTGACATCTGTGGATATTACTCGGGGATTCAAATGTCTAGTCATATTTCTTTTTCCCTAAAGCTACATTGAGTATGTGGACAGATTACAACATATTATCAATTTAGCTTTATCTGATTACCTTCCCATAATGCAATAATGATTAACACTCAATCAGCATTCTACTACTTCTTTCATAGTAATATAATTCCCAGGCACATTGTTTCTGACAATCCAGTATTACTATATATCACTGACACATTTCAGAATTCCATTGATCCTTTCTTAATTTTGACTAAAATTGGCCATAGGAAGCTAACAATTCCAAACCACCAAATGGAGAAAGAATATCATGGACAGATATCACACGGACAGAGTCATTCTGGGGCTGAACTTTAAATTTGTTTATGATTCAAATCATAAACACATAAACCAACAACCATTAATTAGGAGGTAACATTCAGGGACATTAACCTGAGGGAACTTTTTTTCCAGGTTTTACTTACTTTCTCCTTTCCATTTCAAAGCGATTGAGTAACTTCCGAAGACCACCATTCTTAAATCCCTGACAGTGTGCAGCTGGAGCACCTACTGTGATGACATCATATAAAGCATCTGGAATAGAAATGGTCAAGAGTTGGAATTGGCTCTCACGTACATCAGGGCATGTTGCCGGCATAGTGACAACTACACCATGGGAAGTCTGAGAAATTATGTTGTTTAATTTACTAGGAATGACTACGAACTTCTGTCTCAAGGGGGCAAAAGGAGCTAATCAATCTTCCCACACAGCCACCTGTCCACCTAAACAACTTATAATATTCCCCTGATTTATAGTTGCATCTTAATTATGTGCTGCTGTGCAGAACAATATGCTCCCCTTTACCTCTACCTTCTTGCTGAGACACCACGTAAATTGGTCTTTTGTGTATTTCCTTTTAGTGAGTCTTATGTCGCCTAATTTGCAATCACATTGAAATTCAACGATAATGAACCATCTTTCAAAAAAAAGTTTAAAGAAAAAAGTGCTGAAAATTCATGCATCTGGGTCCACAGAGACAAGAATGTTATCACTCTTCCTTCTGTGTAGTAGATGTATGGTCAGGTATCCTGAAATTCTCTATTATGTACAATATCTGAATATTTTTTGAACATTTTCTTAAATGAAGTGAAGAATTAAACCCAAATGGTTCTGGATGTTTTCCCAATAAAAGTCATTGCTTTAACAATGGGAAACGAGTGTGGTAAGAATAAGAAGGGAGGGAAGAGAGACTATCAATATCTAATACATTCACATAGACATTTAATCCCCTTATCTAGAAAGTGATTTATTTTTATAAATTTTATAAATTTTATATTTTTAGTATATGGCTCCCAAACCTGTCATCTATTTTTCATTCTGATAAAAAAAATAGGCCCTGAAGGAAGAAGGCTACACAAATGGCCTGCTGTAAACAAGCAAGACACTTGAGGAGCCTGATTTCATGGCAGATCATCAGTGCATTTTAATGTTAATGCATGGATTATGCTTCAAATCTCATTTGCTGAGAGGGGAGAAATCATTTCATTAGTCTCAGATGAGTATCAGAATGTTCGCATACCTCCTCAATGCTGAGGCAGCTGAAGACTCACAACAATAAATGACTTTATGGGAAGAGGTTCGGGTAGCTCAGATAGCAAAAGTCCAAAAAGAGTAGTATTATCAATGTATCCATTCACGCATTTACGGAAGACTTCTGTCCAGAAAAGTTTACTCGTCTCAAAGTTTTAGAGATTTTTGTATTTCAAGATAAAGAAAAAACAGGGCTGATCGTAGAATCATAGAATTTTAGGAACTGAAGGAAATTTGGCACAAACTCCCTGTTTGCTTACAGAGTCCTGACCACATGACCAAGCATTATCCCACCGAAACTTTAGGTCTCTAAAGTCAGTGTCTCTTTTTTTGTTTTATTTTGTTTTATTTGTCCTCATATCCCCAGTATTCAGCACAGTATCTCACACCTCGCAAGTGTCTGATAAATGTTCAATTTGACTATCAATTCAGAGAACATTAATGACTTCTTATGGGTCAATTGGCTAATTAATGGCAGAAAGAGGAGGAGAATCAGTTTTCTATAATACATTATCTCCCCTAAAACAAAGGCAAAATTCAAAATAATTTTCTCACAACTGTGAACTTTGAGGACTGAAAAGGAAGATGATGCTCTAAAGATAAAAACATTCTCTAAAAATAAAGCATTCCTATACTCAATTCAATTGAATGCAGAAATTAACAGCATGAAACTGGAAGGAAATGCATTTTGACTTGAAGCTTGAGGGTGCAGATGATGCTTTGTTATGTTCCACTGAGTAGCACTTGAACTTCTGATTTCCGAGGGCCCAACACTCAACCAATTTGCCATAATCACTAGTGACACACTACCTCCTGTCAAGTATAACTCATTTTCTCCTGAGTCACTTGCTCTCAGGGTATGATAGTATGCAAAGAAGGCTACAGGACAGAAGAGGACAAAGCCAAAGGTGATTGGTATTGATCTGATAGGCCAAACCAAGTCTTTGGTTATATATCCATCCAAAGAAAACTGAAATAACCCCACTAATATTATCCTGGTGTTCTATGATTGAATGTAACAATTTAAAATTGAGGATTATGTTCACAGCAAAAATAAAGGTGTGAAAAGGTCCAAAACTGTTTTGAGAATAATTTTCTGCAAGCTAATACGCATTGTAAATGGTAAAGGAAATTAATGTTGTGGTTATTATTATTATTATCCTATTATTGTTTAAGTACTATGGCTTAGCTCCTTATATTCACTTTATTTTTTCATGATTTTTTTAAAAAAATCTCTTTTTCTCCTTCCTCTATTCTTCTGTCTCAATTCTCCATGATTCTGTGTCATAACCATACTCCGTAGTCTTTTTTGAGTAAAAAATTCTAGATTTTTCAATTACATATAAAAATAATTTTTAACATTCATTTATTAAAAAATTAATTTTAAATTCTGTCCTTTCCTCTTTTTTCTACTCTTCTTAAGAAAATAAGAATTTGATATAAATTATACACCACACAATCATGCCAAACATACTTTCTTATGGTTTTTCTTTTTGTTTAAGTATGCTTAAATCCACATCTATTAGTTCTTTCTCTGGAGATGGATAGCATTTTTCACCATAAGTTCTTTGGAATTGTCTTGGATCACTGAAGAGCTAATATAATGTATTTCTAAGTTATTCAAAATTGATCATTGTACAATTATACAATATTGTGCAGTATTACATTACTTTTACTGTGTTTAATGTTTTCTTCATTCTGCTTACTTTACTTTGCATCAGTTCAAAAAATCTTCCCAGGTTTTTCTGAAATGATCCCACTCATTTCTTAGAGCACAATAGTGTTCCATCAAAATTCTATGCCACAACTTATTCATCATTCCCCAACTTAATTTCCAATTCTTTGCCACTGCACAAAAACTGCTATAAAGATCTTTGTACTTATAGATCCTACACACACACACACACACACACACACACACACACACACTCATTTAAAAAATGTCTTTAGTACATAGATCACAGATCTAGTAATAGTATTGCCATACCACATGGAAGCCCTTTGTGCATAGTTCAAAATTGCTTTCCAAAGGGTTGAATCAATTAACAACTCCATCAGTGGTACAGCAGTGTCCCAACCTTCTCTTTTTTTCCCCTTAAGTTTATACATATTAGGTCTCTGATTTTCACTTTAGAGTCTTTCATAATTTTCATCTTCATCCTCATCTCCTCTGATACATATCTCTTATCATTTATTTCCAGAAATAAAGAACCCATTCCATAGTTTTTCATCTCTTTCCTACTCTCAACCTCCAACTTTAGTATAACTTAATCATCATGTATTAGTCAACATGTAAGAGTTAGAATATGTTCTACTTGTTTGAATAGGACTTCTTACTGTTATTACTTTTTTTCCTACAATTATGGCTCCAAAATTTCTTCCTGACAGGCACATATATGCAATCCTCAAAACATCCCCTCCCCTAGAGAGGAAGGGCTCACATCACTGAAAATGCATAAAATACTGCAAACACAAATATTCTAAGGGATTATATATCCTCATTAATGTGAATATTCACCCCAACTATACAAATCATGATGCATACATATACTCCCATATTGCCTCCCCTTAATTTTCCTTTGGATTTTTTTTTCACTA
Organism: Sarcophilus harrisii; assembly: GCF_902635505.1. Taxonomy (NCBI): domain Eukaryota; kingdom Metazoa; phylum Chordata; class Mammalia; order Dasyuromorphia; family Dasyuridae; genus Sarcophilus; species Sarcophilus harrisii. Next base: position 67,112,706 of record NC_045431.1, read on the forward strand.
TGCTGGAGGGCTCCTTGTCACATTCTCCTGATATCATAAAAATATTAATAAGCATGTGGGCTTGCTCATTGGTTTTTCTTTCCCTATTTTATATGACTAGATCATTCTTTTGTAAGGGAGGAAAGTGGAAGGTATTTCCATTCTTTTAATGGAACTCTTTTGTTTATCTTATATAATTCCTTATATCTTTATAAAACCTTGTACTCTGATTATGCCTTTTAATTATTTCTTGAATTATGATGACCATCAAATTCTGTGACATGACTATGCTGTGAATGATACATAGTGTTAGTTTTTGGATAATGTTGTCCCACTGTTCACAACTATATATAATTATTTCTACCTATACATGATTATTACCTTGCAAAATTATAATGTTGAGAATTTTGAATATGATAATTTCTGTTAAAGTTTTGGTTGAGCCAAAAGACAATGATGTGTAATGATAAATGTAAGAAGGCTACAGGCAATAAAAATGATGCCCTATTGATTAAAGAAATGTGAATCAGAACCATTTTAAGCTACCTGCTCTCCTTACTTATCAGATTAGCTAACATTACAAAAAAAAAAAAAAAAGGAAAATTACAAATGCTAGAGGGAATGTGGGGTGTGGGAGTAGAAGGAAGATACTCATGAATTCTTGGTGAATTTGTGAACTGGTCCAGCCATTCTAGAGAACAATTAAGAACTGTGCCCATAAAACTATGCATATGCTTTGATTTAGCAATACTATTACTAGGTCTATATACCAAACAGATAAAAAAAAAAGAAATGGACTTAAATGTACAAAAAATATGTATAGTAGGGTCTTCGGTGATAGCAATCGAGAAAAGCTGAACTCATTGTGGCATGTGATTGTGACTACTGTGTTTTAAGAAATGATAAGGATACTTTTAGAAAAACCTCAGAAGACTTTCATGAACTGATGCAAAGAGAAGCTAACAAAATGAAAACATTGTACATATTAATTGCAATAATGTATGATGATCAACTGTGAATAACTTAGTTATTCTCAGAAATACATGATCCTAGACAATTCTGGAGACCTTTGGTGAAAGATGCCATTCAGTTCCAGACAGAGAACTTATGGATGTAAGAGCAATATTGAAAATGATGATTAACTGTCAAAGACTTTGTTATTTTGATCAATGCAATGTTCTAAGATTTCTTAAGGAACTCATGATGAAAAATGTTATCAACTTCCAGAAACAGAACTGATGAACTCTGTGCAGGGTTCTTTGCACTTTACTTTTCTGCATGTGATTTCTTTTGCAATATGTCTAATATAGATATATGTTCTACATGATTTCACATATATAATTGATAACATCTTATTTGCCTTCTAAAGGGATAAGAGCAGGATAGGAAGGAGAGAGAATATGGAACACAAAATTTAAAAATGAATATTAAAAATATATAATTGGGAAATGTTTAAAGAAATTAATCTTAAAAAGAAAAAAATATAACAATGCTCTATGTGCCTAATGGATATCACTGAGGAAATGCATGATCAGCAAACCAGAGGGTGTTGGAATTGTAAAGAAGTTCTAAAATAATGTAATTCAACCTTAAACTTTGCATACAAGAAAGCTAGGATTTGCTAACTTAGCAAGATAAGGCATAACAGATGGACAACCTAAGAGCTGCTCAGGTATAAATAAACAAAACATGAAATATCCTAGAGGAAAGATTGCAGCAGAATAGAGAAGATCCCCTGTGGAACATGTGTGAACAACCATTGCAGAGAATAAAGAAAAATATAGATTGGACCCATTCTGATCTGCAGATAAATATAGAAACAAAAAAAAAAAAACAGGAAGAAAATAAAGGATTTCCTATATTTAATTTTATTAATTTTTTTAAAATTCAGAGAAACCAGTATTACACACATTTTTTCCTTCTCTATTACCCCTATGGAGGTCGCAGTATATAAAGCACTGGCCCAGAAACAGAGATTTGAGTTGAGCTTTCACCTCAGACACTGTACAAGCATTGTGATTTTGGGCAAATCTTTTAACATCTGTTTGTCTCTATTTCCTTATCTGTAAAATGAGATAATAATAATAATAATAATAGCATCTATTTCCCAGGGTCAAAGGAGATAACCTTTGTAAAGTATTTTACTACAGTGTTTGGCCAATAGCAGGCAATTAATAAATGCTTTTGATTTCTTTTTTCCTTCCTCCCCATCAAAAAAAAAAAAAAAAAACAAGCTACTATAATTAATTCCAGAAATACTGAAAGTAGTTGGAAATGTGAATATTTCAAAAAGGAAACATTCATCTTTTCTTTCTCCCTATTTCCATTGACCTAATTGACCTAAATCTTTGGAATCACCAAAAATAACACCAGATGAAAAAGACAACTTATGAAATATAAACCATGACAAATATTTCATCTTTGGATCTCTATTGGAATTAGTTATTCTTTACTGAAGAAGTGAAAGCATATGGGCAGATTGTCAGTATAGGTCCCAGAGATTTAGCTTTTTGAACAATTCTATCAATAGGGATGGAGTATGAAGAGCCAAAGATCTTATGTCTAAATTTAAGTCATTCTTAAATCACTTTTAATAATGTAAATGTTCTTCCAGAATGAAATAAGATAAGACAAAATGTGTATTTTAAATCATAGTTATATATGTTTCATTAATTGATCTTTAAAATGACTACAAACTTCCTTGTGAAACAAAGGTCAAATCTTTTAATACCAACATCATATAGCTTTAAATAATGGAACACTACATATTTGAAGAATGAACAATGAACAAACTTTATGTTTGAAGTATATGATGGGTATCAGAGGGTACAATGCATAACAAATAAGTGCTGTGTTATCAAAGAAATGTATGATTGATGTGATAGATGCCCTATATACTCCAATAGTATCAACTGGAAGAAGGAAAAAAAAGAAATGAAAGAGGGACAGAGGGAGTAAAGGAAAGAAGAAAGGATGGAAAGAAGAAGGGAGGGAAGAAGAAATAAAGGAAGAAAGGGAGGGAGGGAAGAAAAGAAGAGAGAAGAGAAGGAAGAAAGAAAGGAAGGGAAGGATGAAGGAAAGAGAAAAGGAAATAAGAGAGAAAGGAAGGAAAAAGGGAGGGAAGGGAGAAAGAGAGGGAGGGAGAGAGGGAGGAAAAGAGGAAGAGAAGAAGGAAGAAAGAAAGGAAGGGAGGGAGGAAGGAAAGAGAAAAGGAAAGAAGAGAGGAAGGAAGGAAAGAAAGCAAGGAGAAAGGACAGAAGGAAAGGAGGAAGGAAGAAAGGGATAGAGAAAGGCAGAAAGAAAAGAAAAGAAAGAAGGAAGAGAGCAAGAAAGGGAAGAAGGAAGGGAGGTAAACAGTAAGAGAGGAAAGTAGGGAGGAAGGGAAGAAGGAAAAATGGGGGAAATAGAAAGGAAAAAAGAAATTAAGAGGGAAGAAAAGAGGGAAGAAAGAAAGAAAAGAAGAGAGGAGGGAAGGAAGGAAAAAGGAGGAAAGGAGGGAGGGAGGAATGAAGGGAGAGAAGAAAGGGAGGAAGTAAAGAGAAATAAAAAGGGAAGGAGAAAGGGAAGAAGAAGAGTAGGTGGAAGGAAAAGAGGAAAGGAAGGAAAGAGGTACAGAGAAAGAAAGGAAGGCTCCCTGCATGTTTCTCCCTTACTAAATTATACTGCTTCTCAACAACTTACAGATCGCTCAATATCATTTTGCATTTTCAAATCAATTCAAATCTACTCAACAAATATTTGTTAAGTATCTAATATGTCTAGACACGGGATAGTTTATAGAGCAATTTATGACATGGTATTTCATTTGACCCTGACAGTAACCCAATTAAGAAGATATTACAAGTATTTTTATGCCCGCTTTGTAAGAGGGACTCAAATGTGGATGAGTGAGAAGCCAAAGTCAGCCTACTAGGAACTTAAACTGATGTCTTCCTGTGCTTAGCCCAGTGCTCCTATCCCTACGCAATCCTCCCCCTTGTAATGGTGACTTTGCTAGGTCATCACACACTTGCAATACAAACAGTGCCGAGAGAGTACACTTTTTAGGGAACCACATTCATTCCCATGACATAATATTCTCAGTTGACATACAATTCTATTTAGGGATTGGGAGATTTTTTTTTCCATTCCTCCAAAAGACTAGGGTGGGGTCAGGTTCTACTGCTAATACATCAATACAGTGGGTATCCTATTAACAATTGTTACATTCCATTAACATAATGAAAAAGAGTGAAAAATTAAGTCAATTGTCTAGGGGCTTCCTCTGCTAACTGGATGGGATTTCATTTGTCACTATGAGCCATGATACCATTAGTTCTATTGTGTGAAAGGAGAGCTCTCCTAGACTTACCTACTAGGACTTTATCCTCAGAGTTGAGCTTTGGTAAATATATGTGCTGTCTTTTGGCAGGACTGTTCTTTCAAACGTGGAAAAGGGGAGCAATTTATCACATCGAGAAAGCCAAAGTGATTTAATGATAGTTTAAAAAGCAAATCTGAAAGTACCTTTATATAACTCACCAATGAAATAGTAAGATTAGGTCAATGTGACCTTCAGAATCACCTTGGATAGCAGACTCTTTCATTTGGTTAAATGTTATGATTAGTACATGTTAAATAGAAAATTAAATGGAAATTCAACATAGCTTTGAGTTAGAAAAATTCTAAGTATAATTTAATAGATTGATAGACAGTGAAAATTTTAATTAACTATTTGATAAAATACAGATCCTTCTGTATGACTAAACTCTACCCTAAGCCCAACCTTCCAAGTCACAATAACATGCAATCACTTTAGGCTTATAGATTTAGCACTGAACATGTTGGGATTCATATTGATTTTTAGATTGACATGCCCTGTATTTTCCCCCATTAAGAATATCCTGTTACTATGTGATATTATTCAAGAAATTCAGATTTTTAAAAATGTTTCTGCTAGGTATATACCATTATAGTACTTTTTGGAAAAGTTACGCATGTTATTAAATGTTTTATTAAATATTATGTAGATCTTACATAATGAGGAACTTCTAAAGAAAATAAAGTCTAATGTATAATTCAGTACCTTTCTCACTAATCTTTAACAGTTAAGCTTCCTAGAATTTCACTTTTTTCCCCTTTATCACTTCAAAGGAAGAAATATGTTCTCCCTTCATCTTTTTTTTCCCCTTTGTTGTCAGTATCTATAGGTTTTTCGGTTATCTCAGTTCCTCTGCCTACCTACCATCAAAGACCCTCACATCTTCCTTCTCTGCTCTATAGCCAAGGAAATAAGAGATTTTGATGACAGTTTCCAACTTAATTAGAGGTGCATTATTGAATGAATTCAATAAATCATAATTGACAAATCAAAGCAATTTTTTGCTCTTTCAAGATGATATTTGCAGATAATTTCTTTTTTAAGATTTTTATATTTGCCTTTGCAGTTTTTCAGCTCTGAGTTCATAGTTTCTATCCCATGTAGCAGAAAGATAAAAAATAAATTGGGATTTACAATTTAATGTGCTATCATTAACAGCTACATAAACTATTTTCTCCAAATATGTGAGTGATTTTCTATTCTGCTTATAGAGAAGTCCCCTTTGTTTCCTCTAACTTCCCTGATACAAAAATTGCTAATTCAGTATAATTTAAAAAAAAAATTTTGAAGTCTAGATTGGACTTAAATAAATAAAAAGATATGTGATACAATTATTTCGGAGACTATCTATAGTCTCTAACAGCACAGAAAACAAAGATATTTGCATAAACTATTCCAAGGAAACCATAAACTAGACAAGATAAGCCCTTTTTTAAAGGGTATAACAATTTTTTCAACTTAAAATAAATTTTATTACTTCAGGCTTTAAGAACCAGTATATAATTTATGTATATCCAGGAGCAGCCCTCTCCCCTCTGATAATATTTGTACCCTGGTGCAAGCTTACTTAGCCCTTCACTCCTGAGCTCCTGCAATAACCTGCAACTCCTGGCTGGTTTCCATAAGGCACAAATCTGACATACTCCCCTACCTCCCTCAGGCCCCACATGCACTCAGTAAACTCCAGGAGCTCCATGTCAGCTCCAGGATCAAATGGAAAACTGTTTAGTGTTCAAAGCCTTTCATGCCTTGTCTCTCCCTTCCTTCCTCATAACTTTCCAGTTTTCTTATACCTCACACCCAGTAAGCATTCTCAGATCCAGTGACATTAGCCCCCTTTTATTTTCAGTCTTTTTTTAGTAGAGTGCAACTCTTTCTAAGCTCATTTGAGATTTTCTTGGCAAAGAAATAGGAATGGTTGATCATTTCCTTCTCCAGTTTCAGGCTAAATGATTCACCCAGGATCACACAACTAGTAAGTGTCTGAGGTTATGTATGAACTCAGGAAGATGAGTCTTCCTGATTCTTGGTCCAGTACTCTATCCACTTGATAATATTCATTCACTGCAAACAAGATACAGAATTATACAACAGGAAAAGGGTTGGATTTGGATCCAGTCAAAGGACTCTGGTCATAGGCCATTGGAACCCTACTATTCATTATCCTCTTGACCAAGGTAATTTCAGCTTTGGGGGTGTTCAATAAGAGAGGGTTTGAAGTTCTTTTTCCATTAAACTAAATTTCATATCATTGACTTCTTATTTTAAATTGGTATTAACATCTTTTTCTATAGAATTCAATATATTCATTTTTAAGTAAGTAGTTTATTTTTGCTTTGAAGACACAAATTTTGATCTTTTGCTGCCCGTGAAAAGACTTGGATCTAATTGAATTGTCTAAGGATTCATGCATTTTAGTCTAAGTCTTAATACTATAAGTAAAAAGAGTCAACATGTTTCTCCTCCCAGGAACGACATAGCAGAAAGTAACAGAATCCCTTATATTCTCCAAGATGAGGGCCACTGGCCACCTGAGTACATCCTCCTTGATAATTAAGGAGAAAATGAGATTGTTTCACCAACCAAAGCCAGCTGTAAAGAGGAAGATTGATTTGTCAGCATCCTTACTGCATCACAAGGGAGATGTTGGTACCTGGTCTTCGGTACCTATTGTGGAGGTGTGAGAGGAGTCTTGGGAGGCAGAATTAGATCAATAAGATTCTCTCTCTAACTAAAGCTCGCCGGCTGCTTGACTCTCCCATTGGCTACTGTTAGTGCTGCATGAAGGAACAGGGGGGATCCAGCATTCTCGCTAGCACAGCTGTTCAGGGCCCTTGCTCCCCTCAGTACACAAGTCCTGGCAGCTTCTGTAGTCTCCCAGGGTCTCATTTGCCCGACCTAATCATTCTCCATCCTATTCCAGCTGGCCATGTTTTTAAATCTACCGCTTCAAGAGCTTGCACTCTTTACTAGAATAATAGTACACCCTCCTGTACTGCTTCAAGGCCTCCTCAATTGTTTAGCTTAATCATGTCAAAGGGGATGATTCTGCCTCAGTGAACACAAAATGCATTAACGATTCCACATCCCATCCCTCATGCACCCTCTAGGAAACATATTTTACCTTTCAACTGGGGACCGTGAACATGCATTCTTTGCAAATGCAAGTTTATGGGAACGAATTCTAATGTCTTCTCCCCTTTGCTGCAGCTTGGTCTGAAGGAAGACCCTGGAAAAGAAATTACTTTAAGTGCCATTAATTGAACAGTCCAACATCTGCCCAAGCTGATGAGAGACAAACACATCTGTGTAACTCTGTTCTCATTTCCTCCCCACCCCAAGCCCATATTCTAATAGCTACACCTCTGCTGGCAGCCACAGAATTATACTGGACTCATAAGATAAATGAATTTTGTGAGGTTTGCTTTGGGTAGTAAACATGATGCTTAATGCTAAATTAAAAACCATCATGTGCTAGGAAGGAAAACCCATTTTACATATATAAATATTTATACATCTGTAGAAATAGAAAACAAAATATATGTTTACATGTTCTAAAAGCACAGAAAATGAGAGAAAGCATGACTAATTTAGAATTGTATGATTACATAATAGCAAAGTTTTCCTTTTCTATGATTCACCAATGGTAACAACAGACAAATTTTGAGAGGAAAAAGTGCTCATGTCAATAAATATTAGAACAAAATGAAAGAATTACAAAACATTTTTATTTAGATCTGCACTAGTTTACATAGCAGTGTAGGATTTGTGAGATCATAACATAATGCAGTTAGAACTAGAACTGACTTTGGAATTTATGTAGTTAAACTTTATATTTAATTGGTGAAGAAAGCCTATCATAGCTTGACCATATGTAAATGAAGTAAATAGATCAAGCAAGCCTTCCAGTGGTTTTCAAACTTTTGTTTTCAGTATCTTTATCCTATTAAAAATTATTGAGCATCTCTCCAAAGAGTTTTTGTTTATCTGGATTATATTTATAGACATTTACCATATTGGAAATAAAAATTATTTTTGAATTTGTAGACCCTCTAAAAGGGTTTCAGAGATCCCCAAGATTCTCTAAACCATACTTTGAGAACCACTGCGCTTAAACCTTGTTTTAGAATTTCCAATCTAGTGGTCTTTACATCATGTTATGCTGCATATGTACCCAAGTGTAAACATACACACACCTAAAAACCAATTTCTGCATATTGGTGTTTAAAAATTACATTTGGTAATAAATTGATCATTTTTTAAATGAAATGTAAGAGGAAAGTAATAATTACTAACATTTCTCAAAAGTGTTTTTTTGTTTACAAAAAACTATGAGCAAGTAGTATATACATATTTGGGGTAGTTTAGTTATTATAGCTTCATTTGACAGACTGGGAATCAGGCTCAGAATTTCAGGGTCATACTTCAATTTTTAATTTTTAAAACTTTTTATTTTTAATTTTTAACTTTAACTTTTAATTAAATTTTTTTAACTAATGTATTTCTAATTCAGGTATCCTAACTTCAAGTCTGGGAAATCTTTACACAAGCTTCTCGGAATAATTCTAATTTTCCTTTGTTTCTCTTCATATAGTAAAGTTTTCCTACTCCCCTGTTTTCTGTCCCTTGAAACAGCTTAATATAACCTTGTACATATTCTGTATTTGTTAATATACTTATTGTATTATCAATATTATTAGCATGTGAATTGTATACTTCTAATGAAACGTAAATTTCTTGAAGACATGGAGTGGTTAAGTTTTACCTTTCAATCCTGACAGTGACTTAATTAATATTTATTGAATAAATTGAATTCCATGATATTTACCAGATGGTAACTTAGATTTTGCAGGGAAAAAAGACAGGGCCTCACCCAAAAGTTGAGAAGCAGATAAGAATTGCTGATTATTAATTAGTCTTAATGAGAGATAACTATGATTTGATACCAGAATTACTATCACAACTAGAATCACAATTAGCTGCATTAACATACTGTTTTGCTTTAAGAAGACAGGCACATCAAATTAAGGGTCAATTATTAATTAGCATCACTTCTTAATTAACATTAATAGCTAATTGATATTAATAGTTCCTATTAGCTAATACATCCATCTGATTTTGAAAGGTACATTTCTGGTGGGCTAAAAAATATTCTTTGATCTGATGATGATGTATGGCTCTAAGAGAATGGTTACTTTTACTCTGATTTCTAGGATTATAGAATTTTAAAACTAAAATTAAGTTTAGAAATAATCTGGTTCAACCCATCTAAAAGTTAAATGGCTTGCCTCGTCATCACAGGACTTCATAGGCTCCAGGAACAGTATTGGAGAATGGTCTGTTGTTTCCATTCAACAACACTCCAGGATCCTGTGAGGAGATTCTAAATCTCCCTTAGCTGTCAATTAGCCACTACAGAAGACTATAGGCCATCCCAGTCAGAAAGAACACTTCCCCCCCCCCTCCTTCCCTTTCTGTTTCTTCTGAAATCATTCATACTGCTTCTTATTTCCTTCCTATCACATATGTGCTATCATTCCACTGACTAAACTTCGAAAGAGAAGTTGCAAACCTGTTTGCTTCCCAAGTTCTGCCAGAATGTCCTGATACGTATTCACCATTTGTTCACAGTGAGCAAGAACGTTTTTACGTAGATTATCCCAGTGTGGTGCGAGCTCACCAAGATCCTTCAGTTCCTGGTTTCTATTACAGAAGGGAAGATAAAAGAAAATATTCTTTTAATTAAGAAACACAAACTCTTTTGAAAAAAAAAAAAAACTAGGAAAAAATGAAATAGAGAGAATTGGAGAATATTCAATAATGACTTAACACATAAAATATTTTTTTTAATTTTTATTAAAGCAGCATTTGAATGGAATTAATGTTGCATTTGTATTAGGATTAGTCCCACCCAGGACTCAAGATTTTGAAACAGAAAATCACATAGATGGATACTTGCTGATTCATGATATTTTAGCTATTGGCTTTATCCCTATCATGAATCCACACTTGACTTGTATCTAGAATTAGCAGGAGGGCATTGTGGATGGAAGACTGAAGGGATCTGGGTTTAAATAGTGCCTCAGATACTTGCTACCCCGCTTTAAATATAGTTGGACTAGTAGTTCTTAGACAACCATAGAGTCCATAAAGAGGACTGTCCTTGACTCCTTTGCAAGTTTATGTGACAAATGAAAAACAGACAGAGTTTCTGGGCAACTAATTTTTATCAATTAGGCTAATAATCAATATATTGATGATCAGGTGTTTCTCTCAAAAAAGCAAAGACCAAAATATGTAGACTGTGAAAGCTGTAATTATTTTTTGAAAGGCAACCTCCTGAACAATTGAAAATCAGCCCTGGTTGATGGACATTTTAAAGAGGAAATGGGCTAGGAGTCCTCCTGAGAAAATGGCTTAATCACTGCCTCTAGCAATCTAGATAAAGGAATCCACCTCCAACCTGAACACTGTGGTTGGTTTTTTTCATGAGGGGATCATCCTAAATACTAATGGAGGAGTACAAGGACAGGACCTTGTCTCCCTGGATCAAATATAAAGACTTCTATTTATATTCTAAGAAGAAATAAGGTATCCTTAGTTGGATGGGTCCCCCCCCATCAAGACCAAGAACATGTTCCTGGAGGATTAGAATTAATCTTATAAATTGACCTCATCCTTCAGAGACTAATTTTTTTTTGAAGAGGGAAGGTCTTAAATGAGGATATAAAAGGAGAATTTGATTTGATAACTGATTATCAAAATAACAGAAAATAATTTTCTCAGTTGCTATTATTTTTAAGAAGCCAAAATCAAAGCACAATGAGACATCAGAGTGAGACTTTATGGAAGAAATGAGATATTTATACATTTACAAAGAAAAATAAAACACTCTGTCACTACTAGGTTTAATGAAGTTATTCTATGTCACTTTCCAACAAAAGGAAATTTTAATTAGATAAAAGATTTCATGCTTGTTCTATATTATTTTTTCATCAAAAGAAATTCTTAATTATATCATTTAGATCTTCAATAATACTTCTGACCCTAAATACCATTTATCTAGTTGATGTTAATCAACTAAAAGTCAGATTTGATTTGTAATGTTCAAAGCTCTCATGCACCACTTCCTTTCTTTCTTTCTTTCAACGAGGCAACTGGGGTTGTGACTTGCTCAAAATCACATAGTCAGTGTCAAGTATCTGTCAGTGGATTAGAACTCAGGTCCTTCTGACTCCAGGGTGGGTGCTTTATCCACTGCACATCTAGCTGTTCCTTCCATTTTTTAAAAACATCATTCACCAATAATAGCTCTATGAGATCTTGTATGACCAACAATAATAAGATGTCTTTGCTACTTAATACAAAATTCATAGATTTATGACTTTTTAAAAATAAAATGTTTTGTATTGAGTATGAGAATCTTAGGTTATGACCAAAAGTTATGACTTATGAAAGAGATGTACAAATAAAAAATGACCAAAAAAGGACATCAAGAATACATTGTTGAAGGAGACAGATAATTCATGTAGCAAGAGCAAGCAACAGAAGATGTATTTGCTAATATCTACAAAATATTCAAAGAAGAAGAGGAAGACCTCTCCTGATGATAAAATGGACATGAATAAAGGGATGAGCAATAATGAACATGTCACAGAAATCATGGATCTCCTTTGAACTCTAATCAAAAAATAAAAACATGACTTGCTTTCAAATATTTAAGAAATTTTTGTTGCTTCTCTCAATGGAATTCTAGTTTTCATTGCAGCATCTTTCATCTAATAGGCAGATGGGTGGTGGAGTAAATAGAGGTCGTGACATTAGTTCAAATCCAGCCTGATATCTACTAACTGTGCGACACTGGGGAAGACACTTAACCTCTATCTGCCTCAATTTCCTCATTTGTAAAGGTGGGGTAATAAGAGACCTACAGACCAGGGTTTTTGTCAGGATTAAATTACATCATAATTGTAGAGCACTTAGCATAGGGCATGGCACACAGTAAAAGTCCTATGTAAAGAGTACAATTATTTTTGATGGTACTACATTGGTTAGCTATCATTCATCTCATATACTTTTGATGAGTTGACTTAGGGATCAGGAAAAGGCTTTGAAGCTTGGTGTGTGTGTATGTGTGTGGGTAACATAAATTCCTATGTAATGAGGGCTAAAAAAGGATAGTAGGAATCACCCTTTCCTTAATCAGTCCAAAAGAACCTGTAGAATTATGTGAGATTTAGAGAGGGATTATCAGTGTATTTTTATGTTAAGTTTTATTTTATAACTAAGATAAAAATCTGGCTGCATAAATAAGTGAGAGGGCATTTCAACATAACAGCATCCTGAGTCACATATTCTAAGAGACCCAAGAATGTACTACAGTTCTTTCTCTGAAACACAGGAATTTAATCCTTGTCACATAAAGTTAAGCTTAGCACTGTTCTTGGTTTCTTCACCACCACGACCCTCACAGTGCTTCTTTTCTCTTCCTTAAGTCGAATCAATTATTTGTTAACAAGAATTACTGAGTTTACTATGTGCCAAGATTGTGCTAGGCTGAGGGTACAAAGAAAGGCAGAGATCTCCATCCACAAGAGGCTAAAATTTGAATGGGAGAAAAAACATGAAAACAGGTGTGTATATAAAAGATCTACACAGATTTACACATAGAAAAACATATTAGTTTTTGAGGGGACAAATAAAGACTTCTTGAAGAAGGTGGGATTTTAGCTGTTACTTGAAGAAAGCAAGAGAAACAAAGATGCAGGAGAGGGGAAAAACATTCCAGAAATGGAGGATAGTCAGTAAAGATGCTCAGAGTTGAGAGATGGAGTGTTTTGGTCAAGAAACAACAAAAAAATCAGTGTCTTCTAAGACTGTAAAAAATGTATAAGAAAATGAATGGTAAGAAAACTTAAAGAAGGGTCAGGTTAAGAAGGGCTTGAAAGCCTAGAGATGGGGTAGAGCTAAGTTGCACAGTGAATAAAGCAGTAGCCCTGGATCAAGAGAATCTGAATTCATCTGACCTCAGATATTTACTAATTGTGCCACTTTGGGCTAATCACGTAATCCTGATTCTCTCAAAAAGAATTAGGGATAATGAGAATAGGAGCTAGAACTATTCAACTCTTACTTTCTTCTCCATTTAGTAAATACATTTTGGATTGGAAAGGACAGAATGAAAATGATCAATAGTAAAGTAAAACTCAATGTCAAGTACATCATAGAAGGGATTTTTTTTTTCTTTAGATACAGATCATACTAATTGGCCTTCACACTGAGGTTCTAAAATGTCATGCTTCTTCCTCTTTCCTCCTCCAATATTTCCTTGCACATACCGACCTCCAACAACAACAAACAAATAAGACCTATTAAGCAAATAGTACATTTCACTTCAGGTCGTTAAGCATTTTTTCCCTCTTGCTTTCACTACAACAAATGTCCCTGATTCTATAGATCTTCCATCAAAGGAATCAGCAGCTTTATACTAGACACAGTGTTTGTCAACTCAAAATACAGAACTAAGCCATCCATAGTTCCGACGATTAAGGAAAAAATGTTATATTAGAATTATTTACTAAAACATACTCTTGTCCTTGTTGCCTTGAGGAAGAGTGAAAGAAATACATGGTGCCAAGTGCTTTATAAATAGTATCTCACATGATCACAAGGGCTTCTATTTATTATGAAAAGGATAATAAACACAGTGTTAGTTCTTCATTAAGATACCAGGATGTACCTGAAGCTTCTTCTGTTTCCTCTAAACATTTAACACACTATTTTGCAGAGCAGGTTATCAGTGAACTTGTGAGATTCCTAATACACTTGGAAATAGCTTACACTGTGGATATCAAATGTTCAACCAACTCAACAAACATTTAGAAAGACTTAATTATGTATAAGGTAGAGATAACCTGGTATAGTGGTTAGAGGTAGATCTAAAATAACTATCCTTTTTAAATAATGGAAGAAATATTGACCTCTCTCCTCCCTGCAGATCTCTCCAAAAGTACCTAGATATTAAAATGGACAGTTACTAACTTTGTGATCCTGGGCATCAACTCAGTATTCAAAGTACAGTTTAGATAACAATTTCTTCATGAAGCCTCCTCTGATCTCTCCAATCAATTTGATTCAATTTAGCTGGTGTTTATTAAATACCTGCTACAACCCAGATGGACAGCTAGGTCCTGGCTTAGTAGTTGAGTGCCAAGCCTGGAATCAGAAAGACTACCCTATCTTTGTGATTTCAAATCCAACATTAGACACTTACTAAACTGTATGATTTGGGGCAAGTCATCTAACCCTTAGTTCCTTACCCATAAAATGCTTTGGAGAAGAAAATGGCAAACCGTCCTAGTATCTTTGCCAAGGAAATCCCAAATGGAGTCACACAGAGAGTCAGACAGGACTGAAGTGACTAAACACAGCAGCATCCTCTGAATTATATTAGACTGATTGGGAAAAGGTCCAGAAGAAATAATGCTCTCTTAGGATCATAAATCATAGCCTAGAACTAGAGAGAATTTAATAAGTTCTCTGATTAATAGAAGATCTCAATAATCCTGTTGCTTCAGAGCCATGAACTGTCTTTCCAAAAAAGGGTGAGAATGTTATGTTGTGGTCCACACTTAGTTGCCACAATCCTCTCTGGGGGTAGATGGCTCTCACAAGATCACTGGAACTGGTTTGAATCATCTCATTGCTGAAGATAGCCACGTCCATCAGAATTGATGATCATATAATCTTGGTGTTTTTGTGCACAATGATCTCCTGGTTCTGCTCATTTCACTCAGCATCAGTTCATGTAGGTCTTTCCAGGCCTTTCTGAAATTATCCTGCTGATCATTTCTTACAGAACAATAATATCCCATAACAGTCATATACCACAATTTACTCAGCCATTCTCCAACTTTGAAATCAGCCTTTTTCCTGGATCCCTCTACTATGTGTTCTAGTCACCCCTGTATCTTTCTTTTGTTTCTGGGTGTGGATGTGAGTCTAATTATCCCACTGATATGTACATTTGAGGTTGGACAACATTTGCTGTGCATTTCATGAAATGGTTTGGAATTGTCCCCTCTAGTTGAAGGCTGGTGGAGGGTATATTTTGTTTTGTTTTGTTTTTAGAACGAGGTCCAGAGAATATGCTGAACCTGAGGCAGTCATTCTCTTGGGAACATGCTCTGAGAATTCAGGAAGTGTATTCAGGTATTAGACACTCATTTCTTGTATATGACTTATTCTTCAAAGTAAAATTAGGTGTTTCTTACGGACAGGTTTTATGTTATGGGTTTCTCTCCTGCATCTTGGTTAGAGGGTATGTATCAGATGATATTCTTTGAATTACTTTTTTGAATTACTGACAAAGAACTAATTGACTGATGGTGGTGTTATTAACTGCCATAACTTTCTTTTTTGCCATTAATATTCTTCTTTTTTTTTTTAAATTAAAGCTTTTTTTTAGGGGCAGCTAGGTAGCATGGTAGATACAGCACCAGCCCTGAAGTCAGGAGGTACTGAGTTCAAATATGACCTCAGACATTTAACATTTCCTAGCTGTGTGACCCTGGGCAAGTCTCTTAACCCCAATTGCTTCAGAGGGAAAAAATTAAAGCATTTTATTTACAAAACATATGCATGAATAATTTCTCAACATTGACCCTTATAAAACCTTGTGTTCCACATTTTCCCCACCTCCTCCCTTAGTTGGCAGGCAATACAATACATGTTAAATATGTTAAAAATATATGTTAAATCCAATATATGTATACATATTTATTTAGTTAACTTTCTACACAAGAAAAATCAGATTAAGAAGGAAAAAAAAAACCTGAAAAAGAAAACAAAATGCAAGTAAACAATAACAGGAAGACTGAAAATGCTGTGTTGTGGTTCACACTCAGTTTCCACAGTTTTCTTTCTCTCTTTATCACAGGATCATTGAAACTGGTCTGAATCATCTCATTTTTGAAGAGAGTCAAGTCTGTTAAGAGTTGATCATCATATAGTTTTGTTGTTGCTTTGTATAGTATAATGATCTCCTACTTCTGCTCACTTCACTTAGCACCTGTTCATATAAGTCTCTCCAGGCTTCTCTGAAATCATCCTGCTGGTCATTTGGAATAATAATATTCCATAACATTCATATTCCACAACTTATTCAGCCATTCTCCAATTGAGGGGCATCCACTCAGTTTCCAGTTTCTAATCCCTACAAAAAGGGCTGCCACAAACATTCTTGCACATGAGGGTTCTTTTTCCTGTTTTGTGATCTTTTGGGGATACAGATTCAGTAGTGACACTGATGGATCAAAAGGTATGCAGAGTTTGTAAACTTTTTGAGCGTAGTTCCAAATTGCTCTCCAAAATGGTTGGATCCGCTCACAGTTCTACCAGCAATGTATCAGTGTCCCAGTTTTCCCACATCCCCTCCATCCTTGTCTTTTCCTATAATCTTAACCAATCGGAGAAGTATGTAGTGGTATCTCAGAGTTGTCATAACTTGCATTTCTCTGATCAATAGTGATTTAGAGTATCTTTTCATATGACTAGAAATAGTTTGTTCATATTTTTTGACCATTTATCAATTAACTCCCATAACTTTCAAAGTTTTATGAAATATTTTTTCTCAAAAGGACCTCATTAGTTAGGAATATTTCTTCTAGTTCTGACACACTCAGATTCTGTGAATTATTATTGCATTAAAAACTGTTATAAAAGGAGATGAATGAATACATACACAGGTAAATAAACAGATATTTTGATACATGGAAAGAGAGGTAGATAAATAGGTAGTATGTATGAAGATGATAGAAAAAGGGAATTTGTTAAACATTCATTATGTGGAAAACACACTGCTAAATTCAGGGGATATTAACTGAAAATTAACAGGGGATGAATGAATAAATGCACAGATAAATATACAGATATTTTATTATGTGGAAAGATAGGTAGATAAATAGGTAGGGTAGGTATATAGATGATAGAAAAAGGGAAAACATTTGTTAAGCATTCACTATGTGGAAAACACACTGCTAAATTCAGGGGAGATTAACTGAAAAGTAAGAGAGTCTGCTCTCAAGGAGCTCACCCAGTGTAGATTTTGTGAAATTTACAGGTATAACATACAGTGGAATAGATAAGAGCTAAATTTTAAGAAAATTATCATCCCAATTTTTCAGATGAGGTAAGAAGGAGGTAAGAAGTTATATGACTTGTTCTTAGTTATAGAGCAAATAACTAGTTGAGTAGTGAACTGAAACCCAATCTCTCCAACAGTAACTGCTGCAATGATTCTCCAGAATTCTATGGTCCTTTATTTATCACTGTCTTATAATATTCAGTCATTGTGAATGTATCTGATTCCTCTTGACCCTATATTTTTGGTGGTGGGGGGGCAGAGATACTGGAGATGGTTTATCATTTCCTTCTCAAGCTCATTTTACAGAAGGGGAAACTGAGGCAAACTGTGTTAAATCACTTGCCCAAGTCACATATTAGTAAGGATCTGAGACCACATTTGAACTCAAGTCCTTCCTGACTCTAGCCCTGGTTCTGTATCCACTGTACCACCCAGCTGCCCCAACTTTCTAATGATCCCTTCTTCCTTGTATCATGTGTCTTTTCCCCTTTCCCTAGATTCTGACCTCCTTGAAGGCAGAAACCAGACTGAAGGCATGAGTGCAGGAAGCAATCTACAACTGTGCACTAAATTGAACTGAAAAAGAATAAAGCAGGGCCTGGAGAGGCAGAAGGACTAATATGATTAGGTCTAGGAAAGGAAAATTAAAAAACAAAAAACAACAACAACAACAACAAAAAAAAAAAAAAAAAAAAAACAGAGGATAAATAAAGCCGAAGCATTGTGCCATAGTGTGGAAAAATTATCTTCAAATTCTAGATAACATGTACATATGCAAATACATACTTGTATCAACAATAGGCAAGATAATTTAGCTAACCAAATTGGTCATTATTATTATTGTTACAACAGAGAACTGGATTAACCCACAGTTCCTTAACTTTCCTTTTATTAATTTGTATAATCTTAGGCATAGAAAGGGGCAGCTAGGTTAGCACAGTGGAAAGACTCCCCAGCCTGGAGGCAGGAAGACTTTATCTTTCTGAGATCAAATTCGGCCTCATAATGCTTACTACCTGTGTGACTCAGGCAAGTCATTTAATCCAGCCTGTTTGCCTCAGTTTCCTCCTCTGTAAAGTTAATGGAAAAGGAAATGGCAAATTATTCCAGTATCTTCACCAAGAAAACTGGGTCAGGTTGGGTCATAGAGAGTCAGACATAACTGAATAGAAACAAGGAACTAAAGAGACCTCTGATATTATATAACTCCTAAAGTATGAATCTCTTCTGAGGCAATTCCAAAGAAAATCACACAGTTTCTCTTGGACTAAGGTCTACAATGATAGGAAATAAAGGCCCAACAATAGAATGCCCAGAAAGCTAAATCCAATTCAAATCCCACCTTGGATACTATTAACTAGTTGGCTCTGGACAATTCACTTCATCTCCCAGCTCCCAAGGCAAGCCTCCAAAACTTCTCATGGCACAAGAGTACCTGATAGGCCCTGGCCCAGAAAAATTATTTACCAGGAAGCTTCTCACACTAATGAAATCACATTTTTTTTGGGGGGAAGGGAGGCATGGAAAAGAGAACAAAACAAAAAGTGCAACCAAAAAAAGATGGAGTTTTCACCATCTAATGAGGGAGTTCCCTCCATTTTTGGATAGATATGATTGATGGAAAGGTTTTCTTCATATTAAAGTCCTAATTTCCTTTGTCAATTTTCCCTCCTGATCCTAGTTGTGTCTTCTGATGTCAGATAATAAAAGTTTAGCCTTTCTTTCGTGTGACAATTTTTATATGACAATATTTCAAAGAATCCAAGAATGTATGAACCAGGAGGAAAATTAAATTCTATTTAGTTGTATGGGATAAATTGAAGGAAGACCTCTAATGGGAATATGGCCTTGATATTTTACAATAAGAAGTTAACCTATGTATAAAAGATGCAAGTGTTTTATAACACTTGCATCTTGGATGGACATTTCCCCTCCTATTCCTCCCCCACCATCACCTCTTAATTGGTATTTAAGTACTTCTTTTAAGGGTGATGATGGCTTTGTGAATTCACATTACAGAATTCTCTTATCCAAGGATATCTGCTTGTTCTCTAGGGAAATTTAAATCAAGCGTTTGTTATTTACTAATATTCTTTTGTTTCTGGAATAGACTTCTGTATTTAAAATGTTCAGGGAAGATGGGAGCTTCTGTGTTTTGCAGTTTGTGCTTTGCACTCCTCTGTTGATACCTTGTCTGTTGGGAGATGACCTTTCTCACGAGATCATAATAAATCCCTTTGTGTCTTTTTTACCTAGAGTGTCTCTGATTTTAATTTGGGTAAGGGTCACTGTCCCATACATAGTTTAATCCATTAATTATACAGAAAAAGCAATTATTACTGAACCAAGGGGACAACAGTTTTAAGTAGAAAAGTTAGAAATCAAGTGCCCAGGTCCCATGTGATATAGAAAATACAAGATCTTCAGCAGGAGGAAGATTTCAAAAGGACCTGGAGAACCTTGCATGAACTGATGTTAAGTGAAGTGAGTAGAACCAAGAGACATTGTACACAGCAATGACAAGACTGTATGACGATCAACACCAATAGATTTGGCTTTTTCTCATTTGGGGCAATTCTGATAGACGTGTGATTGAAAGAACCATCTACATCCAGAGATAGAGGACTATGGGGACTGTATGTGGATCACACCATAATATTTTCAACTTTTTTGTTGTGTTTCCTTGGGTTTTTTTCTTTCTAACTTTATTTTCTTTTTGATTTGATTTTTCTTGTGCAGCATAATTGTGAAAATATGTATAGAAGAAGTGTACATGTTTAATACATATTGCATTACTTGCTCTCTAAGGGAGAGAATGGGGAGAAAAATTTGGAACACAAGATTTTGCAAGGGTAAATGTTGAAAACTATCTTCCCATGTATCTTGAAAATAAAAAGCTATTATAAAAATGAAAAAATAAAATAAACAAAAGAAAATACAAGATATTTTCTACAACTCTTTGTTGATTGGGGAAATGACAATGCAGAGCAAAATGAATCCTTTTTAAAAGGCTTTTCTCAGAAAAGTACTTCTCTTACAAATGTTAATAAAAATGTCTAAACCATGACAGGATAAACACAGTTAACTTAAAAATGCAATTTTATCTGATTTTCAGTTCTAAATGCTCTCTTCACACACATTAAAAAGGCAAGAAAAACAAAACCAGCTATGTTATAGACATAATAGGAAGAATGGAGAAAGGAAGGAAAGAAAGAAGATTGAGAAAGAATGAGAGAAAGAGGGATAGAAGCAGGGAGAGAAGAAAGGTAAGAGAGGGATCAGAGAGGGGGGGAAAGGAGGAAGACTCCTGGAAGAAGGGAACTGTTAGCTCCTTCAAGGTTCAACACATTTCCTATAAAGGTCTTTACTATTTCCTAAGTGTTTATTAAATAATTATTGAGTTATTTGATATTATGCATTCGAATTTACTCATGTACATGTTGTACAATTTCTTTTCCCCCTCCTTCTTTGAAAATATAAATTCAGGGACTCTAAATTTTTATCTTTTTGTTCTTCATGTCTAAAAAATTAAGTAGCATGTAATAGGTATTTGTAAATGTTAGTTGGATTAAATGGAATATTCTATCCAAAATTCAAATAGAAGAGAGATTTCCTACTGAGAAATTCTACAGATGTTTCTATTTACAAATGATTGTACTGATGGCATCATGACCCAAAACAGGTAAGGGACTTTTCAACAAGATTCACAGCCACTTAGAATAGAGTAGTCGAGTTATTCACATGGGAATGACAAAACAGATGAAGAAAAAGGAAGGGAATAAGCATTTATTAAGTGCCTACTCTATGCCAGGCATTATGCTAAGTGTTTTACAAATATTGTCTCATTTAAGGAACACATGTGGTACCAATAATGACAGAGTTGGGAAAATCATGAACACATTTGATTTAGAACCATAGCGATTTAAGTATTTTGTGCTCTCAATGAGGAAATTTAACATCACAAAAACAATTAGAACAAATTACGAAAAACAGTTTACTCACAAAAAGATATGGTCTACTAAGAGAGACATTAAACCTTTATTTTAAAATCTTATAATGTAAAGACCTAGACTGCCCTCCATATAAAAAATACTTGAGTACTATTTCTCAGTGGTATCGGGCAGAGAACAACAAAGTGGAGAACTGGGTGGAATCAAGGCCTGAAATTTAAGACATCTTGGCTTGGAACATATAGATCTGACTACCCATAATCAAGAAGATGTGAGTTCAAATCCTGATAATCTAGCTGGGTGACACTATACAAGCCCCTTAATCTGTCAGTGCACCACACAGCTTTTTAAGACTATAAAACAGAATGTTGAAAACTAAAAAAAAATGTATTTGGAAAAATAAAATACTATTGAAAAAAATTTAAAGGCTGTAAATTAAAATTGAGTTGCACTGCATTGTCTCAGAGTTTCTAGGACAGATCAAAACCTAATTGATTTCAGGAGAATTATTTTTTATTTTGTCTTATTTAATAGTTCCTTATATCAGTGAAGACCTAATTATGATTTCTATCCTTATTCTATGGGTAACTAATACCCATTCATCTCAAATATCTTTCAAGGTTCAATTTATCTATGTCCAATCATCATGTCCCCATAAAAGTGTTTCTCTACATTCTCTCAGAGAATGTCCTATTCTTTCTAAGCACTTAAAAATTCTTTTCTGTTTGTTTCTGTACACATTTCATTGTACCTAGAAGACCTTAAGCTCTTTGAGGAAAGGGACTGAATTTTATATTTCAACTATCAACAAGTATTGCTATATTTACCACACTGTGCTAGACACTAGGGACAGAAATATAAAAGTGAGATAGTTAAGAACCTTCAAATTTAAAATCAGGGTCCAACACACAGAGGAGGAGAGAAAGGGGCTTTTGGTCTGGGCAAAGATTATAAATGAATCCTTATGGAAGTTGATTGTTAAGCCCTTTCCAGGAGCAAAAGTGACTTTGATTTGATTATTGTTCCAAGGGCAAGAGTAAGAGATAGAAGGCAATAAAGTCATATGGTAAATGAGCAGATGACAAAATACCCATTTTAGGAAGGCCCTAGGAATCCTAGTTTATAGAAGGATGAAAACTAAAGCATAATCTGGGGCTGATTATATATCATTGGTTACGATAGATCATTATGCACTGACTCTCCAATCTTAAGAAATAATCCTTAGGATATAATCTCAATACTGTGTTGAATAATTCTTGTATAGGTCTAGAAGTTGGCCATTCCTGGTGGAGAGAAAGGATAGAAATGAAGTGATAGAGCAGTGATAATATGCCTCTTCTAGGTAAGTCTTGGTGTCCTGATGATTGACTGGATAGGATGTCCATACTAAATAATTAATAAATATTGCTTATATGAAAAGATCAGAGTATATATATGTATACTGAAAATCAAATAGTTCATTTATGAGACCTTTTTTAAAAAGGTTAAATAAGTAAAAAAAAATCCAGGCATAAGGCAAAAATAAAACAAAACATGAAGGAAAGTAGTGAATAGAAATGATTGCTGTTGATCTGAAATTTCATTAAGTAGTTCTGGTGGTCCCACAAACGAGATCCCAATTCCAAAACTTGATGCAAAAATAAACATAATGATCATTATATATGTCAACAACGATACTGTATGAAGATGTAATCTGATGGAAGTGGATTTCTTTGACAAAGAGACCTAATTCAGTTTCAATTGATCAGTGATGGACAGAAGCAGCTACACCCAAAGAAAAAAAACACTGGGAAATGAATGTAAACTGTTTGCATTTTTGTTTTTCTTCCCGGGTTATTTTTACCTTCTGAATCCAATTCTCCCTGTGCAACAAGAGAACTGTTTGGATCTGCACACATACATTCATTGTATCTAGGATATACTACGACATATTCAACATATATAGAACTGCTTGCCAATTAGGGGAGGAGGTGGAGGGTGGGAGGGAAAATCGGAACAGAAGTGAGTGCAAGGGATAATGTTGTAAAAAAAAATTACCCTGGCATGGGTTCTGTCAATAAAAAGCTACTATAATAAAATTAAAAAAAAAGAAAAAAATGAAGAAAAGAAGAAATGAAAAAAATAAATAAATAAACATAATGCCCTTCACTAAGCTCAACATCCCTCCAGATTAGACCCAAGATAGGATAAGAATTGTATACAAATCACAAGAGTTTTTGTAAAAATTATTTTTGTCAATAACAATATAATTGACTTCAAAATGAGTTTTAAAAAAACATATTTATCACTTAGAAAGAACTTAGATATAAAGCCTAGGATTATGAGGACAATAATATTAACTCTACATGATACAGATCAAATTTGTTTGTATTTGATAAATGATTGGATTCCAAACAATCATATTAGACTGACACATTTAAATACTCAACCTATTATTGATCAAAGAAAACTTCTGTTTCACATAAATAATAAACCCAAGAGTATTTTTGCTGTTCCCAAGAAGGTACATTGGTTTTCATCTGATTGTAAACTGACCTTTGATTATTCTCTATTTTCCTGCATGAAAAAAGTTCAACATGCACGAGTTATATCTTAAGGATCTCTTCTCACGTGGATTGCAGGCAATTATGAGTATTCTTGGAAAAACCATCCCTGATGCATGGAATTATAAATCTGTGAAGGAAGAATTAACTTCCTACTTTTCTGCACATGTTTTAATAGTAGTACAGTACATCATAGCAAGGCTAAAAATTTACTCTGATTATTTCTAAGTTTTAGAGATATCATATTTAATAGGGCAACCATTAAACATTTACCCTTTCCCTTTCTATGGCTTATTTCCCTTTGACCTTCCTCTAAATTGGTAGATTGTTTTCCTTTTTAGTAGTACTCTGAAGATCATAGGGTAAACCCTTGTGGGCAACTATTCTTACTAACAATGCAGTTTATGAGCTCCTACTGGGATTTTTTTTTTTACCATAATGAAAATCAGTCACTAATATTCAATTAACCTTAAACTAAAACTTTTACTGAAAATTTAAATAAAATCATATTGCATACATAAGATTCCACCCATGAGCTTACCCATCATATTCTTCTACCAATACACATAGTATTCTTAGGTGAAAAACTCTCTCTCACACACACAATGCACACACACACACACACACACACACACACACACACAGAATATCTTGGGCCAAGTTACCTCTCTACTCCACTATCTTCTATACATTGATGTCTGTTTATCAGAAATTATAAAAATAAAAGGAAAGAAATAGTACACAAAAGTTCTTTTATGTGATCAAATATTTTCACTATTTTTCTGAGTGAATTGAACCCACTGTGCTAAAGATAAATGATACCTTGCTAAGCAATGGAAATCCATAGTTTTTGTTTGTTGTTCAGTCTTGTTTTTCCTGACCCTACATGTGGTTTTCTTGGGAAAGATAGTGGTTTGCCACTTCTTTCTTGAGCTCATTTCTGGAAGAACTGGGGCAAAAAAGAGCTCCAGTCTAAGATGATGGATTCAGCTGAAGTAGCTTTACGCTCTTTTTGGAGAAGAGACATGACATTTATTGTAACATTGGCAAGAGGCTCTTCAATTTTTCTTCTCTACAAGATTATTCTTTTCATCTCTCAGCAACAGCATGTGTTATAGAAGAGAAGCATTTCCTGTCTTCTCTTTTCTTCTATTGTTCCTCTTTTCAGTAATAGATGGTAATGGAGAAGAAATTAAATCTTTTTTATCCTTTACAAAGTTACAAAGGTAACTTCTGTCTCCCTTTGGCCAAAACAAATCTGCATGGCAATAAGGGATGGCATGGAAAAAGAGTGTTAATGGCCAAATGTTTTTTTTCCTTCATGTCTTTTTGGTTCATTAGCTGGGTCCTCTCTACCAAAAAAACCCAACTTGTCTTAAAGTTAATAGATAAATTGTTATCTTTTTTCCCGTAAGCCATAAGCATAAAATTTTTTAGTTTGTCATATTTTTTCTGATTATTAACCTTGAAAGAGTTCTCCATTTTCAAATACAAATAAACAAACAATAAAAGAGACTTTGTCTTGGAGTTGTTCCAAAGTGCTATAGTTTGTAATATGGGTGATGCTTTTATGCTTTCCCAGTTACCCAATGGAGTGGAACAACTTTGTAGGCTTCTTCTCATGTTTTTTAGCCTGATATTATCAAATTCCTTCATTGAGGGTTAACATGGTATCAAGGTCAATTACTATACTAATGGTAAACTCAACGTGACAAGATTATAGCCAAAACAAAAGTGGAAAGAGTGCTGGTGAATTATTTTGTGTTTGCAAATAATTGTGTGCTCATGCGATCTCTGAAACTGAGATGCAACAAAGTGTGGATCAATGCTCTGCTGCCTATGCTAATTCTTAATAATGAGAAAACAGAGATTCCCCCATCAGCCAGCAACTCTTCATCCATATGTGGAACCATCAGTTACAGCAAATGGAGAAGTTTTGGATGCTGTGGATAAGTTCATTTACCTTGTGTGTACTTTCCAGTTATGTCCACAATGATAATGAGGTTGATGCACAGAGTGATAGATCTAGTGCAGGGTTTGGGAAACTCCAAAGGAAAGTGTGGGAGAGGTGAGATATTGGAATAAATGTCAAATTGAAGTTCTATAGAGCCCATTATGCTGACTTTTTTTGCTGTATTTCCTGAAAAACCTGGAGAGTTTACTTGCACCATGCCAGGAAACTTAATTGCTTCCATTTGAATTGTCTTAGGAAGATTCCGAAGATCACCTGGCAGGATAAGATACCAGATACTGAGCTCCTTTCTCAAATATAACTGCTGACCATTCAAAACTTCTACCACAGAGAGCACAATTCTATTGGGCTTGCTGGATGCCAAATGTATGCTTGCCAAAAGACTTATGGAGAACTCACACAGGGCAAGTGCTAACATAGTATCCAAAAAATGATACAAGAATCCAAGATCTCTCTTAAGAACTTGATTACATAAAATAGGAGACAATGTCACAGGACTACCCAGTATGATCTGCTTTCATCAGAGAAAATGCTGTACTCCATAAGCAGAAACAAAAACAACCAGAAAAAAAATCCAAACGTGAAATGAACAAAATTGGAGAATCTACCTCAAATGTTCATATGGACTTTTGTGCACGACCTATGGCAGAATATTTCAAACTAACAATGGTCTGATCAGTCACAATCAGACACATTTTAACTCTAACACAGTGGTGTCATTTTGGTTCTATTTGAGACCACCATTAATTATCACCACAAGCTTGTCATATTGCTGCCTCAATATTAAGGCAGGATCAACTTTTACTTCCTCAAAAGTTTGAAAAAAAGTCAAAGACAAGTGACCTGCCAATAATATTTTTGACAAAAAATTTTATTTTAAAAATAAAATAACTGAACCACTATCTGCATAATGTTTTCAAAGACAGGACCTCCAAAGCAGCAGTGGAGGTCTGAAAACTACTAATTCAGCAACCTTTCCCTGGTTTTTTAACTAAGGGGTTATATGAGCATTGTAAAGTTATTATTTTTTTTTTGGTAGGGGAAATGGATGTATGATTTCATTAGTGTGGGGAACTCATGATTTGTAAACAATTCTGCCAAGGGGCAGATCTTATCCATAATGTATCGTTTTACAGAGTTGTCTAAGATATTCAGAACTTAAATAATTATTCAGAAAAGTACAGTAAAGCACTTAGCACAGTGCTTGGCACACAGCACCATATAAATGGTGACTATTATTGTTGCTTCTATTGTTATCCCCTGGTTTGTGAGCTAATGTAGATTTTAGTGCCAGAATGATCTGATTTAAATCCTGTATCTAAGTTTAGCTCTCTCTCCATTAGGTCACAATGGTTCTCATATGTATATATGAATTACTTATCTATAAAAAAAGAATACACATAGCATCAAGTATATAGGAGTTACAAATATGAAATTATGCAACAATGAATGAATTTGATACTCTTCAAATAATTTTTATCCTCCTGATTTTGAGATTAATGAGACATTCAAAAATGGCAACATCCAAGGCCAACTTTCCTCTCAAACTGGTAATAAAATCATTTATAAGCTTTATAGAATCCTGAATCCAATCACATTTTTCATTCTATGTACTTTGGCTCTTTTTTATTATATGTTGTACATGGGGTTGCTTTTTTCCTCCTCTAGAACACATTAATATATATTTATTCCTCTCCTACGAAAACTTCTAGTCTCCAGGTTTTGTGACTATGAATCAGAGCAATGACTATTAAAGGCAAGCTCTTTGGCAGGAGGTTTCAGGAGTACAGACCCAGAGGACACACTAGAATTTGGGAATGACACTTGTGTCCCCTGAAAGCCAATCCACAGGGACTGGTCCAGTGGTATATCTTCACTGGAGGCATTGGAGACCACTCTTGAATCTTTTCCTCAAACTTATACAGTTTGATGGACTCAGCTCCCTCTCTGTGTCTGAGTATAATGAGGTGAGGAGTAGATGGGACTCAGGGGAAGTAGAGGAGAAAAGACAAATGAGAAGGAAAAGGGAGAGAAGCTCCCTGGTGTTCTATATCAGAGAACTAAAATATATGGCATAAATTTCAACATTTTTTTTGACAGGTTTATTGGTTTTGAGGTTTATCTGAACTGAAATATTTCTAATGGGTTTCTGAGATCTTCTTGCAATATGCAAGGTTTGACTCAGCACTGCTTTCCTATAAAGGGCCTTTACTCTTACTTAATAAGGCTTTGTGACATACGGACTAGAAAGTTGCCCTAGCCTCTGATATCAATGTATACGATTACATGCCTTTTACACTATTATATGCCTTGCTTTTATGTTGCATTTTGT
This sequence comes from Sarcophilus harrisii, assembly GCF_902635505.1. NCBI lineage: Eukaryota > Metazoa > Chordata > Mammalia > Dasyuromorphia > Dasyuridae > Sarcophilus > Sarcophilus harrisii. The sequence continues at coordinate 67,140,986 of NC_045431.1, forward strand.
TGCTGTCACCAAGCTCCATCTATGCCTAAACAGCATTTTTTCCATGAGCAACCAACATATTTCAAAGGAGAATATGCACAGTGAACCTCTGAAGGAGGACGAAATCTGAAGAAAATACATGGCATAAACAAAATATGTGACACCATTAGGAGAACTATAAAAATTTTATTGCCTATAGTTTGGCAAGTCTTACATAACTTGTCTGCAGTCAACCCAACTTTGTGGCACCATAAAGCCTTCTGTATTTCTGTTGAATTTATTCCCCATTTCAGCCGTCTGCAATCCCACATTCTATTCCACTTTCACTGGAGGCAATCAGATGCCGAAGTTTCTTCATTCTTCTTCTCAGGTCTCCTTTTTCATAGCAAATTATAGAGAGGCAGCCCCATGTAGAGGGAGGAGGACTGGATCTGCAGTCCAAAAAATCAAAGTTCCAGCCATGGTTCTGCTTCTAACTAACCCATGCGCTACTCAGAGAAAACCTCATCACATTTCTGTGACACAGATTTTTTCTCTGCAAAATGAAGGAGTTGGACTGGGTAGCTATGGAGGATCCTTCTGGCTTCCAATCCATGAGTGTTCCACACAATTGCCACACAATAGGAATGATCATGTTTCTAGATGAGGATATTGTCATGCTGGGACTTATATGTATAAAGTGAAGACCCAGAAATGCAATCTCTTTATAATAGAACAATTATCTCCAAAGAAATAACTTACTAAACATTGAAAAGTGACATGATTTGCTAGAAAGAACATCTGTTTTGATTATATTTGGCCATTTTCAGTCCTGGAATGGACTACTAAGTGATTTGGGATAAGTCACAATCTCTTTGGAACATATCCATAAAATCTGGAAAATTTTACACAATTCATTGCATCAACATTTTTATTTATTTTTCTTTCTTAATAGCATTTTATTTTTTTCCAAATACATGTTAAGATAGTTTTAAATATCCATATCTGTAAGATTTTCTGTTCCAGATTTTTTCTTCCTTCCTCCTGACTTTCCCCCCTTCCCAAGATAGAAAGCAATCCAAAAATAAGTTAAACAAGTACAATCCTTCTAAACATATTTCCATATTTGTCATCTTCTGCAAGAAAAATCAGAGCAAAAGGAAAAAAACAGAGAAAGCAAAAGCAAGCAAACAAAAGTTGAATATACTATGCTTTGATCCACATTCAGTCTCCACAGTTCTCTCTCTAGATGTGTACTGCATTGATAAAAAGAGCTAAGTCTATCATTGTTGATCATCACATAATCTTATTGGTAACAGTGTTCTCCTGGTTCTGTTCACTTCACTCAGCATCTGTTCATGTAAGTCTTTCCAGGTTTTTCTCAAATCAGCTTGTTCATAATTTCTTATAGAAGAATAATGTCATTACTTCCATACACCATAACTTATTCAACCATTCTCCAATTAAGGGGAATCCACCAAGTTTCCAGTTCCTTGCCACTACAAAAAGGGGTGCTTCATACTTTTCTGCACATGTGGTTCTTTTCCCCTCTTTTATGGCATCTTTGGAATACAGACCCATTAGTGACACTGCTGGATCAAAGGATATGGAGAGTTTCATAGCCCTTTGGGCATAGACCAATATGTTTTCATTAAATGTGTCAGGTTTAATGATAGATATTAAAGAAAGACTACAGCAATCCCTACTTGAAAGGAACTTATGTTATAACTGAGCAGACAAGTACTTCCATAGAAATCTATAGAATAAATACAAATTGATACAAATTAATTAAATGTAAGGTTATTTGAGAAAAGAGTACCAGTAGGTAAAGAGCTCAAAAAAAGTTTCATGCAAAAGATGGTGTTTCAGTTGCATCTTAAAAGAATGGAGTTTATACTTTATTTTAGAGATAATAGGATATTATTGATGTTGATTGGGCAGAGGAAATGTCATAGACAGCGTTATTGTGAGGAAAGCACTATGAAATTTTAATGTTCCATGAAAATTTAAGTTATTATACCAGAAGAGTCAACAACTGAAGACCTTATTTAGTAAATAGTCAAAAGAGAAAAATACAGTTAAGAAAATGGAATAACATTTATAGGAACTATAGAAGTGAAGGACTTTTTTTATTGAAGTAAAGATTTTAGGTGGAACAAGGTAGATGAGCTTGATGTGAAAAATAAATTTTCAGACTGGAGTTCTGGGGTTGGAACCAAGATGGTGGAGTGAAGCCAGGAAGTCGCTTGAACTTTCAGATATCCTCAAAAATCACATGAAAACAAGCCTCTGAACAGAATCTGATGGAACGAAACTACTCTCCATCTCAAGATAGTTTGGAAAGACTTCAGGAAAGGTCACTGGGAAGAAAGGGTGTTCTGTCCAGGTCAGACAGTATCTGGAAAAGCAATGAAAGAGTCTTAATAACCATGTATCAGCAACTGAGGCCCTTGGTCCTGGATTTAGTAGTGAGCAGACCAGTGGGGCAGCCTCCATTCTCAGCTCAGAAGGCAAATTTCCAGCCCAGGAAACCATGCTATTTCCTGGAGAGAGCAGGTCCCCCCCTACTGTGAGCAAGTTCTCCCAAACACAAGGGGTCCCTATGTTCAAAGCTAAGTCTCAGTGCTGCACAAGAAGCTTGGAACATATGCTATGTCCCAGGAAGAAAGCTTGACCATAAAAGGCACAAAAGAGGGGGAAAAAAAAGAGAATGAAAGAAAATGAGCAAGAAACAGAAAAGAACCTTAACCACAAAAATCTACTATGGTGTCTGGAAAGACCAAAACACCAACTCAGATGAGAACAAAATTCCCACAGAGGAAATCTTCAAGGGAAACATGAATTGCTATCAAGCCTAAAAAGCCTTCTTGGAAATGTTCATAAAAAATTTCAAAAAGGCAAATAAGAAAGGTAGAAGAATGAGAATGAGAAAAAAAAATAAAGAGGTATGCAAGAGTGAGTCAACAGCTTGGGAAAAGAAGGGGAAAAATCTATTAAAGAAATCAATTCCTTAAAAAAAAAATACAATAGGCCAAATGCAAAAAAAAAAAAAAAGAAAAAAATAATAATCCAGTGAAGAAAATAACAGCTTGAAAAGTAGAATTAATCAAATGGAAAAAGAGATACAAAAATACTGCTAGCTGCCAGACAAAAATAATTCAAGTATTGAGTAGCAACAGTCATAATTACCCAGGATTTGGGAGTTTCTAAAGGATCAGAGGGCCTGGAATACCATATTCAGGAAGGCCAAGGACCTGGGGTTACAACCAAGAATTAACTACCCAGTGAGACAGAGCATCAAGTTTAAGAGGAGAAGATGGATCTTCAATGAAGTAAGAGACTGAATCGTTTTTATTGGAAAAAGAAACAGAACTAAACAAATTTATTCTTTAAATGCAGGACTCAAGAGAAGCATAGAAAGGTAAACAGGAGGAAATATATATATATACAAATATATGTATGTATATATAATTTAATTATTTAAAGGTTAAACTGTTATCATCCCTAGATGGGAAAATGACATCTATAACTTTTGAGAACTCTGTTATTAGGGTAGTAAAAGGGAGCATACATGGATGGCAGTTATGGATATGAAATGGACTTTAATATGATGATATCAAAGCAAAAGACATTAAGGATCATATGGGAGAAGAGGAAAGGGGAGGTAAAATGAGACCAATTAGAATATATGAAATAGAGTCACAAAAGGCTTATTACAATAGATTGAAAGAAGGGATAGGGATGAGCATTGTTTGAAGCTTAATCTCAGTTTTGGCTCACAAAACGTAAAACACAATCACTCAGTTGGGTATAGAATTTATTTTACCCTTTTTTTCATTTTCCCCTTTAAGGAAGTAGGAAGAGAAAGGGGAAAGAAAAGGGAGGGACTGGATAGAAGAGAGAATAGAAACAGAGGAGGGTGATAAAAGGGTATGCCAGCAAATCTGACAATTTTATTGAAATGGATGAATATTTACAAAATTATTACAAAAATATAAATTGCCCAGATTAACATAAGAGGAAATAAATTATTTAAATAGCCCCATTTTAGAAAAAAAAAATTGAACAAACCATCAATGAATTTCCCAAGAAAAAAATCTCCAAAGCCAGATGGGATTTACAAGTGAATTCTAACAAGCATTTAAGAACAATTAATTCCAATACTATGTAAACTATTTGGAAAAATAGGTAAAAAAGGAGTCCTGCTGAATTTTTTCTGACACAAATTTGATATTGATACCTAAACCAGGAAGACCAAAACAGAGAAAGAAAATTACAAACCTATCTCCCTAATGAATATTAAGTGAAAAATCTTAAATAAAATATTAGCCAAGAAGCCAAGAAATCAAGAAAATCATCAAGAAAATATACTATGTTCAAATGGAGTTGCATGCAGGTCTGGTTCAATATCAGGATTCAATATCAGGTTCAATATCAAAACCAGGAAAACTATTGCCCTAATTGGCCATATCAATAATAAAAGTAACAGAAATCATATGATCTCAAAGATGAAGAAAAGGCTTTTGAATAAATACAGCAACACTTCCTGTTAAAAATACTAGAAAATATGGGAATAAAGAGAATTTTCCTTAAAATGATAAGCAATATTTATCTAAAATCATTATAACAATCACTATTTGTAAGCTAGACACATTCCCAATAATATCAAAGCTAAAATAAGGATGCATATTATCATCATTATTATTCAATATCATATTAAAAATGTTGGCTTTAGCAATAAGAAAAAGAAATTAAAGGAATTAGAATAGTCAATGAGGAATAAGTCAATTATCACTAAAACTGAGATAATAACTATAATATAATAACTAATATACAGAGATAATCCTAGAAAATCATTTGAAAATCTACTCGGAACAATTAAAAGCTTTAGCAAAGGCACAGGATATAAAATAAATCTACACAAATCATCATTTCTATCTATTATTGACAAAGCCCAACAGCAAGTTATATAGAAATTCCATTTAAAATAACTGTAGACAAAATAAAATACTTGGGTATTTCCTGACAGATAGCCAGGAACTACATAAAAGCAATTACAAAACACTTCTCACACAAATAAAGACAGATCTAAACAACTGAAAAAATATCAGTTGCTCATTACCTCAATTAGTTTACTTGTTCAGTGCAACACCAATTAAATGGCCAAAAATCATTTTATAGAGCTAGAAAAAATAACAAAATTCATCTGTAAGAACAAAAGGACAAGAATATTAAAAAATATAAAGGATGGCGGTTTAGCAGTACCAGACCTAAAACCATATTATAAAGCATCAATCATCAAAACCATTTGGTGCTGGCTAAGAAACAGAGTGCTGGAAATAGGTCAGATACACATAACACAAGAATCAATAACTATAGTAATTGAGTATTTGATAAACCCCACCACCAGCTTCTGGGATAAGAACCCACTATTTCACAAAATTCACAAAAATTGCTGGAAAAACTGGAAAATAATATGACAGAAACTCAGCATGAACCTATATTTCACACCCGATACAAAAATGAGGTCAAAATGGATAAATTATTTTGGTGTAAAGGTTGATATCATAAGCAAATTAGGAGAGCAAGGCATAAGTTAGCTATTAGATTTTTGGAGAAGATCTCTGGAGAAATTTATGACCAAAGAATAATTAGAAAGTATTGTGAAATGCAAAATGGACAACTTTGATTACATTAAATTAAAAAGGTTTTGCATAAAAAACCCCCAATACAAACAAGATTAAAAGGGAAGCATAAAACTGGGGGGGGGGGGGAGGCGGTTTTACAACCAATGTTTCTGATAATGGCCAAATTTCTAAAACATATAAAGAACTACATCAAATTTATAAGAATACAAGTCATTTCTCAACTGATAAATCATCAAATAATATGATTTTTTCAGATGATGAAATTAAAGCAATTATATATTTTATGAAAAAATGCTCTAAATCACAATTGATTAGAGTAATGCAAAATAAAACAACTCTGAGGTACAAACTCATACCTCTTAGATTGGTTAAGATAACAGGAAAAGATAATGATAAATGTTGAAGGGAATGTGGGAAAACTGGAAAATTAATGCATTGTGGATAGAGTTGTGAAATGATTCAACCATTTTGAAGAGTAATTTAGAACTACCCACAAAGGGCTATAAAACTGTATATATACTTTGATCCAGCTGTGTCACTACTGGGTCTATATCCCAAGGAAATCAAAAGGAGGGAAAAGGACCCACATGTGCAAAAATGTTTGTAGCAGCTCTTTTTGTAGTGGCAAAGAACTGAAAAATGAGTATAAGACCATTAATTGGGGAATGGCTGAATAAATTGTAGTATATGAAGGTAATGGAATATTATTGTTCTATAAAAAATGATGAACAAGCTGATTATGGAAAGGCCTGAAAAGATATATACCAACCGAAGTTTAGCTTAACTAGAAGAAGCAGGCATACATCGTACACAGTAACAGCAAGACTATGATGATCAACTATGAAAAACTTTTTTTTTTTCTCAGCAGTTCAGTATTCCTAGGCAATCCCCATAAACTTTGATTAGAAAATGCCGTCTGCAACTAGAAAGAGAACTAAGGTAACAATGTAAATCAACACATGTGATGCTCACTTTTTTTCTTTTCCTTCTGTTTCTTTTTTCTCATAGTTTTTCCTTTTTGTTCTCATTTTTCTCTCCCAATGTGTTTCATAAATATATATATTTTAAAAATTAACGTACATGTGTAAACAGAAAAAGACAATCATTTTGCAGGTAAAAAAATTCTTTGAAATATAAAATATAAAGCCAATAAAAAGCAACAGAAGGTGAATAACACCACTGCTGAAAGTTTTTGTTTTATTTTTACCTACAACAGTGATATATTCATTTGTCCATTATCATATAGTTCATTTGCATCAAAAGTAGGATTTTGGGTTCAGGTCTAGCTGACTAGAGACTATCCTACTTACTGGAATTATTTCATACTGTCTGGTCATGTCTTACGTCAAAAGAGATATACCTATGTAAAGTGTTTTATACACGTTAAAGGGTCATATAAATACTGTTGCAATTTTTTGTTATTGTTGTTGTTGAAAACTAAACTTCATTACTTACAGAGTTAGTTTTAGTAAGGTCCAAAGATATCCTTATTAAGATCTATAGATATAAATATCTATAGATATAGATAGTTGGTAACTAGTCAAAGGAAAAGAAAAAAAATACTTCCTGCAGAAGAAAACAGCAAGTCATTATAAAGAAAAAATAAATAGTTTAGTATGCAACTTAACAAAGGCAAATTTAAAAATTACTATATTACTTTAAAACTAAAAAAAAAAAATTAACTCTATGTTAACCAAAATGTGAGAACACAGTAAATTTATATATTGGTTTATAACACTATAACAGATATTTCAATTCAACAAATTAGAAAATTGCTAAGAATGTACTATATTTAAGCACTATCATAATCAATGTTCAGACTTAGTCACAATCTGGTAATATGTAATTTAACCATAAAACCTTCACTACACTTTAACCACACATTTCTACACAAAACATGCCTCAAGGAAATTACCTTCAAAGGAAAACAATTAAAAATAAAGGAATTTGCATCTGAACCAACAATTGAGACAGGAGGCAGTGTAGTGGGTCTAATCCATTACCATGCCAACATATTAGCTCAGGCAAGGAACGGGGAAATTATGTTGTCAAGATAAAAATGCCTGAATTTGGGGAATATAGACTGTTCAAGTAAGTAATCCATTTTCACTACTTTCAGATTGATTCTTAATTATTGACCAGCATCCCATTTTTACCCTGCCCCCCAACCCCGCTTTAGACCTTTCTTCCTATTCTCATCATGTCTCCTCTGTCCAGAAAAAACCAGATTCTGATCTAGCCTGACCTTTAGTTTATTCTTCCTGGTATTTTGATTTAAACCTGGATACTACCTCTCTTTCCTTTTTTTGTATCTAAGTTTATTTTATTTTATTTAATATTTAACAATGATTCCCCTAAAGATTTTTTTTCATGCATCAAGTAAACGATTAACAGAGTGGTCAGTTATCTCTTACTGTGTATTCATAATAGTCAAAATTCTTGCAGTTGAGATTTATTCATGTACATTATGTTATGTATTTTTAAATATCCCATTTCACTCACTCCCCCTTTTATATGAAAAATTGTAAGTGATTTCATCATTAAGGATACAGAACATTTCATTCTGTCATAGAAAAAAACACACACACACACATACGCACACAATCAATGTGTGTGCCTGCATGTGTATACAAAAGCACCAGAGACATAGTCATTGGAAAAGCTTTTTTTGGTCCAACTGCTCTTTTTTAATGTACTCAGACAGATGCTTGTCCTCAAATACTTTATTTTACTTCATCTTCATATGTCATTATATAGGACTTGCTTTGAATCAAGCATGAGAATTGTATCCTAAGTAACATTTTACATTTGACTTATAAAGTACCTGACTGAATAGAATTACCTGACCAAGAGAACCTTTAACTTTGGAGGCCACATCAGTGGGAAGTACTTTAATAGCTGGTGCTGAGTTGAATGCTTTTGAGTGAGAAATGGTATTTTTTAAGCTTTTTACTTTCAAAATATATACAGATAGTTTTCAACATTCTCTCTTAGCAAAACCTTGTGTTCCAATTATTTCTCCCTCTCTTTCCCCCCTCCCAATATAGATTGTAATCCAATATAGGTTAAACATGTGCAATTCTTTTATACATATTTCCACAACTGTGCTGCACAAGAAAAATCAGATCAAAAAGGAATAAAATGATAAAAGAAAACAAAACAAAAACAAAACAAGCAAATAACAACAAAAAAGTGAAAATACTAAGTTGTGATCGACATTTAATCCCCTCTGGATAGTCCTCTTTCTGGAAGCAGATGGCTCTCTCATCACAAGTATATTAGCACTGCCCTGAATCACCTCTTTGTTGTGCCACATCCATCAGAGTTGATCATCACATAATCTTCTTGTTAATGGTGTACAATGGTTCTACTTGTTTCACTTAGCATCAGTTCATGTGAGTCTCTCCAGGATTTTCTGAAATCATTCTGCTGATCATTTCTTACAGAACAATAATATTCCATAACATTTATATACCATAACTAATTCAGCCATTCCCCAGTTAATGAGCATCCACTCAATTTCTAGTTCCTTGCCACTACAAAAAAGGCTACAAACATTTTTGTACATATGGGTTCTTTTCCTTTTTTATGATCTCTTTGGGATACAGAGCCAGTAGAGACACTGCTGGATCAAAGGATATGCACAGTTTGATAGCCCTTTGAGCATAGTTCCATATTACTTTCCAGAATGGTTGGATCAGTTCACAACTCCACCCACAATGTATTAGTGTCCCAGTTTTCTCACATCCCCTCCGACAATTATCATTTTTTTATCATCTTAGCCAATTAAAGAGGTATATAAGGATACCTTACTTGTCTTAATTTGCATTTCTTTGCTCTATAGTGAATTAAAGCATTTTTTTAAAATTCTGTATCTAATTTCTTTATCTGGAAATTATCTGTTCATATTCTTTGACCATTTATCAAATAGAGAATGGCTTGTATTCTTATAAATTTGAGTCCATTCTCTATATATATTAGAAATGTACTTCTTTCTTTAGGAAGAAAAAGACATCATTCCAGAAAGAGACTCCATTCCAGATGATCTTCCTAATTACAGATAAATTTCATTCCAGTGGTAAAGAATACAAACATTTCTACAAAAATCTTCAAAATCTAATCACATATTCTTCAATAGATCAATGATCTCTCTGAGGTAGATACCAACTCTAATGGTCCAACTCATAATCCATTTTAACACTCTCATCTTGGGAAACCATTGTAGATTCGGTCCTACAAATCCTTCATAAAAGACCTGCTCAACATGCTTAGAAATCATTGTTTAAACCAAGGCTCTAAACCTTGCATGCATGTGTGTGTGTGTGAGTGTGTGTGTCATTTTGTCAATCTGGTGAAGCTTATGGACCCCTTCTTTCAGAATATGGTTTTTAAATGCAATAAAATATATAAGATTACAGATGAAACAGCATGGCAAAATACAGATCTCAAAACAATTTCAAAATTAAAATAAAAATTATTAAAACACAGACCCTGGATGAAGAACCTCTGCATCTAGATTTATTTCCATACCATTTGCACTTACACTGACCAACAACTATTTCATGTTCTTGTTATATCATCAATCTATAATCTTTCCCAGCTTTCTGACTTCATTCATAGGAAGACAGGCAATCTTATTATGGTTCAATTTCTTCTGGGGGAATGTTAACATACTGATCATTGGATGTATATTTCATATTTCTAATACTGGTGGTTGAATTTATGACTGAAAAATCATCAAAAAATTCTTAGCACTCTCTCCTGCTGCTCTGCCACAGTCACTATGGCAGATGATAGGGTATGGTGTTAGATTAAGATCTTCTCGTTTTTTTCTGTCCCATGGGATGCTATGGCCAAGGAATTTTGCCACTTGATAGGCAAATTCCCAGTCATGAATCTATCTGTTCTTAGTTTAAAAAAAAAAGGTCAAGTCAATTAACATATATAAAGAACCTACTATATGTCAGACAACATGTGAGTTGCTAAAGGTATAAACAGCTCTTGACCTCAAGGAGCTCACATTTTAATGGGGGAAATATTAAATAACAATAAAAACTTTTGTTCGAACAAGAAATATTGGAGTATATATTTCAAGTTAAGTTGACAATAAACTTTGAGGGAAAGCATAGCATTGAGAGAGATTAAGAATGATTCTTTTCAAAAGTAAGTTTTTAACTATAGTTAAAGGAAAACTAGGAAGCAAAGATGTGGAAGGAGACAATTACTTGGAGTAAGCCAGTGAAAATGATGGGAGATGAAGAACCATGTTTAACCAACATCAAGGTTATATGCCTCAGAGAACAGTGATCCAAACTTAGATCCAAGGAATCATGTGATTCATCCCTTCACCTCATACCTACACATCTTTTAGCACACAAATTCTTCATGGTCTATTTCAGTAATTTATGTATAGATAGTATTAGTCATTCAATTCAATTCTACGAGCATTTTTCAAAGTACTTATTACATGTAAAGATCAGGATATATGAAACAAAATAAAAATAATAAAAAATTTAAAATAACTTTTGACTTCAAAAGGCTTATATTGATTGTACTGGTGTGATGCAACATGAGTACATGAAAACACACAAAATAAATGTTTAAAAAACAGACATTTTCTGAGGGAAAACATCAACAATTGGGGGAAGGAAAGAAAGAATCTGGGGGGAAAAAAACTTCATGCAGGAAGCAACACTTGAATTGTTCCTTAAAGGAACATAGTGACTTTAGTGGAAGAACATTTTAGATAACATATTCTAGAAATGCTCAAAGATCAGTTTGTACAAAGGAACAGACGCAGCAGATAGAACATTTTTCTGAAAATCCACAAGAAAGTCATTTAATCCAAAGCACAAGGTCTTCAAAGGATGACGACGTTGGCAGTGCTGGCTTTGCCTCCCTTGGGAGAAGCACATCACCCATGCTACTGAAGTTTAGCATTGATATGTCACAAAGAGGTGTGAATGTGGCAAATGGTAGAGTAGTATAGAAGACACCATATAAGGGAAGAAATGGGGTCTCTCTCGATAGTTTTCCTCAGTTGCTTTCTGTCTGATTTCTCTTAATGATGTGATCCACTTTGGTAGAATTAAGACTTGAAGAAAGCTGCAGGTTACCTTTGAAGTAGAACCATGGAACATAAATGCAGCTGGAAATAACATGTCCCTCTTCTTCTCTCGGTGTGAATATTGTGAATAAACCAGGTGCTATGTCAGGAATTTATATATTTTTTTCCATTTCTGTCACCACATCCCTAATGTTGTGATCCTCTGAGAATAAACCGCCACCACCTAGCCTTATTCACTAAATGGGTATTGCCTTCAAGTCAAACTGAGAACTGTTAAAGATTATAGCTTAAAAAGGTCAAGGTCTCCCATTGTGTCCAGAGTCATCTCTCCTCTTCCAGATCTATATTCTTGCTACTAGACCCAGATGGCTCTGGAGCAAAAAGTGAGGCTGGTAACCTTGCCCACTCCTCCCTCCCTCAAATCCAATTCACTTGTATGTCATGGAATCACCTCCCTGATGTCATGATCCTCTTCCAAAACAAAGACCAAACAATAACAGTTCTTCCATATCACCAAATAATTTTATGGCAGCTCCATAGAAAGAACTGGCATTTCTTCCTCAGACATCCAAAGAAGGCACAGAGGAGATACATGATAACTTCTTTCCAAACTTATTACCCACATAGTACTACTTTAGGCAAATCTTTTGACCCCTGGACTTTGGAAAATGAGGGGAGTTGGAGGAAGAGGGTCTCTAAGATCCTGCTATTCTAAATAGATGATCCTGTGATCCTGGTGTGCATTTGAAATTTGAATGTTTATCATACTATGATACTATGTTCACATTATAAATATATAGATGATACTATGTCACATATAAATATAAATATGTGGCAACACATTCACGTGCAAATGGATCTTGGGATGCTTGGTGATAACGCTGAAGTAACTCTCTTTTACTCGAGATTGGGAGCCCCTCATCATGGAAGGACAAGTATTTAAGGCACTGTCATGCTCACCTCCTCAGCTCTTATCAGGGGTACCTATTACTTGTCCCTATTTGTCCTTCTACCTGCAAGCTCAGACACTTTGGACCTGGACACATGACTATAAGGAAATCCTAATTCAGAAGATGCTTACTCTGAATCCTTTTTTTCCTGTCTAACCGTTGGATTGTCTTCCAGGATGACTCTTCCCTAGGTACTGAATTGTTACATAATCTGCATTCTTTTTTGCTGATACTTGTTTCTTCTGAGCTGGGAGCATCATTTTTTTTTTTTTTTTTTTTTTTGCTCACTACTTTTTTTGATCACTACTGATCAATCTAGTTAGACTCTTGCTTAACTTTCTGCATCCTTCACTAGCTACTTGCTTATTCCAGTCTGTGTGTATCTACGGGACCCCTAGATTCAGTCTATAAAATTGAAACAGCTGCCTGATTTTCTTCAGTCTCACTGCTTCCTTTCTCCTCCCAGGCTCCCCTCCCCTGACACTAGACCAGCTGCTACTCATTGGCCTAACATGACACATTCCTGGCCTGTCAATGTGGCCTCTTCTGGCACTCTCATATCCCCAGAGGGAAAAGCAGAATATCTTGGAAACATATGTGCTAATATGAACAAGAAAGAAGTCAAATTTGACACAGTTTTTGTAATACTGAAATGATAAAATGATGAACGCTTAAAAACATATAGTGTTTACTGATTGTTGATGCTCAGAGATCTTGAGATCCGTATTGTGCATCCTTCACTATTCAGCATTTTAAGTCACTGGAGGTTGTCTTACCAACTCATCTTGTTGATTAGTCATGGTTCAGAGAGTATTTTTATCATCCAAACAGATCACTAATTCCTCACCCTCATTATAACAAGTTTTAATTCTGTTGCACAACAACAATAACTTATTAACATAACTTATGATACTATTTATAATCCATTAGCACAACTTATTTCATTCAAATGCCCCAACATTTCTGAGTATCGGTCTCCCACCTTGTTTCACCATCTTCCCCAACCTATATTGATATTCAGCATAAAAAAGCTATTATAAATATGCTGATGAAAGTGGAGAATAAATGGGTTTTTCCCCCAGCTATAATGGCATGTGTGAGCAAAGAGAAGGCTCATACTGGAGCATGTAAGCTAAGGACAAATAACAAGACATAAGTCCTGGATCAAAACAATGTTAAGTCTAGTCTTTATAGGCAAGATGATAACATTTTAATTTTCTTTTTAAAAATATTATGAATGGTTCCTACCTTCTCAAGTCCTCCTTTATGTGAAGGGAGATCAACTCCTTAGGAATATGAAAAGACAGTGTGGTCTCATACATCTGCTCTCGAATCCTCATCCATTTGTTATCAGATGTGGGGAATCTATATAACTTATACACTGGATTTTTTAATACTGTAAAGGAGGAAAACAAAAGGATAGAGATGCTTACTTAAACCACTTTTTCCAGCCCTGTCAACTGATTTAACATCAAAATAACACACATTTTTGCAAGTAAAAATTATCATGGTCTATTAAAATCTGCTTTGCCACCTTACCCAAAGACTATCGAACCTTTCCACATGACCTGAGCTGAAACCTCCCACTGGCTATCTTGCCCATTAAAATATAAGTTCCTTGAGATATGTATGAGGCAGGATTGCTTATCTTTTTTTTTCTTTTTAAAATTTTCTTTTTTTTAATAAAGCTTTTTATTTTCAAAACATATGCATGGATAATTTGACAATATTGACCCTTGCATTTCAGATTTTCTCCTCCTTCCTCCCACTCCTTCCCCTAGATGGCAAGCAATCCAAAATAAGTTAAACATGTTTAATATATGTTATATGTTTATACACACACACAAAATCTACGCTGCACAAAAGAAATCAGATCAAAAATAGAAAGTAAATGAATAAGAAAACAAAATGTGAATGAACAACAACAAAAAGAGAATGTTATGATATGATCCACATTCAGTTCCCACAGTCCTTTCTCTGGATATAGATGGCTCTCTTCATCATAAGATTATTGGAACTGGCCTCGATCATATTATTTTTGCAAAGAGTCATGTCTATCAGAATTGATCATCATATAATCTTGTTGTTGCTGTGTACAATGATCTTCTGGTTCTGCTCATTTCACTTAGCATTAGTTTATGTAAGTCTCCCCAGGCTCTCTAAAATCATACTCCAAATCATTTCTTACAAAACAATAATATTCTTTAACATTCATACACTATAACTTATTCAGCCATTCTCCAACTAATGGGCTACTCAGTGTAAAAGTCTGAAACTCTGAATAGGTGTACTAGAATCAGACAGCTGAGCACTTAAGGCTAATTACCTATTGGACAATAACTCTATTAGCATATGCTTGGAATTTCTCTTCTCACAGTTGATGCTAGCTCAATGTTTGGGGTTAAGAGAATTGTAGCTAAGGATTAGGGGGTGGAATGTGAGAGGAGAGAGAATTTTGCTTGGCCTCAGGACAAGGAAGAGAAAAGTGTGGAGATTCATGGAGATTCTGGGCCCTAGAATCAAGGAATAATCTTTGGTAAAACTCCTGGCAATTTTGTCCATCTCCTTCACTTCTCCCCCTCTAAAGACCAAGGACTTTTGCTTATCCTGACTGACTGATTCTGAGGCCTCTAGGGAGCTAGTCCGGACTTTACAACTCAGTTTCCAATTTCTTGGCATTACAAAAAGGGCTACCACAAACATTTTTGCACATATGGGTCCCTTTCTTTCCTTTAAGATCGTTTTGGGATTTAGGCCCAATAGAAACAGGCAATATTGCTTTTGAATTAAAATATAAGTCCTTGAGATAAGAGATAGTATTGCTTTCCCATGGGAATCACCAATACTTAGCATAATGCTTAGAATATAGTAAAATTTTTTAATAAATGGTTTTTTCATTCATTCATTTTTTTCCTTTGAATTAAAATCTACTTTTTTGTTGTCTTTACTTTTTAATAGTTACATAATTGAATGTCAATAACCAAGTTTTCATATCATTTAGCTTCTATGTCTCAATGGTGATTGATGCTCAGTCATCATTTCACAGAGAGGGATGTCTTTGGCCTTTGCCATATTCCACTTGGATGTTCAATTATAAGTTACAAATTACCTGCAGATTCGCATTAGCAACCATGCATACTCTCCCTCCTTCCCCAACCACTTTATGCAGCTACATCTATACAATTATGCTTCTGAATCCATTTATTCACAGTTATTTTTCAAATCATTGACTCAAATAAAGAATACCTGTGGCACATGCTATACCTTTCAACTAACAGTGGAAGCTATGGGGATACCACCTAATCCTAAAATACTTGTCAAAAATACAGTGTTCTAAGAAACCACTTAAATTTTTATCTTCTCATTCTAAATCTATCTACAAAAGCAATGCAGTCTAAGTTTCATGATTTTAAATGATATTTTCAAGTTTCTATTAATGAGATAGTAATCAGTTACCATTTATATCATTTCAAGAATTTCTTGAGAGAAAGACATAATGCAATCAGACGGACTCTTTTCTTTCATCTTAATATAAAATGCCTTCAGATTAACAACTTGGAAGTCACTCAACTTATTACTTAACCTCTAGGTATAGTTTTATTGGGATTGGGCAATTGTTGCCATTGAACTAGAAAGATGGTCAAAAAATTGTTCCCATACATCCAAGAAATATTTATTAAGCGTCAGTGCTATATTGAAATCAATGTCTCAAAAGCTGGAAGTACAATAAAACAGGAAAGTTCCTACATAAAGAGCTTGTGTTCTACAGAGGGAATATATCAAGTAAACAAATATATGAATACATGAAAATTTGAGGAACAAAGAAACACAAACAAGAAAGATTAAGTCAGGTTTTGTGTTAGAGGTGGAAGGAAGCTATGGATTCTAATGTGAGAAGATAAAAGGGAAAACTTCTCAAATATGTCAGAAAGTATATAAAGTCATGAAGGGTGTAAAAAGGATATTTAGGTTAGAGCAAAGTAAGTCAGACTGGCTAGACTATAGGGTGAATCAATAAGAATGGAAAGCCAAATTATCAAGGATTCTAAATGCTAAGATAAGGAGTTAGTGTAGTGTTTATTTTTTTGGAGGGAAGGGAAAACTTGGGAGTCACTGAAGTTTCTTGACTATGAAAGATTTATTTTCAGAAGATATTTTTAAAATTAAATTTATTTTTAATTAACAAGCATTATTTTCTTTCTTCTAAATTCCTCTAAATAAAAAGAAAACCAAAAGTCTAATAGCGAGTATGAATAGTCAAGCAAAACATCCATTCCCCCCATTAGCCATAGGCATATTTAGTCATATCTGTCACAAGGTAGGTAACGTTTTTCATCATGGATCTTTTGGACTTACAGTAATTATTTTTTTAATAAGAGTTCTTAAGTCATCTAAAGTTGTTCATATATAGAATATTGTTATTAACCATATTGTTGTCCTGCTTCTGTTTACTTAACTCTGCATTAATTCATATGTATCTAGTTTCATGAACCATCATTTTGTCCTTTCTTACTGTCCAATAGTATTCCATTACACTTATATAATGTAATTTTTTCTGGCACTTCCTAGTTAGTTTCCAGTTCTTTGCCATCACAAACAGAGCTGCTATTAATATTTTTGTGTATATAGGATCTTTTCTCCTCCTTTGACTTTTTGGGGTATAGGCCAAATCGTGCATAATTGGGTTACAAGTTATGCCCAGACTAGTTAGAAACTGCTTTTTAGAATGGCTGTGACTATTCATAGCTCCAACACATTGCATTTTTATGGCTTGTCCCTCATGCATAGAATGCTCTCTTTCCTCATCTCTACCTATTACTTCCCTGGCTTACTTCCCAGCTAAAATGCCCCTTCTACAAGAAACTTTTTCTAATTCCTCTTAAGTCCAATCATGTCCCTTCTGTTGATTATTTTCTCTTTATCCCGACTATAAGTTACTTGTACATATACATATATAAACATATAAACTATAGTTTTTTCATGTTGTCTTACATTGTGAGTTTCTTGAGGAATTCACTGTATTTTGTTTTCTTTCAACTGGCTATCTTTTGTACTTTTTTTGTATCCCCATTGCTTAGCCCAGGTTCCTGGCATATAATGGGTATTTAATAAATACTAATTAATTGACTGATTATATTAATATATATGGATCCTCCAGCTCCTCCAATATTTGTTATTTTCCTTCTTTTTCAACTTTGATAATCTGAATGGAGGTGAGGTAAAATCTTCAGAATATTATTTTGATGAATATGGTAAGAAAAACATTTGAAAATATGGTTGTACAAGTCCCTCAATAAGTAGAATATGTAATGTAAAATTTATCTCAAATTCTAAAAGCACCTATACTATTGCAGAATATACACATCAATCCAACAAGACCAAATAACACAACTATAACCAATAATTGCTCAAATACTAGTGGTTCAGAGATGTCTTTAAAACAATAGTCTCATCTTCAGTTATGAAAAAGAAAAAGATCCTTTGGGACACATCTGTAACTCAAAAGTAGTTCTGAAAATTGGGAATAAACTAGTTGATTTATCAAGGTATTCAAGTGTTGATTCAACTTATAAAGGAAAAAAAATAAGGTATACTATGAATGAATGCCTATTTTGAAATCACATCTATTTTACTTTTATTAAGGAAATTATGTAACAATTTTCTTCTCATTTTCATAGAAATTATTTGGGCTTATTTTCCTTAGTATTCAATCAGGACTTCACTTCATTCATGTAATGTTTCCATTCATTTTATACTGGTAGTATTAAAAAAAAAAGAATATTGAAGTAATGGTTAGTTTTAATTCAGTTTCATGCCCCAATGTATACTCTTCCTCTAGAAATTACTCTGTATATTTTTTATATTTATTTACTTATATAAATATATAAGCCCAGCCAAATGCAAGGTCCTTCAGGATAGAAACTGCTTTTCATCTAGTTTTTATAGGTTTATATAACACAATATTCTGCACATTGTAGGTGCTTAGGAAATGCTGAGTGAGTGGCATTGAATGGAATTTCAAAAGATTGGAAAAGTGCTAATGAAAGTTTCAAATATTTAGCAATTCTGTTATCTCTATTATGCATCCCACATGCTTATAGTTTACCAAAATCCCAATTCTATTTCAAATCCATGAGATGAAAAACCTCTGGCCCATCTTGTTTCTTTTGTAAAATATTATTTAATTATTTCACAGTATTTTTTTCATGTCTGGATGCTATCATGAAGTATACAGTCTGGTTTTCTTCCCCATCATTCCAATAAAAACCCTTTGACTTCTTTGACTTTTTCATTCCCTGGCAATGTAGTATGTTCTAAATATAATCCTTTGTTGAATTAGCTTAAGCAGAAAATCATGGGCAGTTTGATTAATGATTCCCAAAGTCTTATTTGACCACCCAGGGTACATCATCTACATACACTGTGGGAACTCTACTGTTTAGAAAGTAAACATTTGGCAGAAAAAAAAGTCAAATAATTAGACAATTCAATCATTCCCTTCTCCCACCCAAAAGGACATATGTGTTTTTGAAATACCCTATTCCCTTTTTATGGTGAAATGTCTTATGCTTGAGAAACTTGAATCATAGAGATTATTCTCCTTGGTTTATGAAATTCAAAAATATGCCTCACAATAGAGATTCAATCATCAGTCAATGAGAGCACCTACTAGGTAATAAAACACATAGTAAGTATGAAGAAGAGGGGAAAAATAGAAGAGAATAAGGAGGAAAAAATAAATCAATCCAATCCTCTTATGCATTTGTGTACTGATGATAAAATAATCCTAACATTCTAGATTAAGAAGTGAGTTCAATAACTATTAGTCCAATTAATAAAAGCATCCCTTTTATAGCAGTTCAAATAAATTGTCAAGGAGGTTTTGTATGAAACCATACAATAAAATGGAGTAAATCTTTGTTTGAACGAGCCTATTCCACTTTTGGATAATTACAAGATTTAGAAAGTTTTTTTCCCCATATATTAGCACATAACTCTGCTTCTCTGAAAATTCCTTCCATCACTCCTAATTTTTCTATGAGGCAAAACAGAGCAACGCTGATCTCTCTCCCATATGACAGCAAGTACTTGAGCCTCTGCAGGATAGAAATCCTCATTTCCTTCAACCTGTCCTTCTCTGATATGAACTCAAGACCCTTTCATATTCGGGTTATTTTTCTTTACATGTGCTCCAAATTTTCAATGGCTTTAAAATAAAATGTGGCAATCAAAATTGGACATAATGCCACAAAGGTCATATGACACAAAAAGGGCTCAACTTAATGATTATCTGGAAGCAAGTGTCTTAATTCAGTCTTAAGATTGACTGCCATATTATGTTGTTGACTTACATTTTGGCTACTAACATCCCAATAAGTTATTCAAATAAACTTTAGAAATAAACCAATCCCATTCACAATTGATCTTGTGAACTCAAGTGTAGGACATTATATTTATGTTGATTAAACTTAATCTTATTCAATTAAAGTTTATCAATTTAATGTTTTTACCCAGAGGTTTCAAAGCCCACAACACTCTCAGGTGTAGCCCAAATCATATTAAATTGTAATTGAGAAATATTTAATAAAATAAAAGCATAATAAATCATAAATTAAATGTTATACTTTAAAACTAAGTCAACGTGTGGCCCACAGGGGTCTTTCACATATAATTTACTGGTCTCATGAATATTAGTTAGAGTTAACAAAATCTTTTTTATTTAATATGGTTCAGTATTCAAATAGCCATCCCTACTACCTTTGTGCCAACTGACATAGAACTAAAGAATATGTGAAGGATCTATGTGATTTTCCCAATATAGATTGCAATCTGTTTATTACCAAGATGATCCTAAGTAATTGTGCAAGGCATAATAGGATTACAATTTCTAGAAGACTAACTAAAATAATGAGGATGGTGTAAAATCATAATAGCCACTAAAGAAATGGATCTCATATGTTAAAGCTTCTCACAGCAGGCTACAGAGTAAAAGCTATTGCTGACATATTGAAATGCTTCTCATTAGCAACTGCAAGAGATCATTTGTATACTTGTGTATTTTGCATTCTGGCTGTGCATTTTAAATTTAGGCAGAGACTGTCTTTTTACCTGTTTGTATCTACAGCACTTAGCTTAGTGACTGGAAGGAACTTTAGTAAGTTTTAATAAACTTAATAAACTGGAAGTTTAATAAATGTTTATTGACTGACTGACTGAGAATAAAAGTCCAAGAAGGAATTAACAAGAAGGATTCCAAGCAGTTGATTTCGATGGGTGTCAAGATCCTCTTCATATAGAACTAGTTTTGTTGACTACAGAACTGCCTCAAATCAGCTATGCTATATAATCTGACCTGAACTTTGAAAACAAATTAAAGCACTATAGACTTAGCTTCTTTTGCTAAAATGATTGTTTTTTTTAAATCAGTTTCTAACTCCCTCCCATGAGAAACCAGTTGTGAAAGTTTAAACTGCCTCCAATGGCCAGAAGAGTGACAATGGAGAAGAAAAGAATTTGAGAGAATTCCCTACTGATATGACATCTAAGATGAATTTAAGGCTAAAAGGTAATAATAGATTTTTCTGTGCACCTATAATCCAGATCTGAAGAACAGGCCTAAATTTCTTTCCTGTACTGTCACTTTGATCTTCCGAAATGGTTATATGATCTCTAAAGCTGCTACTCTGAAACCAAATGGACCAAATGCTATTCTAAGATGACCACAGAATTGAGGCAATAGTGAATATCCTTTTATTCCCAAAGTCCAAAAGACTTTGTGCCTGTGCAAGAAACTCAAAGGAAGAAAAACCACATTATTTTTTTTCATTCCTTTCTGCCTTATATGCTTTTTCCTTCTTCCTGTCTAGAAAAAGATCTTCTTTAGAGCTACCAATGGTTTTGACTGAATTTGATATTATCTGGAAGGCACCATAAAAAAGAGGAAAATTAATGTTATCCATTATATGTAAATGGGAGCAGCCAGAAACAAATGGAATAAGCATAAATGACCAACAATATGGGAATGGTTATATGTATCATGTCACATAGTACTGAGTCTGAGCACAAGAAATATGATGATAACTTGCAAAGACAATATCAGAAATGATGCAAAAAATAAGAAAAAAGATGCTGGACCAAAAGGAATAGACACAGTGTAATCATCTGAGGAAAACTCATTGGGAAGGAATAGATAAAAACATTCTAATGGAGATATAAAGGAAATGACTGAACAACTCTCTAGAAACAACAAAGTACTTAAATTATGATCTAATCTAAGTTCCTCAAAGGCAAGGGATATATTTGTTTTTGCCTTCTTCTCTCTAGTGTGCTAGCACAGTACCAGGAACATAGTATATGTTTAATAAATACCTGATGAATATATTGACAGATTTTGAATAGCAGGGCCAGGATTCAAATGTAGGTCTTCCAACTAGTGATTCAGTGGTTTTAGATGACCAGAAAACAATCAATAGTCAGAGAATTGAGTTAGAAAGAAGCATTATAATTCTTTAAAAAAAAAAAATAATGACTCACTGGAAAGGGACAGCAAAAAGGCTAAGAGGAATATATCAGTAAAATTTATTTTAAAAATAAAAAGTAAAATAGATGAAACACTGGACAGCCATGATTCTCTTTAGCATGGGTAGTTTTGGACTTAAACTGGAATCCTCTTTTATATGAACATAAAAACAAAACCAAGGGGGAAGAACAACCACCCTCAGTCTTCTTTATCATGAAAACTTGGGAGGAGTAGAATAATTAGTCATTTATCCAATAAGCTTGTATTAAGCACACAATGCTAGGCAATGTGTTAAGCACTAGGTAATATGAGCTAAGCCTAAATTTTGGCTTAGTCCAGAAGTTCAAAGAGTTTTGGTTGTTTATTATTATTTTGTCCTTTAAAAAATAATGCAACAGATACCTGTTGATCATAATATTTAAATAATATTAAATAATATTTAAAAATATAATATTGGAATAAAAAAGCTTTAATCACTGACTTTAGAACCAAGAAACATTTGCAGTACTTGAATCTCAATTAAAGATTTCTGACATTACCCACTTCAATCCTTTGACAATACAAAAAAACCAGGTGTTTTATACAGGACTGGGTGAGCTAAGAACTGCGCAGACCAGATATGGCCACAACAGCTGCCCAGCCTCAGGAGGTGATCCAAGTCCCCACTACACAAGATATTCTTCTTCTGTCCCATTCTGTAAAGTTTAATTTATCTACCTTTCTTCCATGGCCATTGGCTTCAATCATAATTTTAACAACAAAGAAAAATCTTAAGAAATCAGTGTACAGAATGAAAGCAATGTATATTTGACAGGGATGTGCTCAAGGAGAGACTGCATGGAAGGAATGGGAAAATCACTTTCTCCATTGGCAGAACATATCTGTTCAAGTCATAGACATGTATGTGTCTTGGGGCCACTTGCTACCTGTATTTTCTTCTCTGTAGGAATTTTCCCTTATCTGTTGGACTAAATGACCTTTAAGTCTTTTTGGATTCTCAGTCTCATGCAGTGGAAAGAACTCTAGCTCTGATACAATCTATGCAAACCTTTTGAGCCATAGGATCCTGACATGGCATCCATGACATCCCTGTACATACATAACAGGTCTGGAATAGGTGGATTCTGTTTCAATTCTAGAGCTCTAACTTTGACTTTTGTAATGGGTGAATGTAGAGGGCCGGCAGCAGTATTCTCATTTCAAACATATTTCTCCAGAGTTCCAGCCCTCTACAGGTGAATGTGACCAAATTGCTCAGGAAAACAACAGGGTTTCAAGACTCACATCTCAGCTCTATGCTGACACAAACCAAAATATAGATACAGAAGGTGAGGTTTAAAAGAAATAACTTGTTTCAAAACTGGTGACTATGAGTAGTCTATGCATATTTTTAAAGCAAACTCTTAGGATTCAATAAATTAATTGATAAACATTTATTAAGTGCCTTCCATATACCAGGCATGGTGCGAAATGCTAGAGATACAAAAAGAGGCAAAAGGTAATCTGGGTTTTCAAGGACCTTATAATCTGGTGGGTTTTAAAATGCAAAGAAAATTAGTATAGCAATTAAAAGACTTATCTCATGCTATATTTGAATAGCATGTAACACAAAAGGCTTTAGAGACATCTCATTTCAAGTGGAAATGTTCTCAAGATGTGCCCAGGAAAAGGTGAGAGAGGGGAAGCTTTTTGACACGTGCAGTGTATTTTATTTGGAAATAGATTCAAAGGTTCTTGAGAAGGAAGTAATAAGACATTGCTTCCTTCTCAGTGTAAGGGTGAGGTTGATTGAGTAAAACAATAAAATCAGATCACTTTGATTTGAAGCCCTGAGAGACTTATAGAGATGAGAACAAGGACAGACTTTTGAGCAAGTATGAAACATTCTTGGATGAACTTGAGGCACCTGACTCATAATATGTGTGAAAGTTGGAATAAGAGCTTCAGAGTAATGCAGGGAAAGATGACCTTTCCCTTCCATTCCAGAATATGAAAAAGCTGTGAGAGGAACTATCACAACAAAAATTATAGAATGCGTGCTTCTTGAGGACGGGGAATATGTTTTCCCTTTCTTTATATCCCTAGAACTAGGCACTTTTGCCCAGCACATAGAAAGTGCTTAACAAATGGAATGACCAAAGATCATAGTTTCAGAGAAACCTAGGCCATAAATCACCATCAGCAACAGCTGGATTCATTCAGACAATTCCACAATGTTCAGAGAGCGCCAAGATGTCTAGGGTCCAAAAATATAAGGAGCAACAGCTGAGAAAACTGAGAAAGCAACTGCAGAAGAAGAAAGGAAAAACACCTCCTCCCCCTTCTACTCCTCCCTGGCCTGAAGAAAGTAAGCATATTAATTTATAAGGCAAGGTATAGTGAGAGCTGTTAGGACATTGTCACTAAAGCTGAAGAAGGAAGGTTCCAAACAAGAAATCAAGTCTATGTTTATCTTTTATTTGTTCACTATTACTTGCTCTCAATTCTAAGAAATTTTGAAATAATTTCAATAATGGTAAACAATAATAACAAAACAAACACAAAAAAAATAACTCTCTTAGAAAATCTAGCTTAAATATACAGAAAAAAGGCAATTTAAAACAAAGGGGAGAAAGTATGTCCTCTTGTCATCATCAAAGTCAGGTGTAATCTACCTCATAGCAAAGACAATAATCTATATCAAAGAGAGGTAATTCTATTAAAAATTACTTCTCTTCTCTTGACTGTAGTTTCCTCACTTGTAAATAAAAATCTTTTCCCACTTTTAATCCTATGATCCAATATTAAATAAAATTTACCGGGCAGCTAGGTGACACAATGGATAGAGTGCCAGCCCTGAGGTCAGGAGGACCTGAGTTCAAATCTGACCACAGTCACTTAGCACTTCCTAGCTGTGTGACTCTGGGCAAGATACTTAACCCCAATTGCCTCAGCAAAAAAAGAAAGAAAATAAATAAATAAACAAAATTTATCACAAATATAAGAATTGGGAAAAGTGCTAATCTCAAAATCCAGAAGGCTTGGGTTCGAATTCTGCCTCTGATGGCCAACTAAAAAATTCCTTACATAAACCTAGGCAAGTCGTTTGTATAGGCAAATTGCTAATAATCAAAGCTGTAGAGAAAAAGCTGACCTGCACATGTCAAGAGAGTTTCCTAATGTAGGGGCTACCCATACCAATGAGACCATAGTCTCAGCCCTGACCCTATTCCAGTCAAGTAACTTTAACGTTCTTTAAAGCAAAGAGGAAAAACAATGGGGCATGTGCTGTTAGGTAGCCAGAATGCCTCAGGATTCCAAAATAATAAGATGAAAACCTCTTAGAACAAGCCTGAATGCTTGCAGAATCTTATGTATCATGCTGCATTCAAAAGGGATTTTCAGTGCTCTATTTATCTCAGTTGTTCCCTAATTTGAAACACTTATAAGAGGCACTGTGGATCAGTGGACATGGAGTCAGGAACTCTTCTGCCTGTGATACATGCTGGCTGTATGACCAAAACAAATCCTTTCATTAATCCTTTGGGGTTCCAGCTAAGACTCAGTGGAACCTACAACTTGTTGACTAGTATCAGTGAGGCAGTTTTCACACTAAAAGCTCCCTATATTGAAGAAGTCGCAAATCCAAACTGAAAATATAAAATTTATAGCTTGTCATGAGGCAGAGATGTCAACTTGAATAAGCTAAGTGATTTTCATATTATAATACTTTAAAAATTCTTTTAAGTTGTATTTATCAACCCTTCAACATAGAATTGATTCCTGTATAGTTGTCCATTCTGTCAAAAAAAAAACCAAAACAAAACACCAAAAACTTCTCATAAAGCATTTTCTGATAGCCTTTACTAAAGCAGTCTCTTCTGACTCTGATCTCTAACCATGTTTATCTCCATTATTCTCTTTAATATTATGCTTTTTGAGAACATTCCATAGCTCCCCTATTGGGGATTGTCTCTTAAGGGCAGGATCTTTCGCTGTCTTACTCATTTTCAGCTGTGCTATACCTCCTAGAGAGTAGATTTAATATATTTTGAAGTAAATCAAACATTTTTAGGCATTGCAACATAACAACTGGCTTCTGGAAGGTAACGGCAATTCCTCCACTTTGTGAATAGAAATGAGGGATTGCTGGCTTTTTGTGAGCAAAGGTCACATAATTTCAGAGTTGGAAGGGACTTAAGGTGTCATTTAGTTCAACTTGGATCTGATGAGGATTTCATTTTATGATATCCTCAACAACTCACCCATACAACTTTCACAAATCTAGTGAGGGAGAAACCAGTAACAGTTCATTTCACTTCTAGGCTGCTCTGAGTAATTACTAATTCTACCTACTTTTACTAGATATCACTTTGTTCCCTGACTCTTACCCACTGACCAAAAAACACCAAAATCCCAATAACCCACAAATGATAATATACAAGAAATATATACTCACTGTAACATTAATTTCTTTACATACACATCTAAGAGTAAATTGATAAAGATAGAAGAAAATAACAAAAGCCTAATTATTGATAAAATTTAACAATTTTAAAGCGTTAGAACTCATCTGGTCAGATTCTCATTTTAGGAAGCAGGAAGCTAGAGCCTAGGATGTTGACATGGCTTGTCTAAGGTCCTAAGGCCAGTTACTTGTGGAAATGGGACTAGAATACAAGTCCCCTTACTTTTAGACCATTGCTATGCTTTATTCCACCACCCTGCTGTTGGTTATATTTAAAGATAAGGGAGTAAGGTAAGGAGGGTTAATGAATATCTGTCATTGTAAATTGCAGTCACTGACATCCCAAAATGGTGACCTATCAATGAAAGATTACACAGTACGCTCTCTTGGGCTAGGTCCATCACATTTTTATTTTAAGGTTAATTATTCTGCTTTCTCTTTGGTAGGTTACTATTACAGTAAGACAGAAAGCTTTGTCCTATTGTGTTAGGATGGGAGCTTAGTGCTTTAATTATAACCTTTGATGAAAAAGCCCTGTCATGCTAGTGTCACATTTATATTGTATTTTAACATGACAGTCAGAAACCAAAGATTCACAAGGGTCAAATGTAATTAAAAGTATTTCTAAATTAATTCCTTAATTTATGTGCTACATGATAATAACTCTTTTTGAACATTCAGGTCAGAGTTTTTAATTCATTATAAACATCTACCTTTATCATAAATATTAAAAGCAAAATAACATTAAGAAAACTCTGAGAGATCTGGTATTCCATTTAGCTAAAATGCTCAAGTCACTAGAATGTTCTCATCAATTATATAATAATAACTGATATTCATAAGGATGGTAAAATACCTTAAAGCAACTCCTGAACCATCAGAGAAGAATAAATTCAGATCAAAACATCTATTGGGGTTGTATATTCCACTCTATAGTGTTGAAGAGCCATGATCCCTAAGCATTTCATTCATTCAGAATATTCGATGAGCCTTTTTCTTCCATGATAGATAAAAAGTATTTTCCGTATATCCTTTTCTCTAGTCTCAGTGAATGTTTTTCACTGGCAAATATGGATTTAAAATTGTTTCCATGTTGCCTACAGTCTTTACTAAACCAATAGAAAGATAAACAGCTATTATTCTCTCTCTGATAAAATAAAAACTGACTGTAAATAATCACCTTTTACAAAGCTAACTTGGTTTTCTTTTCTTTTCTTTTCTCCCTGGAAGTTTTATTATTCTGACCCCTTCTTCCTGTCCTCTCCTTCTCATTTCCTGCTTCCAAAGCTGACTGGGAACAGGCTATGGAAAGAGTGGGGGCTGCAGTAGGAAATTAAGATTCTTGTGTTAGAAGAGTTAAGTGAGTTTCCTGGAGTATAAATGAAATCTCTGGAGATATAAATAGAATCATGATGAACCACTGTGAGATATGGCATTCTTTCCCACTCAAGGAGTACTTCATAATTCTCTTGAGGCTGGCGAGTTTCACATAATATATTAATATCCAGACTGGGGAAGAATGTCAATAGCTCCCTATGCCTGCTGACTTAAAAGAAATCACAGAGAGAGCATCATAAATTATCTAGGCTATACGTGGAACAAAATCATATGCAGTTGATATACAAACAATGTATGTTTATAGCTAAGACAGATACATTTAAAATATATATATATATATATATATATATATATATATATATATATATAATGCCGAGATTTTGAATCCATGTCCCATACTTGTACACTTTATCATATGAGATTTTCCCTATCTTGATGTGGTAAATGATCAGTCATGAGGATAGATAAGGTTGCATAAGGATACCATGAAATTCTATAGCCTGTAGTTCAATGGTCTTTTTGCTCTATTCTTCAATACTTCAAGGATCATTGCTTTTATGGGGGGACATTCCCTCAGCTATAGCAAATCACAGTCTTACCCTGACAGTAGAAAGTCTTTGAAAATTTCGGTAGACAAAAAAAAAAAAAAAAAAAAAAAAAACCCAAAAAACTTCATATCCTACGAGCACGACCAACCACTCACTTAACCAGGCTGATTCTCAGACAACAGACATACAGTTTAGTCACTGAACTGGCACTTAAAGCTTTTATGGCATAATGGGATCTGCTATAGTTTGTGATCCATTGAGAACTCAGGAGTTAACCTCTATGTTCCTTTGAGGTTTAAAAAGAAGGGGAAGTGTTTTACTGTAGTTTTTGCATTACATTAGACATTATACTAAGTATTGTAATCATGATACTTCATGTGGGGATAATTCGTGACAATATTATAAGTAACAATATTATAAGGTATGCAGGGCATACTCTATTATTTCTCATTTGAAAGATGAAACAAGTCAGAATGAGTTCCTCAAAGTGTGTGTGGCTAGTAAGTGAGGCAATCAGATGAGAACAGAGGTTTTCTTACTTTTAGGCCCCATCTACTACATCTGTGAGGACATCAACAACTGTTGTAAGTAGCTGCCCCACTGGGAGCCTGTTAACTGGAAATTGTCATCTGGGCATCACAGCTTGCTCCCTTCCTTCCTTCCTCCCTCTTTTTCTTTTTTTTCCTTTTTCCTCTCTCCATCCTCTTCCTCTTATGCCTCCCCCTCTCCCTCTTCTCCCTCCCTCTCCTTAAATCTTAAACTCAAATCATTCTGGCTCTCATTGATTTGCCAGTAATAAATCCCAGGCCAAACCCTAATAGGTCTTTATTTAGACCCTGACGTACTCAGAGTGAATAGCAATTGTATCTGTCTGGGCCAGAAACCTGAGAATCTTCCCCTCCCAGGTAGGATTTTTTTTTAATTAGGTAAAAGAGGTTATTCTTGCCTCATTTCTTACCTATGCTTAATCACTGAATAAGCACTGCCTCAATCAAAAGGAGACCTGTTAAAAACTTTAGTTTAAAAAGGCCAGGTTCTCTCATTGCATCCAGGGTCATCTCCAATCTTCTGGTTCCATGTCTTGTCATCAATAGGTAATCCAGATCAATCAGGCTCTGCTTTTTAAACTATAGAGATTATAGTAATTTATAATCTATAGAGATTATGGTAGCTATTTCATAGAGTTTTTTATGAACAAATGAGGTAATATATGCTAGTGCTTGCAAACTTTAAAATCCATGTAAAATGCTAGCTATTGTTATTATAGTAGGTATTTAGGGGTAGCTAAGAGGCAGGGTATATAGAGCCCAGGGCTGGGAATCAGGAAGACTCATGTTCCTGTATTCAAATCCAACCTCAGACATTTAATAGCTGGGTGATCCTGGGCAAATCAATTAATCCTGCTTTGCTTCAGTTTCTTTATCTGTCAAATGAGCTAGGGAAGAAAAGGGCAAATCACTCCAGTAATTTTGCCCAGAAAACCCCAAATGAGGTCGTAAAGAGTTAGACATAACTGAAAATGACTGAACAACAAAGCTCATTGAAGTAATGAATGAATGAATCTCCAAAGGCAATAAGAAATCACATTTTATGGGATATATAAGTGGTTATCTCATGAGCAAAAAATACTATCATGAATGAATGGAAAACATTTATTAAGTTATGTCCCTGTTTAACCCAGATTATCATCTCAGGGAAAGGGGAGAAGAGAGAGGGATAGAATTTGGAACTCAAAATTTTAATTAAAAGAAATCTAAATGTTAAAAAAGTTTTAACATAATTGGGAGGAAATACAATATTATATTTTTTAAGTTATAACCCCAATCATTGTGATAAAGGTTATAGTTCTAAATGGGGGAAAGGGGGAGGAAATCAAGTCCTTTCTTGCTTTCAAGGACGTCATACTCTAATTGAGGAGACAATATATATCACCAGGTTCAGGTGCTGGGCAAATGGGAAATTTTAGTGGTTCAATGGTCAAGAAGATGGGAGACCTAGGTGTTTTTCAGTTATATGAATCAATGTTCATTTAGAAAACAATGCAAAGGGGTCTTCAAGTTTGAGACACTAGGCAAACAGTAAGGCTTAGAAGATCTTAGGAAGTAAATGACAGAGCACTTGATTTTCCTCCATGTCAGCACAAAGAATAGATTTGGCAACTCCCATATTAATTCAAGTCCTCCGAGGAGTCACTGTATGCAAAGTTCAAAAGCAAGAAGAGAGGGTGACTCCTTCCTATAACTTGGATGTTCCAGATACATTGAGAATAGATGGATGATGTAGGGGAGGTTAAGGGAGAGGAGATCAGGTGAGGGAGGCTGCAAAAGGCTTAGCCATCTAACTGGGTTGGCGAGATCAAAAAATTGGAAAACTCAACTCAACAAAGTCCTCCAAGAAATCATCAGTGGGTTACATTTTATGTCTTTGGAGGGAGTCCTATATGAAGTAGACTGAATTCCTTAAGGGCATTAAATGGCATTAAAACATGAATTGTTAAATATCTGTTCAATATATCTCATTGTTTTAAAATTGGGGGGAGGGGGAGGAAAATTATTCTTCAATTGTAATTTTCAAATATAACACTGTTCTGAAAATATTTCTTTTACTTCCAAAGGTACTACCATGAAATTTAAAGTAAATTTTAAAAAGATAGTTATTTTTTTTGAAAATCTAGTTTTCAATGTTTCGAAATCATAAACCTAAATGGCTCCTTTCAGAATTTTCCACATACTCTCAGAGCCTATTTAGAATTCATTTAAATTCATCAGGACTTTAGTGAGTACCTACTATGTAACAAGGAACATATTCTTTTGTGAAAAATTGACATGCACACAAATAAGTAAATGCAGAATGTAGTCAAGATCCCTATAAAGTAATATCTGGATGAGAGGTGGAGGAGTAGAAGGGAGTTCCAATCCGGATCTCCAAAACTGTGACACATACCTGCATTTAAGAAAGGTAAGTTGTCCTTGTCATTTGCGCCTTCTGGGGCAATGGACTCACACGCCAATGCGGACTGGAAAAGAAAAGGGAATTGGAGCTTTGAAAACAAGCAGACAAATACCAAGAGACTAGAAGACAGTTTATGTTGCCTGGGGACACTTTGGCTCAAACCCTCCTGACAACTTTTCTTTCCAGCCCTACCCATTTTGTTCAGCTCATTTGGTTTTAATTATTGATTTACATTTCTTCCATGCAACAGAGTTGCATTATTTAATCACAGGCTACATCCTCTTCCTAGCCAAAGAATGTTTACAAAAGATAGCAAAACGTGAATTATTGTCCCAAACATGCTAGAGATGCACACTCCTAACTGCGCTAAGGCAGGCTAGAAAATCATTTGTGACAAGCTGAATGGTTTCGGAGGGGTTTCTTTCAGCTGGGCTGCTTTCAGACCAACAGCAGACAGTTCCCTTTGATTTACAGCAAATGCATCTTTAAACAGAGAATAAAGTAGGTGGTGATACATGATTATCAAGGGCAAAAGGACCTAAGCCAGTAACATGTCACTGACAAAACGATCTACAGAGATGTTCGTTGAGAAGGACACTATTAAAATATGAGATCATCTCTGCAATGATATGTTCCTGTCATTAGTGATGAATGGGCCATGCACGATTGCCTTATCTCACCTGGGTGTATGCAGAGAATAGAAGGGGGTGGGAAATCAAACAGCAGAATGAGGGACATTTCCTCTGTTTCTTGTAAATGAATTATAAGTTTGAGCCTTTCTTTGATTCCTAGACATGGGAGCTTGCTACATCCAGGTGAAGGAAAACTTCATTGGCCCCAGGAAAGTGAGAAGAGACCTTTATCATTTCCATATGCAGGCAGCCACCAGTATTTGTTTGATTGTATGAGTTATCCTCCGCCTCCAGTCAGAAAATAAAATCACTTAGCAAATAAATATACCAAATATAAAGAGAAAAATTCAAACTTATTTGAGAAAAAAACTTCCCAGATGGAAAATTACTTCAGTAGAAAATCTCAAGCGAAATAATTCTTCAAATTCCCTACAGCTTCAATTTCCAAGTGGGCAATTTTCTGTTTCAATCAATCAACCACCATTTATTAAGCACCTACTACCATGTGCCAGGCACTGTTCTAAACACTAGGGATACAAAGAAAGACAAAAGAGTCTCTGCCCTTAAGGAATTCATAGTCTGTATGGGAGATAAAATGCAAATAACTACATACAAACAAGCAATATAGAGAATTAGTAGTAATCTCAGGAGGAAATACCATGGAAGGAGAATTTAAGAATATTTCAAAAGACCAAGCAGCATCAATTGAATCAGTGGATATTTTTTAGGGCTTAGTGTCAAAGTGGATAAAGCCTTTGACTTGAAAGCAGAAAGACACATCTTCCTGGGTTCAAATTTAGTTTCAGACACACTATCCTAAGCAAATCATTCAACCAACTTTGACTCAGTTTCCTCATCTGTAAAATGACGGGGAAGGAAATGGCAAACCACTCCAGTATCTTTGTCAAGAAATCCCCAAATGGGATCATTTAAGAATTGAAAACAACTGAAACTATTGAACTATAACTTAAAAAAAAATACACAAGACAAAGAAAATGGAAGCTGGTTGAAAATGTTTATTTCATTGCAAAAATAATAATAGGTTTTGCATCGATTGATATGTCAAGTCCTTCTGTGTTTTAAGTGGTACTGGGAAAGGTTTCTTGCAGAAGGCTATTTTTTAGTTAAGATTTAAAGGAAGGCAAGGAAGTTAGGAGGCAGATAAAAGAGAGAATATTCCAGGAGTGAAGGACTGTAAGTGAAACTTCCTAGATTCAGGAGATGATGAAAGCCAGTGGAAAAGGGATCATAGAGTATGTAAGATGAATGGAAAGCTGGGAAGAATCCAAGTTATAAAGGATTTTAAACTACACACAAAGGATTTAAATTTGATCCTAAAGGTAAAAGGAAGCCACTGGAGTTTATTGAATAGTCAACTGGTACCTTGCTCAATGGAGCAGAATTTAAAGGGAATCCAATTTGGAAGGTGCCCACAGCATTTTTCAAACCTTAAGCAATCTAGAAATGACAACTTTTACCACCTAGTAAGGAAAACTATTAGGAATAAAAGAAAACAGAATAAAATGAGCCTTGCCCTCCTCACCTCATTCTGTTTGTCCTAGGTTTGGTAGATACAATTGGCTCTGGGCACATGCACACAACACATCACAAATTAGGAATTACAAAGAAAAAGCTGTGTAAAATGTGTCATCTGTAAATAATCAAGGGACAGCTTTTATACTCCAAGCCAACATGTTATTACTGTGGGCTTTGATTTGTCCTACTCTAGGCACAGGAAAAAAGGCAAAAAATTAGTGATGATGGAAAGAAAGCTTGCATACACTGACTGGTGTGTAAAAGTACTTAAATGAACATTCCTGATTGATTTATTAATGTCAAGAAAATATGAAAAAGGCATGTGGAGAACTGGGCAACCCTCTGAAATGAAGTTTGGGAAGACTTGAACAAGAGTTTCACAGTATGTATTGTATGGGTAGATATGAATAGGTTTTATGATTTGCTTTCAAAAGAGAAAATTCATTTTAATGAGATAACATATCTAAGTATTAGTATGTCCTTACATCAACCTTGAACATCAGCTTGTCATTTTCTTGCTGTCTTCAACATGGCAATTTCTATTCTGTGTCTGAAATGATACTATTTTCTGCCAAGAGAAGATCTTTCTTTCTTTTGGGTCAGAAAAATCTTTCCTTCCCAACATGTTATAATCCTTAGTAAAGAGTTATAATAGTCAAATAACTCATTCTTGAAGGACAGCTTTCCATTCTTTATCACATTAGTAAAAAAGACAAGACTGGCAATTATCTCTCCAAAAAAATTGAAAGTTAAATATTTAGGATGCTAATGTGACACTGATCTATAGAGCATAATATTCATTCCTTAAATATTGCATTATGGACCAATGTTCCCATGACTCATGTACACAAGCTAACTACAGATTTTGATCCTCTTGAGAGTACCTCTAATTATTATGTTTTCATTAGAGACAATATTCTCTCTTCTAAATTAGGCATTCTCTTACATCACAAGTCATTTTCTCTACAAAGAATTTCAGAAGTGAACCCATCTAACTATTCACTCCATAAGTGGAGTACTCTTCAGAATCAATCCCACTTTTGCATGTGGTAGTTAATAGTCACTTCTTGACTGAATAAATATTTCTCAAATATTCTGGCTTTTAAAATTGTTTTTGAGAATTGTTTTATGTGTAGATTTTCTGTCTGTGCAGCAAATATTATTCATTAATTGATTACGACTACTACTCTGCTATTATTTACACAGTTGTATATAAGTTTTCCAGCATATCTTGTAAATTTTGCTACCATAACCAAGAAAATTTGCAGAGGGATTCATCTCTATGATTATTCCATACCAAGCTTCCATGGTTATAGTTTATCTTCTTAAGATTAATCCCTAAGGCTCCAGCCCCTAATACTTCAACTTGGATTTTCCTTTGTTGGAAAATATATACTAATCTGATACAATACACAATGAAAAAAAGCATTGACTTTCAAGTCATAAAACCCAAGTCTACATCCCACCTGCAAAGCTTAGAACCCATGTAACTCTGGCAAGCCCCCTTACCAGCCTGGGGCTCATTTTCCTCATCTATGAAACATGGGGGCTGAACTAGGTGACCCCTGAGGTTTCTTTGGGTTTAAATTCATGATTGTGTAAGTGCTGGAGTCAGCACTGTGTTCAAAGTCATAACCAGTAATTTTTTTTTTGTATCAGGGACAAGTAGTATAAATTGTGTCCTCATATATCATTGCAGATCATGGTGGTAGATGGAAAAATATTTCCCTAGGGATGGATGACGTTCAGGGCAGAAGAAGCAGTCTACACTGCAACTGTCTTTTTCTACTAATTACTCTGGCCATTGAGGTTCAGAATAAACTTGTTTCCATGTTGCTAAAAAATTTAAAGGGCTTCCATATAATAAGGGGCAATAAATATGAATTAAGTACCTACTATGTGTCAGACCCTGGGTTAAGCATTAGGGATACAAATAAGATAAAAAATGGCAGTCAAGGACATCCTCCTCCTAAACTTTTGAGCTTATCTGACTATATGACCTCACAAGGCAGCTAAGTAGAGTGGCAGAGGGCTGGTCTTAGAATAAGGAAGATCTGAATTCAAATCTTGTCTCAGGCACTTCCTTAGCTAGCTGACATCCCATCTTGACAAATCACAATCTCTTAGCCTCAATTTCTTCACCTGTAAAGTGGAGATTAAAAAAAAAAAAACACCACCTCACAGAACTGTTGTGAAAATCAAATTACACACACACACACACACACACACACACACACACACACACACACATTGCTTAACTAGGAAACAGAGAGAAATTGTGATTTGGGGCAGTTTCCTCAAAACAGCAGATGAATGTCCCAAGTAGATCATGAAGAGTAAGTTGGTATGCAGTCAGCAAGATATACTGTAATGGGATTAACAGGGTATAATTTGGATCAGGTTTATAGCAAGGGCTAGAAAGTTCTACCGGGAGGATCAAGATGTAACAGGAAGAGTCTCCAAGTAGAGCTATTTAAGAAGAAATTTAATATAATAATAGTTTCTTTAAGCTGAAATAAACATTAATTTTTCTATTCTTCTTTAAGCCAGTATCCTAGCTAGCCTGACATTCCAATGATGTCTGAGTTTTATTGTTGTTGTTGTTTTTTATTTAAATAGCATTTTCCCCCTTTCAAAATATTTCCATGTATATCAAGTGATTCTACCTTTGCAGCTTCCATAGAGGACAGAAGGCTACTTGGGAAGGAAAAAAGACATAGTTTTAAGTCTTTCCACTGGTACAAACTAATTATGAGTTCATGTGTAAATAACTTAATCTCTAATACTCCAGACAACAACTACAACTATTAAGTTACAGATGAATTACCAGTTCTTGTTGGTGGAAATATTATTTAAAGGATTTCTCAAAATGTGTGGATATTTCAGCCTAGCCCATAGCAGGAGTTTAATCCCTGTTTATTCTTTGATTTATTGATTGATTACAGAAGGGAAGGGAGGATTTAATGAAGTACCTTTCATCTATTTGATGTATTATAATTGCAGGAAGTAAGGGGCAGGTAACAGACAGTAGAGGATAGTCCCCTTTTAGTTACATTTAGAGGCTTATATAAAGTACAGGTTACAGAAATAAGGGGGTGTAAGATTTTCTGCCATTTAGTCTTTGCTTGGCCACTTAGCATATAAAAGTAGCCAGATTTTTTTCCTCACAACAGGACAGTTGACCAAAAATACCATTATCATTTCTAAACCCAAAGTTTTTCTCTTGTTCTTCCTTACTACTTGAAGATAAACTTGGGTTATTATCAAAGCCTATGGCAGTAGAACTCAAGCCCTGAAAAGTTCTCCTTTAGGAGACTATTACAATTTAACAGAGAAGACAATGGATAAAAGGAAGCAGGAAAACGAAGTAGTGGGAAGGTTGTCAGAGAATACCAGGCTCAGACACATGATGGATATGATGGTAGAAGCTAATAGAGTCTAGCTCAAGAACCAGTTTAGCTCTTATAGAAAAAGTTCAATTGCCAGAAAATAGGCTGTAGGATGTTGTCTATGTCACCTCAAAATGACCTGCACTCTGGGGCATAAAAGGATCCAAAAGCACCAATGGAAGAAACATAAAATTTCTGAAATCTTGACAGGTACAACTTCTGTGATAGTAGTGGAAAGGTGTCATAATGATTGGGAGGGAAAAGGGGGTTGAAAGAAGATGTGATTTTTTTTTATTGTTGTTGAGGCAATTGGGGTTAAGTGACTTGTCCAGGATCACACAGCTAGGAAGTGTTATTTGTTTGAGGCCAAATTTGAACTCAGATCCTCCTGACTTCAGGACTGGGGCTCTATCCACTGCACCAACTAGCTGCCCCTGAAAATGTGATTTTTCTGAAGTCATGAAAATGGCCTCTTAAATATTATTAATCTTTAAAAAAAATAAACAAAAAACCCTCAGACTCATCTCTGCAGGAAATCCAAGAAAAATAAAGAAACCAAGCAGGAAGTGGAATATAATTATCAGTGTAATGAGCCAATGAGCCTTTAAATACAGGGTTCTTAACCCCCTTTTGTATTATGGACCCTTGGAGATGACTTCCTTGTGGTGAATGTTATTCTTTCATCTCAGAATAATGTTTTTAAATATATCAAATACAGAGAATTATAAAAGAAGCCAATTGTGTTGAAATACAGTTGTCAATTTTTTTTTAAATGCATAACTATATATGTATGGACCACAGATTGAGAATTTTTGCTTTGAAGAAAGACATTTTTGTTGCTATTCTCATTACAAATAAGAACATAAGAACAAAGACTTTTCCCAGAGCACTGTCTCCTGCCCTAAGAAATACTGATCTACATTCATCACCTCTACTGTATCCTCTTCAAAAAACAGCAGAGATGATAAAGGGGTGAAAGGTAGCTAAGGGGTATTTAAGAACTTGCCTCCTTCCTAGGCACCCAAACGGAGAACCTACTCTCCATTCTGACATAGCTTTTCCATTGATCTGCCAAAGGGCAACTGAATCATCCCCAATCGAGAGTGAGAGAGAGTGGACCTTCTCATAATACGGATCATAATTCTTGCTTCAGCTTATTTTTGACTTTGTTTTCCTATATGTCTTTGCCCAAAATTGTTGATTTAATTATATAGATAGCTTTCTCTCTTCAAAAATTTTAAAAACTATTTCAAATGTTGTTCAATTTGGCTTTCTGTCCTTGTTCTCTTTTAATCCTTACTTCCCTTAAAAAATGTTTATATGAAAATAGTTTCCTCCAATGATGCAATTGGGGATTTTAATTTTACTTGCTTTAAGGGAAAATAAGTAGCATCAAATATCCTCTATGAACTCCTTAATATAATCCATTCATTTTAAGGTGGGCACTTTAATTCTCCATTTTCTTCTCTTATTACTTAATGTCATATCTTATGTATATGTTCACATATTTGTAGTTAAAAATTTGACCCGTACCTTAAAAAAAAAAAAACTTTCAGAGATATTTCCTTGGCTAAGTAACTCCATTTTAAGACTTATTAAGGAAAATGTGTGCTCCAGATGGAAATTTTTGGTTCTAAAAGATTTTCTTTTAATGGCTTAAAAAAGGATATGTCTAACTCCTTGCTACTTCCAACTTGTTTCTTTATATCAGAACTGTATCTATGAATATTTTTACCTAATATAAACATAGTATAACCATTTTTATATTTTTGATAGGGTCAAGAAGTGACCTGATTAATATAACAGTTACAAAGTTTCTGAAATTTTGATTTTGGATCCAATTCTTCTGATTCCTAATCTGGTGCCTTTTCACTCTAACACACTGTCTAATAATAGAGATGTGGAAAATTAGGATTCTGGAGATAAAATGACCTGTTCAGGATTACATAGCTAATAAGATTTTTTCATGCATTTGACATGTAAATGATTGTCCCATGAAAGAAAGATACAACTTGTTTCTCTTTAACCCCAGTGGTTAGAATTTGGGAATAATAGAAGTTGAAGAGAAGCATATTTAAGCTTAAAATCAGGGGAAAGTGTCCAAATAATCAGAGCTACACAAATGTGAAAAGATTATATAATTATTATCTAAATGATTATCTAAATGACGAAATTTAGACTAACTGAAGAGATTTTAGATCACTCCCACCAAAGGTATACAAGCAAATGCTGGATGACTTTTGCTGGAGTATGGTATAAAGG
This sequence comes from Sarcophilus harrisii, assembly GCF_902635505.1. Classification (NCBI taxonomy): domain Eukaryota; kingdom Metazoa; phylum Chordata; class Mammalia; order Dasyuromorphia; family Dasyuridae; genus Sarcophilus; species Sarcophilus harrisii. The sequence continues at coordinate 67,180,233 of NC_045431.1, forward strand.
GGATTCTTATTCAAGTTTGAGTGGGATTTGATGGTCTCTAGACCATCTGAAACTGAGATTTGAGGATTTTTTTTTTTCCTGTATCATGCTAACAAATAAAAAGAGTATAATGGAGAAATAGGACATAGACTTTCAAAGGTAGGGAGAGGGGGAGAAATTAGTCTAGCAGCATAGTAGAAAGGGAATTGAAAGGGAAAGGTGTTAGAAATAGCTGAAAAAGGAGCCAGATTGATTCTTGACTCTGAATGAATTGTGTAGGAAGGTGATCTCATGAAAACTAACTGTGCAGAGAGGTGAGTTCAGGAGCATGAGTTGTCAATCAGCATACATTCATTAAGTGCTTAGAATGTGCTAGATATTGTGCCAAGCACAGAGATTATAAAAAAAAGGCAAAAAAAAAAAAAAAAAAAAAAAAACTCTGTCCCTGCCATAGAAGACCTCACTTTGTAATGGGGAGACAGCATGTATATAATTACGTACATGTAAGAGAAAGTGAACAGGGAAGTAAATGGTGGAGGGAAGACACAAGATTGGAAGCTTGAAAGGGAAAGAGTGGGGAGAGATTTCCTGAAGTGAAGTGAGATTTGAGCTTTCTTGGATGAAGCAAAGGAAGCCAAAAGGTAGAGGTGATGAGGGAGAACATTTTAGGTCGGGGGAACAGCCACATGTTTGGTTGAAAAGTATAGCAAGTAGGTCTGTGTCGTTAGGGGCTTAGAAAGGGATGAAGTAGGAAAAGACAGACAGGGTGATAAGACTCCAGAGTTACTGTAGATCTTTGAAGGATACATAGGCAATATGTGCACCACCCCCAGGAAGAACTGGAGTGCCCCATCCCTTTGTGCCAGGGGAGCGGGGCAAAGCCCTACCTGTCCTTTACTAAGTACTGTTCTGTCTTACAAAATGAAAGTTGCTAAGTTTAGAAGGGACTAGTTGAGTGTGACAGAAAGGGAGTCAAAACAGAGGCACTGTTTCTAATCAAAGGACTAGGTGAGCAACTGGAAATGCCTGACAAGGGAAGATTGAGTATTTTCAATTTTTTTTCTTATTTACATAAATTAAATACTTAACTTCACTAGCAGTGCTATTTTTAGCACTACTAGTAGTACTACTACTATTAGTTTTTAAGTTATTATTTTGTAATATTATTAATATTAATTAACTATACTTGAGTTGATGCTTAGGAGAAAATGGTAGCAGACTATTTTGAAAACTGCCATAGAGATTGACATTTCTATGCAATCACTACTGATATTTATAAAGTGACTTAAATTTTGCTAAGCACTTTACATAAATTAACACCTTTGGGCTTCATGATTGATGTATGTAGCCCAGTTATTATTAGACTCATGTAACAAATGAAAAGGAAGACTGGGAAAAGTAAATGACTTGCCTTTTGTAACAAAGCTGGTTGATGTTGCAAGTGGAATTTGAACCCAGGTCTTTTGAGTCCTGGAATCCCACACTATCTATTTTGAATACTGCCTTTTATTATATGCTATACCACAGGTATCTTACCCAGTGATGACACCTTTTTTCCAAAACTGCCTCTAAATATGACAAAAATGGAAATATGATTAAAATGATTAAAGATGCATAATCTACATCAGATTTTTTGCTGTCTTGGGAAGAGGGGAGCTAAGAGAGGGAGGGAGAAAAAATTTGAAAAACTAATTCTTATAAAAATGAATGCTGAAAATTATCTTCACAGGTAATTGGAGAAATAAAATACTGTTGAGAAAATAGACAGCATCTTAAAAACCATGTGCATTTAGTACAGTGATATACATTTTTCTCTATACAAATTTGGATATTTATATGGCTCATAAGAGAAATTATAATCTTCGTCTTTTTTTAAGTACCAAAAGGTAAAGGTTTGAAACATGAAACACTACAGTGATATACATTTTTCTCTATACAAATTTGGATATTCATATGGCTCATAAGAGAAATTATAATCTTCGTCTTTTTTTAAGTAGCAAAAAGTAAAGGTTTGAAACATGAAACACCTCAGCCAAGTGGTAGTCTTGTGCTTAGGCTCTTCTCTCAGCATGATGAGGGTCAAGTCTTATCTCTGTCAAGCTTTTCGCCTGTGGCCTGATAGCAGCATGAGTGAATAATAACTCAGATACTTCTTGTTTCTAGTACTGTGCAGTTGGGTCTTTGAGGATATAGGTCAAAGAAAGGAATGATCATTTCACATTCATGCTCTCATTCTGCAAAATGGCACAATGGAGCATTCACTGGCTCTCAAAGGGGGAAGGGGGGGTCAGGTGAAGGGAGTCATAGCTTATTCTGGGCAGTGGGCCATATGGGCCAAGTGGTTAAGAAAGGTCTTGGGATGAGATTAGAATTTAGAGGGAACTTATTCTGCCATTGGCCTTCTGCTCCATTTTCAACCCCACTCATCTCTATCCTTACCAACTCAGACACAGGTCAGTTCTGCACACTGACTGCTGCTTCTACCCACCTATACCCATAAAAGTTTACAGGGTTCAGAGCTAGAAGGAAGGTTCAAGATCATCCAGTCCATTGCTTTTATTTTGCAAATAAAGTAAGACTCAGAAAATTGAATTAACTGACACAATCTTACACATGTAATGTCTTACACATGTAATGACTCAAAGAGCTAGCAATCATATCAGGTCTCCTGATGCCAAATCCCACTTAAAAGCTACCCACAATCATCAACATTTCAATAGATAAGAAAGGGAAAGAAGCTAGTAAAAAGAACTTTGTTTTAAGAAGTAAATAGGCAAAAGAGAGCCAAAGACAGAAAGAGAGGGAGGGAGGGAAAAAGAGAGGGGGGAATGAGATGAGGGAGAGAGTCAGAGGAAGTCAGAGAGTCAAAGAGAGAGAGAGAAAGAGAGAGAGAGAGAGACAGAGACAGAGACAGAGACAGAGACTGACAGAGACAGAGAGAAAGGAAGGGGAAAAAGAGAGAGAGAAGGAGGGAAGGGGGGGGTAGAGAGGGGGCTTAGGTACATAGGTAGTTATAATAGCATATGAAAGGATGATTTGAACAGAGCTGAAAATATCAGAAGGATGGGGGAAAAACAACTCTTAGACTTTAAGATGTCAAGGCAAGAAAATAATTCCCTAAAAATTAGAATTGAACAAATGGAAACAAATGACTCCATGAGACAACAAGAATCAGTCAAGCAAAACGAAAAAAAAATGAAAAAATATTTTAAAAATGTAAAATACCTAATTGGGAAAACAACTGACCTGGAAAATAGATCTAGGAGAGACAGTCTAAGAATTATTGAACTCCCTGAAATACATGATGAAAAAAAGAGCCTGGACACTACCTTTTAGGAAATCATCAAAGAGAACTGTTCAGCTATCAGGTAAAATGACCATTGAAAGAATTCACCAAATGCTTCCTGAAAGAGACCCCCAAATTAAAACCCCAAGGAAATTTGAGAACTCTTGGACCAAGGAAAAATATTACAAACAGCCAGAAAGAAACAATTCAAAAAGAGGAGCCACAATAAAGTTTACTTAGGACCTAGCAGCTTCCATTTTAAAGGATTGAAGGACCTGGAATTTAATATTCTGAAAGGTGAAGGAACTTGGAATGCAGCCAAGAATAAATTTCCCTGATAAACTGAGCATATTCTTTTAGGGAAGAAGATGGACATTCAACGAAACTGCTGAATTCCATTTATTTTTGATAAAAAGACAGAGCTAATCAAAAAATTTGACTTCAAACTATAGAACTCAAGAGAAGCATAAAAAGGTAAAAAGAAAAAAAAACTCTTGAGAACTGTATTTCTGTTATGGTTATGGTTATATTGAGAATTCATGTATAATCTGATTTTACTATTATAATATAAAAAAGAAACTAGAGATGGAAAGGGGATTGTAACAGAAAAAAGAGGGGAAAGTGGAGGTAAAATGAGGGAAATTACATCTCAAGAAGAGACAAAGAAAACATTTTAAATGAGGGGAAAAAAGAGAGGGTGACAGATATTTTATCAATCTTACTTTCATCAGATTTGGCCCAACGGAAAGAATATTAGATATATTTGGTTTCACCAAGAAACATCTCTCATCTTATAGAAAGGTGGGAGGAAAAAGGGAAAAAAGGGGAAGGGGTAGGCTAAATAGAAGGGAAAAGAGAAATATTAGGGGAAAGGTATAAGAAAGGGGGAGGGTCTCTAAAGGGGGAAGACCACTTGAGGCAAGTACTACTCATAAGTAAAATACTGGGTCGGAGAGAAAAGGGAAAAGGAAAGAGAAAAGTATAATTTGGGGTTAATGTAATAGCAGGAAATACAGAATCAGTAGTAAATATGAATGGGGTAAACTCTCCCATAAAATGAACGGATATCAGACTGGATTAAAAGCCAGAACCCTACAATATATTGTTTACAAGAAGCACATTTAAAGCAGAGAGATACATACAGAGTAAAGGTAAAAGCCTGGAGCATAATCTCTTATGTTTCAGGTGAAGTAAAAAAAAAGTGGCGGTAGCCATCTTGATCTCAGATCAAGCAAAAACAAAAATTGATCTAATTAGAAGAGATAAGAAAGGAAACTATATCTTGCTAAAGGGTACAATAGATAATAAAGCAATATCAATATTAAACATCTAAATCCATAAAGAAGTTAAGAGAGTTGCAAGAATAAATAGACAGCAAAACTATAATAATGGGGGCTCTCAACCTTGCTCTCTCAGAATTAGATAAATCAAATCACAAAATAAAGAGGTAAATAGAATACTAGAAAAACTAGATATGATAGATCTATCTTAGGAGAAAATTGAATGGAGACAGAAAGGAATAAATTTTCTTCTCAGCAGTTCATGGAACCTATACAAAAATTGACCATATATATAAACATAAAGACCTCAGAATCAAATACAGAAAGACAGAAATAGAAGATGCATTTTTTTCAGATCATGATGCAATAAAAATTACATTCAATGAAGGACCAGAAGAAAATAGACCAAAAAGAAATCGGAAACTAAATTATCCCATCCTAAAGAATGAATGAATGGGTAAAATTACAAATCATACATACAATCAATAATTTCATCCAAGAGAATGACAATAATGAGACAACATACCAAAATTTGTGGGATGCAGCCAAAGTGGTAATAAGGAGAAATTTTATATCTCTAGATGTTTACTTGCATAAAATAGAGAAAGAGAAGATCAATAAATTGGGCTTGCAACTAAAAAAGCTAGAAAAAGAACAAATTAAAAATCCCCAATCAAATACCAAACTTGAAATTCTAAAAATAAAAGGAGAGATCAATAAAATTGAGACTAAAAAAAACTATTGAATTAATTAATAAAACTAAGAGTTGGTTTTATGAAAATACTTTCAAAATAGATAAACCTTTAGTTAATTTGATTAGAAAAAGGAAAGAGGAAAAATTGTTAGTCTCAAAAATGAAAAGGGAGAATTATCCACCAATGAAGAGAAAACTAAAGTAATTATCAAGAGTTACTTTGCCCAACTTTATGCCAATAAATTTGACAACCAAGTGAATTGGAAATTGGAGGAATACCTACAAAAATATAGATTGCCCAAATTAACAGAAGAGGAAATAAATTACTTAAATAGTCCCATTTTAGAAAAAGAAATAGAACAAGCTATTAATCAACTCCCTAAGAAAAAATCCCCAGGATCACATGAATTTACATGTGAATTCTACCAAACATTTAAAGAACAATTATCTCCAATTTTATATAAACTATTTGAAAAAATAGGGAATGAATGACTCCTACCAAATTTCTTTTATGACACAGACATGGTACTGATACCTAAACCAGGTAGGATGAAAACAGAGAAAGAAAATTATAGACCAATCTCCATAATGAATATTGGTGCAAAAATCTTAAATAAAATATTAGCAAAGAGATTACAGATTATCATCCCCACAACCAAGTAGGATTTACACCAGGAATGCAGGGCTGGTTCAATATTAGGAAAATGGTTAGCATAATTGACTATATCAATAACCAAATTAACAACAAAAAAAAATGATTATCTCAATAGATGCAGAAAAAACATTTGATAAAGTCCAACACCCATTCCTATTTAAAACACTAGAGAGTATAGGAATAAATGGACTTTTTCTTAAAATAGTCAGTAGCATCTATTTAAAACTATCAGCAAGCATCATATGTAATAGGGATAAATTAAAACCATTCCCAATAAGAACAAGGGTGAAATTAGATTGCCCACTATCACTACTATTCAACATTGTATTAGAAATGCTGGCCTTGATAATAAGAGAAGAAAAAGAAATTAAAGGAATTAGAGTAGGCAATGAGGAAACCAAATCATCACTCTTTGCAGATGATGTGATGGTATACTTAGAGAACCCCAGAGATTCTACTAAAAAGCTATTAGAAATAATCCATAATTTTAGCAAAGTTGTAGGATAAAAATAAATCCACATAAATCATCAGCATTTTTATACATCATTAACAAACTCCAACAGCAAGAGATAAAGAGAAATTCCATTTAAAATAACTGTTAATAATATAAAATACTTGGGAATTTACCTGCCAAGGCAAAGTCGGGAACTATATGAGCAAAACTACAAAACACTTTCCACACAAATAAAATCAGATCTAAGCAATTGGAAAAATATCAAATGCTCACAGATAGGTCAAGCAAATACAATAAAGATGACAATATCCCCAAATTAATCTACTTATTTAGTGCTATACCAATCTAACTCCCAAAAAAACTATTTGCTGAACTAGAAAAAATAACAACAAAATTCATCTGGAGGAATAAAAAGTCAAGAACTTCAAAGGAATTAATGAAGAGAAAAGCAAATGAGAGTGACCTAGCTATAACAGATCTAAAACTATATTATAAAGCAGTGTTCATCAAAACCATTTGCTACTGGCTAAGAAAATAGAAAAGTTGATCAGTGGAATAGGTTAGGTTCACAGAACAAAATACCCAATGATTATAACAATCTAGTATTTGACAAACCCAAAGGCCCCACCTTTTGTGATAAGAATTCACTATTTGACAAAAACTGCTGGGAAAATTGGAAACTAGTATGGCAGAAAGTAGGCATAGACCCACACCTAACACCATATACCAAGATAAGGTCGAAATGGATTCATGATCTAGACATAAAGAATGATATTATAAACAAATTAGAAGAACACAGGATAGTTTACTGCTCAGATTTGTGGAGGAGGAAGGACTTTGCGACCAAAGAAGAACTAGAGATCATTATTGATCATAAAATAGATAATTTTGATTACATTAAGTTAAAAAGGTTTTGTATAAACAAAACTAATGCAGACAAAATCAGAAGGGAACCAATAAACTGGGAAAACATTTTTACATTCAAAGGATCTGATAAAGGCCTCATTTCTAAAATATATAGAGAATTGACTCAAATTTATAATAGTTCAAGCCATTCTCCAATTGATAAATGGTCAAAGGATATGAACGGACAATTTTCAAATGAAGAAATTGAAACTAAAAAAGGTGCTCCAAATCACTACTGAATAGAGAAATGCAAATTAAAATAACTCTGAGATATCACTACATACCTCTCAGATCTCAGAAAAGATAATGACAAGTGTTGGAGGGGATGTGGGAAAACTGAGACAATGATACATTGTTGGGGAAACTGTGAGCGGATTCAACCATTCTGGAGAGCAAAATAGGAACTCTGCTCAAAAAGATATCAAACTGTTCATACCCTTTGATCCAGCAGTGTTTCTAATTGGGATTATATCCCAAAGAGATTTTAAAGGAGGGAAAGGGACCCACAAGTGCAAAACTGTGGCAGCCTTTTTTGTAGTGGCAAGAAACTGGAAACTGAGTGGATGCCCATCAATTGGAGAATGGCTGAACAAATTATGGTATATATGTGTATGTGTGTGTGTGTATATATATGTATATATATATATATATATATGTGCACTATGGAATATTATTGCTCTTTAAGAAACAATCAGCAGGATAATTTCATCTACACAAGGTCTCAGTAGGAGTCTGGGACGAAGAAATGTCTAAATTTTGATTATCCACCATAAACTAAAGAGGAAACAATGGAGGGTACTGACTCTAAAGCAGAAAGGAATGTCAGACTGGAGAAGTTAGTTCCTTCTTTGGTTAGTAGGCGCCATATGAATACTTAAAAGACATGTGGTTGTCTTAATATAAGGAATTCTTTTCCTCCAAGGCTAATTGCAACCCATAGTGCTTTAGGCAAGTCCTGGTATGTTGCCTCTTGCATAGAGAGGATAAACCACTTGCCAATATTCAAACAATTAGTATCTCTCCCTTGTTTAAGGTTCAACCTCCTTTCTACTACAAACAGGGTACAGAGAAGTGGGGTATACTCTGACATGTGTTTGCCATGTTTTTAGTCTTTTTGTGTATAGCAATCCTGTATCAGAGCACTTTTTGTATTCAAAGGGAAGGAATTTGGCTGAAAATAAGTCAATTGTGTACGGTGCTGGGCCAAATTCTATTCTGGTGACACTAATTTATTTCTTACGGACTGACAAAATGAATAATGAATATGACACAGAGAGGGAAATTTAGATTTGGTTCCAGTTGCTTGAACAGGCATTTGGTAGTATGGGGTTAGTGGAGTGAGTGCTCCATTTGGTATTCAAAAACCTGGCCAAGAATCTTGGCTCTTCCACTTACATGGGTAGGTCACTTCTCTCACCCAGTTCTTTAATCTATAAAAAGGGTTCTCAATAACTTCTTAGAAAAATATATAAGCTAAAAGCCTGCAACTAATTTGTGTTTATCTTTCAATCCCCAATATACAAATAATTGGAAGCTATTGAGAAGACAAAAACTCTAACTGTGCTTTTTAATCGATAGGGAAAGATACCACCTTAAATAATTTCCAATAACTTACCTTCTACACAGGTGGTGTAATCACAAAAATTTGTTTGAAAAGATAAAAAACTTAGGTCACTTTGTTCAACTATCCTTTGATGATGTGAAATCATAAAGCAGAGGGAAGCATTCATCACTGATCTCTCAAAAAATTCAAATGGAATAGGAATTCTAAATTAATGGTGAGGTCTTCCATGAATTCCTATTTGTTGATTATGCTATGATTAATCTCTCAAATATTGTAAGGCCTCCTAAATAATATCCCAGTTCATCAAATCTGTTTTACTTAAATATCCATGCAGAAGAAAAGAACACTTCAATTACCCAAACTGTAACTTTTAGTTGGATATTCAAGCTAATGTGAAATTAAATAGATATTAGGAAGCAGTATGACTAGAAAAGGAGGTGAGGAAAAAAAATGCAGTGAAAATGAGAGAAAATCAATAGAAATTCTGCCTGTTTAACTTATACTCATACAATGATAAGAAGACCCTCGGCAAGTTGGATGGAATCCCTACATTAGTATAGAAGAATAGAATATAAAAAAAAGTTTCTTTTTTTTAAGCAAAATATTTGAAAAGGTCTTATATATTATGCTTATAGATGAGTAGAAAGATAGGCAGAGATAACAGTATGGTTTAATGGTGATAGACCTAGTTGCACAACCAGACCCCCAAAAGATTCACTTAGTAGCAAACAATAGTAAATGTCAACTTTCAAGGATACCCCTAATGGAACACCCCAAAGAATTTTTTCTTATTTGTTTGTTTCTGTTTTTTCTAAAACTTTCATCAGTGATATAGATTGACACCACAGTTGGGAGGGAATAATGTACTGTCAGTTTAGAGCTATGAGCCAAATCAGAGATGGAACTCTACTCTATAGAAATAATACTCTACACTTGAAATAAAAAAAAAATCAGCATATATATATAGGCTAGACAAGGGCTTTTTCTAACTTTTTCAACTCATGACCCTTTTTCACTGGAGAAATGCTTATGTGATTCTAGGTATATAAAATAGATGTACAAATCAAATATTTACTGATAGTAAATCTTAATTTTTTTACCCCCACATTCAATTATGAGACCCCATATGCAGTCAGAAGGTTAGGAGCTAGATTGTACTTGGAAGAAAGAAAATTATGGGTTTTAAGAAGCTTTTTTTTAGCTTAAATTTGCTCGATGAAAGCAACCAAATATGCTAATGTTGATGACAATGATAATAAAAATAATAATAACATTTATATAGCATTTGCTATGTGTCAAGCCCTGTGAAATGTTATATAAATATTTTCTCATTCAATCCTCATAACAACTCTGGGAGGAAGATGCTATTATTATCTCTATCATTACTATTCTAGGTCTGATCTGGAAAACTGTGTTCAGTTCTGGGCATCCCATTTTAGCAATGACATAGACAAGAAAGAACTAGCTCAGAAAAGGATAATCTAGATGCTGAGATGAATAAATTGGTTACATGAGTTGCAGAGGTTTAACCTGGAAAAGAGAAGATGAAGGGATGATATATAAAAGTCTTCAGTGAATGAATAAGCAAGAACTGTGATACTCACTGGATATACAGTCTAAGTGAGACAAACTCTGCTCTCAAGAAGTTTACACTGGAAGGAAGGGAAACATATAGAAGAGTGATAGGGAAAGGAATTAAGATTGGAAAGTCAAAAAGAAGATGCCAAAGGACAGTCAATTGACCTATCCAGAGGCAACTGTGTCATTGATTTGATTAGAATTCTTATGCTGCATAATTACAGCCAAATGCTCAGTTTCTCCCAGGCAAAGTCTTAAGTTGAAGGATAAAGTAGAAGAAAATGACTGGGGTGAAAATGAAGCTGGAAGCATTTTTCAGGTATAAATTCAATTAGAGACACCCTTATGTCATTTAATTAATCTGTGATTTGAATTGAATGATTGTCTTCACAGTGTTTTACAGATGGATGTCATAGTAAGAATTATCAGCTTTCAGAGTATTAGAGAAATGGGGAGTTTTTCAGGGAGGGACATAGCACATCATTTCCTCTGCACATTCACATGTCCCACCAGCATCAGCTTGATTCAAGATTCATCTGAGGATCATGTCTTTTTCTGATCCCCTTAACTATCAGAGCCTCTTCCCTTCTCAAATGGCTCTGTACTTAGCTGTATCATTGAACATATGGCATCCCTCCAATAGATTGTAACTTCCATGAGGGAAGTATCTGTTCTGTTTTCTCTAAGACCTTGCATGGTTTCATGCATCTGTTTGGTACATAATATCAATTGAATTGAATCTCATGCCCTTGTTTGTAGAGGAAGAAACTGAAATCCAGAAGGGAAAAGATGCTTATCCAAATGTCAAGGTAGACACTAAACCTCAGGGTCTTCTGACCCCCAAATCCAGGACTTTCAATTCTACTAAATTGCCAGATACATGTTCAAATAAGGAGCATAATGGAAATCTGCTCCCCATTGTAACATTTCGAGGGCCATCGAACATGAATCTGTAGAAAATGCATTTTTCTTCTGAGAGAGAATTTTGCTTTGCAAATAGCACTTTTCCCCCAAATTCCTTCCTTTTGAAGAGAAAATAGACCCTGGGGACAGGCTAGTCATAAAGAAAGAAGGTAACAACACAGCAAATAATTGCTGCATGTAGCAGAGTCCACCCTGCTTCAAGAAAACTTCAGGGAAGAAAGAGTGACTGGGCTTTATCTCAGATTTAGCCTTCCTTTATAACTCATCTTTTTTGTTAGAGGTCTGTCTCTTCCTGTAATTTCATTAAGTACCACATTTTCATACAAAAGCCTGACCCCACTGTTTCTAAAAATTATAGTCAAATCAAAATTCATCTCTTTCTGAAGAAGCTATTGGGAATGGAAAGCAATGGTCTCACTGTTTTTCAACACTCTTGGGCAGTGATTAATTATTGCAAAAATGAAGTGGAAATGACTATCTTTGTTCTATTGGGAAGGGGTAGTACATATCAAGGAGAACTCTATCAATAAGCAAGTATTTCTGAAGAGTATACTTTTGTGCAAATGATGATGATGTTGTTGTTGTTGCTTCAGTTCAGAGGATTAAACCCATATCTTGTATTCCAGTTCTGGGGCTGCTTTCTCATTTTTCTTTTTGAATAATGAGAGTTTAAACCCCACTGTGGTGTTAGCAACAGAGGCATCTGGTGCAGCTGATCATTTCTAATTTAATTTGTGCAATGAGCTGCCTGAAATCCTACCTTTTGTCCCTGCGCATCTGTTGTGATGTGGTCGGTTTCCCCATCCTCTATCTCCCCCATCTTCAAAAGATTGACGTCTATGGTACCAACAGCTTTTCCACCATCGGAAGATCTGAAACCAAAAACGAAAGATGAAATCCTCCTTCAGCCCCTAGAGTGCCCAGGAAAAGAAGCTTTCCTTGAGGAAACATTTTCTATGCAATCCATTTTGTAGGTTCTTTATGTTGCATTACAGTAATTTCTTATAAACATAAAATGAAGGCAACAATGGGATATTTTTCCCATAAAACTCCATTTAATGAAATGAACCATAGATGTATTAGGAGAAGTCACGGGTGAATAATCACACCTCATGAAGGTAAAATCATTTCATAAGTACCTATAATGTTAAGACCAAATGTTCTTAAATGGGTGCACAATCAGGCTATTAATAGCATAACAGTTTAGAATTTTTATTTTCTTTCCTTAAGGACTGCCTCCCAATTAACAACTACATGTAAGAAATATAAATAGTAAAACAGAGAAACTACAGAAAAAGCAAATCAGCAAAGAAATATTGAGTGGTGGAAATGACTGCTGAATTGGGCACCACTTTGGTCACTGCAGCCAAGTTACTTCCCCCCTCTCTGTTTTTTTCATATGCAAAATGTAGAGATTGGTATTGCTGGGTTTATACCTCCTCCTTAAGCTCCCAAGGCTCCCTTTTCCCTCCCAGCTAAGTACTTTTTTGTATATTCCCCTGACAATATTGAAGCCATTTTGTTGAGAATTCCCTCATCTCCTATGCTTCATCACACATCAACCAGAAATTTTCCATCATTCTCTCCACCTTCACTCATCTCAAATGAAAACATCTCATCTCATCCCCAAAGCTTATCCCAAACCATCCTGTCTTTTCCAGCAGACTGCCCTGGTACTCATTGTCCCCATTGCCTCACTAATCTTCAATCTCTTCCTGTCTACTGGTTGCCTATAAATATGACTCTGACTTCTCATCTCTCGTCCCTTTTTGTGGCTTGACCACTTGAGAAAACAATCTATAAGCAGCACCTCCATTCCATCTCCTCTTAATCTCCTATTAACTTTCTTCACTTGGGTTTATAACATAATCATTCAACTAAAACTGTTCTCTCCAAGTTTAAAAATGACTTCTTAATTGCTAAATCTAATGGTATTTTCTCAATCCTAATCTTTCTTGTTCTCTCAGCAGCCTTTAAGATAATTGGCCATCCTCTTTCTCCTAGATATTTTTTTCTCTTAAGGTTTTCTTAAAGTCTCTCACATAGGATACTTCATCTCCTGACTTCTAGAGTTTTGACTGGATGTTTCCTATGACTAGAATTGCCTTCATGCTCATCTCTGATTCTTGGCTTCTCTAGGCTTCCTTCAACTCCTCTTTCTATAAGAATCCTTTTCTAAGTATTTCTAAGGATTATTGTTGAATATTCCCAATGTTTTATGTGTGTATACACATACATATAAACATGAAAAAAATATAAGACAAAGAGAGAAAGAAGGAAAATAGACTGAGAAGATATTAGATATATAGATATTCTTGACTAATTCAAAGAGCCATCACAGAAATTTAGAATTTCTTAAACAATGATCTTTCTTATTCTTGTATTATCTATTCTTATTCTTTTTGTGTTGTGTGTGTATGAATGTGTGGGCATATACATAACGATTATAGTTATTTTATAGCTAATAATTACTATAATCAAGACACATATGTATACGTATGTTTGGATTATTGAATTATTTTCATGCTGTCTTCCCCATTTGATTATGAGTACCTTAAGAGTAAGAACTAATTTTTAACTTTCTTTGAATACCCAGAATTTATCACAGTGCTTAAAACACAGTAGGTGTTTAATGCATTTTAACTGATGTACAGAAAGGGCCATCAGAGAAGATTAAAGGTTTTATGTAATGATCTTTGTTAGTCTTCTTTGTATATTTAAGTTATTTTATGATTTATAATTTTAAAATATGAGGAAAAGGAACCCACATGTCCAAATGTACATGGCAATACTTTTATGGCAGCAAAAAACCTGAAAATAGTTTAACCATTAGTAGTATATAAATATAATTTATAATATATAATGCAAATACATACAGTAAATATGTAGCATTCAGAGAAGCTTAAGAATACCTGTATGAATTGCTGCACAGTGAGGCAAGCCAGATCAAAAAACAATGCACATAATGCCTATATTAATGCAAATAAATAAAAATAGCAATGAAAGCAAAAGAGAATAGTATTTATACATCACCTACTTTGTGCTTAGTACAATGCTAAGTGCTTTTTACAAATATCTCTTTTGATAGCCAATGAGGTGATACAAATGATCTAACATGGAAAACTCATTCTCGAGAAAGTGATTTATATTTATATAAAATTTTTTTATATATTTGTATTATATATATTATATTGTTGTATATATATATATATATATATATATATATTCTCTCTCCCCCCATTTATATATACACACACATACACACATATATATACATATCAATAGTCATATATACTATATATACATCACACACATATACATACATATATACACACTTGTATATATAATATATATGCATAAATATATACATATACACAGATCCATATTTATATATTATATACATACAAACATATTCCTGTATATATGTATGCATATGTATGTGATACACTCATGAATAAAATTTAGAATAGAGTAAAATACAATGAGGGATTTGAAATTTTAAGATCCCTTCCATCTTGACAATTATAAATAGAAATATTCCTTTTCTTCTTCATAAACCTCTTTTCAACATCCTCTGTTGACTCAGATTTTGCCTCAGACAAATAATTTCTAAACTCTCTTCTATAAAATTCTGTAATTCTCAACGATGTGTATCTTAAAAACTCTTACCAAACTAAAGAGTTATATGAGAATAGCCTCAAACATCAGGAATGTTATTTTTAATGCACTCTAGACTCCCTTTTGCAGAAAGCACAGCCCATCTATTGATACTGCTGGTAATATGGTAATTCAGAATAATAATAATAATAATAATATGCCTGACTCTAATGAAATCTTTTCCCCCTCCTTTTCAAATATTAATTTAAAATATTTTTTAAAGAGGATTCATTAACTTAGATTAAAAAACTTATATGTGAGTAATATTTTAAAGTTTACAAAGGATATGAGGTAGTGAATACCTTCGGCTTCTGAGTTAGGAAGAGCTGGGTTTAAACTCTTATCTTAGACACATAAGAGCTAAGTGATCTTGGACAAGCCACTTAAACTTTATTGACCTCCATCCCTCATCTGTAAAAAGAGGGGACTGGATTAAATGGACACTAAAGTCACTTCCAACTTACATGTATGATCCAATGAACTTTAGATATATTATTACATGAGATATTCTCATGATTACCCCTCAAAGTAGTTAACATTCCCATTTTACTGATTAGCAAGCTGAGACTTGTCCATACTCTCACATATGACATTGAAGGTGAGTTTTAAACACTATTCTTCCTAATTTCAAATCCCACACTCTACCTACCATAAAAAAGCTACTTTTCAAAAGCATATTAATTAAATGAAAAGCCAACCTAATAAGAAGTTACTCGATGATTAGAAGCTTTTTGTCCAAAAGCTTTCCAATTATAAATTTAAAAAAGCTTTAGAATTGTGTATTTAATGAAATTAAAAGGAGAGAATGAATATCCATGGCACTGCTCATATCACTGTAATAGAATGACTACACACAATGAAGGGGGAAAGGATTTGCTCATAAGGCAATATATTAAAATTCCTTTCTGATAAGAAATGGATGTCATGTTATTTGTTAATTTTAAATAATAATGCTGAACATAAATTGGGAATATTTAATGAAGAAAATGCAGATATTTGTCACATCTGTACTATGCACATTGGGGATGAAAGCTGGATCTAATACCCAAGTAAGCAAGATCCTTGAAGAAAGGATCTATCTCATATTTAGTTTGGCTTGATTTTGTTTTGTTTTTATATTCTCAGTAACTGTAATAGATCTTGCCTATAGTGGGCACTTAATGTGCTTGGTGACATATTGAAACGTAGCACTAGAAAAAGTCATGTCCAGAAGTCTGAGATGTCCTTAAGGATTTGTTAATCCTCTGCATAATATGTGAATTCAGGACTAGCTGGGACAAACTGGAATGTTTCATATTTATAATGGACAACTCAGTTCAAGGAGGTTTCTGAAACTACCCCAGTTTTGCATTCCAAATCCATTTCTTTAGTGATTTTTACACTGTGCATTGTAGATAAAGAACTGCCCTTGAAATCAGGAAAAAGTAAATTGAAAAATCCTTTACTATATATTGGTTGTGATATCCTGGGAGAATCATATAAACTGCTAGTGTGTACCCTAGATCAGGGATTTTTAAATTTTTTTTCCATTCATGACCCATTTTTGCCCAAGAAATATTTATATAACCCCTTATTTATGGGAATTAAAGTAAGTATACAAATCAAACATTTATTGATAATAAATCATAATTTCACAACCTCCTCCCCCAATCCATTATATGGGAAGTTTGACCCTGCGTAAAACTCTCTAAGATGGTAAATTGAGGAGGACACTCCTCCAGCATAGTCCCTTCACACTAATGGAATTATGGCTGTGGTAAGAAGAAAAAAAATCATAAATTAAATTCTCTTTTTCTTCTATTGAAAACAGTAGAGAGCTCAGAGATGAAGCACAATCTACTGATCTAACCATGCTTTCTCAGTTCCAGTCCCCTTTTAGAACACTCTTGAAAGGTTTTCTGTGCCCAAATGCAGAAGCTGAAAAGGGGTTTTACCTTAGAAGACAAAAATCTGGAGGGTGGGGGAAAAGTTGGGAGAGGGGAAAGGAACACTTTCTGAGGAAAGCCACTGTGATGTGGACACTGGCATCCCCCTGATCATTCCCAATCTTCTGAAAATCTGCTCCAATTCTTCATCCCCACCCCAGGGGTGGGAAAGGATTTGCTCATAAGGCAATATATTAAAATTCCTTTCTGATAAGAAATGGATGTCCTGTGATTTGTTAATTTTAAATAATAATGCTGAACATAAATTGAACATAAATTTCTGAACATAAATTCTGTCACTGGGTAGGACCAGGAGGACTTGAGTATTTAGAGAGCTGAGTTTTAATCTAACTCTTTTACTAATTAACTATATGACCTCCTATAAATCATTTAACTTTGCTGAGCCCATTTACTCATCTGTTAAATGAGAGGGTTGAACTAAAATTAATTTCTAATATTATTTCCAAAAATTAAATACTAACTTACTTGCAGTCAAAGCACATTCGAATCCGTCAGATTGTCAGTGCTTCTGTCACTGAGATTTCAAAAATTGCACATGCTTGAGGTTTTAGGGACTGCACACACAGCTGAAAGAAAGCCATAGGTCAGCTGGGCTAACCCCCAATTAATCAATCAATTAACATTTACTAAAGGGAGACAATATGACAAATATATACAAAGCAAGCTATATACAGAAAAATAGGAAGCAATTAATAGTAAGAACTCACTGGAGTAAAGAGGGATTGGAGAAGGCTTCCTACAAAAGGTGGGATTTCAGATGGGACATAAAAGAAACTGGGGAAGTGAGTAGCTGGGGCATTCTAGGAATGGAGGAGGCAGAGAAAAAGCCCAAAAAATAGACAGAGTACCTTTTTTCCGGGAACAAACAGGAGGACAGTGACAAGATGTAAAAAGACTAGGAAGGTCAGGAGAAGCTAAGTTATAAAGGGCTTTGAATGCCAGAGCATTTTGTATTTGCTACTGGAGCCAGTAGGAAACCACTGGAGTTTACTGAGTAGGTGGATGACATCACTGAACCTACATTTTAAGATAATCCCTTTAATGGCTGAGTAGATTAGAGGACCAAAGAAATGAAGGCTATAGACCAATAAGTGAACTCTTAAATGGTTCTTGTCTCCAGTAATGGCTCCTTGACACACAGACTTTCTAGGGAAAGAGCACTGAGGAAAAAAAACAAAAAAAACAAAAAAAAAACTCTGGTAATACATTTGATTCAGCAATAACTCTTTTAGAAAGTATTCCTTGCAGTGTCTGACACCCCCTCCTGCTTTCCTCCTACAGAGGGTTATTATGGCCCAAAACTGGAACTCAGACTTTGATGGCTGTCGTGGCCTAACCCTGGCAAAATATGATTCTTTACTGAAGCCTGAGAGGAAAGTCCTCCTCTACATCATCACCATCAGGGATAGAAAATAGCTAATACAATACATGGATTCATTGATTCAACTAAACAAAGGCAAGGTTTATACTACTGGCTACTACTTATAAGTTACTTTAACAAGTGACTTTCATCTGCTTCCTAACCATATGGAATAAAGAGATTAACTATTACTTAGTAAACCTATTCCATCACAGTAAGAGTTACTGAAATTACTAATATTTACTAATAATCACAAATAGTTAGTTATATATAGCCTCTTAGTCTTCTCCATTTTTCAGAAAAATGCTTAATATCTCTTACAATTCATTGGTATTGCACATGCTTGCTCTCTCTCTCTCTCTCATACACACAAAGCTCTGATATTTTCACAGCTCCAGTAGAAACATAAATTTCCTGAAGACAGAAGCTATGTTTTTCCATGTGATTCTATGACCTAAATTACAGGGGTCCTCAAACTACGGCCCATTGTCCAGACACAGCAGCTGAGGACATTTATCCCCTCACCCAGGGCTATGAAGTTTCTTTATTTAAAGGCCCACAAAACAAAGTTTTTCTTTTTATTATAGTTCAGCCCTCCAATAATCTGAAGGACAGTGAACTGGTCTCCTATTTAAAAAGTTTGAGGACCTCTGAGGTTCTAAAACAATGGTTATCCAAAAAAAACAGTTTGTTGATTTGAATTGTGCCTTTTAAAATAATAGATTTTTAATAATAAATCACTGTCTCACTACAGTTATTCTGAAGTGAACATCGAAATCCTCCTGATTTGAACAGAGGTTATCCTTCACTCACTCTTCCCTTAGCTGCTTAACATTATTTTCTTTCTATCCAAGTAAAACTTTGAAAACTAATTGGAAAATAAGATACAAGAGAATCTTGCTTGGGTACTCCATCAAGAAAGAAGACTTTAATACTAAGGATAATATATCAAAAATGGTTACTATGAAAGTGAAACCCACAATAAAGTAAGAATCCCTTGCTAGCTTACAAGGTCTGGAGATGCTACATTTCAGCATGGATGGTGTGGAGTGTCACAGATCCTAATCACTGAAAAACTATGAAAAATGAGTGACGTGTCCTAGATATGGAATAAGGCAGATGTTTACCATGATGTTCACAAAGGAAAAAATAAAATTGTTAAATTAGTGGGTTTGGTGTTAATCAATGATAAATTACCAGAACAGATTAATAGAATCTTCAGAAGGGAGTATAGGAGAATATCATCACCAATAACTGGCAAGACATGATTAAGAATAAGTTATACCAGACATTTAACTTCATTTTGGACAAGTTTTCTAAACTCAGGAGCATAGCACAGTGGATAGTTTTTGATTTAGAGTTAGAAGCAGTCGGGTTTAATACCTTCCTCTAATTTTTCCTAGTTTTGCAAATTTAAATAAGACACTTCACCCCCTTTTTTCTTTCTAGGATTTATCTACTAATTTGTAGATGAGTTGCCATTTGTTTTACTGAAGTGAATTTCCCATGTTGACAAAAGCTCAGATCCTTCCCACATTCATGCATTCTAGGCTATTTCATCAGGGAAATGGCATCAGCATAATGTATCTTGAGCTTAGCTGAGTATTTGAGAAAGTGTCTCTCAGGATCACTTGGGAAACTAGGGAGAAACAGACTGGATTGTTTCAGAATTGGTCTACTGACTGAAACTAAAGAGTACTGACAAATGAAATAAAGAATATCAAAAACAGAACACTTCAGAGCTAGGATTCCCTAACACACTCAAATGGCCATCCAGACTGAAGAGCATGATAAGAACTTCTCTGAGCTGCCAATTCTATTTGAAATAGCTCTGATATTTAGAAGGGTTTTTTCCCCCTGATAAAAAGCCTAAATTACAACTTCCAACGAATGATCCTAATTCTGCCTTCTAGGGAAAAAGAAAATAAGTCATGGGATCTTGGAACTAGAAGGTCCTTGGTGGGACACTATAATCCAGGCACCTCATTTTACAGACAAGAAATCTGATACTTAGGGAGAATAAATGGTTTAGATATTTGGATTAAGTATCTGAGGGAGGATTTGAACCAACATTCTGTCAGTCTGTCTTTTCCATAGTACTTCTGCTTTTCATACCCCTTCCCTACGAGCTCTCTACATATCTGAAATAGCTGTCATGTCTCTTCTCACCCCAAACCTAAGTCTTTTTTTGGCTGAAATCTTTCAGTTTCTTCAACCAGTCCTCATATGACATGGGGAGTGAAGGGGCATAAATAAATTTTTAGCTATGTACCAGGCACTGTACTTTACAATTATCATCTCATTCAATCCTTACAATAACCCTAGAAGGTAAGTGCTGTTTATACTCCACTTCACAGTTGAGGAAACTGAGGTAAATAGAGGATAAGTGACTTGCTCAGAATCATATAACTAGGAAGTAGATGAGTCCAGATTTTAACTCAGAAATTCCTGACTCCAGACTCAATGCCATTAGCCCCTGCCCATCAACTACCTCTATGACATGGATGTACATTGCTTCTTCTGGATGCCCCCTTGGTTTATCAAAGTCCTATAGCATTGATAACTGAACAAAATATTTCACATTTATTCTGACCAGGACAGATCCAGCAGAAATTTCATCTGTCTCTGAAAGTTACACTTCTCTTTCTGTCATCTGAGATCACATTAGGATTATTACTATTATTATTTTTGCTGAGATGTCACATTGCTTACTCAGAGCTTGCTGTCTTCGACAAAGCCTTGTCTCTCTACCCCTTCCTCCTTCCTGGAGTTGATTTTTTGAACTCAATTGTGAGACTTTACATTGATTCTTATTGAGATAATCTTATTATATCTATCTCAATGCTGGCTTGTCATGACCTCTCTAGATCCTCATTCTGTCACCCACTGCATTAATTCTCTCTCTCCCCAGATTTGTATCACATTTGAATCTGGTGGACATCCCATTTATGCTTTTATCCAAGTCTTTGCTAAAATTTTAAACAGCTCAATTGGAATCTGTAGGGAAATTTCGAACAAACTGCTGCAGGGCCCTGTCCTTGGTTCTATTCCATTTAGCAATTTTATTACTGATGTGGATGAAGGTATAGATGGCAAGCTTATCAAATTTGCAGATGATATAATCATAATTGGGGACAGGGAGCTGGAAGAGCCAGCAAATATACTGGGTTACAGAATTTGAATCCAGAAAGGTCATGACAAGCAGGAACCGTGGGCTAGAGTTAATAAAATGGAATTTAATAGAGATCAATGGAAAGCACTCCACTTGGGTTTGTAATAGCAGCACCCTAAGTCAAGCATGAGGGAGATGTGGAGGCAAAGCAGTTCACATGAAATAGAATTAAGTTGTTCCAGTGGATCGCATAATCAGTAAAGTCAGTGCTGCAATGTGACTGCATCCCAGATTCATTGCAATCCTAGCGAATATTGATAGAAGTTTAGAATACTGAATGATTATTTCATCTGTAGGCATACTATTTTAAAAGGAAAATTCACAATGTGGAGCATTAAGGGTCTCAAAATGATGCCATATGAAGACTGGTTGAATGAACTTATTTTATAAGCTTGGAAAAGATAAAAATTCTAGAAAGGAGAGCTATTATGTGTAAATGAAATTAGGTCAGAGCAATTCCCTATAAAAGCTTGAAATAGGACCAATGAGCAGAGCAATAGGTAGGCAAATGTTAACTCAATACAAGAGACAACTTCCTAATTAATATAATTATCTAAAAAAAAATAGAATGAGTTATCTTGGTATATAATAAGCACCTAAGGGTTTTTATGTGGAGAGTGGATCACCATTTGGTGAAAAATCTGAAGTCATGGTTTATGAAGGGGTTAAAGTAGATTGTGATGTTCTTCAGTCTCAGTCCTAAAACTTACTTGGATTTCCTCTTTCAGGGTCCATGAACTAATGAAAGTCTTTAAGCCAGGTCTTCTTGCTCTTTTCTAAAAAAAATTATTTCATGAACACTTTTGGCAGCCCAGTAAATTCTATGAATCCTTTCTCAGAGATGAAAATTTTAAATGCACAAAATAAAATATATAATGTTACCAAGGAAACTTATTCTACTGAAATATTATGATCAAGGTATCATATCCCCCCCAAAAAAAATGTGTCATTAGTCCCAAGTTTAAAAGTCTTGCTTTAGAGCATAGAAAAGGGAAGGAGCAAAAGGGCTGGAGCTTGACTAGTCCATGGAGGCATGGAGCAGGGAAAGAGAGAAAACATTGCTTGTTAAACAAAAGGAGAGCAGGGACTAGGAAAGGAACTAGAACTCTTAAATTTATTCCACTGGCATTTCAATGTCGATGGATTGAACATACAGTTTGTTATATTTTTCTCCAAAATCATCCCTCCTACAAACCTCCCTTTTTCTGTTGAAGACTCCACCAGCTTGCCAGTCTCCCAGGTTTACAGCCTAAAAATAATCCTTTTACTTCCCCCTCTCAATTCCTGTCCTGCTTTCCCCACCTCCCCAGCAGCTGCATAAGTTATCCATTCTATCTATACGTTTTTCATATTTTGTTCTCTTTGCTCACTCAGCCACACCTCTAGTCAAATCCTCCTTCTCACCTAAAGCACAGTTAAATCCAGCTTTTTGGTCTCCCTTTCTAGTCTTAGCCTCTCTGATCTATCTTCTAGACACTTTCTATTACTCTTCCTTTCACACATTTAACATTCCAATCAAATCAACATCTTAGCAGTTCTTAGGACTCAACATGGTGTCTTCCAACTCGATATTTTTTCATAGACTGAGAATCCCTTCAATCTCAATTTGGGTGCCACTTCTTTTTAAAAGCTTCATTCTCCCTTTCCCTTGGTTTTTTTTCCCTCCTTTCAGTTTTTTTTTTTCTTTTGAAAATATTCCCTCATTTTTACTTATCTGTGTATATGGTATAGTTCTCTCAGTAATGATAATAATGATGATGATAAGTAGAGTTTATGTAGAGTTTCAAGATTTGAAAAGTCCTTTGGTCCTCATAACAACCCAGTGATGTAGGTGTTATTATTATCATTTTTCAGGTGAAGTAAATTAAAGACAGGTAAAGTAATCTGCCCAGAATCATACTACTAAGTATCTGAGGCAAAATGTGAACACATTTTCCTCACTCCAAGTTCTAGCTGTCTTTGTCAGTAGAAAGTAAATATTCTGAGAGCAGGATCTATCTTATTTCTGTCTTTTTGTCCATATTGTCTTACATACAGTAGGTGTTTAATAGATATCTGTTGAATTGAATTGAATTGCATGAATCACATGGAAATGACATCTGAAAAGGGAGCAAAACTTGGTAGCCAACATTGTCACTGGTAGACTTGCATGGAATAGTGGGCCAGGGTCCACAGAGATGTCCAAAATAAAAGGTCAAAATAAAGAATAATCATTCAGTTCAGTGGCTGCAGGGAGCAACTGAATGTAGCCTGAGGCTCAGGAATTGACGCCAAAGTATCAGCAGGGTGACAATGTGAAGAGCTGGACTATCATCCTGGTTAGCTTAAACTCTCATAAAAACATTTTTGCTCTTCACCTTCTCTGACTGACTTTTAGCTGATTTCTTGGTATGACCGCCATCTTCCCAAGCCACTGCGGAGTCTCCAAGAGCAGCATTCTGAAGGTCCTTGCTTTTTTCAATTGCCACAATTCTATTACCTGGATTCTGCTGCATACTATGACATTTCTTTATTTAGAGACCTTAAATAGACCCATTTAACTGTTTTGATTATAACTTCCTCCTCTAGACTCAAGGGTCTCCAAGGTTTCTTTTAGCTCTAACTATTGTCTAAACTCTATGAGTCTAAAAAAACCCAAATTATGGTAACAAATACCTGATTTAATCTCTGTAGAGAACAGAAATTAGATAAAGCAGGTTGTTACCAAATCATTATGACTTTTTAATTTGGGTGGCTGTTCCACCAGGAAAAAAAAATTGATTCTTGACATCTTAAGGATTTCTGATTACTTCAGTCAAGCCCTTGCTTCTTCACTAGACAGTCTTAAATATTTAACTATGGAAACACAATCACCAGGGCTGAGAAGGGTGAAATAGCAACAATACCAATCTATGCTCTATTTTCCCAAAGATTTTTTACCATACATTATACATCAATGAGTAACTTTAACATTTGTCTCTCACACCTAATGAAGTCTTCAGAAGTCTAAAAACCCAGTTAGAAGGAGGAAGGAATTTTAATATGATCAAAATGACTTTAAATAATGACAACTAGATGGCATTACCTTTCTGCCCAATGGATCCCACCATCTTTCTCAAGGGATGTTCAATGGCCAGATAAACATCATTCCTAGATTTTGTTAAAATGTCAGTGTACAAAACAACCAATAGTTCTAAAACTATCCAGTGAAGAAAGCCATCATGACCTGGGTTAGACCCCATGGACAGACAGTCCAGGCTGGGCCCATGGAACTTCAGACAAGAAGAATTCATTATTAATGAAATAAGCACACAGGTAGACCACTAACATCCGTGACACTGGCAGAGCTTTCTGTGGCTTTGTATTAGTGATAGATGGATGATAGTAAAGAAGCTTAATGGCCAGATCAGATGTGTCCGACCCAAATAAAAGGAGGGGCGAGAATAAAATTAATTCGTAAGGATCCCTGCATGAAAATACTGGTTTATTTTAAAACACAGTATTTTTTATTTGGCTTATTTTTAAAATATAGTATGTTTGACTGTATATTTATTTTGTCAAATATTTCCCAGTTTTACTTGAATCTGGTTTAGAAGCTTCAGGAGTATTGCAGACTATATGTTGGAAGGCACATCCCAGGAGGCTTCCCTTTTTGACCCCCCTGGCAAAGAACACTTTCCAATAAATAGCCACAAAGGAAATTGAGCAAAACAGTTGATAAGTTCTGATTATATATAGCAAATTCTTAATCTTTTTTTTTGTTTCATGGACTCCCTTGACAGTCTGTTGAAGCCTATTGACCTTTTCCCTGAATTATGCTTTTAAATTCAGAGAATAAAATGCATGGGATTACAAAGTAATTAAATTATATTTCTTTTAAAAAATCTATTTTTTAAAGCTAATGAAACCCAGGTTAAGAACCCCCAAAGAAAGTCAGAGATAGTGACATCTCAGAGGTTGAAGAGCAAACATCAAATTTGCACAATGAGATTTAATTCACATTCAGACACTAATTTAACATGAAAGACACGGGGGCAGCTCTGGGTTAACAACCAGTCATGACTGTCACCTTTATTTCCAGTCACTGTGGTCCCAGAGGAAAAACTCGAGGATTCTGGAATAGCTAACTAGCTGTCCTCCATACAGGGAAGGTTCCCGGTGCCTGGAGTTACCCCTCCAGGAAGTTGTCCACCCAGAGGATGTAGCAAAGCAGTACCTATGAGAAAGAGCAGGAAATGCCCCTCTGTAAAGAACCTGGTCCCTCAGCTGCCTATAAATGAAAAGCTACCACGCCAAACAGGAGACCCAAAAAAAGCAGGAAGGAAATTCATATTTAGTTGCTTTCTGCTGGGGGGGAGCCCAGTCTGCAGCATCCAGAGATCAGATCTTTGGATCTGATGCAAGGGAAGAGACAAATCTGGTCCTTTGTGTCCTCCATCAATCAATCAGTGAATCATTAAACAGTTATCATATGACTACTATGGGCTAGAGGACCAGCTCTAGCCATCCTGACCTATGTCTGGCTATTGGACCCACTTGGCTCCGGAGGGGCAGCCCTCCCACTCTCGAATCCACTTAACTTGCATATCATAGCATCCCCTCCCTGATGTCATGGTCCCCTTTGAGAACAAAGAACAAACAACCACAGCTATAGGCCAGGTGCTGTGCTAAATGCTGATATTTTAAAAAGAGTCTCTGATCTTGAGTTCATATTTCAGTGGCAGATACAACATGCAAGAACAGTTGAGTGCACAGAGCTCTGAGCCTGGAGTTAGGAAAACTCAATTTTGTGAGTTCAAATCTGGCCTCAGACACTTAGTAGCTGTGTGATTCTGAGCAAGTCATGTAACCATTTGCCTTAGTTTCCTCATCTGTAAAATGAGCTGGAGAAGGAAAAATTGCCAAGAAAACCCCAAAATGGGATCACAGAGTCAGATGTGACTGAAAATGACTGAACAGCAATAGCACAACCTGCAAATTACTATGAAATACAGGACATATCCAATCGAAGAAACATTTATTAAGCTCTTACTATGTGCCAGGCACCTTGCCAAGCATTGTACATACAATTGATAAAATGAAAGACAATCCCTGAACTCAAAGGACTTACAATCTAATGGGGGAGGGGGTAGAGAAGGAAGAAAAACACAAAAAAGTGTCAGGAAAGGAAGGAGAGGAGCATCTTGGGATTGACAGCAGGCAGGGCAGAAGACACAAAGTCAAAGTTTCTGCTTTCTATAATGAAAGGCACCTGGAAGAATGTGATATTCCCCCCCCCCATCTGGCACTCCAATTGCAAGGAGTTGGGGCTTGAATGAGTACCATGATGAGGAGTTTAACCTGAGAGAGGATGTGTTTATAAATATAAATGAAAATATGTATTTTACTACATGTACATTTATAGTATTATATAGACTTTGTAACATACATATTTACTATGTCATATACACATACATCATATATGTGTATATATAGTATATAGATATGCACAGATATGTACCGTGTATATATGTACACATATATATCTATACACAGATACACATGTGTATATATATATGTATGCATATTTATGCTTATACATATACACAAATAGATGTAAATTGGAAGTAATCTCATAAAGATGCTAGCTTTAAAGGAGACTGGGAAAAGCTTCTTGAAGGTGATGGGTTTTTAGATGAGATTTGCAGGGGGAAAAGCTTCTTGAAGAAGGTAGAGTTGTAGATGAGATTTGAAGGAATCCAGGGAAGTCAGGAGATAATATTCCAGACATGTGAGATAGCCAGGGGAAATGCAGAGTTTAGGAAGAGGCACTAGAGAATGGATGCAGATATGAAGAATTAAGTAAGACAGAGTATGGACATTTTTATGCCCAAGACTGCTTTTTTTATGATCCAGTAGATTCCAAGCTCCCTAGTTCTGACTTAGCTTAGGATCTAACACGTGATTTGCACATGTTGTTTGAAGTCCTAACTCTTTGTGACTTCATTTGGGATTTTCTTGGCAAAGATACTGGAGGGATTTACCAGTATTTTCCTCTCCATTTCATTTTACAGATGAGGAAACTGAGGCAAACAGGTTTGAGTAACTTGTCAGGAAGGAGGCTCATCTTGACTCCAGGTCTGGCACTCTATTCACTGTGCCACCTAGCTGTCCCTATATCATATCACTTTATCTGCCTATTGTCTTATGGCTGAGAGATGATCCTGAGCTGCCCAGTCACCAGGGGTTACAGCCAGTTAAGAGCTGATGTCTACTTGCTCTATAGGTTTGTGCCTTAGAGTATTCCTGAAGAATCTTCCACTGCAAAGGAAGTAGCTTGGGAAAAGCATCCATAGGTTAGAGCAGGCTAAGCTTATTGAGAAGTGTGTCAGACTCCAGAGACTTCAGAAAAAAATATTGGCTGACTGCTTAAGGAAAATCCAATCCAATAAGCACTTATTAAGCACCTACTGCATGACTTCATCAGTAGAGTAAGGTATATATAGCTATATATAAGAAGTGTAATAGCCATTCCCCAAACAATAGCTGCCCACTTTATAATTTTTCCCCCTACCACAGAGAGCTGCTGTGGATATTGGTATACTTTAGACTTCTATTTTTGTCTCTGATTTCCTTGTAGTATTTGCCCATACCATCAAAAAGGAGTAGGCAGTTTAGTCACTCATTACAAAAATTACAGAATAGAAGGAAAACAATCAACAATGTATGTTGTCCCACAGACCCTCCCATACAGATTTCTTGTTTTTTATAATATATTTTCTTATTTTATTTTTAAATATTATTTTAAAAAATAAGTATTTTCTTATCTTTGCCAGTTAACAAAATAATGCAAAATAAAACTTCAGAACTTTTCATCCAGCTTTCTCTTCTTATTAGAGCTATTCAGTATATTTTCAGGTACTCATTTATAATTTGCAAATATTCTCTTGTAAACTATTTCTACACTGTGACCATTTATTTACTGGGGGATAGCTTTGGTATCTTTTTTTTTTCCAGTCTCACATGATCATGAAAAGAAAATCAGTTCTTTCCCTAAACTCAGAGTAAAAAAAACAGAGTACAAAGGGCTAGAGTAAAGAGAAAGAAGGTTTTCATTGTTGCTGCTTTGTTGTGTTTTAAATTTACAGATTTTATGTAACATCTTCCTAGTATAAATTTTAATGACTGGTAAATGCATGTGATCAATGAATGGGAAACTGTTCAAGCTCCATTTCACTAATAACTGCTGTGTGCTAACACTTGCATGACTCTATGATCTAAAATTTTATATGTTTAATATCAAATACAATTTTTCTCTCTAAACTGGCTCCCCTTCCTAATTTCTATGAGGTTTTATTCTTTTCAAATAACAAAAAAATATATACATGTATGTATGTATATAGCAATAGATAGATAGATTCATTCTTTCTCTTCCCACCTGAACCAAACAACAATAAACTCTTGTAACAGATATGTAGAGTCGAGCAAGACATATCCTACATAGGTCACAACCAAAAACAATATGTTTCAATACACACTTTAATTCCATGACTTCTCTGTCCAGAAGTGGCTATCAGGTCTCACTTTGATTCCTCTGGGATCTTGCTTGATTTCTGTATTGATTAGCGTTCTTAAGTATTTTGATTTTGCTTATCTTTACAATGTTGCTATTAAACTGCTTAAGTTAAAACATAACCTGCATTATGTTTTACAAAAGAACAGTATTCCATTACATTTAAAGAAAACATAGCTTATTTCAGTGATTCCCCAAATGATGACAACATGTTTATTTACAATTCTTGCCACCACAAAGAGCACAGATGGATATATATATCCATCCTTCCTTTTCCTCTTTTATCTCTTTTTTTAGTGGTATCACTGAGTAAGAAAGGGTATTCATAGATTAGTAACTTTATATACTTAATTCCAGTTGCTTTCCAGAATGACTGAATCAGTTCACATAATCACCAGTCTTACATTATTGTACCTAATTTCCCATAATTTCTTTAACATTTGTCATTTCCTTTTTTGGTCATCTTTCCTAATCTGAAGGATATGAGGGGGACTTAAAAATTTCTTTACTTTGCATTTCTCTATTATTGATTTGCTGTTTTTGTTTACCAGTTTTATATTGGTCACTGATAATCTGGATTTCTTCCTCTGAAAACTACCTGGTTATATCCTTGAAATGAATTTTTAAATTACCTGACCCTGTTGGAGTTAGTGAGAGCAAATTGCTTTGTAAACCTCTAAACACTATAGAAATGAGATTGTCCATTGTTAATTGTTAAGCTGCTTTAGCCTGCCAGTCGGTGGCGCAGTGGACAGACAGCTGGGCCTGCGTGATCTCTCATCAGTCAAATGGAGAAAACCTGAACATTTTTTTTTTAAGGAGAAAGTAGATGGTCCAGTGGATAAAGGCTTGGAGTCAGAGGGACTCCTCTTCCTGAATTCAAATCTAGTCTCCCACATGTATTAGTTGTAGGACCCTGTTTGCCTCAGTTTCTTAATGTGTAAAATGAGCTGAAAAAGAAAATGACAAACCATTCTAAGATCTTTACCAAGAAAACCCTAAATGGGGTTTTCTGAAAACCAATTGAAAACACAAGCAAACAACAACATGTCTTAAGACATAATGGTCTATTCATGGTCACATGAAAAATATGATCCCCCATTCTAACTTGTATTTCTTTGTTTACATAATTCCACCTCTGTGATAAGCTTTCCCCTGCCCTCACTTATCCAGACACTTGTTGTTCTTCAGGACTCAATTATAGTCTTATCTTTCGGATGAGCCCATGGCCCTTAACCCTTTTCTGATCTCCTATTATTTGAATTTACTGTGTCAAACCTCTTAGAGGCTATGAACTTTTTGAGAGCAGGGACTATCTCTTGCCTTTCTTGTCAGGCACCGAGTAGGCACTTAACAAATGTTTACTAACGGACTCATTTGGTAGGGAGCACCCACTTTTCATAGGGAGATAGCTTTATCTTGCTTCATCAAGGAAGCCATAAGGCTTCTGAAAGCGGGGACTGTGTATACACACAGGGTCTGACTCTGTGTTCAGCACATAGTAGGCACTCAAAACAGCTCCCTTGAAAGACTATGTGACTAGTAATCCATTCCTTACCAGAGAGACAAAGAAGCAGTTTTCTGGTTCCTAGGGGAATGCTTTAAGGACTGTCATGGTTCATAACTCTCCTTTCCTCAAGGACTGCACAGAGTTTTGGTTCTAACTAATGTATCTCATCTTCTTTCATTAAATGACAGCTCTGATGGAAAGGAAAACTGGCCTAGTGGAAAGAACATTGGAATTAGAGTTAGAAAGAACTGGGTGACAGAGTCCTAGCTTCACCAGTGACCAACTGTGTCAAGCCGTCCATGCAGTTCAGTGGCGGTGAAGATTTTCTCATCTATAGTGATGAGGATAATAATACCTGTCATACCTATTTCACAAAGGTTTTATGAGGATAAAAGAGTCTACTTGGGAAAAATGCTTTGAAAGTAGAATAATAAAATCATAGACTCTGGGGCTGAAAAGGACTTCAGAGATCACTTAGTATGGGGTCCATGGGACCCTGCAGAGGTTAAGTGACTTGGTTATGGTCACACAGCCAGTTGTCAAGCAGGAATTTTAACTGAGTTCTCCTGAGGTCTCCATCTTTTATCATAATATGGCAAAGAAACAGCTCTTGAAAGTGGAAGGAAATTTATATAGAACACCTGTGCACTGTATAATAATAACTCATTTACAAAGTATTGTGTACGGTTTGTAAAAATATATCTGGAACTCATAAAAAATTACCAGTGTAGAAACTAAAGTTCAGACTTACCTATTAAGGTCACATAGCTTATTAAATATTTGGGATAGGATTCTTCCCTACTCCAAGACCAGCACTCTATTATAGCACATTTCACTAACAATTATCCCTTCTAGTCATTCCAGATGTGCATTTGTATGGATATACTTTGTTTTTATGACAAACTATCCATTCCTAGGTGACATAGTGGATGGAATGCTTGATATTTTGTCAAAAAGATCTGAGTTAAAATCCAATCAGGCACTCAAAATAATATAAACTAAGCATCTGCTAAAGCACCTAATATGCTAATTGCTGGAAATACAAGAAAAAGACAGTCCCTTCCTTCAAAAAGATTACAATCAAGTAGGAGAAGATGACATAAAAAAGAAGCTAAAAGGAGAAGAAAGGAGGAAGGTATTCAAAATCGCCAAAGGTAGATTGTGAAACAGAACCCTCCCCCCCAAAAAAAATTTGCAGCTGATGGGAATTGAAGAGTTCCCTAACTTTTTGAGTCTTCTTTATAAAGAGGCTTTGAGGGAAGTTTTTGGTTCTGTTCTCACCTCCTCACTGTGTGTCCCTGGGCACGCCACTTAACCTCTCTGCCTCAGTTTCCCCAAGTATAAAATTGAGATAATAACAGAATCTACCTACTGGCTAGTTGTAAGGATCAAATGAGATATGTGTAGAACACTTAGAATACATAGTACCTGGCACACTTGAAGTTCAGGTCTTTCAGTCTTCATGACCCCATTTGGGGTTTTCTTGGTAGAGATATTCCAGTGATTTGCCATTTCCTTCTGCAGCTCATTTTACATATGAGGAAACTGAGTTAAACTGGATTAAGTGACTTGCCTAGAGTGATCCAGTTAATAATTATCTGAGGCCAGATTGAATTCAGGAAGATGACTCTTTCTGACTCCGGGCTAACACTCTATCCTAGTAGGCACTTAAAAAAAACTTATCCTCTTCCCCCTTTTTCCCTATCCAACACTCCATTCCTGTAACAAAGAATTGTAAAAGTAGTTCATTAAAATCAATCACAGCAGACAGATAGCACAGTAGAATAGATTCTACGGAGTTCAAATCTGGCCTCAGACACTTAACTAGCTATGTGACCATGGAAAAGTCACTTAACCCTGTGTGCCTCAGTCTCCTCATCTGTAAAATGAGCTGGAAAAGGAAATAAAGCTAGTGTTTTTGCCAAGAAAACTCCAAGTGGGATCACAAAAGAATAGGATTTAAATATAACATACAAACAATAAATGACAAAATCAACTACACTAGTTCTGTCTGACACAAGATTCCACATACATAAACAATCAACAAGGATTTATTGCTTATTTGTAAGGCACTACACTAAGTGTAAGTGAAATAAGTAGTGTCAGATCTCAAATAACATTCTACTGGAGGAGACAATGTGCACCTGAGTGAAAATGGAATCTAGATTATGGGCTTCTCCTCACACACATACATTCTGTTCTGCAAAAAAAAAAAAAAAAAAAAAAAAAAAAAAAAAAAAAAAAAAAAAAAAAAAAAAAAGAGGCACATTTTGGCTATGTTATAAACAATTAATAGGGGAGCTCACCACTTTAGATGGCAAATGATCCCAGGTGCCTTCTTCCTCTAAGGGCATGACCATTCATGTCCTTTCAATGAGTCTTTTGGAAAGTGAATCACTAAAATTTCTCATCTTTCCTGAAGCTGTATCCTTCAACCCACTGACTCTTTCCTGAATCTAAACTCTTCTACAAGTGCTATCTCCCCAATTAGCACGTGAGCTCTTTGAGAGCAAGGACTGTCATGTTTCTATTTATATTTCTGGCATTTAACAAAATGTTTTCCAAAGAGTATATGCATAATATATAAAGTTTATAGAATTATAGATTGAGAGCTAGAAGGGACCAGTTAAAAGAGAGTTAGAAGATGTCATGGAGTCCAATCCTTCCAATTTACAGATGAGGAAATTGAAAGACAAATACAATAAGAGACTTTCTCAAGCTTACACAGCAAATTAAGTGTCGGAGAAGGAGATTTGAAGCCATTTGAATCTTCCTGATTCCAAAAATAATATCCTGTGAAGCAAGCTATTTCTTTCTAAATAGCTTTATTTGTCAGACAAATTTTACATAATTAGAAAACTAAAACAGATCCCTTTGTTAATCATTCCAATTGACCTTAGTTTTGATGTCTGCCATTACAGAAAACAAGCCTGATTCACCTTCCATTTAAGCTCTTCAAAATTTTGAAGACTCTACCACATTGTTTCCCATTTTCCAAATAAAATAGCCACTAATTCCTTCAAGCATTCCTTGGATGATATGGTTTCAAGAACAATAAACCTTTTAAAAATTTTTTTCTTCATGACACATTCAAGTTTGTTAATGTCTCTCCTAAAAGGCTATAGCCAGACTGAGCAAGATATTTACTATGTGATCTAGATAGACCAACGTATGAGTTAACTAGAACCACTTTTGCTTTGGAACTGGTTTTTTTTTTAAACAAATACAGAGCCTGAGATTGGATGAGTTTGGGGGACTATGACTACTCACATAATAAGTATAGCCCAAGTTCATGTAGATTGCATATACTCTTGAGACCATGGCTTAAAGTTTACTGTTTCTCTGATTAATATTGTTTTCCATCCAGTACTTACAAAATATTCTAGAAATTTGGAAATTCTCCAAATTCAGTGCTTGTCTAGGTCTCTAGTACTCATGTTACCAATATTTGTGTGTGTGTGTGTATAGATATATATAGATATAGATATAGATATATGTATATCTATATATATATGAGGTAGATAGATATGCTTTTTTAAATATAGGATGGCTTGAAGCCAATAAAACCCCAGGGCCATTTTCACAGTAACTGCAGTTAAGTTTCTCTATGAGCTATATGAGAAGCTGATTTTCTTTTTAACCTAAGTTCAATCCTTTACATTTTTCCTCTTGTAGGTTTTTTCTGAACATTCCATCCTGCTGAGGCCATTTTGATGCTGTCTTCCTTTGTTTTAGTCATGCCTTCCAGGCTTGTCAAAAATAAATTTGATAAGTATTCTTTCATCCAAGTCATTGTTTAAAATGATGAAAAAGAACACGGGCAAGTACAAAGCCCCTCAGGAGGCCACCAAGGGCACTCTTCCAAGCTCGCATTGATCATTCTTGGTATAAGGCTATTCAAAAACAGAAAATTTAGTCAGTCTACTTCTCTAATTCATCCACCAAAGTATCATGACAGATTTTTCAAGTGCTTATGTAAACACTTATATTGATGCTTAGAAACCATCACTTCTCTAAATGTTCACAAATCAGTCACTTAGTAATTCATACTAGAATAGCTAAGAATTAATATCAAGTTCACAAATATAATCTGTTTATCCTTCTCCAAACTTGTTTTTCACAGTCAGGGGCATGTTATCTAGTTTTGGGTCATATCTCCCATTTTCCATGAGGAAATATGCAGCAAATATAGAAAAGAGAGAAATAGGTCTTGTAGATAATGGATATAAACAGTGGGAATGTTTATTGAATTAAAGGTTAGGTTACAGAGACCTAGTTTCATATGAAATGGAAAATATAAATGATAAGGATTTATTCCTCTTTTTTCAGCTTGTGATATATGCTAAAATAAGAAGTATCTAGATTTGGAATAAGAAAACCAAGAAGCAAGTAATTTTCTATTATCATGGGAAAAGTCACCTTCTCTCTCTGCAGGTGTACTCATATATAAAATGAGAGGTTTTGACCAGATGATCTCTGAGCTCTCTTCCAAACTTATGATCTAGTAATATGTTGTCAGTCACAGTCTCATTGGCTATAAAATGAAATAGCTCGCCTTCCATCTTGACATTTATGGTCCTCCATAAACTGACTCTTCCCTATCTTTCCAGTCTTATTTCCCATGACCTGCCCTCAGAGAGTTTCCTTTTCAGTCAAATTGGCCTCCTAGGTACCCTGCTCTCCATAATATTCCAGTTCTTTGTGCCACTGGATGAATCCATGTCTGGAATATATTCTTTCCATGTTCCCATGTACTAGAACCCTAACATACTTCAAAACACAGCTCATATGCTGTCTATATAAGGTTATTTCCATGCTTCTAATTTTTCTTTGAGCATTTAGAAACATAGGTAAAATAAAGAGTCTGAAGGAGAAATACTTAATAGATGAGTATTTAAAAAGTACTCTTATGAATGAAGGGGAATGAATGCCATAGTATAATTTATTTCATCTCTATAGAATAAGAAATTCATTAAGCTCTAACTTGCACAATAAGCTATGTTCTAGGAAGCAGTAAGTTCTAGGTGTCAAAATATTTATGATTTTGGGTTTGTTGTAAATGCTATTTTTACCTAATTTTTAAAAGAATGGTGTGTGTGTGTGTAAGTACACACCAAATCAAATCCAAATGTGAGATTCAAGCATTATCCACCACCCTTTCTCCATTTCCTTCACCACTATAAGACACCTGCTCCTCGTGTGCCTCTTTTATGTAAGAACTCTCCTTTCCCCTTTTCTCAGTGCATCCCTTTTTCTCACCCCTTCACTTTTTTAAAGAGATCATCCCGATATAATGGATTTACACCTGTACTGTCTGCCTCCTAACTCCTAATGAAAATAAAATTCTCAGGAGTTAAAAGTATCATTTTCTCATGTAGGAATGTAAACAGTTTAATTCCATTGAGTCTTTGATGAGAAACTTTTCATAATTGCCTTTTCACTCTTCTCAAGTTTTCTATTTCAATATCAATGTCAGCTCTGGTTTTTTCATCAGGCAATCTTGGATGTCCTTAATTTTTCTAGATAGGTTATTTTTGGTTACAATACTAGTTTCTTTAACTTCCAGAATACCAACACCTCTGACCCTTTGACATGGAAGCTGCTAGATCTTATGTGATCCTAACTATGACTCCATAATATCTGAATTATTTTTTCTGGTTTGCAATATTTTCTCTTTAATCTGGGAACTCTGGAATTTGGCTATAATATTTCTGGTAGTTTTCAATTTGGAATGTCTTCCAGAAAATCAATGGATACTTTCAAATTCCATTTTACCTCTTGATCTAAGATAACAGAGCAGTTTTCCTTGGTATTTTTTTTTTAATATGATGTCCAGGCTCCTTTTTTTTTTTTTAATCATGACTTTCAGGTAGTTTAATAATTTTAACATGACTTCTTGATATTTTCTAGGTCAGTTGTTTCACTAATAGGATACTCCACATTTTCTATTTTTTTTTTTCATTCTTTAGACTTTATATGATTCTTTCTGGAAGTCTCATAGATTCATTAGTTTCCACTGGCCCAATTCTAATTTTTTAAGAATTACTTTCCTCTGTGAGCTCTTGTATCTCTTTTACCATTTCACCAGTTCTTTTTAACTAATTTTTCTTCACTGAATTGTATCTCCTTTTCCATTTATCATATTCTGTTTTTTAAGGAATTCTTTTCTTCAGTGACTTTTTGTGCCTCTTTTACCATTAGGCTAATTCTGCTTTTTAAGTTGATATTTTCTTCAGTATTTTTGTGCCTCTTTTGCCAAATTGTTAATTCTCTTTTCATAATTTTCTTCCATCTCCTTCCATTTTTTTTGACCCATTTTCTTCTACTACTTTATTTTTTAAACTCTTCTTAGGAATTTTTTTTTAACTTTGGATCCAATGGAAATTTTTCTTTAAGACTTTGCTTTTAGTTGTTTTCACATTGTTTATTTTCCCAAAGGTTATTTCATTTTTTATTATTATAGCTTTTTATTTACAAAACATATAACATATGCATGAGTAGTTTTTTTCAACAATAATCCTTGTAAAACCTTCTGTTTCAAAATTTCCCCTCCTTCTCCCCATCACCTCCACCAGATGGCAGGTAATCCAATACATGTTAAATATGTTAAAGTATATGTTAAATCCAATATATGTATACATATTTATACAGTTATCTTGCTACACAAGAAAAATTAGATCTAGAAAGAAAAAAACCTAAGAAGGAAAATAAAAATGCAAGCAAACAGTAACAGAAAGAGTAAAAATGCTATGTTGTGGTCCACACTCAGTTCCCACAGTCCTCTCTCTGGGTGTAGATGGCTCTCTTCATTACTGAACAATTGGAACTGGTTTGAATCATCTCATCATTGAAGAGAGCCACATCCATCAGAACTGATCATTGTACAGTCTTATTGTTGCCATGTATAATGATCTCCTGGTTCTGCTCATTTAACTCAGCATCAGTTCATCTAAGTCTCTCCAGGCTTCTCTGAAATCATTTTTACAGAACAATAATATTCCATATTATTCATATACCATAATTTACTCAGCCATTCTCCAACTTATGGGCATTCACTCAATTTCCAGTTTCTGGCCACTACAAACAGGGCTGCCACAAACATTCGTGAACATGTAAGTCCCTTTCCCTTCTTTAGTATCTCTTTGGGGTATAAGCCCAGTAGAAACACTGCTGGATCAAAGGGTATGCACAGTTTGATAACTTTTTGAGCATAGTTCCAAATGGTTCTCCAGAATGGCTGGACTAGTTCAAAACTCCACCAACAATGTATCAGCACATCTCTTCCAACATGCATCATTATCTTTTCCTGTCATCTTAACCAATCTGAGAAGTATGTAATGGTATCTCAGAGTTGTCTTAATTTGCATTTCTCTGATCAATACTAATTTAGAGCACCTTTTCATATGACTACAAATAGTTTCAATTTCATCTGAAAATTGTTCATATCCTTTGACCATTTATAAATTGAAGAATGACTTGATTTCTTATAAATTTGAGTCAATTCTCTATATATTTTGGAAATGAGGCCTTTATCAGAACCCACAGTTTATTTCTTAGTCTTCCCTATCACCATCCCTGTTCTTTTTTATACTGTTTTCTCATTCCAGCCCACTTTTTGATCCTGACCTTGTAAAGTTGGGCTCTGCTCACTTAGGGATGGAGAGATACAAAGGCAAGTTTCAGGATTTTTCCTGTTGTTCTTTTCAGGGCTAGTTCTTGGATTCTACAAGTTTTCAGTACTTCCCAGTTCTGGGAAAGTTGTGGTCACTACTCTCCTGATCTATTCTTTGATCTTTACTCAGGAAGCATTTTTGCTTCCTTCTAGCAACAAGTGCCAGTGCTCTTCTTGACTTTGGAAGTGGGACCAGTGTCCTTGTTCATTTGTGACAAGCATTCTTTTCTGTGTGGAACTGCTACCCAGAACTGCTTATGGGCAATAGAGTTGCCCATCAGTTCTAGCTCCATCAAGTGCCACCAAAGGGCCGTTGGGAACTTCTGACCAGTTGTCCAGCCCATTTATTGAATCTGAGAGCTGAGAGCTCCCAAAGCTACCACTGCTATCATGGACACTTTCCAAAGTTCACTATTAGTATACCTTCCTTGCTCTGGGCTTACATCCACCCCATTGTTGTAGGTCTCTACTACAACCTATATGAGAGCTGTCCTAGGCTGGGAAAATGTCTCCCTCTAACCTTCTGTGGGTTCTGACCCTGCACAATTTGATCTTAGGAATTATTTTAAAACTTTCTTGGAGGGGGGTGTTGGAAGAGTTCATCTAAGTCCCAGCTTGTACTCCACTATCTTGGTTCTGCTTAGCCATTCATTACTAATCCCTCCTTTTAAAAAACTTACACACGGATGTGTCTAGTTTTTTAAAACATACATACCTATACAGACACATGCAAGTACACACATACAAATACTCATGTGTATGTGTGTACATGCATATATATTTTTTCCACAATATTAACATGGTCTAGATTATCTTATCAATTACTGATAATTTTAAATGAAGGGGACTATCAAACCAGAGATACTTTTCCGTATTTGTTGGACTACTATGTCATTTTTCTATTCACTGGGAATACGTTTTCCCTGGCTCTGGAATTGAGAATCAGTGTCTACAATAAAGTCCATATTGTTTACCACCCATCTAACAAGATTTAGTCTCCCTCAGTTATCTTTGTAAAGTGAGAGGGGCATCCTAAATGGCCTCTGAAATCCTTCCAAGTTATACACATTATGATCATTTGATATTAGAATTGGAAGAAATCTCAGACAGCATCTTGCCCACCCCCCATTCTTTTTTAGCTGCAAAAGGAAACTGAGGTATAGAAAGCTAAAGTGAGTTGCTCAGATTTAAGTGAGTTTTAACTGGCAGAGTCTGCCATGGCAAGAAATCCCCTTTTTCTGATATCCAATCCACCTATGTCTTCTTTTTTTCCTTATCTAGGGAACACTTCTCAATTCTCTGATTTCATCTGAGAAAAGCCTTCAATTAGTCATTTAACACTTTCTAATTTCCTTTTTTTAAGGCAAGACCCCAGTGCTGGTTAGCGCATCAACAAG
Organism: Sarcophilus harrisii; assembly: GCF_902635505.1. Taxonomy (NCBI): domain Eukaryota; kingdom Metazoa; phylum Chordata; class Mammalia; order Dasyuromorphia; family Dasyuridae; genus Sarcophilus; species Sarcophilus harrisii. The sequence goes on from NC_045431.1 coordinate 67,219,798, forward strand.
GAACAGAAGACAGTGAAAATTCAAAGCTACAATCCTGAATCTGAAATCAAGAGCTTCCTTGTAGTCTTTTTATTAAATTGTTGAGACTAAAAATGAAATGAGTTTTCTGGAAAAGACATTTTTCTCTGGCCTTTGTGTAACCTTTGAAACCACTTCAACCCTGCTAGTCTGAGAACAAACTCAGAACTACTGGGAGGAAGCTGCTTTTATGGAAGCACAGTATTTTTAACACTGGAAGAGACCTTGATATCATCTAGGCTGACCTCATTTTTACACATGAAATTGAGGCTAAGTGCCTTGCCCAGGGTCACCTGGGTGCCTAGAGACAGTGCCAGTAACCAGAGAAAATCAGAGCTGAAAATGAGCAGTTTGAAGAATTAATCACTTGATGCTTCTTTAGGTTAATATAGTGTATCACAACACACACTCAAAATAGCTTTTTATCTTTTCATTTTTCCTTTTAAAGGCTTGAGATTGGCATATTCACACAACGATTCTATTAGCTAATTACAGGATTATAATAGAATCTAGTAATTCTTTAATTACAGTCTGGTATAGAGTTCTTAACCTACTTTCTGGAATATAATAAAACAACTCCACATTTTCATTCATTCATCATGTGATGAGAATAAAGGATAACCACAGACAGACTTCATATGCTTCTTTTCTCCACACAAAGAAAACCAAGGGAAGCTTATCAATGTATTGGCTATGGACCCCTTGCAGTGAATTTGTAGGGGGGATTGGACAAGAATTGCTCAGGATGGGTAGAAAGATGCAAAGTATTATTCCTTCCAGAGACAGGTTATCATTTATAATATAGGAAGGGATAGCCTTCCCAGAAAATTATTTGATATTGACTATAAAGGGCCCAAAAAGATAGATATCCTGAACTGTAAAAGGGAAGATCTTGGAATATGTCAGAGGTATCTAATCTGGATTCTGTAATTTTGTTTTCATTTTTATAAATGTTTCAACTTAAATTACTTGTGTATTTTATTTTATGCATTTTAAAATTTTCATAGAAAAGATCCAGAGACTTTTGTAGATTGCCAAAAGTAGGCACAACATTCAAAAAGGGGTTGAGAAGTTTTGGATTAGATGATCTCTAAGTTTGTAACTCTAATTTCCATAACTCTACTAAAATCTTATACCTAGGCTGCTTTTGGAATGTCTACATTAATAATATAGGGTTTGGTTCTTAACAGATAGTATTTAAAAATAGAGGGCAATGGTAGTTTTAAGGATCAAAATGTTCATGGCCATGATTGATTTTATAACGTTTCCATCTTTTTTTCTCTAGCAGCCTCTCTGCTGGATTCCATTGTAAAATAGTCCAAGGGGAGACTGCCATTATTCATATATTTGATATACTATATGCTGATATAAATTGGCCTCTAGAGTTAAACTGAAAAAATAATAAAATAAATCACTCATTTTTATATGTGTGTGGCTGTATGAATTCAGCATCTATTATACCAGGAACACTTTCAGATGATGATGACACAAAAAAAGTAAGAGAGTCCCTTGTCTCCAAGGAGCTTTCCATCACAACCAACTACTCCTAAAAAGTCCTGGATCCTTGAGCAGCATACTGACCACAGACAAAGAGAATACCTTAAAATAGGATGGTACAAAAACACTGGCTTGAAATCATAACTTTGACCAGCATCACATAGCTAGTAACTACCTAACTCATTTTACTGAATTATTCTATGTCTATAAAAAGGTAATGGTGGGTGAATGATCTTAGAGATCATCTTCTGACCCATCAATCATTCTATGATCCCTATCCTTGGGGTCTTTTCCACCAGATTCATGAGCCCAACCCAAGATCACAGAAAAGAGCTGATAGATATGTGGGATACTGGCAATAGGGAAGGCTCCACAACAAGAACCTTGCCAGCCTTTTCTGCCTCACTTGATCTTTTATACTTCTATGCTTCATCAAGCCACATGTACAAAGTAGTAGTTTAAGTCAATTTTAACTTTTCTGACTTGACCAGCTCTCACAAACTAGAGAAGGGTTGTACCTTCCCCTGGCAAAAGGTCTTATCTATTCGTTTCCTATCTATAAAGTTTAACTGCCTCACTTTCCATTATGAAAAGATAAAAAAAGACTGGATATTTTCATTTTTGTCTTTCTCAATCCCTGGCATGTCTACTCTGCCCTCTTAAATTTACTGAAAGTAACTTTTTTAAAAAAAAAACATAAAAAGCAATGTCTGACATAAAAACCACCTCGTAGTAATATTGTGGCACTTACTTAAAAGTAGTGGAATTATTATAATTGATTACATATATAAGTTATTTTTCTTTCAAGACATTCAGCAGGCTTTTATCTTTTTTTAATGATTTATGTTTTTATGAGTATGGGAATGCCTAAGAGGAAATCTCTTCTACAAACACAGTTCTATAACTGCATTGAAAAATACAGTTAGAGGGGTATCTGGGATATTTAGAGATAGGCCTGGGTCACCGAGGGTCACATAGCCATCAGACTTCCTGAATCACAGAAAAATTCTCTACCCATCATGGTATATGTTACAAAGGAGAGAAAATTGGGTGTGGAATCAGAAGCCCCTGTTCCTACATGTAAGATACCAAGAAAGGTTCTTTTCCTCTGTAGGTCCATGTTTACTCCTATGTAAAATTTAGATTAAAATATGTACTTGTGTTATCACTAGCCATGTGCAGAGTTAAGTAGTGCACTGGCAGGACCACAGGACTTGGAATCAGGAAGCCTCAAATCAAATCTTGCCACTGGCATTTTCTAGTTATATGATCCTGGACAAATCACTTAAACTCATCTGTAAAATGGAGTTAATCATAGTAAATAAATACCAACTACCTTCCCAGGGTTTTTGTGAAGATAAACGGTGTTAACACACAAAAAAAGCACTTTGACACACTAAAATGTTAATATAAAGGCTTCTTTAATAAATTAGTTTGAGGAATTATTTTTATAAACTTTGAAGAAAAATGTGTTATATAATTTCAAGCATTCTCTGTATGTAACTTGCTATTGTTATTGTACAGTCATTTTTCAGCAAAGATACTGCTATTTCCTCCTCCAGCTCTTTTTATAAATGAGGAAATTGAGGCAGATGAGATTAAGTGACTTACCCAAGATCACACAGCTAATAAAGGTCTGAAGTCGGATTTGAACTAAGGAAGATGAGTGTTCTTGACTCCAGACCCAGAATTCTATCTAATACTCCTCCAAGCTGCACATTGTTATTATTATTAAATCAATACAATTCAAGTGCATTTGTTTTGGCAGCAAAGATGGAAAGAGGGAGTAAGGAAATTAAAGGAAATAAATTATTTTATTGTTTTCCAAAGCAAAATGAAAGGGCCTTTGTTATTGTTTTGCTTCTTCTGAAATACAGGCTTAGGAATTTAGAATTTAATTTGATCACAAGGATTTGAATATTAATGTCACCTACCTACTTCACTGCTGGAGCTAATGCAGCAAAGTGACATTATCTGTGAACACTGATGGAGGCAGAGTCGGGTCTATGGTTCCCACTTGTGGGTGTTGATCACAGGTCTCTGCTGAGAGGGATTTTCAAGGTTAATCACCTGCTCTGAGGTCTTAATTTCCACTTACCTGGGGATCTTAATTTGATGCCCATCTCAATATCTAAGAAATTGTGCTGGTGTTATTTAGAAATTTACCTCTAAAAAAACAGAGAACACACAAAAAGCACTATCGATTGCCTGTCTGAATTCTTGTGCTAGTTCTCAGAATGATTCAAATCTGATTCTGGGTAAGAGAAAAAATAATTCTGGTCATCCTCCATTCTAGGGCTCAGAAATGAAAAGTAGTTACCCAGTTTAGATGAGAGAAATGATCTCAGAAAGAATGGAGAAGATAAAGTGATGGAATACCAGTGATTCTCTGCCATATTTGTATAACAAGGTGGAGACTGGGCAGGACTTATTAAAGGTGCTCTTCATTTGCAAAGTGCTTCATAATCATTTTTTATTCACCAATTCTTATAATAAGCAACCCTAGAAATTAGTTAGATCCTGCTTCCCAGTTTATATAGGAAAAAACCTGGGTGGGGAGAGGGGAAGCAAAATGGATTGTTCTGAATCATTTGACTTTTTAGAACAGTCCAATTAATAATTCTTTCCAGGCATAGGGTAATAGAATACAAAACAGAATATATATATATCAAATCAAGTTTTATATATATATATATATATATATAACTTGATTTTATCTGCCTTTATTTCCCCACCACAAAGTATTATGCTCCCTATGTTTTTGGGAAAACTGCTAATAACCATAATGTGTTCACAGTGAAATATGGAACACTCTATCTAGGTTCATATACCAACTGGCTAAGTTCCCCTATCATTTGATTAGATAAGAGGCTGATACCACAATAGAAAATGCTTTGAATTTGGCATCAAAAAAACTTAGGTCTCAATCTTGGTTACATTTCTTATCCCTAGTTGGACCTTGACCAGGTTATTTCATTACAACAGAGGCTCCATTTTCTTGACTGTTTATAAAATAACGGTGAGGGAGGGGAAACTAAATGATCTCTAAGGCCTCTTCTAGTTCTGATTCACAGAATCATATTTGTCAGACACATTATTTTTGCTGATCATAAGATTCTAGAATTAGAGCTGGGGGTGGGGACAGAAATCGATCTTAGAAGTTTCATCTAGATTAATTCCATAATTTAACATAAGAAAAAATAGGAACCTAAAAGAATTATGTGACATTTTCACAAGTTCACACAGAAAGGGAAAGAGCTGAGCTTTGAACCTAAGTATAGCTTGTTACTTTCCACTTAACATTATACCTACCCACATGGTAGCCACATAAATATTTCTTCCCTTTCCTCCTTCCTTTCTTTCCTCCTTCCTTCCTTCCTTCCTTTCCTTCTTTTCTTCCTATTCTACCAAACTGCCTTTCAATCTTATGATCCAGCAAGCTTAAAGGAATCATAAAAAGAGAAGCTATCACTGATATCGCCTCTATTTTCAAGCAGAGCTGGAGAGCTGAGCCATCCAGTGATCACTGATATAGTTTTTCCTGGGAACTTCTAATAAAAAGTGTCACACTATCACACCTACCAGTCACCCCCATATGTATGAGATAGCCAATCCAGATGCACAGTACTGATAATCACAAAGAATTCAGTCATTCATGCATGCATTCAGGCAGGCAGTCACAAACATATGCTTGTTTGAAGATTTTATATTCCTATCACATTGTAAAATATATTCCTACAAGATGAGGTCAAACCAGAGATACAAACAAACCAATATGTAGTATTCTAGAGGTTCCTCTTAGACACCCCCTTTCCCTGTGAATTACAAAAATCACTAAAACATTATATATAAAGTTTACTGTGTACTAGGAACTATGCTAAGAACTTTATAAATTTTATCTCATTTGATTCTAACATTAACCCTACACGGTAGGTACTATTAAATATACCCCCAATTTACAGATGAGGAAACTGAGGCAAACAAGACCAAGTGACTAGCACAAAACTAGTAAGAATCTGAGGCTGGATTTGAACTTAGGGTTTCCTAACTCCAGACCCACCAAACTACCATGAAACAGACAAAGGACTATCCCTCTCACCCACAGTTCTTACTTTTGAGTTAGTGGGATAGTTGTTTTGGTGAAATGAAGGTGGAGGACACACATAATTTAAAAAGGCAATTGATGAGAGCAGAGGTACATCAATCCTTTGCCCCTCTATTCTTATGAAGAATATTTATTTCTCTTTTCTGTTTCCTTCTGTCTCCTAATTTCTCACCTCTCTTCTTTTTCTTTTCCCTTTTTTTCAATCTCATTCTACTATTTTCTTTAAATTCAGCCCATATCACCTTGCCCTTAAATCACAAGTACACACATACAACCAGTCCTCACCTCAATTTATCCAGAAGAGACTGCCTGCCCAACCACGGGAAAGAGGCATCTTGAGTAGTCACAGAATCATACAGGTGTACAATTGATGAGGTCAAAGGCAATGAGGGAAGAGTTGTTAGTCTGATCTTCTCATGGACCAATTAACATTTGTTGTTCCATTCCATAGATTATAACCCAAGTCACTTCACAAATGCATGCTTCTGGTTATAAGAGGGAATCAATTGAAAAAATTTGAATGGAACGTTGTCAACCAAACCCTACTGGGGAGAAAGCCTATTTAATAATCATACTAATGATAACTGAATTCATCAAGTGTTTATTAAATGTCTAATAATAACCATTCTTATTACATATGAATATATATATATATATCATATATTATCACATTTGTCTTCTGCATGGAAAATAGCCCCCAATACATATATTCACAGTAGAAACTACTGTGAATCACTCCACAAGGCTATATTACAAGTGTTACCCTCATTTAAGAAATGAAGAAGCTGAATCTCACAGATATTAGGTGAATTTTCGAAGATCATAGAGAACTAGGTAATGAGTCATGATGCTAAACATCGCTCTTATTCCAATTCTAGCCCTCTTTCCATTATACTATGTTGACTTTCACACTTATCAAATCAGAATCAAGGAACATTTGCTAAAGTACCTACTATGTGTCAGGTTATCATGCTGAGAATAAGAGAGACAAAAAAGCAATAAACCCACATTTCAAGGGGTTTAAAATCTCCTAGGAAGAATAATACCTGTATTCAATAAAATAGAACACAAGATAAGAAATGAAGGACCAGAGAAGAAGATAAAATATTCTAGGGATATTTGATCCAACAGAATACACTAATAACAGCTGGATAGAGGATAAAGGAGAGAAAATCAGAATAGGCTGCATGGTATAGTTGAGCTAACCCTCGAAGGAAGAGAGCCATCTCAAAAGGAAGAGATGGGGAGAGAAAGGTGACTTCGTGTACTTATAAATTCCACTGGACATTGAGTCACATCTACACTGACTGACTGACCTGTACTGACCTATCTTACAGAACTATTTGGGCAGCTCACTGTGATCATGTAGATAAATTACCATACTAATGAGTCTAAAAGGGTCAGCTATTATTATTCTGGGCATATGAGGTAGTCTGTGAAAATGCCCAAAGGTGGAAAACAATGCTTTGAGCTTGTGAAATCTTGTGTCATGAGGTCTCTGATTCATGAATTTATTTAATTACCTCTACTAGAACTAGGATGCAGAGTGAATGAACTCAGGCAATAAACATATAATTAGCACCTACTATGTGCCAAGTGGGTGGCACAGGGGGCAGAGCACCAGACCTGGAATCAGGAAGACCTAAGTGTTAAATTTAAAATCTGGCCTCAGACACAGCTGTGTGACCCTGAGCAAGTCACTTCACCCTATCTGTCTCCATTTCCTCATCTTTTAAATGATCTGTAGAAGGAAATGGCAAAGGATTCCTGCATCTTTGCCAAGTAAAGTCCAAATGGGATCATAGAGAGTCATCCAAACTGGAAACAACTGAATAACAAAATGTACCAGTCACTGTGCTGAGTGCTGAAGCTATATAACGAGTATATGAAGGTGAGTGGGTTGTAGAAGGCTAAAAAAATCATAACTCACAAACAGATTACAGAAAACATTCATGGCAACTTTCGTGCAATTCAAAATTCAGTCCCTGACTTGGCAGTCTTATCCTAGTTGTCTATAAAAGTAGAGCATCTCCATTAGTAAGTTAAGGAAAAGTTATAGGGCTGGTTTTTAACCCCAGGAATTAGCTTTGCAAGACTCCAAAGCTTATCAGCAGACCAACTTTTGAAGAAAAACTTAGTTGTCAGAGAAGGCAAGCCTCGTAGGAATAAGGAGGAGGGGAAGAGACAGGAAATATAGATCCCAGGTTACTGAAGACTGCTTGGGGAGACCTCAGACAGGAGTGGGTTGGGTGCACCAAGTGGGGCATGAAGGGGTCACCATTGAGTGTGAAGGGCAATGTCTTACAAAGAGAATGCACGACTGGGCAAATTTTGATTTTTAACTAATTATTCTTACTAATTAAGTGTTAAATTCAATGGTTTAACACAGGCAGGGTTCTGAATTGAGTAGTTTTGGATTCTAATATTTTATGAAAACAAGCATGTGCCTGCTCAGTTAAGGTCTGAAAGAAATCTGCCAACAGACCTAAAATTTTAAAATATAGTCACTTTTTTCTTTTCATATATCTCAAGAGACTTCCTTGAGAGCCTGAACTTATGAAGGAACACATGGCAGATGGATGCTGAGGTTTTCTTCCTAGTTGTGCCAAGGGCAACAGAAAGATTGGGTGATGGCCAGCAAGGTGACTTTGGTAAACCGACATTGAGCTAATACTAATTTTGTAAGGGAAATAGAAACTTTTTAGAGCCTATTTTTGGAAACTGTTTTCAAAGTATCTAAATAATTCTCACAAACATCAGGACAAGAAGTAACCAGGTAAATTTAGTGTACCAATTATACCTTATGGCTAAGGATGATATTTCTGTCTCTGATTTATAAGATAAGAATTAATTGAAGTATGCTACAAGGAGACTACATGGAACATTATTAAGAGGTTCAGAACTCCAATTGGGAAGATTAGGTTGTAATTCTGATCCTGCATAATCCCAGTCATTTCATTTCTCAAAGCTCAATTTCCTTATATGAAATACAACAGTTTTTCCTAACCACCAAACCAATGTTCCTTCACAAAGCGAAAATTTCCATTATTTTTGCATCTTTTACATTATACTTAATACATTAAGTATGTAATTATTTACCTATTTATACATATACATAATTATACTAAATATTATGTACATATACATAATTACATTAAATGTCAATAAATATTTGAATACAAAAATCAGAATGCTAATTGATTCCCAGGGCCCTATCCATAGTCTGCTGAAAATGGCTTAAGAACCAGAAAAGGAGCAGAGTGTGTTTATTTGTATAGGCATGTACAGTCTAAATGAATGAGCAGAGGGATTGATTGAAACAGAACATCTCTGGCTTTTCTTTGTCAAAACTCCAGGCTCCTTATAGCTAGCCCCCTTCTCTATCCAGAATATACTCAACACCACCCCCACATCCCTGATGGAGAGGAAGAACTCTAGATAAAGCCTTTCAAGACTTTCCCCTTTCCCCTGAAAGCCAGTAAAAGGACTCCATATGAGAACATAACTCTTTCCAATAAACACACACCACTGTGGCTTTCAGTGCTTCCTTCCTCTCTTGACATTCAATCCCTTTTGAGACTCCAACTCAACCTACTCAGGCATTCAGCTGTGGATGTCTGTAGCAAGCCAACAAAATACAAGAACTCAAAACAATTGATACCCTTTGTGAAATTTAAATACCCCTGCGATGGCTTCAGGGTTATGTTGGCCAAGTTTTTATTCAAAAGGATTTTTCCCTAACCTTTGTTGGAATGATTTTTGCTTTATACACACTCCTGTCCATATTTTTTGAGTACTTACTATCCCAGCAATAAGTTTATTCTCATGTAGAATGCAGAAAATCAGATTTTCTTTCTGAAACAGGAAATAGTACCTAAGAGGGTCAGGGAATCTTAGATTTTGAGATAAGATACTTGGAGATCATTAAGTCTACTCACTCCTTCTCATTTTAGAGATGAAACAGAGGGGTTTAAATAATTTGTTCTGGGTCTTACAATTAATGCTAATTAGGTGTTAATGCTAATTAAATTGTTAGTGCTAATTAAGGCAACTAAGTCAGGATTTGAACTCAGATCTCCCTGACTCCAGGCCCAACATACTATGCAGTATACCATCTGGTTGGTACATGATATATAGATCTATCTAGGTAGATAGGTAAATAGATAGACAGACAGATGTCTATCTAGATACATAGATAGATATGTAGCTATATCTATCCAGATACATAGATAGATATATTTGTAGATATATCTATGTACCTAGATAGATATGCAGATATTATCTATCTAGATACATAGATATATAGATACATATATCTAGATACATAGATAGCTATAGATAGATATGTAGCTATATCTACCTAGTTACATAGGTATAGATAGCTATATCTGTAGATATATCTATATAGATACATAAATATGTAGATATCTAGATACATAAATAAGTAGACATGTAGATCGATGTAGATCGATCAATCGATCTATCTATCTATCTAATGTTTCCTTGATTGCCAAAGGAAAAGGAGTCATCAATTCCCCCAGAATCCCTACTCTTTGACCATATCCTCTCCACAGGAGAGCCTTTCAAGATGGTATCATAGGACCTAGGGCAGGTAGAAACCTTTAAGATCATTTAGTCTTGTCTTAGTTTACAGGAGAAAAAAAGAATCCCCTAAAAAGATGTGAGATTCAGAAAAAGTAGGAGCATTTTGGACAAAGAAACAAAAGTAGAAAATAGTAAAACTGGGATTTGACAATAGGACCTCCAATTCCTCATCCAATGATTCAGCCATTGTTCTGTTCCTGTTAGAGGCATTGCTAATAGTAGAAGGGCATTACATGGGGAGAGCTTCAGACCTTGAGTCTGGAAGACTCATGTCCTTGATTTAAAATCTGGCCTCAGACAATTGTTAGCTGTATGATCCTGGACAAATCACTAAACCCAGTTTATTTTAGGTTCCTCATCTGTAAAATGAGCTAGAGAAGAAAATTGCAATATTTCAACCAAGAAAACCCAAAGTCATGGAGTCAGATAAGACTGAGGCAACTGGACAACAACAAAGAGTTAACTGCCATCTTTTAGCTTTCTTTGGACTCTTAGTCCACCAATAATATTGAAAACAGAAGCTGCAGATATGTACTGGCATTATTTTTCTGGATCACCCTGACCTGCCTATTTGTTCCCTGTTCCCTTGAAACAAAACAAGTTAATTTATCTTCTTTTCTTATTTTATGGAATAGCAAGTTAAATGTCATCTTCACATTAATTGCAAATTGTATCAGATTTCAGTTTTCAGGAATTTCTGATGAGGAAACTCCCTCTAGCAATGCTGAGACACACCTGCTTTGCCATTTAGAGTTGAAAAGAGTTGCTCTGAATATTGATTATTGAAAGTGGTTTGCCTCAGCATCATACCAATAGTAAATTAGGGATGGAGCTTGAACTCCTGTTTTTCTTACAATGAGAACAACAATCTAGACTTTCTATTCATTAAATCTCTCTTTTTTTCTTTTCTTTTTTTAAATGGAAACTCTGATTTGGACTCCTATTCCTACTAAATTCAAATATGCTCAGCACTGGGCTTAATAACTAGAGACAGTCCTATCGTTTCTGGGGGCAATATGACATATTACAGAGGTCAGCAAAACTCTGGGTCATAAGAATGTTACCAGAGGGAAAGCTTGCCTGGCCCAAGAAGGCTTCTTTAGATTTGTTACTAGCTCAGATGAGAATGAGAAACTGTGGAGTGGCAAATCTAGGAAGTCCTTAGAAAGCAGTGTCAGGGCAGATGGCAAGCTTTATCTGTTTCTTTTATTTTAGTAATGGTGCTAATTAATGTTATCCCTTCCTCGATGCCCAGATCTCATATTTATTTCCAATGTTCACTTTTGATCATGGTTTATTTAAACATTATAATTTTCACTGGTGTCCAGAACAGTATTCTGCAGAAAGGCACTTAATATATTGCTATTTGATATAGTAATTAATATATAATTATAATATATTGTTTATTTTTGCAGCTGATAAAATATCTATCATTGATCTTCATTAATGTTTCAGATCATTCTGCTTAGCAGAATGGCTATGGTTGAATGAATTTATTTTCAGTTATAATTCCGAATTTGGCCCAATAGAACATAAGCTCCTTTGGGTAAGGGACAGCTTTATTTTGTATTTTGTTCTTCTTCAGTTGTTCAGTCATGTCTGACTCTGTGACCTATGGATCATGGGATTTTCTTGGCAAAGATACTGAGGTGATAAGTGAGCTAGTAAGTGAACTCAGATAATCCTGATTCCAGGTCTAGTTCTCTAACCACTGAGCCATCTGGCTGTCTCTATTTTCTTTGTTTTTAACTAGCACATAATAGATAAGTATTTATGGAATTGAAGTGAATCGAACTGAATTTGAATTAATCTGAAGTCAGAGAAGTCTGGAGTCACTTTGGGAGTTCAGATGTACTTATGGGGAAGACAGGAATACCTCACTTCTGATGATATATTATATTCTTGTTCTTCCACCTGTACAAAATTAATTTTTACTAGTATTACAGGGATACTTCCTGTCCAGTCTTTCATTGCCCCTTGAACCAGTTACTTGTGTACTTCTCTCCATTAAAGTAAATCTCAATAAGTCTACCATCTCTTGTCTTCTAAGTCCCTGTGCTAAAACAGGTCAGTGAAGCTAAACTTGCTCATTCTCTATATGAAGAAATAAAATGAAAGGAGTTGTGAACATCAAATAAGCTGATGCACACTGCAGTGTTATGGAGCATCAATTCACACCTTAGTAGTGCCCTACACAATGTACAAAGCTTTACGATAAACTTAAAGACCATCAAATAAACATATATAACAAGGAACAAAACTTCCTCCCCAAATTCCTCAGCTTTTAACAAGGCAGAACTAAAATAGTTAACAAACAAGAGACCCAAAGTAGAGAGCCTATAGAAATGTAAGCTATGACCACCATTATTACGTGGTAGGGTAGCTGCATCTAATGACAAGCTGAGCCCTGTATCCAAAGAGAAATTCCATTTCTCTCCCTGGCAGATTTCCCACAAGACACACACAGGCTGGCAGACACAACTAGTAAACACACACACACAAGGCTGCCTAATTCTTCCAGATAGCATGTAGAAAAACACACAGCAAATAAAAGTAAATCAGCTTAGAGAGGATTAGAAGTTCTGGAGACATAATGTTGAGGATAAAGCGGTTTTTGCTGACATCAAAATGATTTAGTTGAAACAATTATGATTCTTAATCATGAAAACTGAGGGCAATGAAGTCATTCTGCATAAGAGAGCAAATGATCAAATTTCCATATTCTAATAAATTTCCAATTTTTCATAGAATTTTAACTTGGGACTTTTGGCGAGTCCCTGTTCAATAATAATTTTTGTTGTTGACTCCATCAGAGGGGTTTTCTTGATAAAAACACGGAAGTGGTTTGCTATTTCCTTTTTCCCACTCATTTTATACATGAAGAAACTGAGGCAAACATGGTTAAGTGATATGCCCAGAGTCACATAGACATTGAGTGTCTGAGGTTGGATTTGAATTCAAGTCCTCCTGATTCCAGACCTAGGACTCTCTCCTAGCTATCCCTAAATAATGGTGATGGGGATGCTCCTGCTGATAGCTAACATTCATTCATTCATTTACTTTTTTAGTGCACGTTGCTTTATGAATCATGCTGGGAGAGAAAAATCAGAACAAAAGGGAAAAAACCATGGAAGAGATAAAAAAACTGAAAAAAGAAGTGAACAAAACATGTGTTGATTTACTTTCACTCTCCTTAGATCTTTTTTTCTGGATGCAGATGGCATTTTCTGTCCAAAGTCTATCGGGATTGCTTTGGATTCCTGAGCCAGTGAGAAGAACCAAGCCTTTCATAGTTGATCATCGCACATTCTTGCCGTTATTGTGTACAATGTATTTCAGGTTCTGCTTGTTTCACTCAGCATCAGTTTGTGTAAACCTTTCCAGGTGTTTGTAAAATTAGCTTATTTAGCATTTTTTAATACAATAATAATATACCATAGTTGATCATTATACATTCTTGCTGTTATGTGTATGATCTATTCCAGGGTCTGCTTGTTTCATTCAGCATCAGTTCTTGTAAATCTTTCCAGGCCTTTCTAAAATCAGCTTGTTTATTATTTTTATAGGACAATAATATTTCTTTACTTTCATATACCACAATTTGTCCCCAACTGGTGGGCCTCTACTCATTTTCTAATTCTTTGCTACTACAAAAAGAGCTGGATAGATATTGTGCATACAGTATTTACTATACACCTGGCACCTTACTAAGTACTTTACAATTAAAACCTCATTCGATCCTTACAACAACCCTGAGATATAGGTATTATTTTTACCTCCATTTTATAGATGAAGAAACTGAACCAAACTGAGGGTAAGTGACATTTCCAGGGACTAGTAAATATCTGAGACTGAATTTTGTCTTCTAACTCTAGACCTGGCACTCTATCCACTGTACCAGCTGGCTGTGCCCTCTCTTCACCCACATTCTAGATAGATCAACCATCACATCTTTGCTACTGGCGTTAGTTTTTCCTTCACTTGCCAGCCCTTCTAAAAATGAGCAAGTTCTTAAACACCATCTAACTACTGATTCAAAACATATTAATTCATTTCAGAGGAGGCAGACACAGATATACACAACACACACAATCTGAATGAAGTAAGGATCCAGAGAGAGGGCAATTCTGATCACCAGAAAGGATGACCAGAAACCTATAGTTTACCTCATCTACAATAACAAAGCAATGATCTCAAGCAACATTGACAAATTTTCAAATGTCCTAGCTCTTCCTTGGCAACTTTTCCAGGCACAATTACTTTCACCTCATTGTGTTTTTGTGAATATTTGTGAATATTTTTTAAGGAAAAGAGCATTCTTCCTCCCTGACCCTCTAACAATTCCAGCTTCCCTTGTATTTCTAAGAAAGAAAAAAGAATTTCTGGGTCTACTCCCAGTCTGCTGTAATGGTGTACAAAGTCCCATTCTCTAGTAGCCTGGCAATATTTGATACTCCATTCTATCAATAAACATTTATTAAATAACCACAAAGTACCAGGCAAGGTGCTAAGTAGACTCTTTTAATACTTTTCCTCTCAACCAAGTAAAGCCAGTGTTCTCTCTCTGCCTTCTTTCCCCCTTCACAACTGAAGGCAGTTCTCTTAAGAATCTTTCTTTTTTGTAATTATTAAAGTGTGAATTTCATAGCAAATAATGTGCTAGATTTGGAGGTCAGCGTAGTCTGGGTTCAGATTCTGACTTTTGAATTTATTTACTGGGTGACCTGAGCAAGTAAATAAATATTTTACCCGAAGTCTTAATTACCACATCTATGAAATGGTGACAATACCTGTGGGATATACCTAACTGAATTGTTGTAAGGATCAAATGATATAAGTAGAATACTTTGAAAACTGTTAAAGTTTTATAGATAGACAAAGATACTGTCTACGGATCTGTGTATGTATACGTATTTATATACAGATATGTATTATATGATATGTGCTTATATACATTTGGTTTCATATAAATAATTTCATAATTATACATGATAATGATCTCAACTTTGCTAATGCTGCATATCTAATACCACTCAATGTGTGTATTTGGAGAAACAACAACAAAAGGAGAAACTATGGAGGACAACTTGGTGAGCCCAGACTTAGGATACTGAATTCTGGTAGATCTAAACATGGCAGCATACCATCAATCTTTAAGCATCTTGGTATGAGGAAAGAGCACAAAATTTGAAAGTTAGGAAAGACCTGTGAACTAAAGATTAAGAGTCTTATTTTGTGGTAAAAGCAAAAGAAAAAAAAAGGAAAATCAGCAATCATCCAGAAATTGCAAATATGTTCTAAAAAAGGATTCTGATTAGAGATAGGACTTTAAAAAAAATCTCCTTAGCTGTTTGTGGATTTTTTTTTCCTTTAAAAGTGTAAAGCTAAAGGAATTGGAGCCATTACATTAAATTCTATTGTAGGCCACTTCTCTGATTGGTCAGTTATTCCTGATATTCTATTTTAAGAGCACAGGGTAGCCATCTTCACTCCTTCACTTTGGCCCCATTTCCCCTTTTGACTCTTCTTATTTATTTGTTCTTGACCATTTTTCATTATCCTTCTCACCCTTGAAAATGTCTCCACCTTATTAAGGATATTTTCTTTGTTTTTCCCACTTCACTGAATAACTTTACCTTGGTTTCTCCATCTATAAAACATTCAAAGTAGAGCTGGCAATCTTTGCAGCAAAAATCACAATTTGCATTTGGGGAAATGTTGTAGATTAGGGTGAGGGATTATGTGAAGAGTAAGATGTTGTCTTATAGTCAGAGATGATTAAAGTCCCTAATATGAGGTTGCTAAAGTATAATGTGACCAGGAAAAATCTCATCCCCCTACACTACCTGAGAACTTCCTATTTTAACTAAATATTTTTGCTGACCACATGCTGATCTTTAGTGTTTCTTTGCTGTTACAGGTCTATATGTGCTACCAGGACTCTTAAAATTCAGCAGCCTGGACAAAGCCCTAGTCATATTCTCCTAGTTATGGCTCTGTTAATATTTTCAGTGCTTTCCAAACAGGATTTGCCCACTTTGCTTCTCTCCTTGCTCATTTCCAACATTAGCCTTTCAATCTCCTACCTCTAAACATTTGCTCTGACTGTCCAAGTCTAACTCTGCCTCTTCACTTCTTCCTCCTGGAGTCTCAAACTTCCTTCAAGTCTCAGCTAAAATCTCAATTTCTCTAAGGATCCTTTCCTGATTCTCTGAGACCTTCCACAATTTATTCTGATTACACCTTGTTTGCTCATATTTGTTTGCATGTTCGTTCCTCCTTAGACTGTGACCTTTGAGAGAAGAGTTTGTCTTTTACTTTTCTTTGTATCCCCAGTGTTTAGCACAATGCCTGGCACATAACAAATATTTAATAATGATACTTGACTTACTGACAAACACATCAAATTCTTAACTTTCCATTGGTGGGGGTCTTGACATTGATAGACAACGAACAAGAACAGGACAGGCATCATGCTCTTAGAAATGATTTGCAAGTTTTAGTCCCTGAGTTGACTATTAAGGAATTTCTCATGGGAATGATGCACACAGCCTGAGCTGACTAATTTGCAGAAATGCATCAGTCTTAGGAAACTACCAAAAGCAGCATAAACACAAGGAAGTAAGCATTGAATAATAAAGTACCTATTAACATTTATGCATTTTCCTTTGAATTCATTCTCATAAAATTCTGGAAACTGTCAGGATTTGGATTTTTAAGTTATGATGAGAATGTTAAAAGAATAAAAGATTGGACTAAACAGTACAGATGCTGAAAAAATAGAACTGCGTCCTTTACCCCTGACCTAATGTTCTTCTGACTTAATACTTTAGGGAACACAAACACTAGACATAGGTTTTTTGAATCCATGGAAAAGAAAATTCTTTGAGAGAAGACTCTTTTTCTTTATTTTTGTACCAAAAATAAAATGTATACCCAAAAAGTAGAAGACTATATCAGTCATTAATTTATTTGATTTGCGGTAAAAGCAAAGGAAAAAAAGGAAATCGATACTTTCCAGAAATTATGCTTATCATTTTTAAAAGGATTTTGATTTATACACACACAGACACACACACACACACACACACACACACACACACACACACACACATTTAGATGTATAAAGTTAAAGGAACTAAATGCTTATGTTAAATTCTATTATAGACCATTTCGCTGATCAGCTCCTCCCTGAAATTCTATTTTAATACCAAGGAGTAGCCATCTTCACTCTTTCACTTTGCTCCTTTTCCCTCTTAACTCTTCCTTACTTCTTTGTTTGTTCTTGACCATTTCACAGTATCTTTTCTCACCCTTGAAGATGTCTCCACCTTCCTGAGGGTATCTTCTCTGCTTTCCTCACTTCACTTTTCATCTTCCTATCATCTTCCTCCATTAGAATGTAAGCTTCTTGAGGGAAGGAACTAGCTTTCTTAGCACTGCGTCCAGTACTTGCCGACTTCACAAATACACTTGAAACGCTCAATGGTCATGTTTTGTTTTGTTTTTCCTTTTGAATAGTGCCTTACTCTTACTTGAGTTCTGTGGTGAAATGGAGAGACAGTTGGATTTGGAGTCAGAGAACCTCAGATTTTATCCTGACTATAACATTTACTATCTGTGCAATCTTGGACAAGTCTTATAACTTCTGTCAGCTTCAGTTTACTCATTAAATGATTTCTGAGGTCCCCTTTAGTTCTAAATCTTCTCATTCTATATAGCATTTTTATCTGACCTTAAGAACAATGTTCCTTCTAATAGCAGATGGAACTACAGATCTTCACCAATCTCAACCAAAAGGTGATAACATCATTTTGAATACAGTAACGCTAAATAATACACATAATAATAAAAGCCAAGTAATATGAATAAAAGAGAATTCCTTTGGGGAAGCTAAGTGGTGCAGTAGCTAGAATACCAGCATTGACATTAGGAGGAGTTCAAATGTGGTTTCAAACACTTAACATTTCCTTGCTGTGTGATCCTGGGCAAGTCACTTAACCCCAATTGCCTCAGCAAAAAAAACAAACAAAAAAAAAAAAAACAACCCCAAAACAGAGAGAGAATTAATTCAATTAAACAAGAAAGAAATAATTGGCCTTTAGAAAATTTAGAGATATATTATCCAAAAGCACATGGCTTCCCAAGGACTTCAGGTATTGAAGAAAAGGCCACTGGAGGAAAAATTTAAAGGGGTTGTGATAGGGGAAATTTTATGCCTAGAGTAGACTTCTCAAGTTGGAGTTTTTCATTTAAAAAATCATTTTTGACTACTGCATTTTGATATTACTGAATTTCTTTATAATCTTATGAATATTATTTGAGCAATTAAAAACATTCTGAGAAGTGGTCAGTCGGTTTCCCCAGAATGGCTCATAAGTTTATGACACAAAACAGTGTGAAAAATTCCTTAGTTAAGATTTTTTTCTAAATTTCCATTAAATTCAGATTCTCTATTTCTATTTGCAAGTACTAGGGATAGATCATCTTTCACTTGTTGAAAAGATTTTCCTTTTTCACTCTGATGGAACAACAAATAGTAAAGAATGAAAGAGAAAATATTTATATTAAAGCACTTTGTAAACCTTAAAACTCCATAAAACTCACAGGTTATTATTGTTGGTACTATTATGGATGCATAGACATCTACAACTAGCTTTTTCATAGTAAGTATTTAGCCAGCAAACTTAACAGTCACAGCCTAGCTAAGGAAAAGCAATAGCAGCACTAATTAGTACACTTCGATTCTAGCACATGTGTAAAAGGTAACACTTTTGGGAAAGGGCTATAGCTCTTGTTCATCAAAGAACCAATATTTGAATATTGTCTCTGATCCTACTACCTATATCATTTTATCCTTGTTTACTCATCCATTAAATGAAAATGAACTTAATGACCCCTGAATTTATTCAAGCTCTAGAGCTATGCTATTAAAAAGTGAAAATATACAAAATTTGATTGTTGAATCTATACTTCAGAGATGTTATTTAAAAGGAAGAAAATGACCTACATTTACAAAAATATCCATAGGAGATTTGAAGAAAACTATAGACTATAAAACTATATAAAAATAAAGTGAAAAAGCAGTAGCTTGGTAACATAGGGGATAGAGTGCCTGACTTGGGAGGCAGGAAAACCTGAGTTCAAATCTTGTACCTGATATTTAATTGTGTAACCCTGGACAGGTCAAGTTTTCTTAGTCTCAGTTTCTTCATTGTATAAAGGACACAGCCTCTATCTACCCTAATGAGATAGATAGCAAATGTCAAGTTTGTCGAGGGGAGACCATTTTTCTTTACTATAAACTATCCCTGAAGAAGCTTTAAAATCAGAGGCTTTTCACCCTCTTACCACTTGATCCATTAATTTCCATGTTCCAAATATATATACATATATATGTATATATATATATAGATAAATAGATAGATATAAATAAATGTGTGTGTGTAACACACATACACACACACATGGCAGTTCCCTTAGCTACACATAAAGCTGCAAGTGAAGAATAATTTGACAATGTACTCAGTTTGTGCCTGGAGTCAAAAGAAGCGGTTATTGTATTTCATGGCTTGTTTCACTATGCTTCATATTAATAAAGCTACCCACCTGCACAGCAACTTGGGAATTATCCTGTAGATAAAAAGTCCTGGTCCTCAAAGTGAGCTGTCATTGATCCCCCACCCCATAATAGGTTCCAACATAGCTCAGCTGAAGCACTGAGTGATTTTATGATGATAAAATTCAGAAAAGAAGAATAAAGCTTTGTTGAATTACATAAAAAGTATCCTGGCCAAAGATATATGGCTAACACATGCATAGTGTTGGCTTCAAGTAGACATATTCAAATGTGTCAAACATTCAAAAAGTAGAAACTTTCTAGTTTTAGAATTTAGCATTCTGACAATAATTTAAAAAAGAAAAAGCTAGGTCAAAGAAAAAGAAACATTTCTACTCATCTGAAAATAGCTTAAAATGACTCTAACAATCCTAACAGCATAGGAGTTTATATACAAGAGCTGCCAACATTCCCTAATTTGACTCATGGACTTAACTGCCATGTCAACTCAACTTGGTTTTAAGAAAAGAAAGCAGGCATGTAAAAGTACCATTTAATCCACTGGCATGAATCTTGTAAGCTCCACATACAATGGGAGCAGTAGTCAAAGAATATCATGGGGGATGAAACATTTTAAAGAGTTTACTACAGACCTACCTTAGGCTAAGGGTTAGCAGTTGCTCCTTCGATTTCAGTAGGTCCCCTACTTTAAAACTAGCACAGCCCAAGAAGCTCCGCTATAAGAGAAAGAAGATGTAGAAAGAAAGGGGAGAGAGAGAGAGAGAAAGAGAGAGAAAGAGAGAGAGAGAGAGAAAATACATATTATTAATTTTCAGACATTCTTTTTGAGCCACAATTTGGAAGCAAATAACAAACATCACTTTGGAGCCTGACTGACTGACTTGATCCTGCCAAATGCATTCACAGATCACAGGCACACTTATTGACTATACTGTTAAGCTCAATTTGGGGTGGCAGGAATGTATCTTTTTCATTAGAAACAAATAGATGAACAACCTGTGGGATGGAGTTTGAGAAAATGTCCAACCTCCAAAAACTTTTAATTTCTTCTTCCCCCAATTTGAGAACTACGGGAAAAAAGTAGGGAACTTTGAGTTTTTACCAATCCACTATTCCTTCTTGCTATGAGGATTCCTCAAAATTCTGCCAGCAGCTGCAGCAGCAGCAACAGTAATGGCTTTGCACTCCAGTGAGGGACCATTTGGTGAGTTGGAGTTATTTTTATGTGGGACTCTGCAAGTTATAAATAGAAATGTTCTATCCTCTCCCCCACCCCCCATTTATAGTAATGTTGTTAAGCATTCATTTCCTTTGTTATTTCTATACTAGCATGGAACAATTTCATTCCAACACAAATAAAAAGAATTCTGCTCATCCAAATGCATTTTGTACAATTGTTGTTTTGACCTGTCATAATACACACTGACTATCTACTGCTATTAGCTTCCACAGTGCTCACCTCATAATGCAAAGAATAAATCTCTAAATCGTTTTTTCTTCAGAAGAAAACCTTTCATCTTCCTTTAATATCCTGCTTACCTTGGATCCCCAAATCACATTATTAAGGTATATAATAAAGAGTTTCTCATTCCCTCATCAAGGTTAAAGTATAACAAGAAAACTCCAATCTGCTATATTACTTATTCCATTATTATTTTCCATCTTCCAACACATTACAAGGGGTCAATGCTGTCTTTTCAGCACAACAATTCTTTCTCAGTTGTTTCCTGCCTGGATGGACTTGTGTAGGGGAATGGACTTTAGGAGACCTATTAGGCTCTTTTAGATGATGGAAGACAATTATCAACAGAAAAGTTTACCATCATTCAGGAAATCTGATGAGCAAGATGAAAAGGAATAAACTAACATGGAAGATCTTGTTGGCGACCCATTAATATTCGCCAAGAAGTTGACATGTTGAGGAGCAAGTATTAGGAAGTCAGAACAGAGAGTAGAAGAAAATAAGACACTTGTAATTGGAAGAAAAATTGGGTCAATTAGCTGTTGAAAATTGACCTAAGAGAGAAAGAAGTAAAAGGGTGATCTGCCTTTCCAAGCTTATATTATGTGACAATCTTTTACTGATCTGATGTTCCAAACACTAAAATAGCCTTTATATTCCCTATTTACAATTTGCCTTCCCCTGGGTCTGAATTTACTCATGTTTTCCTTTGTGGCTGGGATATTTCTTAAACATCACTTACTCTATGATTTTGCTTCCCGAACTTTCCCCCTTCCAGGAGAAAGTTAGCTTTCCCTGTTCAGAGAGTTCATAGAACTTGGCCTGGATGCTTCATTTTTCCTTGCATCATAATTATGTGTTCACTTATTTCCCCACCTCCTTCCTCCATTAGATTTTAAGCTGCACAATAAAAAAATGGAAAATATTTAAAATACAGAAAACAGCAGCATAGCTTTGTTTTTCTCATTGCATAGCCCACTGAATTTTGAATAATTTTATCTGTTGTCCTAGTTATTATATAGCATTTCCACAGCCATTTAGCTATCCTAGCATCTTATGCAAGATACGAAGTCCAGTCTACTCAGAACTGATTGACACTGAGCTGTTGGGAGAGAATAAATCTTGGCAGACTGTCTTATCATTTGAGACTCCTATCTTGGATCCCAAAAGAACATAAAATGGGTTGACTTATTTTCCAAAGTATTGGAGAACCAGAGACCGTATTTGTTACAAAATAAGACAACATTCAAACTGTCCCTTCAAGGTATGGATGGTTGAGAAGCAGCTGAAGGGCATCTATAAATGTTGTCACCAGAATGCAAGCCACTGGCTAATCCAAGCAATAGACACGCCAGTCTGGAATGTAAGTAATGAGAGACTCCCAGGGTGGGTATTTCCAAAAAGCAACAGCACGTCAATGTATTCTAAGGCAGCTTTGCAAACAGCAACAAGCCCTGAGAACAGGGCAGGCTGTAGCCAGATGATGAAGCACAGTCTGAAAAATCTATGCTAGATGAAAGAATGACAACTAGATGGCTTTCTTTCCCACCATAGCTCTCAGTAGGGTTATGATGGAGCATGAAGAGAAACAGAAAGCTTCACACAAACATAATATAACTACTTAAATGGTACTCAGAGTACTCTTTCAAACCAAAGGTAGCATTTTTTTTGGACATTTTGGAGATCTAATTTTAGGATAAGAATCTAGTATCTGGATTGAGGAATAGATTTTTAACAGATCCATGAATTTTGGGGACTTTTAAAATATTTTGATAGTTGTATTTCAGTGCAATTGGTTTCCTTTGTGATCCATTTAAAAAAAAATAATTTCATATATTTAAAAAAATATTCTAAGGAGTCCTTGTTCTCACAAGATTGTCAAAGAGATCCCTGATACAAATAAAGACACGAACCACTATTCTAATTCATTCACTTCATTTTCCAGATAAGAAAATTAAAGACCTTAAATATATAGTGACGACCAATATTACAATGTGAGATAGTATTTGAACCCCATAGAATATCATAGAATTTAAACCCTAGTCTTTTTTACTGTACTAATGCCATCTCTAAAGTATTGCTTTTGCTGAAAATACAAATGGTGGTCATAAATTTTTGTTTAATTCTTCCAAATATATGGACTTGAAGAACCTTTCTTTCATCTATATAGTGAGGAGGAAGGAAGAGATTATAGATGCCGATCTTCAATGAACTCTCCCCTTCTGAATTCTATGATTCTATGAACCTCTGAAAATAGTGCAATTCTATAAAACCCCATCTCAACTTAGTTTGTGTGATAAATACAACTGAGAACTGAGTGAAGATATATTTCAGTGGCAGTTCAGTGGCAAACTCTATTCCTTTGTATTTTCTATAGGTCTGCTGCACTCTGTCCCCTGCCTTTCCAGGGCTCTGAGAATTATCATCTCCTTTTAAGTACTCTGTAGCAGATGAACATTAAATTGCCTGATGCACAATTTCCATCACTCACCTGCCTGGAGAGCAATATCAAGTCTGGGGGAGAAAGACGGGGACAGCTGTCTCATCCCATGACCTCTCTCTGTGAGTAGTGTGCAGATAAAAAATTTATCCGAATGGCCTCATGAAGTGGTTCTGTTAAAGTCAGAAATATTCAGATTGCTCACTAAGACTGAACTTAACTATGACCCAGCCTTTCATGCATGGATAGGGCTGTGTTCATTCCCTAAGTTCCTAAATTAGGAATCTTAAAATACAGCCATAAGATTTGTAGAATTAGAGAAGACTCCTTGGGGAGCCCAGTTTATAAGGAAAAAGAAGACCCAAGAGTTGAAGTGATCCCTGAAGTCAGGTACCAATTGTATAAAGATGTCTTTTGTGATTGACCCCATTGTTCATGTTTTCACCACTTCTTAAAATTAGTTTCTATTGCTTTGTATTTATTCAGCTGTGTGACTGCTGTTCTTCAATAGAATGTAAGGTCCTTGATAGTGTATACATATGTAAATATGTATGTGTATATACATACACACCCATATATATATATATATATACATATATTACATTTTTAAAAATCCTTTTCATTTCATATAGTCCTTGTACACAATAGAAACTTAATAGACATTTATTGAGTTGAATTGAATTTGTTCTAGGTCTCTCAACTAGAATCAAACAGGTATTCAAAGCTGGTATTCTAAGGATCACATGTTTTTCCAACACAGCATGGAGCATTTTACATTATATAATGTGTTATTTCCTTTACTGTTTGGTGACCTTTAACCTTACAGATTATTTTTTCCTCCAGAAATATGTTGTCTATTCCCTAATATTTGGATTGACCTTGTATAAATTTATCAGCTTCCCATTTTCTCTCCAAGTTAACTTTATTTTTTTGCAAAATGTTTCAACAGAATTTATGGATGGGAGGAGGGGAGCAGACCTGTTTAGGGAACTCTTGTTTAGGGAACTCCCAGATGGGGAAACTCTCTTTACTAAGGCATCCAGGTATATAATCTCTATAGCACTTGCACAAAGTCAATGAATAGGTGTCAGAGACAAGAAACAGAATATCAGAATATACCTAACCATGAACTCTTTCAGTTAGTCAATCAACAAAAAGACTCCTTGTAAACTAAACAGATCAATAGCTCAACTACCTGGAAATTCTTTACCTACCACCACCACCTCAGTTATCCAGCTCAGATGATAAACAGGAAACTAGTGAAAAATAGGGAATGGGTTGGCAAAGCCAACCTGAGCAACCAAAGAGATGTCATAAAGCATAAGCACGAGCATGAGCATAAAAGCTCAAGTGCCTCAGCAAACAGAGAGTCCCCCTCAAGTTTATTTACTGTTGGTGTAGCTACAATGCTAACAAGCATGGTGATCTGATTTCCAGAAGTCTAAAAAGGTTATAAGGCAGTGTTAAAGTAGGGACGGTAACAACAGATGACAGTGAGAAGGAAGCATAGAAACTAAATAGCCTTCTGGTGCCATCAGATGGAATAAATATTCTTATATATTTGAATAGATTTTGTGGAAAATCAAGGTATATTCAAAATGATCACATAATCATCACAATCAGAGTCAGAGACTTTGAAGGGACCATGCAGAATATCTCATACTACTTATATCTAACAGAAATCTCTTATGAAGAACTATAGAACCTCCAATGATAAGGAACCCAGTATTCCCCAAAGACAATCCATTCCATTTTAGGAAAATTCAAATCATTCATAAATCTGAAGGAACACTGAGTTGAAGTCTACCGCAATACATGAACCTATCATACATACCTAGTTCATCCTCTTTGTGTTACACAGAAAAACCTAATCCTTCTTCCACATGACAGTCCTTCAGATATTTGAAGGTAAGTATTCTGATTACATCCTTCAAATTTTCTCTAAACTTTCCTATTTTCCTCAACCAATCGTCATACAACATTGTCTTCAAGTCCCTCATTTGTTTGTCACAGAGGCCAGTCTGGACACATTCTAGTTTGACAATGACCCTTCTAGAATGTGGCTTTCAGAACACCCTGATCTCATTTAATCAGAAGAGAGTACAATAAGACTAGCACTTTCCTCGATCTGAATCTCCGCTACAATAAATTTTTTTGGTTGCCAAGACATACTGGCAGTTCATAGTGAATTTGTGGTCCAAGGCAGTATGAATAGACAGTAGGATATAAAGGAAAAAATTGCCCTCAAAGAACTTAATTGTCCTGAAGAGAAGTCTAAATAAAATGGATTTTCGTGTAAAAAGAAAGAAATCAGCAATGGAGAGAGAACTAACAATTCAGGCAGAGGGTGGTCCAGGAAGACTTTATAGAAGAGTTGTCGTTCATGATGAACCTGGAAGGGAGGTAGGGTTTCTATGAAGTGGAAGTGACAGGGATAGAGCTCTGGCTTTCAAGGACAGGGTTCACAAAGCACAGACATCAAAAAGTAAGCAGAAGGGAACCTGGGTAGAAGGTGAGTGTGTGAGCAGTAGTAAAATACAAGCAGCTTCAGACAAATTGCCGCCAACATATGAGGAACGTTGGGAGAAGTAGGAGGAGATTCAGATCATTAGATAAGCAAAGAAAAAGGTAGGAGATGCCTGTTTAGAGGAAAGATTAGATCGACTTGGCTGAAATAAAAGATCTGTAGAGAAGAGAATGGAGAAATGGTTCTATGTGGAGCAGACCAAGGCAGGGATGAATCTGATCTCTGGGGAAACCTCTCTTTAATCATGTTTCTGGGTTGTGATTTTCTATCCTCAGACCAAAAGCCTCCTTTTCCTTGGCAGTACAGTCTATTTGTTAGTTCTGGTGCAGTAGAAACATTTCAGGGCTGAAGCCAGAACTGTCCATCTCCTGACTCTTCACACCAGTGATTAAACAGCAGGTAGAGGAAATGATCGGAGTCACCCCAATGTACATCTGCAATCTCACCAGACCCCGACTGTTGCAGGAATCTGGACTCTGGAGCAAGTGTGGGTTGCCTGCAGGGTAATTTATGGGGCTACTCCTGGCCAGCTGGACCAGCTTCTGTGAGCACTCACTTGGAGATGGATTTCCAAGAGACAAGACATGAATTCAGCATAATTCAGGAATCAACTGTGCCAGCTCCTACCCTGTTAATTGAACTCCATCACATTTGTCAGCCCCCAGGCATAGAGCCAGAGAAGATGGGAACAATTAGGTTGGGAATGTCTGTGGACCCTGGGAGGGCAAAGAAATACTTACACCAACATCTGACCGTGGCTCCTTGTTCTCAGGCAGGGCACTGGTGCGGACCTGGGGGGGTAAGAACAAACACACCTTTATTTTCTAGGTGGCTTTGAAAAGGAAAGAACAGGTGCTGTTTTTCAACTGTCTTCCTCTGGTGTCAGTTCAGCTTCTCTGTTTAATCATTAATGAGTTCACCCTTGGGAGCTGCTCATGCTCCAGACCTATGAAGCTCCCTCCTAAGAGCTCCTCCATTAGCTGTTCGTTCTTTTCTGTCAACAGAGCCACTCAAGCTCACCTCTCTTGCCTGGGATCCCCGGAAAAGAGGCATCTGCACTGAGAATTACCTTCCAGCTTTCTTCACCAGTAAGGATCATTGAGATTGATAGGAAAAAAAATACGAGTTTTATAGAAATGGGGGTAGAGCCCATTGGGGAAGAGTGAAAAATACGTGTACCATCTTCCAGATAAGTACAAAGACCCAGCTTCTATACACCCTTGTCTTTCATAAACATTATAAGCTATAACCTCCAACAGTTTTTAAGCCTAGATAGAAAGAAATTCAATACAATGTAATTCAACATGTATTTATGCCAGTGCTAGACAAAGACAAAAAATAAAATAATATCTCTATATATCCTTCTGGTGAGGATGAAGAGGAAATGGGAGGTTAAAGATTCCAAGAGACAGACTTAAGAAGGGAGATCATTCCTAGGATCTGGGGACAGTCTATGTAAACGCAAGAAGGTGGGAGGTGCAGTGTGTGGATAGAAAATATCCTTGTGGAAGGAAATAGGCTAATTTGAACCAACCTTAGAGTACGTTAGAGGAAGTCATGTGTAAATCAACCTGAACATCGCTTAGGGCCAGGCTGTAAATGGCTTTAAAGCTTGGGCAGAGAAGTTAATATTTAATCCTAGAAGCAATGGACTATCATTTTAGCATCTTGAATAAAGAAGAAATATAATCATATCTTTTCTTCAGAAAACAATTTGACAGGTGTATAAAGTGAGTGTAAGTAAATAAGCATTTATTAAGAACCTGTTATATGCTAAATCCGGGGGTTACCAAAAGTGACAAAAGCTAATCCCTGCTCTTGAAGAGTTTACAATCTAATGGAGGAGATAACATACACATGTGTGCAAATGAGATATAGACAGAATAAATAGGAACTAATCAGCAGAAGGAAGGCACTAGAAATAAAAGAGGGCCAGTGGGAAAGGTTCCCTGTAGACGGCTTGTTTTAGTTAGAACATAAATCCAGGAGGCAGAGATGAGGAGAGAAAACATTCTAGACTTTAGGGAGTAGAAAGGAAGAATTAGCCAGAGAAAATGCCTGGAGCTAAGGGCATGGAGATAGAGTGTTTATTCACAGAATAGTAATAAGAATGGCATCCCTAGATCAAAGAATACATACATGGTAGGGAGTAAGATGTAAGAAAATCAGAAAGATGGAGAAGGAGAAGAGATTGGGGGAATGAATTTAGATTTTGAAAGATTAAATATCAAAGAGAGGATTTTGTTTTTGATCCTGGAGTTGATAGAGTACTTCTATAACTTATTGAGTAGGGAGTGACATGCTCTGACCATCACTTTTGATGGCTGAATAGAAAATGGATTAGAATGGGAGATTTGTAGCAAATAGATTCATCAGAAACCTTTTGGAACAGTCAAAATATGGGGTGATAAAGGTCAGCACCAAAATGGCGGCAGGATAAAATGGAGCGAGGAAAGATTAGAGGTAGATCAATTAGTATGTTTTTGTCATATGAGGTCATCATGAGATCTCAATTATGGCTGTGTGAGATAAAAAAGATAGTGAGTTGGAGTTAAAGAAAAATAATTTCATAATTACAATAAGGGGATAACCTATTGTCTAATCCACACAAAAATGAGTACTGTATATCTGAAAGGGGGAGAATAGTTTGATTGTTATGTAACATTCCATCTCCTGATAATATTCTCTCTACTTAGGGAAAAATTTAAACAAACCAAAGTTCAAATAGGAAGAAATAATAACTTTCTTTAATAAAGATCTGCTAAGAATGAACAACTTAGACACTAGTCTAACCTGAAATGGTGAAAAAAATATGAACTTAATTGAAAACATCTGGAACAAAGGATAATTATATATGATAGAAATTATAGAAAGAAAACCTAATATTATAAAACAATAAGCATCAAAACGGTCTGATACTGGCTAGAAAGCAGAGTGGTAAAACAGTGGAATATATTTGGTACATAAGACATAGTAGTCAATAACTACAGTAACCTAGTGTTTGACAAACTCAAAGATCCCAGCTTTTCACATAAGAACTCGCCATTTGACAAACTTCTGGGAAAACTGAAAAACAATAGGACCCAAACTAGATATAAACTAACATCTCAGACCATATGCCAAGATAAATTCAAAATGGATGTATGATTTAGACATAGTGACTTCAGAAGCAAATTAAAATAGCAAGGAATAATAGTCTCTACCTGTGAAATCTTCATAAATAAATGATAGAGAGCATTACAAAATATAAAATAGACAATCTTGATGATATTAAGTAACAAAGCTTTAGTACAACAAAAACAATGTAACCAAGATTAGAAGGAAGGCAGAAATCTAAGAAACAATCTTTACAGGAAGTATCCCTGATAAATGCCTCATTTCTCAAATAGAGAAATGAGCCAAATTTGTAAGGATACAAGCCATTCTCCAAGTAATAAATGGTCAAAGTACATGAAGAGGAAGTTTAAATCACTTTTGATTAGAGAAATACAAGGTAATACAACTCTTTTTTTTAATAGTTTTTTTTTTTTTTTTTTTTTTAGAAAACATATGCATAGGTAATTTTTCGGCATTGACCCTTGCAAAACCTTCTGTTCCAACTTTTCCCCTCCTTTCCCCTACTCCCTCCCCTAGATGGCAGGGGCTGTTGTTAAATCTGTTAAAATATATGTTAAATAAGATCTATGTATACATATTTATACAATTAGCTTGCTGGACAAGAAAAATTGGATCAAGAAATAAAGAAAAAAACCTGAGAAGGAAAACAAAAATGCAAGCAAACAATAATAGAAAGAGTGGGAAGGCTATGTTGTGGTCCACACTCATTTCCCATAATTTCTTTCATGAGGTATAGCTGATTCTCTTCATTATTGAACAATTGGAACTTATTTGGATCCTCTTATTGTTGAAGAGAGCCACGTCCATCAGAACTGATCATCATATAGTATTGTTGTTAAAGTGTATAATGATTTCCTGGTTCTGCTCATTTCACTTTCCATCAGTTTATGTAAGTCTCTCCAAGCCTCTCTGAAATCATCCTGCTGGTCATTTCAGTAATACAACTCTTAAGAAACCACCTCACACATATTAGACTGGCCAAAATAACAAACAAAAAGTGGTAAACATTGCAGAGAAGGTGGGAAAACTGGAATACTTATACCCTGTTGATGGGTTGTGAACTAATCTAATCTTTCTAGAGAGTAATTTGGAATGATACCCAAAGAGCAATCAGATTGTACATAGTCTCAACCCAACAATAATACTACTATGTCTATATCCCAAGAGATCACAAAAAAAAAAAAATGGAAAAGGATCTATAGGTGCATAATTATTTCTAGCAGCCCATTTTGTGGTAGCAAAATATTAAAAATTCAAGGGATTTTCATCAATTGGACAATGATGAACAAGCGGTGGTATATGAATGTAATAGAATACTATTGTACAATAAGAAATGAGAAACAAGCTTATTTCAGAAAATCCCAGAATTACTTATATGAACTGATACTGAGTAAGGTAAGAAGAACCAGGAAAACATGGTATGCACAGCAACATACTGTATGACTGACTCAGCTCTTTTAGCAATACAATGATCTAACATAAGTACAGAGGATTTATGAAGGAAAATGCTATCTATATTCAGATAAAGAACTGATGTCTTTGGAATGAGGATTTAAGAATTTTTTTTCACTTTTATCTTTCTCATTTTTCCCCTTTGGATATGTTTTCTCTTTTATAACGGTGACCAATATAAGAATATGCTTTAGATGGTAGCAGCAAATATATAATTTATATCAAACTGCCTGCCATCTTTGGAAGAGAAGAGAGTAGGAAGAGAAAGAGGAAGAAAAATTTAGAGTTTTTTTCTAAATAGTGTTTTATTTTTTTCAAATACATGTAAAGATAATTTCCAACAATCATTTTTGTTAAAATGTTGTTTCAAAAATTTTCTCTCTTCATTACCTCCTTCCTCCCTGAGACAGAAAGCAATGTAATATAGATTATATAAGTATAATAATTTTTAATATGTTTCCAAATTTGTCTTGTTGAGGAAGAAAAATCTGAGCAAAAGAGAAGAAAATAACAAAATGACAATAAAAAACAAACAAAAAGGTAAAAATACTATGCTTTTATCTACATTCAATCTTCATAGTTCTCTCTCAGATACAGATGGCATCTTCTATCCTAAGTCTTCTGGAATAGTCTTGAATCATTGAATTGCTGAGAAGAGCTAAGTCTATCATAGCTGATTATCACATAATCTTGCCATTGTGGTGTACAGTGTTCTCCTGTTTGGAATTCGAAATCTTGTAAAAATGAATGCTAAAATGTTTCTTGACATGTAACTTGAGTAAAAAAATAAAATTCTAGTGAAATAAAAAAGAAAATTTGACTTAGGAAATAAAAAGAAGATCTAGACAGGCCTGTATGTGTAATTATGCTTGCCATCTCATGGCATCTTGTCACCTTGATCTTTGATGGACACAACATAACCTATCCAACCTTTCCCCAAATAATGGCTTCATTTTCCAATTTTTTGCCACCACAAAAAGGGCTGCTACAAACATTATTGTACATGAGGGTCCTTTTCCCTTTTTTATGATCTCTTTGGGATGCAAATCCAGTAGAAACACTTCTGGATCAAAGGGTATATACATAGTTTGATAGGCCTTTGAACATAGATCCAAATTGCTCTCCAAAATGGATGAATTGGTTCACAGTTCCACAAACACTGTATTAGTGTCTAGTTTTTCCACATCCCCTCCAACATTTAACATTACCTTTCCCTTCTCTTGATAGGTCTGATAGACATAAGGTGGTACCCTCAGAGTTGCTTCACTTTAAATTTCTTTTCTCAATAATGATTTAGAGAATTTTTTCATATGATTATAGATGAATCCAGGCCTTCTTAACTCAAAATCCAACCTTCTATCCAATAAGTGACAATATCTTCATAAAATTCTTGTGTAACTTTATTCATATTTTTTATGATCAGTCATTTTCAATCATGTCCGACTCTTCATGACCCTATTTTTGGACTTACTTGGCAAAATTAATAGAATTTTCTCTAGCTCATTTTACAAATGAACTGAAGCAGATAAAGCAACTTGCCCAGGATCACACAGCAAGTATCTAAGGCCAGATCTGAACTCTTGAAATAATTCTTTCTGATTCTAAGCCTAGTGCTCTATCCACCATGTCACCCAGCTGCCTTGTTCATATGTAGAGGACATATCCCCAAAACATCCTTCATTATCCATGAAATCTAATGGAAATGTTCTCTCATCTTTGCCTCAGATCTTCAACTAGAAGGGACCTTAGAGTTGATCCTAGTTCAACTCTTTTTACAGATGAGAAAACAGAAGTCCAGAATGACATGTGAGTTCACAGACGTCACCCAGAGAAGTAACCAGTAGAGAGTTATTTAAGAAGCTTATCATTCTACATGAAGTTTACTTAAGGGACTGTTGGTTATACAGTGGAGAAGAAAATACTTAAAAGAGCATATAATAACTGCTTTCAAGTATGTAAAAGCGTATCCTGAGAAAGATGGATGTTCTTGTTCTGCCATGCCCTTCGAGGACAATCTAGAGCAACGGACAGCTATTACCAAGATAGATTTAGATTTAAGATAAGAAAAAAAAAGTACAACATTACCATCAGAGCTATCTACAATTTTAATAAATGTAAAATTTGCCTCAAAAAGCAGAAACTCCACCTCCCAGCCCCTTCTGGTCAAATCAAGAATTGAGGGCGCAGTCCCTTTTGGTTATGAGTTGGATGAGATGACCCTGAGGTCCTTTCCAACTTTGTATTTTTTCTTTTGTGACTGAGGAGGATGATGTACCTTCTATCTACATCATGGACATTCAGCACAGAGTTATGTCCTCCTGGAAGATTATAGCCTCTTGCAATCTCCTACTAAGACTACAAAGAATGAATTGGGAAGCATTTCTTCATCAGAATTTCCAATTTAGCCCTGGTATTATCTTCTGGAACCTCAAAATTGTTCCTCCCCTAGTCTTTCATCTTCTTAAGTGCATCTTGTTCCCTTCATTTCTATACCTCAATTGCAGAATGAAAGAAGAATTCTATATAGAAGCACTTAAGTTGAACTTTGCAGGCCTAAAATCATGAAAATATGGGGAAAGGAAGAAGAATAAAAGAGAAAGCAGAGGTGGTAAGAAGGGGAAGGACAAGAAATTGGGACAAGGGGGAGACCAAAAAGTTATCATAGGATTGTAAATCTAGAGCTTAAAGGGACTTAGAAGCCAGCCATCCAGTACAACACTCCACCACTTTACATAAGAATACAGATGTGCAGGGAGATGATTTTTTTTTCCTTCCAAGGTCAAACACATCAGGGACAGGATGTAAATTTGATCCTCTGACTCTCCAGAATTAGGACCTTTTCTTTTGGATGAACCATTGCACCCATAGAAGAAAAGAAAGAGAATGAAAAGGAAGAGGGCAAAGGGAGGAGGGGAAGAGAGAGAGAAGGAAAGAGGGAGAAAAATAATCAGGATAATAGGAGGGGAAGGAATTATAGCCTAGATTTGACATTCTAGCTACTCTCAATACTAACATCCAAGTACTATTACTTCCACTTCTTAGAGTCTAACATGGTTTTCAAGGTTTCAGCTTCAAATGAAAACTCTTATTCTTTATTCTAGTTTACAGAGGTACACACACCTAAAATTTCATTCTTCTTTATTATCTATATATCTATGCAACATAACCTGCCCCAGTACAATATAAGGTTTTTTGAGGCAGGAAAAATGTCATCTTTGCCTTTGTTCTTAAACATCCAGCACAGTGCCTTGTACACAGGAGATACCAAAGTGATTTTTGAATGAATTTGAATTTAACTTGTGCTAGATCCTTAGCAGTCAATTGGAATTGCAATAGGCACTAGTCAGAGGCAGAATATAAGAAAATTAACAAGAGATTGGGACATTAACTAGAAATATAGAATTAACTTTGAATATTCAAGTATTTTATTTTGTTTTTTGTTATCCTTACCATATATCAAAGTTACTTTACAAAGAGAGAATCTGTGTCTGTGAATCATGAAGTGGCTGAAGTAACTGATGATAGGATTTATAATTTATGCAAATGAAAAGCATCAAGATCCTGGAGCCCAACCACCATTTTAATACATGAGTCATGATTGTAACCTTGTACTTATTCTCAATTGGCCATTGCTAAAAATCCCTCACAATATAAAATGCTTCAAGTTTTATGAAGCACTTTGCTCATAATAACCTTGTAAGGGAGGTAGTTCAGGTATTTCACTTTATGACTGAAGAAACTGATTCTTAGAGTTTTCTTTCTTTTGATAAAAGGTCAGAACAAAGTCTCTCCACCAAATGGGTCTAGAAAGTGGGAAAAGCAGCTCTCTCATAATTCTGCAATAGCAGATAAGAGTTCAGTTCCTCAGTCACCTGTGGGGAAATGTTGCAAGGTGCCAACGTAAGATCTGGGACCAGGATAAAGTTGACCAGAGCAGATTCATGCCAGTATGTGGTAAGTTTTGCCTAGGACTTTGACAAAGAAGACCCCAAGAGACAAAACCTTTACACTCAGACATTGGGTAGAAAAACTTTGAGATAAAGTCAAATAATAAGAGCAACATTCAACACACCCAGACCCTCTAATGGATGGGAAGGAGGATAAAACTGTCAGAAAATTCTGATGACATAGAAAAGGGTCTCACTAAGGCATTTTTTCCTTTCTTTTTGCTTATGGAGATTTATATATAAAGCAGAGACCTGTTGCCTGACAAGGCAAGCCAAAGAATTTTTCCATGACAAGGAATTTTTACAATATTAGTTGGTTCCCTTGGGCTGTGGTGACAGGTGGAGAAGCCTCCTCTCCTCAAGGAAAATAAAAGAGAAGGAAAATCTGTCAGTATACCAGTGAGAATTGAGGTCAGAGGCTTTACAAGTCTCCCCCAACTCTCCCATTGCACCAAGGCAAGAGGAGGAGATGAATAGAGTGAAGGTTTATAATATATAATATATATTATATAATATGTAATTATATATATATATATGATACATAGAATATTTTGTAAGGGAGAAGAGAAAGGAGAAGCAAATAAGAAGTTGGAAGGGATAGTGATGCCATGATGTCTTCAGTTTGGGAGAATAGGTCATTTTTATTGTTGTAAGTTTATTTGTTTCTAATACACATTGCTTTATGAATCATGTTGGGATAGAAAACTCAGAGCAAAAGGAAAAAATATGGGAGAGATTTAAAAAACAGAAAAAAAAAATAAGTTGTAAAGTCTGGGCTAACTCCCTGAAGGTCTCAGGAACAGCCAGAGTCAGGATAAGCAAAAGTCCTTGGTCTTCAGGGGGAGAAGTGAAGGAGACACAAATTGTCACAAGCTCGCCACCAATCTCCCTTCTGGTCCTGCTGCAAAGTGAAGTCCTCTCGCCTCTCTCACCCCACCCCTTAATCCTTACCTACAGTTATATGTATACACCCAACATTGAGGAAGGGCCATTTTTCCAAATATATACTAATAGAATCATTGTCCAATAGGTAATTAGCTTTAAGTGCTTGGTTGTCTGATTCAAGCACATCTTTTAAGAATTTCAGCCCTTTACAATAATTGAACATAGCATGTGTTGATTCACATTCATTCTCCTTAGTTCTTTTTCAGGATGCAGACTTTTCGTCCAAAGTCTACTGGGATGGCTTTGGATCACTGAACTACTGAGAAGAACCCAGAATTTCACAGTTGATCATCGCACATTCTTGCTGTTCTTGTGTACAATGTATTCCTGGTTCTGCTTGTTTCACTCAGCATCAATTCATGTTAATCTTTTCAGGCCTTTCTAAAATCATCTTGTTCATAATTTTTTATAGAACAATAAAATTCCATTATCTTCATGTACCACAACTTGGTCAGCTATTCCCCAATTAATGGATATCCACTACTTTAGCAATTTTTTGTTTGGTACAAAAAGAACTACTACAAACCTTTTTTTGAACATGTGGGTCTTTTTTCCTCCTTTATGATTTCCTTGGGATACAGATCCAGTAATGGCACTACTGGGTCAAAGAGTATGAAGTTCTTTTTTTTAATTAATTGGATTAATTTTTTTATTTACACAGCAAATACATGGGCAATTTTTTCAACATTGACCCTTGCAAAGCCTTTTGTTCCAAATTTTCTCCTCCTTCCCCCTAGCTGGCAGGTAGTCTAGTACATATTAAATATGTTGAAATACATGTTAAATCCAATATATGTATACATATACAGTTATCTTGCTGCACAAGAAAAATCAGATCAAGAAAGAGGAAAAAAACTGAGAAAGAAAACAAAATGCAAGCAAATAACAGAAATAACTACTCACCAGAATGATTGTATCTGTCCACAACTCCACCAACAATGCCTCAGTGTCCCAGTTTTCCCATATCCCCTTCAACATTCGCCCTTGTCTTTTCCTGTCATCTTAGCCAGTATGAGAGGGTATGTAGTGGTATCTCAAGTTGTCTTAATTTGCATTTTTCTGATCAATAGTGACATGGAGCACCTTTTCATGTGACTACAAATAGTTTCAATTTCTTTATTTGAAAAGTGTCTGTTCATGACATTTGATTATTTGTCAGTTGGAGAATGGCTTGAACTATTATAAAGTTGAGTCAATTCTCTATATATTTTAGAAATGAGGCCTTTATCAGATTCTTTGGATGTAAAAATGTTTTCCTAGTTTATTGCTTCCCTTCTAATCTTGTCTGCATTAGTTTTGTGTGTACAAAAACTTTTTCATTTAATATATTCAAAATTACCTATTTTGTGATCAATAATGATCTCTAGTTCTTCTTGGGTCACAAATTCCTTCCTCCACAAATCTTAGAGGTAAACTATCCTATGTTCTTCTAATTTGTTTATAGTGTCATTTTTTATGTCTAGATCAGGAATCCATTTCAACCTTATCTTGTATATGGTATTAGGTGTGGGTCTATGCCTACTTTCTGCCATACTAGTTTCCAGGTTTTGTCAAATAATGAATTCTTATCCCCAAAGCTGGGGCCTTTAGGTTTGTCAAATACTAGATTGCTATAGTCATTGACTATTTTGTTCTGTGAACCTAACCTATTCCACTGATCAACTTTTTTATTTCTTAGCCAATACCAAATGGTTTTGGTTACTGCTGCTTTATAATATAGTTTTAGATCAGGTACAGCTAGTCCACCTTCATTTGCCTTTGTCCTCATTAATTCCTTTGACATTCTTGACCTTTTGTTCTTCCAGATGAATTTTGTTGTTATTTTGCTAGGTCAGCAAGATAGTTTCTTGGGAGTTTGATTGGTATAGCAATAAATAGATTAGTTTAGGAAGTATTGTCATCTTTATCACATTTGCTTGACCTATCCAAGAGCACTTAATATTTTTCCAATTGTTTAGATCTGACTTTATTTGTGTGAAAAGTGTTTTGTAGTTTTGCTCATATAATTCTTGACTTTTCCTTGGCAGGGTATGAAGTTTTATGGTCCTTTGGGTATTGTTCCAAATTGCGCTCCAGAATGGTTGAATCAATTCACAATTCCACCAACAATGCATTGGTGTCCTAGTTTTCCCACATCTCCTCCAAAATTTATTATTTATCTTTTCCTATCATTTTAGCAAATCTGAGAGGTGTAAGGTGATACTTCAGAGTTGGTTTCATTTGCATTTCTCTAATCAATAGTGATTTAGAGCATTTTTTCATATAATTATAAATGGTTTTAATTTTGCCATCTGAAAACTGTCTATTCATATCCTTTGACCCTTTGTCAACTGGGGGAGTGACTTTTATTCTTATTAATTTGACACAGTTCTTTATATGTTTTAGAAATGAAATCTTTAACAAAAATGCTGGCTATAAAGATTTTTTCCCAGCTTTGTACTTCCCTTTTAATCTTGTTTCTGTTGGTTTTGTTTGTGCAAAAACCTTTTTAACTTAATGTAATCAAAGTTTTCTATTTTGCCTTTGATAATGTTCTCTAGTTCTTCTTTGGTCATAAATTTCTCTAGATAAATTATCCCTCCTCCTAATTTGTTTATGGTATCATCCTTTATGCCCAAATCATTTCTCCATTTTGACCTTATTTTGATATGGGGTGTGAGATGTAGCTCTATGCCACTTCTGACATATTATTTTCCAGTTTTCCCCAGCAATTTTTGCCAAATAATGAGTTCTTATTCCAGAAGATGGAGTTTGGGGATTTATCAAATACTAGATTGCTATAGGCCTTGATTATTATGTCAAATAACAAGAAGGACTCAATGGAAAAGACTCCTGATGTTGGGAAAGATTAAATGCAAAAGGAAAAAGGCATGGCAGAGGATGAGATGGGTATATAGTGTCATGGAAGCAATGAACATGAACTTGTACAGATTTTGAGAGAAATGAAGGATAGAAAGACCCGGTATATTATGATCACAAAGAGGGACAAAACTGAACTACAAACAACCAAATCCCCCTCACCCCGGATCCTCACTCAGTGAGTTCCAGTGGTACCCTATGACTTTCACAATCAAATATACACTTCCCTATCTGGCATTTAAATCTCTTGATAATTGGGCCCCTTTTTACCTTTGACAGTCTTTGTCACTTTATACCACCAAAATGCACTCTTCAAGCCAACAATGTTAGCTTACTCTCATTTCTTCAAATATGACCCTCATTCTTCTATATGCCTTTGTACTGACAGTCCCCCTGGTCTGCAAATGTTCTGTTCTTTCATATCCACCTTTCCCAGCTTCCTTTAAGATTCTGCTCAAATCCAACCTGCTACTAGAGACGTTTCTGAGTCCCTTGGGCTAGTAATGCTTATTGCTTTCAACACATTTGTACATATCTTGCAAACACTGAATTATTTACATGTTTCCCCCATTACAGTGTGAGTACCTTGAGGAAAGAGTCTATTTTTGCCTTTCTTGGTATCCTCAATATTCAGCACAATGTCTTGGAATACTATAAGAGCTTAATAAATGCTGCTGAGCAACAGATACGCTTATATTTCAGATGTATTCAGAGCTATCTATCTGAAAGGTGACAGGAAAGGAGCTTATTAAGCCCAAGGGAGGGGTTCCTGGCAGTGGGCTAGAGGAATATGATATAATGAATATAACAAAATATTCCATACCCACAAAATACAAAATAAATAGAAGATATTGTTCATTAAAAAATAAAAAGAATTGGAAACAAAGTGGCTGCCAGACAGTTGGAGAATAGTTGAATGAACCAAGATACATGAATATAAAGGAAACTGATTGGTATTCAGACAGATAGAGAAAAATATGAATTAATGCAGAGGAAAAATCATAGCATCAAGAGAAGAATATATGCTACTCTAATAACATAAATGAAAACAACACTAAAATGCTATAAAATTTATATAAATAAATCTTGGTCTCTGGGGAAAAAAAAGGGAAGTTAAATACCTCCATCCTCTTGGTAGATAATGGAGATAAATAGGTTAAAAACGTTTTTCATAATAATAGAGTCACTTTGTCAGGTGAATTTTACTCAAATTAATCCTTGTTACAAGGAAGGAAGGCAGTAATATGGGGTTTATTGGTAAATAATTCAAATATTAAAAAGGAATAAATAAAATTATTAATGGAGAAAATAAATATTACCACAAAATCTGCAATAGAGCAAACACTACTCCCCCTCCACACATACACAGGTGCCCTTTTTTCTCTCTACCACCTCCTCATCATTTCCCCTCCCCAACATACACACACAAATTTGAAAATTTCCCAGGATTCAGAACTTAATAACTTGCCCCAATAAATAACAGGTCAGCTTTTTTGCCTTTCCAATCCTCCAGATCTTTGAGTTTCTCATTCCTTCTCGCCCTCCCTTTTATTGTATGTGAGAGGGTCCAGTTTATATTGAGACAAAATCAAAAGTGGCCAGCTTGCCTTGTAGCCAATGAGGGGTTTCACAATATAGGATGCAAGGTTGCCTGAGAAAAAAGAGAATGGGAAGAAGCCCCCCAAGCCTCTAATATTATAATTCATAGGTACATTGCCGATTCATTTTAGTTAGGATTTTCTATACTGAAAATTATCTTCATCAAATAATGATGATGGTAATGGCGATTATGCTGATAAACAAATCCAGAAGAGAGAAAAAAGGCAAAGGAGAAGTTCACACTCTCTCAGGAGAGAGACATACAAAGGTACTCAGATATCCATGTAATCATCTCAGTCAAATCATTTTTCAGCCTTGGACCTCAGTTCCCTTATCTCTAAAGTAGGTTCAAGTGATTCAGTTCCCTGGATACTGGTGCCTAATAAATGGTCATTGAGTTAAGTTGCCCCATAGACTATGAGAAGCTTCTTTATTCATTAACAACCATCTCTGCTTTCTCCAGTCACAAAGTAAAGATGCTTGTCACCATATTCCAGGAAAAGAGAATTAAGGCAAAGGGTAATAATCTATAGGTAAGGGAGTTCCAGGAAATAATTTTCATTATGTTTTAAGACATGATTTAAAAAATGAAACAAGGAATTGTGAAAAGAATCTGGACCTGGAGTCAAAAGGAACAGATTGTATCCTGCCTCTGATATTGGCTAGCTGTGTGACCCTGTGCAAGTCCCTTAATCTTTGCCTGCCTAGCTTCAACTGTAAAAATGAAAATACTACTAATTCCTATCTTGGGTTTTTCTGAGGATCAAATGAGATAAATTTTTAAAATGCTTAGCACAGTGCCTGGGATATAATAGGCACTTAATAAATGCTTATTCCCTCACTCAAAACAAATAGACACACCAAAAAAGTACATCTTACATTTAATGGAAAAAGAGCTGATTTTTTTTTTTTTTAGCACAATGAACTGGCAAGAGCACTGACCTGGATTAGGGGACCTGGTTCTGGTTCTGGTTCTGGCAAGCTTCTCAACTGTCAAAATGAAAACAATAATTGTTGCCCTTATCTACATCACAAGGTCATTATGAGGAAAGAGGAAGGAGGAGGAGGAGGAGAAAAATGACTGGCATTGTGCTAGAATGGGTAGGAGGTACAACCTGGGAAAGATGATCTGCCTCTAGCATATACTTGATATATGAGCAGAAGCAAGCCATTTTACCTCTTGATCCTTAGGGGGACCTTCTAAATGGAGAAATTATTATTGAATTCATGATCTACATCAATTAGCAATTTTCTCTGCACATATAAAAGATTAGGAGTAGGAAAAGGTGGAGAAGGAGGAAGATGAGAGTAAATGAGAAGTAAAAAGAAAGGATAGATGGAAAAGAAGAGAAAACTGATTTTATGACCCACTTTCAAGTTTACAATCCATTTTGACATATTTTATTTCAGCTTCACAACAACCTGATTCATAAAGTATTACAGGTAATAATTTTCTAGTTTTCTACTTGAGTAAACAGATTCAGAAGTCACAAGATTTATTTACAATTATACAACTAGCTATTGTGAAAGGCAGACCCAAATCATCCTTACTCCAAGTCCAGTGCTCTATCCCCTGGGCCAATTTTCCCATGCTCAATTCCCTACATAAGATTATTATAGCAATTGAAAATAATTTTCTGCTTATATAATTCCATTCAATTTTCATGTACACTACATGAACAGTTTGCCTTTTCTCCCAATTGCATCATTATTTGGAAAATAAAATCATTATTGTAGATCTTTTTAACCTTGAAGTCTATAGATGAATGGAGTAGGCTTCAAATTCACTTTCCATCTTTTAAAAATAAGGACTTTCAATAGAATAAAAAGGTCTCATAAAGGCATGACACCGCTGACTTATATGTGATCCTAAGGGGAATATAAGGTGATAGATATTTCCTAATCTGAGTAATGCTGAATTAACTTTCCTTCATAGCCTTCTCATATTTATCTCCAAATGACCCAACCTGTGCCTATCTTGATTATATAAAAAGTGCTGAACCTGTGCTCATTCAGACCTCAGTTACTTGCCACAGTTAGATCACAATGTGAACTTGAATAATGTAAATTCCACATAAATTATAAAATATGAGAGAACACTTAATGATACCAATTTAATTAATGTAACAGGGGAGAGCTTGTTGAAAAGTTTTAATGCATTCAATATTGAGTAACTTTGCATTTGTCTTTCATCACATGTGTTTATGAATGGCCATACACTGTATTACCAACAGTTATATAACACTTTTTTTAATGAATGAACAAAATGAACAAAAGGAAGAAGATTGCAGATGGAAATGTCATACAACAAAGAAGAGGCTTGTTATTACTTTAAACAAAAATGCGACGCATATGACTAAATGGTATGAAGCTGAGCAAAGTCACTATTAAGGCATTGGAATGCCGAAATCTATGATAAAGACTATTTTTAAAATGCACAGATGAAAAAAGGAAATAAAAGGAAAAGGAAATGACTAGGAAAGGATGTGTTCCGATGAAAGAAATGGA
Source organism: Sarcophilus harrisii (assembly GCF_902635505.1). Taxonomy (NCBI): domain Eukaryota; kingdom Metazoa; phylum Chordata; class Mammalia; order Dasyuromorphia; family Dasyuridae; genus Sarcophilus; species Sarcophilus harrisii. The sequence continues at coordinate 67,262,459 of NC_045431.1, forward strand.
GTATCTTTTAGTTATATGACTTGCAGTAAAGAAACACGGAGCAGCCATTTAGACAAAATTGTCAAGAATGAAAAAGAAATGGATGGTGAATTTTTTTTACTGCAAGTATTGGTTGGTTTAGTTGTTTTAAAAATCAAGTTTGCATGTATCGAGTTAAAATTCCCAAAGAGGTAAAAAGTATAAACAAAACCCTAACAGCTAAATGCAATGATGTTTTGATTGACACATTTTTAATGTGAATGAAATGGCTTATTTTAGAAATAAGCTCTTCAGAACACATATTTTTATTTTTAAAACATGCAGGATAAATTTTCAACATTGACCCTTACATAGCCTTGTGTTCCAAATTTTCCCCTCCTTTCCCCCCACCCCCCTCTCCTAGATGGCAAGTAATCCAATATATATTATACATGTTAAAATATATGTTAAATCCAATATATGTAAACATATTTGTATAATTATCTTGCTGCATAAGAAAGATAAGGTCAAAAAGGAAAGAAAATGAATAAGAAAACAATTTTCAAGAGAATAAAAAAAGTGAGAATGTTATGTTGTGGTCCACACTCAGTTCCCTCAGTCCTCTCTCTGGGTATAGATGGCTCTTTTCATCACAAGATCATTGCAACTGGCTTCAATCATCTCATTGTTGAAGAGAGCCATATCCATCAGAATTGATCATTGTACAGTTGTTGCTGTGTACAATGATCTCCTGGTTCTGCTCACTTCACTCAATATCAGTTCATGTAAGTCTCCCCAGATCTTTCTGAAATCATCCTGCTGATCGTTTCTTACAGAACAATAATATTCCATAACATTCATATACTATAACTTATTCAGCCATTCTCCAACTGATAGGCATTCATTCACTCAGTTTCCAGTTTCTGGCCACTACAACAAGGGCTGCCACAAACATTTCTGCACATACGGATCCCTTTCCCTCCTTTAAGATATCTTTGGGATATAACCCCAGTAGCCACACTGCTAGATCAAAGGGTATGTGTAGAGTTTGATAATTTTTTGAGCATAGTTCCAAATTGTTCTCTAGAATGGCTGGATCCACTCACAACTTATATTTCTTTATTTAAAATTATATTAAAGCTTTTTATTTACAAACATATGCATGAGTAATTTTTCAACATTGATCCTTACAAAACTTTCTGTTCTAAATTTTTCCCTCCTTTCCCTCATCCCCTTCCCTAATGGCAGGTAGTCCAATACATGTTAAATATGTTAAAAATATATGAAGAACTTATATTTCTAAAAAAGAAAAAATACTCAACCTGTTTTGTAAAGATCAATGGATTGCCTAACAATTTTATTGGAGGGAATATAGAAGTGACTGTAGACTCAAAACCAATGTTTATTCATCAGTTTTGAAATCTTCATATTCTTATAGGCTACAGTCATCTTGATTTCTTTGACAGTCAAATAAGAAAACAGAGGGGACTAAGGTGGCTTTCAAGTTATTTTAGCCCAACTGTTGAAAAATACTGCAAAGGACAGTAACATCAGATTTGAAACATTATTGATTTTAGATAATTCCCCAGATTATCCAAGTACACTGTGTAAAAAAGTGAGCATGCAAATTTAGCCACACATAAAGATCTCTATACTATAAATCTATATAGAAACCTTTAAAGAGAGAAGCCAGTTCATCCTATGCTACTAACGGTTAATTTTTTCTTAAGTATATTTCATTATTTAATATTAGTTAATTAATATTGATGTTTTATTATCATTACTTAAATATTTTATTATTTTTTATTTAAATATTTTTCACTTTCCCCAATTACATGTTAAAACAATTAACATTTTTTTAAAAGTGTTGAGTTCAATATTCTATTTCTTCCTCTCTCCTCCCTGAGATGGTGAGCAATCTGGTGTTATACATGTATGCTGCTAACATTTTAAATGACAATAACATTTACATCATATTGACATGCATAGGCTAAATTAAGTATGATTTTTAAAAATTTTACAATTTTGATTATTTTATAAAAGACTTGAATGAGAAAAAACATTCCCTAAGATTTGGAGGGACAATTGATTTATCTTTATAGAGTCCTGCTGGAGTATGGGTGCCAAAATCTCCTGTCATACGGATGCTATTAGATGAGCACCTCAGCAAAGGATCCCAATTGGGCATCACAGAGGGAACTAGACCCTGAAATCACAAATAGAAGAGCAGACTGGATTAAATCTGATAAAGTATATGGCACTCTTGATGATACTATTGCCAGAACAAACAAACAAACAGATAAAATTATTTTTAAAAACTCTAACATTTTAAATACCAATATTCTCAGAATAAATAAAATGTCATAATCTTCAAAAGAACCACAATTGCAGATACCACAAGGAGCAAAGAAAAGACACATGACAGATCTAAATAGATTCTGGCATGTCAGACAGGAGACTTGCATGTACCAAATAGTATAAATAACATTATCAAGAACAGGAATGCTCACTAACTGAAGTCAGTCACTCGCTGGATCTCAGAGGATAATAGGGGAATAACCTGAATGATATACTAGCACCTTTACAAAGGAAAGCTCCAGGATACTAATTAGATGCTGCAAGGAGGATTTATTTTATGAAGAAAAAAAAAAACAACTATGAACAAGAATCACACAGTAAGGCTTATGATCTGTTCAAGAAACCTTAGTCCTTCCCAATTGATTGCCTCAGGATAAGACACTAATTCCTATGTTTAGCTGTCCTTCTCAGTGTGGCTCCAATGCATCTATCCAGACTTATTTTAAATTGTTGTCTCTTTTTCCAATTACTTTCCACATTTTATAGCCAAGACAAAGTGACCCACTCACTGATTCCTGTGTATGACATTTCATCCCCTAACCCCAAGCCTTTGCTGGTCTTCACCTTTCCCTTTTCAAATCCCTTTCAAGGCTCAGCTCAAAACTCCCCTGACAAGACTTTTCAGATTTTCCCCAATTAATATTTTCTTCTCTTATATTTTCATCACATGTGTTTCTACACAGTAATTTCCTTGAGAGCAAAGATGGGTTTTTTTTTTCTTAACACGGTACCTGACATAGTAGGGACTTAATTCACTGAATGACTTTTGCCTTTGTAAGCTCAGTTGAGATAGTCAGGTAGAGTAATGGATAGAGATCCAATCTGGAGTCATGAAGACATAAGTTCAGACACTTACTAGTTGGTGACTCTTAACAAGTCACTTACTGTTTGTCTCAGTTTCCTTATTTGTCCAATGAGCTGGAGAAGGAAATGGCAAACCAATCCATTGCCAAGAAAGCTCCAAATAGGATCATGAAGAGTTGGATATGACTGAAATGACTCAACAACAAGAAGACCAGCGCAGGTCATTTGCTAAATAAATACTGGTTGAATACGATTTTGTTTTATTGGTGGAGGGAATTCTCTATATTGATGAGATCAAAGATCCATTGGGTCTGCTATATAATCATTTCTTGGAATGCTGGCATTCACAAAGGCAGAACTCTGAGCAAAAGATTCTGGAACACCAGGAAAGGGACCCCATAACCGTTCTGTGATATGACTGCCTTTATTTAATGGGAAATAAAGGAGACTAAAGGAAGGTAGCACTTTCAGAAAGGAACAGACAGATATGGAAGGGCACAGGTGTCCTTTCTACACAGCAGAACTGAATGTGTTTGGGGGATTTGTGTTTGAGAATCAGGCAGCTCTTGTAGGAGAGACAGACAATTGTCACAGCTTCTCCTGGCAACCATGAAGAACTTTAGAGAGAGAGAAAACCTGCTTCAGGCTGCCACAATAGGAAGAAGTCGATTTCAATTATGGGAATCAGCCCAAATTATTTAAATTTTCCATGTGGCGCCCAGATCTTTTCAGTTCTAGTTCCTGAGTTCTGCTAGATGCCCTTTTCTTATCTCACATCCCTTTCCTATTACTCAAAATGGTCATTTACTGTGGCCTGTTCTCATACACAAAGCCTTTCTGCTGTGGACATTTTTGGTGATGATAAAATTTTAATCTTTGATTTATAACTGGCTGCCAGGGCATACAAACTCATGGACCATGTTCAAGTCAGTCTGATATCTGAAGTTACATGATCCAAACAATCATGTTTTCCTATTAAAAGAATAATAAGCACGAAGAAATTTAGAGTAGGAAAAAATTTATGTTGGAGCCATATGAGGTGATCTAGCTAGAACTAAGCTTTACTTGTAACATTGGGGTTGGGGGAGTGGAAGATGCCATACTGCCAAAGATTTTATTTGAAAGGTCTCCCTTGCTGGAAAGGTTCAAATAATGAGTGGATGATAATAATAGCATTTGTTTAGTACTCTATGGTTCAATACATACTTTATAGAACTATCTCATGCCATCCTTACAAACACCTTATGAGGTAGGGGATATCAAGAACTTTATTTTCTATTTAAGTGGATTATCCAAGGATTTCTCTGATTCCAAATCCAGTCCTCTTTTTCCTTGAACCACCTAATTACTTTTTTTTTTAAAGAATGATGTAGAAACAATACTTGTTCAGACTAGGCAATCTCGGAGGTCCTTCCCAAATTAGATTATATCACACTGGCAAATGGAAGTAGCAAGAATGAGACTCTGCTAAGAGTCACTTCTGGGACCAGAATAGAGTGGTTGGAGTGGTCGATCTGGAAAGAATCAATAAATTTGTTGTTGTTCAGTCATTTCAGTCGTGACTGGCTCTTCATGCCCTTATTTGGGAGTTTGGTGAAGATTCTCGCTACTTCATTCTCTAGGGGATCCATTCTATTAGGTCATCAGAGCTTCAGTGACTTGGCTGGGGCACCCAGCTGGGAAGTCTGAGGCTACATTGGATCTCAAGGCTTCTTCACTCCAATCCAGTGCCCTATCCCAGGGACCTCTGGCTGCCTCTACCCATCAGTACACAGCGAGGCACATTTTCATGCAGTTTTTCATGTAGTAAAGAATTACTGATGACTCACAACTTGAATCAGAAAATAAGAGTGATGTCATAGATAGAGTCATGGTCTTGGAATCCAAACGTGTCTCAGATACTGACTATCTATTAGACCCAATTCACCTCTGGGTGCTTCAGTTTTCTATTCTGTAAAATGGGGATAATAATAGCATCTATGTATCAGGGTTGTTGGGATAAATGAGATCATGTTTGGAAAGCACTTTACAACAGCTATAAATGCTAGTTATTATCATTACAATAATTATATCTTAGAACTGTCTCTGGATTTATTAAGGGTGGATTGCAAGTCAATCTGACATATCTGAGGTTAGAGTTGGAGGATAAGACGTCTGCTGCTTCATGCTATTAAATAAAGCTCTTTCCAGCTAATTTATTCCCTAGGAACTACACTGTAGGAGGAAGGAACATCTCAGGAAGGCTCAGTAACGGTAGTAGAAGGTACCCTTCAACAGAAAGTATCTCCTTGACAGATCATACTAATAATTTCTCTCTATCTCTCTTTCTCTCTCTCTCTCTCTCTCTCTCTCTCTCTCTCTCTCTCCTCTCTCTCTCTCTGTCTCCCTGTCCCCCTGTCTCTCTTTCTCTGTATCTACCTCTGACTCTGGTTCTCTCTCTGTTTCTCTCTGTCTCTCTGTCTCTCTCTCTCACTCTGTCTCTTGTTCTGTCTCTCTCTGTGTCTCTGTCTCTCTTTCTCTGTATCTAGCTCTGGCTCTGGTTCTCTCCTTGTGTCTCTATTTCTGTCTTTCTTTCTCTCTCACACACACAAAGGGATCAGAAAATTCAGTACAAGGATACTCTTGAGAACTCTAGAATTGACTGTATTACATGGGAGATACTGACCCAGGACCCTCCAATGTGGCAAACCTTAATCAGAGAAGATGCTGAGCAATGTAGAATTGAAGTAGCTCAAAAGAAAAGTGAGAGAAACCTCCCCAAAAATTCCTGTAGACTGTTTGTACCCGACCCATGGTAGAGCATTCTGAGCTCATACTGGCTTTATCAGCCATAGTCAGGTAATATAACTTGACTCAAACATAGCGATGTCATTGGGTCTACTTCAAGAACTAAGAACAAGCAATTTACTATGTATTTATGTATGTATATATTCTCATTTGATTAGGATCAATCAATTGCTAAGTAAATATTTCCAAGAGCCTACTATGTGCCAACACAGGGCCAGACTCCTTAAAGTGGGGATCCCTTAGCAATCATAGCTGGCATTTAAGCCTCACAATTATACCATAAAGTTGCCATTGGGAGCCTAAAAACTCTGCTAGTGGAAACAATCACTGCTCTAGTGATAATCATATGATTATGATATGATAATGATAACTATAATCAGGGCTTCTCTCTCTTCTGGGGGACTTATCATTTTATATTTTATATTTTTTATATTTTAATATTTTATATATTTATATTTTATTTTTATTGGTAGAAAAATCAAATATCTCCTTCCACGATCAAATGTGATTTATTTTATCAACACATACACATACATCATTCTTTGATATGAAAGACCACTTTCTATCAATGCCATTTTTTTTTTGGCTGAGGCATTTGGGGTTAAGTGACTTGCCCAGGGTCACACAACTAGGAAGTGTTAAGTGTCTGAGGTCACATTTGAACTCAGGTCCTCCTGACTTCAGGGTTGGTGCTTTATCCACTGCACCATCCAGCTACCCCTAAACATGCCATTTTGAGGCATTGCTAACAGTTTTAAAATGCCACATCAAGGACACCCTGAATATTTGGAGGGATGTAGGGCATTAAAGGGGAAGATGGCATGAGTATGGCATATTTTATCAAATCAAAGGCAAAACATTTCTATTTGAAGTAGAACTTTCCTTTCAAATTAAAATTAATCTAATCAATATGAGTTGTGTAAATTTTTCTGGTTTTATGAGTAGCTGATAAGATGATAGAATTTCTAGGAAAGCCCTCATAATATAGTGAAGATTGGGTTGCCCTTTGAATCAGGAAGTGCAGAGTTCAAGTCCCATTTCTGATATGTCCTGACTGTATGACCCCTTTGCAATTCATATCATTTTGTAGCGATCTAAGCAGAATTTTACCTCACTGACAAGTTCCTGATCTCTATTGTGGAAAGAGTTTCTTGTAAATCAAAAATAGAATTCTAGCATGTCAGCATGAGGCAGCACATCCCCTTTGCTATTTCTCAGTGCTATGACAGGTGTTATCGTAGCATACATTTTAAATATATTAACCTGCCCAGATCTGCTCTAAACCTCTCAAACCAATAACACTGCTCCTGCCTAATTGCTTTCTAGAGGGGAAAAAGGCATCTAAGAAACCAGTATCAGGTACTTGGAACCTTTATGCATTACTCTGGAACAGGAATAAAAATGAGCAAATACAAATAAATCAGAATTTTACAAAAGAAAAATCAATCCTGCCAGATCTGACACCGCCTTTGGTACAGACAGGCATCAGCAACAAAAATTATCCTGCCCTCTCCGTTCTGCCTCAAAGCAATAGCCTACACTGCAGAATCTCATTCTGTCTCTGATGAAAATAACACCCTTCTTTCTTGCAAGAACTATCCCCTAACACATTCATTCTTCATCTACTTAGTATACTTTTAAAGCCAAATGAAGAACAAACCTAAGAAGTCTCTCCCTAAAGTTAGAGAAGCATTTGAAGAACAAAAGATCCAAGAATGCCATAGATAAAATTTCTAAGCCCTCCTACTACCCACTGGAAGTCAAATGATCCTACTGTCTACCAAGAGCTTTTCAGAGAATGAGGTAATTCCTAAAAGCAGTTTAAAACTCTTTCTCCATAAAGTAATTCTGATGCTGGGACAGCAGTCAGGCAGAAGTGCAAGCTTTCTTTAGAAACCAGTGTGACAGAAAGGGTCACTTTTGATAACCAGTACAGAGTCAAAGATGATTATTAGTGACATCCACTAATTCATTTAGCAAGCGGGCAAAGATGAGCAGAGACACAACTAGGGCAGAGAAACGGGGCTTTGTCCCAGGTTGTTGACTTTTAAAGGTACCATTAATAAAAAGGAAAAAAAAAATTCAGACTTCTTCTCTAGTACTAAGGGAAGGCTAAACATTTTTACCCAGATTTTCCAGATCACAGGAGTGCCATACTTTTAAAGCACGATGAAGAACAAGCCTAAGAAGTTTCTCCCTAAAGTTAGAGAAGCATTTGAAGAACAAAAGATCTATACCTCATGGTATAGAAGGAATAACTGTATAGCATTTAAAATTTTCAAAAGCACCCTGCAGGAGTGATGATGAAACTCAATAAATAGGAAAAAGGCACAGGGAAATAAAGGGGCATTTTGAAGTGAAAAGATACATGTATGGAGAGACTGAGTGTTGTTTTCAGTCATGTCAGATTCTTCATGAGCTCCTTGGAGTTTTCTTGGCAGAGATGCTAGAGTGATTGTCATTTCCTTTTCCAGCTCAGCTTAACAGGCTGAAGTGACTTAACTCTTGAGTGTCTGAACTTGGGTCTTCCTGATTCCAGGTCCAGCACTCTTTCCACTAAACCACTTGTCTCCCTAGAGAGATCCAGTACCAAGTTCGAAAATCCACTCTGCCTTTCATAATCCAAGTGACCTTGGATAGGTCCCTTCATATATCCTATACATTAGGAGAATAATACTGACATTGCTGCCAATCAGAGCTATTGTAATAATTAAGATCACACATGTACAGATGTGTATAGGTATGTATTATATAGATATCTGATATATATTTATTATATATGTTTTATATATTACATATATATGTATATAGTAGAAAGATGAAATTGCTCTCTATATACATGTTAGGTATGACAATCAAGGTCATCTTTCTAATTGTTATCAGAGAATATCCCAAGAGGGCCACAGTCTTCAGATTCACAGACAAGTGCCTTTAAGAAACTAGTTAAAAATATATATCTATGAAAGCTTAGCTATTTGGGGTCACATTATTATACACACACACACACACACACACACACACAGAGTTTCCTAAAGTCAGGATCCTATACTGATAGTCATATTTCAGCCACAAAATCAGGGTATCTCCACTCAGTCCTTGAGCCATTTAAACTGAATTTCATCCCCTATCTTTGTGGCTCATGCTTTGCTATAGACAGGTTAAAAAAAAGCGGGATTTCCTTGAATATTCAGGATGTCATAACCGCTGTCATCTTAGCCAAGTCCTCTGTTTGACTTGAGGCAAGAGTAAAACTAAGCAAGCCTGGACAGATAAGATGTGATCCTATTTTGGAAATCCTTCATCGGAAGATATTCCCCACACTGACTGTATAATCATTTTAAAACCTCCCCAAAGAAGCAGAGCTTCTTTCAGCTTTTCTTAAGCAGCCAGAAATGTAACCAGAATATTTTAATGGAAAGAACCCAGTGTGTGAAGTCATATTACTTTGGTTCAAATCTGGACTCTGTCATTTCATTACCTCTGATCCTTAGACAAATCCCTTTCTAGCTCTTGGCTTCTGTTTTTCCTTTTGGTAAGTCACCAGGGTGGCTGGGGGAAGAATAGGTGATTTTTGCAGTCCTTTTCATTATCCTATGAAGTGACAATATAACTAGGAAAGACCTTGGGGTGAGAAAGCTATGGATTCCTCTTGCTTCTTATATGTGTTCGTTTAGTGACCAAAAACAAAATAAAACCAACCAAAAAAAAAAAAAAAACCCTCATTGTTATAGTGCCCTAGGACAATTTAGATTATAATTTATAAAGAAAGTTATATATAAAGTTATAAAGAGAGTATATAGAGAAAGTTTCCATAATGAGAAGTCCGTATATTGATGCAATAATAAATCTGGATTTTAAAAGAACATGTTATCAATTATCAAATAGCCTACTGGGATATTTGTTATATGGAGACCTGGTTGATATTCCACTGGTACTTTCATAGTGACAAAAGAACAAAGAAAGCCCTTAACATTTAAATTTAATCTCTGTTATCCACTTATGAAAAGCCAAGGGACAAGAGAAACTCTGGATGAGTAAGAAAAACTGCAATAGCCAGCTTACATATATGTGTTGACAAGTACATATATACAAATATATATGTGCACATATCACTTTAGGATATACAAATTGTTTTACATATGTAATCTCATGTTTTTTTCTCACAATTCTTCACTTTAAGCGCTATAACACAATTCCACGTTATAGATGTTTATCCTCATTGTACAGATAATAATCCTGAGCTACAGAAGGTTAAATGGCTTACCCAGATTCACACAGCTAGTAAGCATCTGAAGCACGATTCAATAGGATTCAAGTGGATAATACAATACTACAATACTCTGACAATACTACAGATCCATTTGAGAAACTGGGATGCCTTTGTTTCATGTTTATTTAGTTCTAAATAAGTTAATATATAATTATTTATAAAATGAACTTCAAAGAAAAGGACTTTTTTCAAAAAAAATAAAACCTGCATCTAAAAATTATACGATCTTTAAAGAAAAGAGCATGACAAATTAGAGAACTTCATTTGTCCTAAGAAAACTTCTAAACAGAGTGATCATGATAGAATTATAATTACTGACAATGCTCCTGGAAATAAGATCATCCAAGTATGGATGGCTTCATCTCTGCTGTCAGACACCTGTGGAGGTGAACACATTTTGAAAGTGTCTTTACTGTTGTTTCTTTGCATCTAAATCATATCAGTGAGCAATATTTCAAAGACAAATGAATGACAAATAATAATGAATATTTTGAAGAACATGAAAAGAAAGAATTCATCTTCTTTTGGAAAGAAACCTTTTTTAGAATCCTGCCACATATCAATGGGTCTTCTGAAAATGATCTTTCCAAAGGGATCCACTTTTACACTATCTTTCCCCAACAGTATCCTTATAGTAAACGTATGTTCCAAAACTCTGGAGAGTTGAAAGGGACCTTGGAAGTAACTGATCCAATTCCCTCATTTGACATAAGGAAAATGAAGCTCCATGGACTTAAACAGCTTACTCTAAGTCACAAAGATAGCCAGTGGTTTGCTCCAGTTTTGAATTCATGTGTTTTGTTTCCAAATTCAATATTCTTTCTCCCTCATATAGACAATACATGTTTCATTGTTAGGACTTCCTATATCTGTCCCACAGAATAGACCCAATATTGGGGATTTCATCCCCAATTTCCACTTTCCAGAACACATACACAAATACATATAGAGCATTCAATTAAATAATTTAATTTAATTCAGTCACAAGAATATCAAAAAGTTATTCTTGTTCTCTCTAGTATACAAAAGCTTTGAAATATTTCATGATCTAATTCTGAAAAGTTGCCATCTCAGGGGAATGCTGAAAAGCTAGAATCTGAAAGTTTTAAATTCTTTTCATTTGGACTGGCTCTGGCTCTTGTTGAGTGTGCTCTCCTAAAAATACTTACAGTGCCATATTCCTATGGTATCCATATCTGCAAAAGCAAAGTCCATTGAATCAATTGACTTCTAGATTTTCTGAAAGGGGACTATTTCAAAGACACATAAAGAGCAGCCAAAAGCAACTTTCATTCACAGGGAAAGGGGGAGCAAAGCACACTTTCATAAAACCTCCCCATTGAAAAATTGTCCTTTTTTTCTTTTAGCTTCACAAAGTGAATGACTTTGTAATGTTGAATAGAATTTAATTTACAGAGTGGCAGAGGATGTTCTCTATCTGCAGATGGAGATGAGCTTCCTACTTGGCGATGTGACTTCAAAGTAGAGAGAGCTGGGCTCATTGTCTAGAAGACCTGCCTTCAATTCCGACCTTCTCCCTCACCAGGCAGGATGGAACGAAGGGGTCCAGCTCTGACCATAGCCACAAAGATTGAAAAATCAACTAATCTTCACCAGAGAGAGGAAGAAAGTTGCTAATTAGAGCATAAATCCATTCCCACTCATCGTTTAGGTCTCAAACTGCCCATCGGTTTACATTTTTGTATGGTAACAAAACCCCAAGAGTCCTAAATTAAGCTGACTTGAAGTTGACCACTGTGAGGTGACCAATGATGTCGATTCCATTCCATTCCAGTCTCTGTGGAATTCTCTCTCAAACCAATGGAAACTTTGGCCATGGGAAAGAGCCACTGAGATCAGAGAGTATCAGGCTCACCATGATCCGTCCCATGACATGACTGGGGCACTGGGTGAACTTTCATTGCCCTGGCACTCAGTATTACATGCTTCAAAAGTTTTTCTAATGTAGCAACATCTGGCTAATAACTCCTCAAAAACCCAGGAAGATGTGACCTCCCTGTGCTTAGGCACAGGGACCTCACTGAATGCATCACAGGATTTGGGGAAACCAGCAGGTCAGATAGACAGAATATGTCTAAATGGGACAGATTAAAATCTATTCTATTTTGACATCCTCCATTTATAGATATTCTAAAACATCATCTTTAAAAAAAACTAGTAAAAAACTGAGAAAACACCTTAAAAATATGGTATTATAGAATCCTAGATTTTGAGTAAAATGTGGGTAAATATCCCAGTTCTGTCATATGCTGTAGTAAGGGAATTGATCATTCCACTCTATAGTTTCTTTATCTATAAAATTAAGAAGTTCATAAAATTTACAGCTGGAAGAGATCTTAGAAATCATAAAATGGGAAGCTACCATTCATAGACTGGTCCCAGGGTCACAATGGACTCAGATATAAACCCCTGTTACTAGTTCTATTTCTAAAGTATCTTCCAATTGTAAACTTTATATTTTTATATATTTTGGTGGAAATATTGTCTTATAGTCTCCCAAAAAACATTTTGGCAATATATGGCTTTGGAAACCCGATGAAATTATTTTGTAGTCATATTACTTATAGGAAGGAAGGAAATTACTTTATGATAATTTTTTAACAGAAGATAAATTCATAATCTTCCAATTTTCTTTTATTTGTTCGTTTTATAAATATAGATGTAAATAATAGGGCTGTAGAGGGTAAGCCAGTGAGCTAAAGAATTCTGAATCTGCAGTCTCATGTGTTTAAAACTAAATGGAATTTCCTCCCTTTTGCTCTGGGAAATGAATAGGCAAACATGACCCAAGGAAGAAGGAAGGGCAGATAAGTAAGCAGCCAGGAAAATGGGAAAACAAAAGGAGAGCAATATCATTCAGCTACAGGAACACAACATATAGGAAAAATTCTACTCTTTCTATTCTGGCTACAAAAGGATTATTATTCCTCTAATTCAAACTGCACAATTTGTTTCCTTATGTTCTATTTCTCAAATTCTTATCTGTAGAAATCAAGGCTTTCAGCAGCAATGATATGAGAAATCCTGAAGCTGTTTAATCTCCAGGCCAATAAAGAGATCTTTTTTTATACATGATGATGGGTTTCTTCTGAGAAATCCCAAGTTCTTTCAAATGATAACTAATCCCAGCACTTCTGTAGAACAACATCTAAATTTGTGCCATAAAGGTCATGAGATGATCTTGACATTCCTACAATTACTGAGGTTCATTTACATATTGAAGTCAATCTAGTTACTGAATTGATTTTTAAAGACTAATGGATAAATTCTATTAAAGAGCAACTGTTTGTAGCTCAGGGACTAAGGAAGCCTGACTGGTATTTTCTATATAACTTAATATAAAATGTCATAGTTGGAGAGACAAGCTAAGAGACTACCCTATTACTTAATGTTAAAATAGAAGAAAAACAACTCTCTTCCTCCATTTTTCGTTTCCCTCCTCTTTTCATTTTACCCCTTCTTCCTTCCTTCTTGACCTTAAAAAGTGTGATATCCACAGTCCCACAGATAGTAATTATCAGATCTGAGATTCAATAAATCCAAATCCAACAACTATTTATTGAGCAAAATATTCTATTAATAGCCAATTATTAGATTAGAATTAATCTAATACCCCCCTTCCTTTACTCATTTAGAAATTAGCTCCTGTAGTTTATCTAAAATTTCTCTGAAGAGCAGAGCTCATCATGAGATGAAATCTTAGGTAAAATTGAGCAACTGGGAAATCAGATCTAATCAAAAGAAATTTTAGCTTAAGTGATTTGATAATTCCTATTATGTTTTACTCGGGTAAAAGTGGATTTTTCCTTTTATCTAGATTATCCTAGACAGGGTTAAAAGGGTGTAGATATGTCTTTTTGACTAAGATTTAGTGATCCAGTCATGTCCCCCAGATGCTTATTAAAATAAGCCTACTTCTCATTCTATTCATTCTTCTCATTAATTATTAACCAATCAAAGTTGATTACCACCCTCAGGAACATTCACTTTCCCCAACAAATATAAATGTTAGGTGGGTTCCATGAGGGTCTTTGTCACTTAAGAGTGCCACTGACACCTTTTATTATCTGCCAGCATGATTAATACAAATACACAGAAACTATGTCTCTCAAACTTTTTTATAAATTAAAGCATCTACTATGTGCAAAATATGGAGGATACATATATAATACAAACACCAAAAAAATAATCTCTTTCCTCAAGGAGTTCACATTGCAGTGGGGTTAAAGAGGGTATAAAATGTAGATAAACAAATAAAAACGTTATGGCAGAGAATGACAACATAAAATAACTGAGAGAGGAAGGCCTTCCTTTAAAAGTGGATACCTGAGGGGAAAAACAGTTAACAATAGTAATTTTGAGAAGAATTTTGAATCAAGTTTCTCTGATGAAGGCCTCATTTTTCATTGTAGGATACTGAGTCAAATTTATTTTTTAAAAAGAGCCATTCCCCAATTGACAAATGATCAAAAAGTATGAACTATCCTCAAAGGGCTATAAAATCACGCATATCCTTTGACCTAACAGTACCAATAAAAGGCATGAATCCCCAAAAAGGGAAAAGGAACTATGTATACAAAAATATAGCAGCTTTTTTCTCAGAGCAAAGAAGTGAAAATTGAGGGGTTGACTGTCAATTGGGGAAAGGCTGAACAAATTGTAGTACATAATTATGATGAAATATTATTTTTCTATAAGAAATGATGAACAGGATGCTCTCAGAAAAACTTGAAAAGTCCTCCATGAACTCAATCAAAGTGAAATGTATTCAGTACAAAGTAATAGCAAGGTTGTATGATGATCAGAGTGAATGACTTTATCATTCTTGGTAATAAAATGATCCAAGACTAGTCTGAAGGACTTATGATAAAAAATACAACCTATATCCAGAGAAAAAAATTGATTGTATCTGAATAGAGACTGAAGCATACTTTTTTAAAAATTTTATTTCTCTTGAGGTATATAAGGAAGAGGGAGATTTCTATGTTTTCTTTTGCAATATGTCTTTTATGGAAATGTTTTGCATAATATCATATGTGCCTTAATGGGGGCGGGAAGAAAGAGAAAGAATCTGGAACTCAAAGTTTTAAAAAACAAATGTAAAAATTATTTTGTATGTAACTGGGGAAAATAAAAATATTAAAACGGGAAAAAAGAGATGTCGACTCCTGATCGAAACCTTTAAGAAAGATTTGAATTCTAAGAAAGACTTGGCTGATATGGGGAAAATGGCCAGTTCCAAGGTCAGAGGAGAATCAAGAAATGGTTTGTAGTATGTTGTGCAGAATTACTTTAGCTAGAATAAAAGATGTAGGAAAAGAAATCATGCAAAATAAAGCTGGAAAGGTGAGTGGGAGGCAGCTTGTAGAGGGCTTCAAAAGTTTACTAGAGCAGTTTATATTTCAGTATAAAATGAGAGTTCTTAGCAAGCTTATGAAATTTTTTAAAAAGATTCTGATGCATTTTGACTTTATTTCCTTTTTATCCCTATGTGCTATAGTTTATACATATTTATAAACATTATTCTTAGCAGGATAGGCTCTATAAACTATATACAACTGCCAAAGGCATCTATAACATTAAAAAGGGTAAGGACTGTTGTCTTAGCAGCATTAGTATTAGTGTGCAGACCCTGGATACAAATATGTTGCTTAGTTAATTACTAATCTTTCATTTTGATCACCGAAACCATTTGAGAGTTGAAAATAAACAATCTCTAAATGGTGTTTGAAGACAAATGCCTTTCTACGGACTTAAAATCAATCAACAGTCTATACCAGCTTCGATACAAGGACCTTATGTATTTTCTCTCTGCTGTCAAAAACACAAAATATTCTGAGAAAGTGGGGGAAAGTGAGCATGTTCATGAGTTTAAAATAAATCTATATCCATTATCAAAAGGTCTAATTTCTCTCTTCTCATCTAGGAGGGTTCCTTTCATACTAATAATATATGTTGGCTCAGGCTTTTATAAGTAGGATTGGGGCACAGCCTTGAGTTCTGTCCAATCTTCCCATGCAGCTCTTGGCACATCTGTGTAGACCTGAAAACTTGAACATCCTTTCCTTTTAGACTTATATAAATTTATACAGTTATAGACTTCCAAGGCAATATTTTCAATGAAAACATTACAACCCATTTCTACCAGGATGACTATTTCTGCCTTGAGATAAGCAGAATGAAGGAACTAGCTTTAAGTGGGAACCAGTGCTTGTTTTTCCCCAGCATTTTGTTCTCAACATTCATGTAATACTTTATCATTTGAGTTCAGCCTTCTTTTTAGGTGGAATGAACCTAAGGTTGAATTCAATGTTTCTAAATGTAGACAGTGCAAAGCTGTCCATCTTCACATATTTGCAATTACTGAATATAAATGTCTTGATTGGGAAATAAAAAACAAATAAATGAAGCACAAAATGGAATACTTGGTTTATAAACCCTCTTCTAAACCAGGGATCTGGTCTTCAGGATGCAAAGATCTAAAATAAACATGTTTCCCATACTTGATATTGAAAAACGAAGAACGTATTAATGGAATGAAGATATTCATGGATTTTTAGTTGTGGATTGAGTTCATCTAGTTCAATTCTCTTTTATATACAAATATATACACATGTATGAACATATATGTTCACATATATTCATTTGTACATGTATGTGCATTTTTATGCATGCTCATGTATATGTACTCACAATATACACATATGCTTAATGTTTAAATGTCCTTTTGGCACAGCAACCTAGTGAGATATGTAGTATAAATTTTTTTTACTCCTGTTTTCCATACAGAGAAACAGAATCATCAATTGTTCCATAACTCACTCATGGGAGTATAAAAATCTGAACTAAGATCTCTTGATTCCAAGTCTACTGTTTTTTCTATGATTCCCCATTTCCCTTTCGATTGAACTGGGATTTACTGACATTCAGTAAAGAATAGTTTATCCACACAACAAGCCTGTCTTCCCAAAGCTAATTTCTCACATATCTGGGAAATGCAAAGATGATTATCTTAATATTACTTAGGTCACAGGATACAAGGCTGGAAAAATCACCTACTGTGCCCTTGTACTTTAGGAACGAGGGGCAGCTAGGTGGTGCGGTGGACAGAGCACTGCTCTTGGAATCAGGTGGACCTAACTTCAAATATGACCTCAGACACTTCTAGTTGTGTTACCCTAAGCAAGTCATTTAAGACTGTTTGTCTCAGTTTCCTCATCTGTAAAATGAATTGGAAAAGCAAACGGCAAAACACTCCAGTATCTTTGCCAAGAAAACCCCAAATGAGGTCACAAAGAATTAGACATGATTGAAAAAATAACTGCATAAGCTACATTCATATAATTCTTTGAATTGTCTCAAAAATGAGGAAACGAAGTTATGAAAAGATTTGGGCATGCTATGTAGAATAACAGGTCTTGATTCAAATTCCCTTGAAACATCCAATGTCTTTCCCACCCCTCTCTTCCAAAGGGAAGGGAGAATAATCAGAAGGGAAAAAAAAGTATCAGATTGATACTAAGTTCTTTTTGGATCTCTTTCTTCTTGTGGAGTTCTTTGCTTCATATGCTAAATCACAGATAAAGGATCAAAACAAATATAATACAATTTCTCACTTATCTCTTACAAACAAAACACAAAGAGCAAAATCATCTCTCCATGGGGGAAAATAGAACACAAAAGAATCATCTAAATAAAAAGAAATCTCAGTGTGCTGAAAGGAAATATTTTTATTTCCAAACCCCAACATAATTTGTCTAGATCCAAAGCTTTGTTATTTGTCTCCCAGAGACATGAAAATCCCTTCAAAAGTAGGGTACATTTACTACCACAAGAAGCTTGTCAAGTGATTAAGGAAAAAAAACCCTAAAAACTGAACAAACAAAATATTTTTGCCGTATTGAGCAAAATTTCCTGAAAATAATTTAGCCTTATTATTTTCTCCTGTTCAGTTCTGGGTCTAGGTCATTTACTATTTGTAGTATCTATGCAAGATACATGTAGTAATTGGACTAACTCAGTAGTTTGTGTTTTTAATAGAAGGGGAATACTACCACTAGACCCTTATTTTGTTGATTGATGCCTTTTTCTTTTTAAAATGTTATTACATCCTTCTGCACCATTGTAATTAGCCTTGCGATAAGGAAACAGTACAAAAATAAGTTGTCTTTGAAATCATACATGACTTTCTGCTCCCACAGCCCCTTGTGTCTCTACTAGAAGTCTTTGTTTCATGTGATAACATGGTAACAGAGGCTCACAGAAGGTCAACTGGTACACAACTAGTGGCAAAAAGATACCCTATGTTTCATCTTTCTCTGTGTTTGTCATTACATTGCTTTAATTTGAAGCATCTATAAGATGTACATTTTTAATTAGAAATTAAATATCCCATAAGTCTGGGGAGGAAGGGCAAAAAAGGCAAGCTTGTCAAAAGCTTGGATGTGATTTTAACCTGAATAACTGTTTCTCTCTTTTTCATTTCTAAAGGACTGAGAAGAAGGAGAGAGTTTCTCCTGAAGTGTTCATGGAACCCCTCTCTCTCTAAGCTCTCCCACCTAAGAAAATGACCTAATTTTCCATAAAGTAAAGACCAAGAAAAAAGGGCTGAAGTTCCTTATTTCCCCAGCCCCTCTTTCAAACTCCCTGAATTTTCTACTTTTTTTTTCTTTCCCCATATAAATTTGAGGACAGAAGAAAGCTGCATAGATTAAAAGTGCTATAGGGAAAGGTAGGGGAAGGCAACAAACAAATATTAAATGCCTACTCTGTGTGCATACTGTGTATGCAATGTGCTAAGCATTTTGCAAATATTACTTAGTTTTATAATCTCAGAAGGAATATATTTCAATGGAATGAGCACTGGTTTTTAGAAACTGAGGTTTCAAAGCTAGCTGGGCTTCTTGCTAGCTGCTCTGGACAAGGGATTGAAGATATAACCACTTTGGCCCCTCCATGCATAATTCTTCTATAATCTAAGTGCCCCAATTAAAGAAATAAAAACACTGGAAGCTCCTATGTGCTCCACACAGGATAAAAGAATCTGGCATTTCTTCAGGATGTCCTCCATGCCAGAGAAAAAGTCTTGCTGTAAAGAGAAAGTATCTGTGGCTGATAAGCTAATTTACTTCCTTGCCACTAACAGCTACCAGAGTGGAAAATTTCAAGAGGAAAAAAGCCATCCTATTAAGTATATTGCACTAGTCTCCACTACATCCTTTCAAACCATAATTGTTCTTCAGAATTGCAATGTACTTCCTCCTCATCTCCTCCAGAATCTCTAGTTTCCTTCAAGGTTCAACTACTGTGCCATAGTCCAAATGAAGTATTTTCTGTTCCCACAAACTTGTAATGCCCTCATTCTAAAATAATCGATATAGTGCATACCTAGTTGGTATAAACCAACCAGATTGTAAGTTTTTTTAAAGGGAAGGATACATTTGACTTTTGACTTTGTATTCCCAATGACTCAACTAGTACCTGGTATACAATAAGTGCTTAATTTTTTATTTATTTTATTATTGCATTTTTCATTCTCAGACTCATATCAGTCACAGTTATTGTTCTGTTGTTAGTCTTCACTAGCAATATTATTTCTTTACTATCTAGATGACAGAATATTCACCTTTTTTCAAATCATGGATTAGATAGTTCCCAGTCTGCTCAAAAATGCCATTCCTTTCAAAAAAAAAGCACACAGAAAGTACCCTGACACCCAAAATGGTCATATATGGTAACAATAAATCCTGATGAATTGTAATATTTTACAAATATTATTTAAAGTTGCCTTTCAGGAATAGTCTAAAGAAAAATTTCAAACCAGGAAAAGCTCACAAAACCAGGGGATTAGAAAGAAGTTTATCTCTCTTCTTTCACGAAATTTTCTCCCAGTCCAGGTAACCCTAGCCATCATGAGGAGAATATTTGAGAATAAGGGGCTTTTTGACTATCCCATCAATGCTATCATTCTTGGGAAATTCAGTTCAAATCAATTGGAAATTCCTGAGGGCAAAGATCACGGAGTTGGGCCATTGTGGTCAGGAACAGGTCAAGAGTCAAGAATCCAGGCAGTCATGGGAATTATGTCAATGTTCCAGTAGTCAAGGATCTGATCACACACAACAGATTATGATGTGGTCTGTTTGCTTTGGAGCTTCTTTAGATTTTATGCCTGGATATTATTGATTCTTGGATCAATATATTGGTGCCATCTGTGACCATCCACCAAATCACCATTGTAATGTATGGCAATGCCAAGAATTACAGTTTCTTCCTCCCAAGACAGCATTAAGTTTAGAATGAAAACAAATATAGCACATGAAATTTAAAACCCTTCTGAGACACAAATAGGTCAAAGCAATCCATTTCTGGCCTTTTGGAAACTCTTGTTTAGATTTAAAATGAAACAAGCCCACAGAATATTATTTTAACAAATTAACATTGAGTAAGCCTGGCTTAATCAATTAATAAACTAAAGCTTTCCACCCAAGTGGGTACCCAGACAAATTCCCATTTCTGTTTCTTCCTACAGTCAGTCATTTCTATGAGTGATTCTGTCCAGAAATCATAAGTCTAACAGTTGATAGGGCAATACTCCAAAAAAGTGAATCATACTTTTCAATCCTCAGCAGAGAATATTTTTACTACTGAGCAGAAAAAGATGTGGAAGATGATATGGTACCAGGTTTTCCTCCTTAGGGCCACTAGAAAATAATGCTGGCAGGGTAGTTGAAGGTCAGAGGTTAGCAAAACAGGAGGAGATTCCACTACTGCCAAATGAATTTAAGTACAGAGGCATCTGAGTAAGGAGTATGATTCCCCATTTTAGGGCAAAATATGTAAATGTTATCCTAATAGTAAAAGTTCATTTATATCTAGCATAATTTGCAAAAGTAATTATATATCCTAAAACTCGCAGTAATACTTGCTATAAACTACTATAATTCTCACACTAGGTCAGAGAAGCAAGTACTTTTTCCTAACTGTTCACATTCCCACATAAACCCATCACAAAAAGAAAGCAAAGTAATCTAACCGATAAAGGGCTAGACATAGAGTCAGGAAGCATTAAATTTGAATCCCACTTAAAAACTTACTGATCTGGAGCAAGTCATAGTCTTTTGATCTTAATTTTCTCACTAGGAAAATGTTATTACAATAAAACTTACCTGCTAGGGTGATAGATCAAATGTAAAAATATTTATAAAATACTTTGCAAACCTTAAAGAACTATACAACTGCTAGCTTTTATTAGCTATTGTTTAGTTAACAAGAGCTAAAATCTGTCACATTTTAAGTTTGGAAAAATGCTTGATATAATCTCATCTGATTTTCATAAGCATGCAATTGCTATTGTTATACTCCTTTTACAAATCAAGAAACTGAAGATCAGAGAAAAAAAGCGAGAAGTAGGACAACGTATGAATGTTAGCTTTGGAATCAGAGGAATTGCCACTTAGGCCTTGTGTGAACCATGAGCTTGGCCATCTAAACTAATAGTACTGTAGAAACAGGGAGCAAAACATAGCTACAGATCAAGCTAAAGATATAGGGCAATGGATTAGCCCCTAATTAAAAACTCAAAAGAGTAGAAACACTATTTTATATCAAGCAAATCAGATTAGAAAATATGCATTTTATAGGAAGTTAGACAGCACTTTGTTGTCCTGTCTTCCACCTGGGAGACAGTCTGCCTGATGTAAACCCATACTCACCTGTTCTATCTTTTAGATCTCAAGACTCCCCCTAAGCTCAATCATATTTCTAAATCTTGGACACACTTGTGACTCTTCTCACCTGCCTGTTAACTTGGTCATGACCGACCTTTTGGCTTTGTCAGACATTCCATTCCAGGGTCATTCCATGGAAAAACCTCAGGCTGGAATCACCTTGGCCAAACTTGGTCTAAACTTTCCCTATCCCCAATATTAGTCAGGGATAAGGAGAGCATTAAAGTACTAGTACTTTAGGTCATGCTTAACAGGTTTAGAAAGTCCAGAACAAGGTGTCCAAGGCAACAGTTCCTGCTATTTGTTTGAGATGGAAAAAGGGAGGGAAGTGACAGTAGGAATAGGAAGGTCTCATAAAAAGTAAACCCTTAGTCACTGAGGGACCATTGCCTCAGACAAATTGAGATTATGAAAGATCTTCATTTAAAAAGACTAAGGCCATGTTGAAGAATTGTTCATGCATATGTTTTGAATAATAGAGAAAGAAGGAGAGAGAGAGAGAGAGAGAGAGAGAGAGAGAGAGAGAGAGAGAGAAGGGAGGGAGAGGAAGGAGGGAAGAAGGAAATTAGGGAAAGAAGAAACAAAGAGGGGAAGAAAGAGGGGAAGAAAGAGGGGAACAAAGAGGGGAAGAAAGAAAGAAAGAAAGAAAGAAAGAAAGAAAGAAAGAAAGAAAAAAAGAAAGAAAGAAAGAAAGAAAGAAAGAAAGAAAGAAAGAAAGAAAGAAAGAAAGAAAGAAAGAAAGAAAGAAAGAAAGAAACAGAAAGAAAGAGAAAGAGAGAGAAACAAAGAGAGAAAGAGAAAGAGAGAAAAAAAAGAAAGAAAAGAGAAAAAAAAAGATAAAGGCCATTGCCCAAGTCTTCTTGACTTTTGCCAGTGACTCCAGAGGAGAGAGTAAGGCTGATGATTTTGCCCAGATCTGTTTCACTTAGATCCAATTCATGTGTATATTAATACATTAATACAATGATGTTATTGGTATAACATGACAAATTATTTTAATCTCCTTAAGCTTCTGTTTCCTCCACTGTAAATGTTGTTTTAAATAATTTCTAAGGTCCTTTACACTTTTAATGTATGATCCTATTTATGACTTGTCTTGTTTCATTCAACTTATTTTTATCCCCTGTACCTGGCATAAGACCTGGCACACAGTAGGCACTTAATACATTTCTGTTCTTTAATTACACAAAGTCACAAGATCTGAACTCAGGAGGAGCTCTTGCCTCCAAATTCCAGACTGTTTTATGCTTTCCCCTTATTTATGCTTTGGCGCAGCTATAAGTTTCAAGCTGAGCAATTTTTCACTTCTTTCTTTGTATTCCTGGCACTTAGCACAACTGTGGGTACATAAGGGCCTATTATTGGTCTCTCTTCATTTGTCACAGCTTCTATCATCTTACCAGATTTTAAGCCTTAATATATAAATAATATTTAATTAAAGCATCTGAACTTTAATAGATTTAAAATGCACTAAAACTTTTGACACATTGTATAGTGACTACAATAGAGCATATTGTTTATAACACAATAACACTTCTTAAACTTTTTCCACTCACAACCCTTTTCACCCAAGTAATTTTTATGCAACCCTAGCTATATTAGGTATATAAAATAGGCATACAAATCAAATATTCACTAATAAAGAGTCCTGATTTTGTGACCCCCACATTGAATTATGACAGCCATATGGGGTCATGATCCACAGTCTAAGAAGCTTGAATATAGAACAAGGAGGAAATAAATTCTCTACATTTTATACACGGACAAGCAATATGCATATAAGATGCATACCTTTTAATCCTTGTATGAACAGTCTTATTTGCTAGCCTGATCTTTGAAACAGAACATTATTTATCACTCTCATTTTGGTTTCAGATCATTTTAATTACCAATAAAAGGGAAGAACCCACACTGAATGGATTATTACTTATGCAGAATGCTTTTAAAGCAAAGGTAGTTAGTGGCTTCATTGCCACTATTCCATAAACCATTTTTATTTATAAGTAAATGTCCTCGTAAAGAAATTTAGGTGGAAGAGAGACGTGATGCACAATATTATCCACAGTTGCCTATGTGGAATGAAACCAAACCTGACTTAAAAGGGGAAAAATTTGACTCTGTGCTATCCACTCAGACAATTTTTGACCAATAGAGACTCCAATATGAACAATGGAAGTCCAGGGAGTGATGTGAAATCGATCTGGACCAGCAGTCTGGATTGCACTGGACAGATACAGACCGCCACCAAAGGGTCCTCAAACTACGGCCTCAGACCAGATGTGGCAGTTGAGGACATTTATCCCCCTCACCCTGGGTTATGAAGTTTCTTTATTTAAAGGCCCATAAAACAAAGTTTTTGTTTTTACTATAGTCCAGTCTTCCAACAGTCTGAGGGACAGTGAACTTGTCCCCTAAAGTTTGAGGACCCCTGGATTCAGCAATTAATATTTAAGACTGCATGAAATATTTTCTAAGAATATGTCTGGAATGGAAAGGAGGCACTATAATTTAGTGAATGGAGTTTTGGGTTTTGAAATTGTTGATGTTCAATCATTTCAGTCCTATTTCACTCTTCCTTGGAAGGGGAATTTCTTAGTAATTTGCCATTTCCCTTTACACCTCATTTTATAGATGAGAAACCTAAACAGGGGTAAATCACTTGCCCAGGGTCACAAAGCTACTAAATGTCTGAAGCAGAGTTGGGATTTTCTGGCTGTAGGCCCTGTGCCCTGGGTTAGATTCCTTCCTCTGACCCTCACTAGCTAAGTGACTTTAGGCAAAAGACTTTTTACTCTAGATGTCACAGTCAAGTCCTTAGGATTTATCTACAAAATCACAGCAGTGGGAAAAGCAGAGGTAGCCGTTCGGGGTCTAATCCTACATAATCCTGTATGACCTTAAATAAGCAATTAACCTTTGGTTTTGGTCATTCAGCTCTCCAGCTATGATCCTATGAGTGGGACCTACAAAAGGGGAGAGAGGTTCTATACTTGACATTCCCCATTCAGATAAAATCATAGATTCTTCACCCCCCTATAACACTGAGATGGTCATTGTTGAGTTTAGTCTTTTGATTTGGCAACTTCAGCAATAAATCCAAAGATGTAATTATCTGTACAGACTTATCTCATCAAAACAGACTTCAATAAGATTATGAGACCCTTAGAGAAAGCTGACTTGATTTTATTTTTCTGAATGAAATAATAAAACCATATTTCAAAGAGAATGAGGGAGAAATATATGATGCCATTGTAAAGGATATAGGATTTACCAATACAGCTTCCTTTGAATTTCAGGTAATTGATTAGACTTTCAGAGTATTTTGGGGCACCAAACTCAAACATCTGTGAAAACTTTCTTTTTTCAATAATAGATTTTAATTTTCAAAATACATCCAAGGATAGTTTTCAATAATCACCCTTGCAAAACCCTGTGTTCTGAGTTTTTCTCCCTTCCTTTCCCTCACCTACCTCACCTACACAGCAAGCAATCCAATATAGGTTAAATATTTGCAATTCTTGTTAAATATGTGTAATTCTTCTATACATATTTTCACATTTGGCATGTTGCCTGAGAAAAATCAGATCAAAAAATTTTAAAAATGAGAAAAAAAGTAAGCAAACAATAAAAAAGATTCAAATACTATGTTGTGCTCCACATTCAGTACCCATAGTCTTCTTTCTGCATGGAGATGGCTCTCTCCATGTGATAATTTTTTTTTTTGTGAGACAATTGGGGTTAAGTGACTTGCCCAGGGTCACACAACTAGGAAGTATGTCTGATGTCAAATTTGAATTCACGTCCTCCTGATTTCAGGTTGGTGCTCTATCCACTGTACCACCTAGCTACCCCTATGATAACTTTTAAAAAGAAATTAAAGAACTGGAAATTTCAATTGAAATGAAAAAAGAGACCTCTGGAAAAACTGAAAATTATAGTTCACCAATTTTAAAAAATTTTTAGGATTACATTTTCCAAATGATCTGCTAAAATTCAGATTAGTAGCTCTGGACTATAACAAAAGGATTCTTATCACTCTTACATTAAAACTATGTTCTTCCTCCTCTATCTTCAAGGTCCAATTTGGCTGCTTTTACCTCCAAGAAGTCTTACTTGATCTCCCAGAAGAAAGTTTGATTTCCATCTTCAACTGTTTATAAACTACATTGCTTCCATCAAACTCTACTTACATTACAAATAATTCATATTAGAGGTTTTTTTTTTTAAATTTATACTGGGTAGGGATCTTAGGGATCAAATAATTCAAGCTCCACCCCCTCCCTATTTAAATGAGGAAACTGCTCCAGACAGTAATGAAAAAACTCACCTACAATCATATAGGGAGCATACTTATTTGTACATATATCCCCTTGCACATAATAAAGCTTCACAAATCTCTGCTAAATTGAATTGAATTTTGTCTATTGCTTCTTTAACAAAAATACATCTTTCTTAGATACCAATCAAAGTTCTGACACTATCTCTATGACATTGAGAAAGTCACTTAATCCGTTTGGACATCAGTTTCCTTGATTAGAAAATATGAGAAAATACTTCACTTATATCAGAATTATGAGAATCACATGCAATGATATGGATACAAGAGATAAGGAAACTAGCATATTTTGCAAATGCAAGACACAATAAAAAAAGTTTTACTTTTTTCTGGCACAGAGAAGTAGGGGATATTTCTCTTATAAGAACAAAAATCGGAGGCAATTAGACAGTGGATAGAGCATAGGGCCTTGGAGTCAGGAGGAAAACAAAAATCACGTACTCTCCTTGGCAAACAAAGTTTAAATTCAACATATACTAAGAAACAACTCTGTATGGAAGGTATTGGACAAATATAAAAAATAGTCCTTGCCCTTAAAAAGCTGACATTCTACTGCTGACTCGTCACTCATTATTATAGTATGCTTTTCAAGTGAATTTCCAAGAATGGTGACATATTTGTGTATATCCATCAATACTCTTTTATTTCCTTTTCACTTTGGCCAACATCAATGCACTTGAGAAGACTTCCAAGCTTAAGAATAAAAGTATATTTGATGGCCACAAATTGTAGAACAGTGTTTTAGTTCAATGGGGGATTGAATGCATGACGACAGTCCCATTACCATTAAGATACCACACACATAATTCATTTTTAAAAATGCTAAAAAGAAGGAGAATTAATTGTTGAAATAGAGTTTCATGTCAAAACTGATTCCTGTGTAATGTACAATGGACTGAACAAATAAAGACAAAAGCAAAATCATTGCTCTCTTTATGGAGTTTGTGGTCTACAAAGATTTCCTTAGAATTTCATCCTCCACAAAAGTGATGAGATAATAGCTATTTTATACTTGACCAGAATTTAAGATCCAGCTGAAGTATCATGGTCATACTTCCATAAGGTCCTATATGGAATCCCATAATAAACAATGTCCTTCTGTTTCACCTTAATTCAAAATTCAAGGAAGAATTGTGCAATACTTAAAAAGAAAGATTTTTAAACATATTTTAGGCACCAAAGCAACACAACTTAGAAATGTCACCACACTTAGAAATATCTTTCTAATGCTAGTATTTTCAATAAGAATTTCTCGGCAGAAAAAGTATAAATGTGAAGACATAAATGTTGATGTTAAACTGGATGCATAACTGGGCAGCTCAGGTGCCATATTAACTTTATTTACCATAGATGGAGGAGTGAGGGTGAGGGTAGGAAATAAGGAGAGGGGGGAGGAAATCTCTCTTTAAAAGTCACTGAAGGCAAGATTATTTAGCTTTTCCTGGACCATTTTCTTGCATTCTGCTTTTGTCAGGGCTCCACAGTATCCTAAATATGCTCAGGTAGGTGAACATGACTTTGTGAAGTCTAAAAATTCTAATGGAACCACTTGCCCCAGGTAGAAAGAGAAGAAAAGCTCTTTTCTATCCAAGATCTACTGTAAGTATCCTTCCTTTTCCTACTGTCACCTCCTGCTTCCATCTCAAACAAATAACAGTAGCTGTTGCCTCTCACACTTTGTTCTAGATTTTTAAACCCCTTAAACCGTCTTATTCTGAAATTCTGTCCTATTTGAAAGCTGTTATTTGTACTACCAGATAAGGATACCATTATTTCTCTCCTTATCCTTGATCAACAACAGGAAATTGGGGAAGCCCAGAGAAAGATTGGCTGAGAGGATTCCACCTGAAGATTTTTCAATGGAATGAGCCTGAGACAAATGGGATATCTCACAAAGCCAAAAACTTATCACCAGATAACAGGTAGTGAGAAAAGTCACAAGTATATACCAGAATCAGAAATATGGTTCTGGCGAGAGGGAGATTTTGAAAAGTAAGTATCAGCTCAAAAAACAAGACACCCAAATTCCTATAAATAGCACATTTTCTAATCTGACTTGCTTGATACAAAACTGTGGCTCTAGACTTTTGAAATTTTTAATTTGGGACTAATAAAATGCTCTATAACTTTAGATACAGTTATGCTTTGTTCCTTCTTTCTATAGCATTAGTGCAGTGGTTCTCAAACTCTTTTTCTCAGTATCTTTATGGTATTAACAACTATTGAGAATATGTCCAAAGAGTTTTTGTTTATGTGGGTTACATAATAGATATTTATCATAAATAGGAAAAAACTAATTTTGAATTTGTAGACCCTCTGAAAGGATTTCAGAGATCCTCCAGGATTCAATGCACCACACTTTGAGAATCACTGCATTAGTGTTTTCCTCAATTGAAATGGCCAAGTGCATGTAGTACCAGACAGGACTTTATTCATCCTTCCTTCATAATCTGTTTGATTAAGAAAGGAAGGGGTAAACTCTTCAGGCCCCAACTCTATTATCTGAGAGCCTTCCTAGTTTCATGTTAGCTGGAAGGAAATCTTCCTAGAATAGCCAAGGGTCAGCTCTAATGGATAAGATTATTGGACTTAATGCTACAGAGGACCCTGGAGACAGAGCCCAACATCCTTAAGTACAAAAAGGAAATTCCAACTCAGGCTGGTGAAGAGATATGTAGGGCTTGCAAAGGTAATAAGCAGCTGAACTCAGACTCAAAACCCTATTACCTTGAATTTCTGTGGCAGTTTTGAAATAACACTGTCTTGCAGTGACAATTCACTTCATCTTTCTGAACTCAGTGTTCTCCTCTCTAAAATGGGGCTAAAACATGAGAAATAAATAAATAAACAAAAATAAAAAATAAAACATACATTGGATCTCTTGCTGTCTAGGAGAGGGAGGTAAAGACAAGAGAGGGAAATTTTAGAATACAAGATTTTGTAAGGGTAAATGTTGAAAATTATCCATGTGTAGGTTTTGAAAATAAAAAGTTTTAATTTAAAAAAATAAATATAATAAAATGGGTCTAAAATGCAGAGAGTACCTTTCTCACTGGATTATCACAGGGATAAAGTGAAGTTATACATGAAAGGTTTGTAAACCTCAAAATTATTAACAAATGCCAACTCAACAAGAGTTTCTTAAGGGTTTATGTGAGCATCAGGCATAGATTACATTACTCTCTACTGCCAGAATTCATATGCTTCTGCAAAGAAATAATGAGGTAAAAAGATTTAAAAAATAAAAATTCAAAATACAGACAGAGTAGCTTTTGTCATTCCGTTGCTTTTCAATTGTTCCTGACTCTTTGTGATGCCATTTGGAGTTTTCTTGGCAAATTTACTAGGGTGCTTTGCCATTCCCATTTCCAATTCATTTTACAGTTGAGAAAACAGCGACAAACAGGGTTAAGTGACTTGCTGAGTGTCACAGAACTAACAAGTATCTAAGGACAGATTTGAACTTGCAAGAATGAATCTTCCTGATTCCCAGCCCAGTGCTCTATTCACTGAATCACCTAACTGCCCATATACAGAGAGTAAATGCAATGTAATTTCAAGGAGGTGGGAAGCACTAATAGCTTGGGGGGATCAGAAAAGGCCCTGTCTGTGGAGGACTCATTTTACCTAAACTGAGCATTGAATGGAGGTAGGGACCCCAAGAGGCAGGTGTGAAAGGTTCCAGGCAAAGGAGTTTAAGCAAAATCACAGAAGTGAAATGCTGCTTGTAGGGGAAAACAGACTTGTTGGACTGATTGTCAGCTGTGAGAGGAAAGAATTGCACAGCAAAAGCAAGAGAGGTGCTCTTGTGTCTCAAATATAAAAGACATCCATCAGACACTTTCTGCAGGAACATTAGCAAGAAAGTATTAAAAGATAACAAGGGAGACTAAGCCCATTTCTAACTATCCATTAGTCACCCAAGAAATGTGTATCTAACTTTGTTTAGCATAATTATAAAGGCTGACATCACTTTAGAAACTAGTAGCTTTTCCGCCTGTGAATATAAATATGTAAAATCAAACTCTCATCTCCATGTCTTTTCTGCTTCATTTGATTCACTTGGTTTACAACAATATTTCCCCCCCACGGAATAGATTAGAATGAAATGTTTCCCCTGCTTGTCGATCATTTCTTTTGATTTGTGGTCAAGTTCTGCATTTTTAAGTGCTTTCCAGTCAAATGGCTCTGGTCTAATGTTGAGTCACTATAATTTTAATTTAACATTTTAATAGCACAGAAATGAACTAGACCATTCAAAGATGGAAAATATGTCTAATAAAAAGTACAAGGCCTTTATCCCTTGTTAGGACATAACAGGCTACTTTAATACAAGCTAAATATTACAAAGGACCAAAAAGTATTAATAACTAATTGGATATCACTGAGATGTGACTGAGACCATTAGAAAGAAGAGACATTCTCTACCGGAAGGAGCTAGTAATTAGCTTCTAATAAGTAAAAACCGGGAAAGAAGGAAGATGACAAAACAAAATCTGCAATGAGAAATAGACCATTTCAAAGACAGCAACAAGGAAAAGAGTGAGAAAATGCATCTTGCTTTCAAAGTTATATGAAAAGAAATTATAAAAAATAAAAACTATAGAAGTCTGCCCTCACAGTACATGCTAAGGCAAGTTAATAGACAATGAATGAAACTCCATGTCAAGATGTCCAATTCTTGTATAAATTTCTTAACTTTCTCTATGAATGTTTCCCATATGTACAATGGAAGTGATAATAATACCATATAAAGCTGGGTTTTTGTGAAGATCAAATGAGATAACGTAATAGAGTGCTTTGTAAGTCTTAGAGCACCATATCAATGACAGCTATTATTACTATTATTACCTTTTATTATTAGACACAGGGGTCTACAGGAACATGGAATACTGCAAACCTATGAACAGGGACCCTAATCCCTAGATCATAGAGCAAAGGCAAGCTGAAATTTATCTGAGACATGGGGGCTGGGTAGGCAATCAATTCTTATAATTTATTCCCTTATTTTGGAATTTGGGCCACAGCATTAACGATGAAATTTCCAGTCAATAAGTCTATATTAAGTATTTACTACACGCCAGGTAATGGAGTTACCAAGAAAAAAAACAACAAAAATGCTTCTGCTTGTATTTATCTATTAACAGGAGATAATAACAATATAATATAACAAAAGGCTTCTGAAGCTTCTAAGGTCCTTCAAATGGGAGATTATGAAAAGCACCTTGTAAATTTTAAGCCATTGTATTTTTTATTATAAATATTTCTGCATTTCTTCAGATACAAGGCAATGTTACTATATCTAAGGGAAATGTCAGTGAAGAACCAAAAAAAAAAATCAGTCATGTTAAAATTTTCCAGATTTTGGCTTCAACATAATACCCAGAAAACATTTCAGGGAGAGTTAAGCTGAAAAAATAGGAAGGTATATTAAATGGAGAAGTGGCAGCCTCCAGTAATGTTCCTATATTCAATGTGAAACATCAATGGAGAAGGCAATGGGCTGAAAGCCACTACTCCGTGTTCAACCAAGTGGAGCTCCACAAATTATTCTGACCCATGAATTGGAGATCATTTCTTCAAGAGATCAAAATGATCAGCTTTGTCCTTCTATTTCACTTGGATTGTTGAGACACAATTTATTGCTACTTTATATTAGTGGCACGTATATAAGCAATTACCAATATCTGATAGACATTGTCTGGAAATGGTTTTAAAAAACACATAGCATTTTAGGAGAAATGTAAATAAATCTTTGTTGATAAATGGTGGAACAAATTGGGACATATGAATGGGTTGCAATATGATTGTGACCTAGGAAACAACAAATATGGGAAATTCAAAGAAATTTAGGAATAGATGTTTGAACTGATAAAAGATTGATTATATTGATCCATGAAAAAATTATACACAATGACCATATAATGTAAATAAAAGGAAGGTATATTCTGAAAAAATTGTAATGGCCAATTTTAGTCTGAGAAGAATAATGCTGAAATACAATTCCCTCCCTTTAGAAGAGATTTGGGAGACAGATGAATGTAGAAGACAGTAAATATTCTACGTGCAAATGTCTCTTGGTTTTGCTCATTTTTTTTTATATTGTTGTTGTTTGTTTAGATGAATTCAACTCTTTATGATCCTATCTGGGGATCAGACATAATGACAAACTACTGAAGTATCTTTGCCAAGAGAAATTCTTTTGGCAAAGATACTTCAGTAGTTTGTCATTTCTCTTTCCAGCTCATTTTACAGATGAGGAAACAGAGGTAAACAGGGTGAAATGAACTGCCCAGAATGACACAGCCAGTAAGTATCTGAGGTTAGATTTAAACTCTGTTTAAAGTCCTCCTGATTCCCGGACTAACACGCCATATACTATGTCTCATAGCTGCTCTTTTTTGGAGGGGAGGGGAAGGAGGGAGGATGGGGAAGGTAGTTATAGTTGCTTAATTCCTTTGTTAGAGGGACTGATCAAGGTGTCCAAAGTGAATGTGATAAGCACAAGAACAGAAGTCAATAATGATTATAAACTAAATTGTTTCAGAGTTTATTCTCATTAATGAGATAACAAAGCTTCTGAATATTGAGGGTGTGGTATAAAACAAAGAATTAATAAAAATATTTTAAAGAAAAAAGAAAACCAGGGTTGCAGGCATGTTGAAGTGAAAATAACAGAGACTATTAATTTTTTCTCTTCAAAATTACACTCACTCACAAGACTCTTTCGACAGATGTGTGTATCTGACCTTCCCAATAACAAAATTCCCCTACTTACTTCAGGAGGTTACACAAGAATGGACAGAGTCAAGGAAAATATAATTGGTACAAGTTTTAGATCAGGATTCAAGTTTTAACACTAAAGAAACTAATCTTTAGGATTTTTTTTATTTGTTTTTAGTGTATTTCCTCAGGATGCATTGAGAAACCACATGCCTTTATGACCATGTACACATTCCTCATCTGTAAAAGGAGGTAGTTCGGTTAAATGACCTTTCAGTTTCTACTCAGCTCTAAATATACGTCATGACCTGTGACTTCCTGAATAGGAGGAACAATGTTTTCTTCTTAATTGTTTTCTTACTTCCTTCCTTTCCTCCATCTTTTTTTTTTCCCCCTCCTCTTCATGTTCCTTCTTTCCTTCCTCCTACAGAGTGGTCTACAGAGTACAGGGCAGTTAATGCTGACTATGTGGATTGCAATCCTTCATTAAACTATAAATTTTGCCCTAAGAGAACAAAATAAATCTGTATTCCTAAACTAGCATAAACTCTTGAGGTCACAGGAATTACATTCTCTTGGGATCCCCATTCTCACTATTAATCAGGCAACTAGGTTCCCCAGTGACTAGAGCTCTGGGTCTTGAAGAAAGACCTTAGCTCAAATCTAGTTTCAGACACTAAGTATGAGACTCTGGACAAGTCCTTTAACTATTTGCCTCAGTTTCCTTATGTGTAAAATGAACTGTGGAAGGAAATGGAAAACTACTCCATTATATTCACCAAGAAAACCCCATAGACAGTATTGTCCATGGGGTCCTCAAGAGTTGGACAAAACTGAATGACTGAACAAAACAATTCAGCTGCTATCAACGTAAAATACTGTGCTCCTGCTTAACATATTAGAGTAGAAGAATAAAGCAGTAAAGTAGAGTATGGCTAGAGAGTACCCCAAAAGGGGAAGGAAATCCTAGTGGTTCAACTTGGGAAAATTCAACTGAACATTCATAAGGTTTATGTTGTTTTAATTTAATGTTCCCATTTTCTAAAGTTAATGTCCCTAAAATAACAACCCAGACATTAAAATGCTCATGTGAACTTCCTATCTCCCCATTCCCACACAATATTAAAACAAAAAAACAGCCGGCAATGTGAGGTGGGATACGAAGAAGCTTATGAAAAAGATGGGCTAATCAACTGAATATTTTCTATTAGTTTTAAGATTTTTTTCCAGCAACAGGCATAGTACCAAGAAGGAAGAAATTTCACAATGAGTCATTTGAGAATCTCAGATTCTACTATTAATTTTCTTTTAAGTAAATTCAATAGTTAATAACCACAGGATATGAGGGGAAAAGATATTTACAAAATTAATAAAAATAACTTTCTCTGAAATCATATTGGGTTTTTTAATTAAAGAATATATTTTATACTTATCATATACACCCTTCTATCTTTATTCATGGCAGAACAAGAGCCTAGAACTCATTGATTTCAAAGCCACATCCTTTTCATGTAAGATTCAGATAGCACTGATGAGCCAAGGGGATGCAGTGTAATGAGTGGCAGAAAGACATGTGTCTGATTTGGTAGTTCACTGTTACTACTAATGTAGACATGGATATGGCACAATCTCTCCGAGTCTAAGTTTCCTCACCTGTGAAATGGTGATAATAATAACTATAATACCTGCCTCCCAGGGTTCTTATGAGATTTAAATGAGGAAAAAATATGCAGTGTGTCTTAGCAAATAAGGGCTATATAAATGTTTATTATTGTTGTTATTCATATAAATATCAACAGGAAGTAGCCCACCTTTACTTGTATATACTTGATCCAAACCCTTTTTGATCCTCATGGAGAACTTTCCTTCTATGCCCTCCAGACTTTGAATGAATGAATAAATAAACACACATATGTGTACATCTCTCTCTCTCTCTCTCTCTCTCTCTCTCTCTCTCTCTTTCCTTCTCTCTCTCTCTCTCTCTTTCTTTCTCTCTTTTTCTCTCTGTCTTTCTCTCTCTCTCTGTCTCTCTCTCTCACTTCTGTCTCTGTCTGTCTCTCTCCCTCGCTTTCTCTCTCTCTTTATATATATAGAGAGAGATGCACATGTGTTGTTATACACATACACACACATATACACACATTCATGTATGTATACACAATACATGTTATATACTGTACACATATATATGGGTATCACATATATGTATCTGTTTTATATATTATATATACATCTAAACATGTTAAGTTTATGAGTATATGTGTGTATATTAAATATACATTTTTGTGTATGTATACATATGTACACATGTCTATATACATTGTATACACTAATTATGTATACATATATATGCATATTGTGTGATGCATTTACAAATATTTATGTATGTATACATATATGTACATATGTGTGTTGTATAAGTGCAACTGTGAAGAAATCAAATCATTCTTTTTTACAATAAAGATTCAGGACAGGGAATGGAGCAACATTACCTCATTGCTGAAATAATAATAATGATGATGATTATGATGAAGATGATGATAGCCTTCATTTCTGTAGAACTATCACATGCATTAGAAGCAAAGTAGCTGAGTGGACAGATGAATGACAGAGACAAAAGAGCTGAGGTTCAAGATTTGCTTCTGAAATGCATTAGCTTTAGGGTGAACATGGCAAGTGCAGACAAGATGCTAATCTTCACTGAGAGAGTGAATTTCCTTACCCAGAAAGTTTCTATGCCAATAAAATTACAGGAGTTCCGTCCTTAGCTCCAATCTTATTACACATATTATATCATTTGATTTTCACAAAACTCACAACAATCCTTTGAATCAGCGAGAACAGGTGTTTTTTGTTTTGTCTGATTTAGATTTTTTGACCTTTTTTTGTCAACCAAGATCAGAGATTAGATGAATTACCAAGATCCTACATCCACTGGGAGTCTCCCACCTCCAAGTTGTCCTACTGGGTCACACAGCTTCACTGATTCCCTTTTGGAAACTCCTAGTCACTCAACTCAAGCATGTTGTTCTTTTCTTCCCTCCTCATTCACATAAATTGTCAAAATGCCTACATAAACACTTGAACAACATCTGCAGGCTGAGAAAATCACCCTTCCCATCTTCACACACTGTCACCAAAGCTAGGTCTTATCTATCTCCAGAATCCCCAAATGCCAACTAAAGCAAGTGGCTGCTCCCTCAAGAGTTCTCCTCCCGCCAGAGGAAAGAATGATTTCATTCCCCTCAGCTGCCAGATCAATGCAGAGAATAAGGTTGCCGCTGAGGAAAGTGAGTATTTATGTTGCTGTCTCACCTTCACCAATAAGAAGTACACAACAGATGTTATTTTTCTAGTGTTTTTAGGCTGCTCAGGGAAAAAAAAAACTTTTCCTGCTTCACTTCAAAACACATTTAGCTGTTTACTAGCTATCACTGACCACTCTTTCAAACAGCCAAGAGCTTTATTGTGGTTGCCCTTTATTTACAGTTTGGGCTATCCTAAATTAACATGGATCAATATTTAATCTATCTTAGATGTGGGGGTGGAAAGGGATCCTAGGTGGAAGGATTTTTAAAATGTTTTTAATTTTAAAAATTGTTAAGTACATTTTACCATAACTGATTTTCTTTGTAATACAAAAAATTTTAACTTATGCATTAAAAAACTTGATTCTGAGAAGGGGTTCAAAAGCTTCCCCAGACTGCCAAAGGAGTACATGACACAAGAAATGGTTAAGAACTACTGGTGTGGAGACTCAATCTATCAGGAGCACCATGTCTGACAGATAATCTGATCTGGAGGGTGGCTGGTGGCAGCCCTTGTGCATCTCTCCATCAAGGAAGACCTTTTCCCTTGAGAGGCATGAAAATATAAAAAGAATTTGAGACTGCTAGACACTCTATCAAAATGAACATTTACTCTTGGGATCTATACAACACTCCAATCTATAAAACCCATCAAGTTGGTCAACTCTCCTTGAAAAACCCTCTTCACCGGCATTAATTCCAATCTTACAGAAATTATTGTTGGGCAAAGCTGCCTTCTTTTTTCCTGAGCATCATTAAGAATGATGTGGATGATGAAAGATCAGTAAGTTTATTTAGAAATATTAAAAAAGAAGAAGAAAGATTATCTTGGATTCTAATTTTCCTAGCTGTCCAAACTCCAGCTGGGTAGTAAGTTAGGCCAGTAGGAAGGAAAATTTATACTCTTGGAGTAATGGACTAAACAGTCCCACAGGACCTCCATAGTTAATGATCCTCCTTAAGCACTAACTGCAGAGAATCTTGCTCATAATGTTTTCAGATTTGGCATCAAATATATACATACATATACACGCAAATTTTACTGATTATAGAAAGCAATAGAACTTTGGGCCAAGCCCACGAGG
Organism: Sarcophilus harrisii; assembly: GCF_902635505.1. Classification (NCBI taxonomy): domain Eukaryota; kingdom Metazoa; phylum Chordata; class Mammalia; order Dasyuromorphia; family Dasyuridae; genus Sarcophilus; species Sarcophilus harrisii. The sequence continues at coordinate 67,299,838 of NC_045431.1, forward strand.
AATTAGCCTTAATTAACCTTGGAGTCTCATGAAACAGCATCCAAATGCTTTTTGTGAAGGCATTTGGCTCTTTGCTTTTAAAAAAAAAATAGGAAAATCTGAATGACTGTATCTGAATGTCACATCAAATAAAGGAATTCTCACTGAGTCATCACCCCAGGAACCACACACTTCAGACTCTTTAATTTCTACTGTAGTTAAAAATATAAGAACCAACAATTTCATGCTTAAGTAAGCCTGGCTCGCTTTCTGAAAGTAGCATTGTCAAAGCAGTCATGAAAAGCACATTGTCATCAATAATAAGACCATAGAGGACCAGTTAATCCTCTTCCATTCTGGGAAGGACTAAAGGTATTTTTACAGCCCTTCAGTTCAGCACAAAGGTGGTCATGCTATAGGTACCTTTTTAATGGCACTTCTATCAAAGCCACCTCCAGTGTTCTGAGATGAGGGAAGGGGCAGAAGGCAAGACCTCAATTACGAGTGTGATACATTTGACCAGTAAGTCTGAAGAAAAGGAATTGGTGAACCAGCTGAAGTAATTCAAACCTTTATAAGTATTTAATATGTGATTTTGTGTACATAATGATTTCATAATGATGCATTTTATATATATATATATATATATATATATATATATATATATATATATACATATTCCATTTTAAGTCCATATTTTTGTTTTTGACTAGTTTTTCAGTCATATCTGCCTTGACAGGACATTTGGAGATTTCTTGGCAAAGACAGTGGAGTAGCTGGCCATTTCTTTCTCCAGCTTATTTTTCAGATGAAGAAACTCCTTGATGTCACAGTTCTCTTCCAGAAAGAAAGACAAATAATAACAATTAGGGCACCATGATGGGGTTGCTTGAGTACTGAGCTTGTAACCAGATAAACCTGAGTTTATATCCTCTTTATACAACTTGGTATCAATTTGGTGTGGTTTAATGGAAACTAAATTGAATTTGAATTAGAAACCTGGGTTCAAATTCTTGACTTTCACTAATTTCCAAAAGAAAGTTTTGTTTTCTTTCTTTGGTTTCATTCCCTCATCTTACCCCTGAAGTGCTTCCCAGCTTTGGCTTTATCAACAACCATCAATCTTCACCTATATATTCTCTCACTATTAAGAAGAGCAAATATGTCTTGATGTAAAAAAAGCAACTTTCTAATCATTCAAGCTGTCTGAAACTGGATTAAGTTGCATTAAGAGGTAATGAATGAATCCCTGTTGATCAGAAATCTTGCAGAGAAAGACAGATGAGCCCTTACTGATTCCCTAGGCAGAGGAGACTCCAGTGAAATATTTTGATGCTCCTACAATAACCAAAAGACTTCACTAACAAACCCAATAGCCTCATCCTTAAGCCTCAGGCTTAAAGCAATAACAATGTCACATCATCATGGCTCCAAACATTGTAAAAATGGGAATGTTATAAAAATTATAAAAGATTTGCTAACATTCAACCAATTGATAATGATCTTCTCTGTATTTGGTTACTTCTATCTGCTTGATAGAAACCATCAGAACTTGTGTCCCAAAGGCATTTCCTTCTAGAAGTTAGATTCACTTCCATGATACAAGAAGACATTAGTGGAAGGCTTTTGGAGAGAATCAGAATAAAATTCATTTTTCCACTAGTGATAAATGAGTCTGACATTCCTTTTGTGAATCTAAAAACAATCTATGTGCTTCATGGATAGATTTGAAGATTAAGAGGTTACTAACAATTTGAAGGATTGGAAAAGATGTCCTGTAGGAGATGGGACATAAGCTGAGTCTTAAAGGGCCTTAAGACTCCCAATAGGTGGGGATGAGAAGAGAGACTGTGAAAAGTCAACCAAGACAAAAGCACAAAAGGTGGGAGGTGGAACTTTAGAGCTAACACAATTCTCAGGGAGAATCTAGTCCATTCAGGTGGAATCAATGAGCTGAGAAGTTCTCATAATGGTATAATCAGGACTAGCTGAAGACCTGAATTCTAGATGGAATATTACTGCTCTTTTCCTCTAATGAATGTACCCTGCTTTATGACAAAATATCCATAGTCAATCAATCAATGAAAAAGCATTTGTATGTATCAGAGGAAATATCTGAGGAAATATTTCTGATAAATGAGGAAATGGAATCAGAAGTTTATATTCTCATCCTTCCTGGCTCATATTCTTATTCTTCCTGCTTCACTTACTAAGTGATATCACCTTGAGCAAATCAACGAACTGTTCTGAGCCTCAAGGTTTTCCTCTGTAAACTGGGTGTATAATACCTCTACTATTTGCTTTACAAGGTCAATGTGAGAACTCACAGGAGATAATGCAAGTAAAAGTGCATTGTATACAACTAATTTTGCATACCAGTGGGTGAGGGGAAAAATTATTAGGACAGTTATAAAAGCCAGGCACACAGTAAGAATTAGCAGACTCTGACCCATGAGCCAAACCCAACCTGTTGCCTGTTTTTTGTATGGCCTATGAGCTAAAATATTGCTATTTTAAATAAATCTATTTAAAATATAAAAACTCATCAAATTATTAATTAATGACACAGCATACATATAATTATATAATTATTAAAAATATAAACATTTCAAATAAATATATTTTAAAATGCAAAAACTATTTAGGCTCATAAGGCATTAAAAAAAAAAAAAAAAACAGAAGGCAAGCCAGGCTTAGCTGACAGGCCATAATTTGTGGATCTCTGACATAAGAATTCTAAAGAAGACAATTTTCTCTTATAATCCTATGAGGTAATATTTGCAGATAGAACCTTTTCAGTTTCATAGACATGGACTCAGCAAGTCAGATATATGGGGTTACTTATTGCTGATAACATAACTAGGGATCAGCAGAAGTTGGACCTGAATCCTGGTTTTCTGACAAGTTTGTCAAGAGTCATCCAGGGCAGGAAGAGGTTAAGTCACTCAACTGTATGAATCAGAGATGGTAGCAGACCCTAGTTCCTTCCTGCCTTCAAGGGAGATCCCTATGTTCTACCCCATACTGCCTCTGTAACAGTGCTAGCCATCATGATGACAATTCCAGACATGAATGGCTACTGAGTGAGGAGCTGACTCTCATTAAAACTTCATTTATGAGAAAATCACTTCCTATTTAGTTTTCAAAATGAATTCCAGAAGCAAAAGGGAAAATGGAATGCCAGGCTTTCCATTTGATATTCCTATTGCTGAGTGCAAATATCTCTTATGTGTATGGAGGGGGGGGGGGGGGGGTAAATCACCATGAATACTATTGGAAAAAAAAATAACACTGAGCATCTTTTGAGGGAGGAGGGGAGGAACTCAGCAAAATTTTCCAGACACAGGCTTCCTTGACCAGGCTAGCCAAACAGGGTGTTTTTTCCTCCTGTCTACAGAGTGAACACATTTCTAAAGAAATCTTTGTGTTCCTGCAAATTATGGGAATTCCTTTAGAGTGCAACTGGAAGCTGTGGCCGCCAAGCTTAACCAAGATCAAACACAAACACACAGACACCTTCTAAATGACTTCTTTTGAAAGTTGGCAGGACTACCATCAGAAAGAAAGTAAAAAATAAAAAACAAAAGTACATAAGTGCAGACAAAGGTAAACTGTATTTATCTTCTTTTTTTCCCCTGTCTCCAGATCCTTAAACCTTTCTCCACCTGTTAGTCTTCAGCTGGAAAGGAAAGGAAAGGAACTAGAGAACTTTTAATTTTCTTTCAATACTCCATTTATTTTCCTAGGATTGCAAGCATCGAAGCAAGGTGAAGGGAGGTGAAAATATAAGTAACTGCAGGATTTATAATAATAATGTTATGCTTTAATTGCTTTCAAGTCAATTCATAAGGCATTTATAAAATACCTAGTATATGCAAAGCTATAGAACATATAATTATATAATATAAAAATATAAATAAATATAAAAGCTGTGCTAGAGTTGAGGGTCAACACACAAACTCAAAATAGCCCTTAGCTTCAAGGAGTTTACATTCTATTCACATTATACAATTCATTTTTCTATAGTACTTTAGGATTAACCAAGTACTTTTTTCTCAACCATTCCAGCCCTTCCTGGAGACAGCTAATGATTGTACCTATTTTACAGTTAAGGAAAATGCAGCTCAGAAGGATGACCAATGTCACAAAACCAAATAGGGAGGTGGCCAGGTACAGGGGAAAGAGCCCCACATCTAGAGGCAGATTACTTTAATTTGAGTCCTTTCCTTTAAGTTTATATTTTGTGTGCTCATGAATCTCTATGAGCATCTATAAAATGAGGAGGAAAAAATTTCACAATTATTTGCATGTCATCTTTCCCACTACACCCATTTTTTTCCTACAGTGTTAATCATACAGATAGATTCCTAGGTCAATCATAGACCATTAGAACTTAACACAGAGCCAATTAATTAACAAGAGCCATACTGATCATATCCCATACCCCTACCTAGAGAGGCAGTAAAAATCCAATTGAAAGCATCCTGGAATGGGTTACTGGACGCGTGAGAGTCAGGAGACCCCATCTTTCTTGCAGTCCTATATTCTTTACCAATATCCAAAGCATTTAACAACCAGCTTTCTCAGACAAATTTCTGATATAGGTGGTAATACTAACTGCTCACATTTTTTAAACACTTTATACTTTTTTAGAATCATTTTCCTTAAAACAACTCAATACATTGGGTAATATGAATAATTTCCCAATATTATATTTGAAGAATCTGAGAAATCAGAAAAATTGTACGACTTGCCATAGTTATAAAGCCAATGTCGAAGCCTTGAAACTCATTTAAGCTCAATACTACCTCTATGCCATTTACTATATGTTTTCACCATTACCATCAAAGTTAAGTAACACAGCTGATGGACAAACCTGCTCATGGTTTCTGTCAGAGAACCATAGACTCTCCAAGTTAAAAAAAAAAAAAAAAAAAAAAAAGATCCTCAGAGGTCATCTATATCATCTATACCTTCATCAAGAAACAGTTAGAACTTATTTTCTTATTAAATTTTAATATTTTTCTAATTACACATAAAAACATTTTTTACCTTCTTTGTTTTTTAACAAAAGCAATATTTTCAAGCTACATGTCTCAGCATTGCCTCAGGTATACATAAAAATTATCCAGCCTTCCATTTAGAAGTCTTTCCAGCCTTATTTCGTAGCATTAACCTTCATAAACTGTACTTTTCAATCGAACTGGTGTGACTGTTCCCTGAACTCAATATTTCACTTCTTACCCCCATGAATTTGTTAATTTCTACTTCTCAGAAAGCTGGCTCAAAAGTCCCATTTTATGTAAAGCCTTCCCCATTACTATTTTCCTCTTCCTCAAATTATTTTGTTCTTTACTTATTTGTGTGCTTCTTATATCTCCTCTTCTCCTGGTAGAAAGTCAGTTCCTTGAGGATAGGACTGTGATATGTTTTCATCTTAACATTTCCAGACTCTTAGCATAGTACTTTTTATATAACAGGCACATAATAGTTGTTGAATTTAATTTAATTTGGTTCTTATATCAACCCAGGAAGTAGAGGAGAAAGGGAATGCAGCACCTAAGGCAAATATTATCACCATTTCATAGAAAACAAACTTTTTTAAAAGAATTAAATGAGGGGCAGCCCTGAAGTCAGGAAGAATTGAGTTCGAATCTGGTCTCAGACACTTAACACTTCCTAGCTGTGTGATCCTGGGCAAATCACTTAAGCCCAGCTACCTCAGCAAAGTAAATAAATAAGTAAATAAATGAATTAAGTGAATTAGACTACATCATGCATCTCATATCTAATGAAACTATCTCAGACATCCAGTATCCTAGCCAAGTAAGATGCAATAAAATGAACATTTTTTTCCAACTTGGAAAGTGCCTATTATTCAACTCAATAAACTATCAAATAACTATTTTACCAAGAATTTTCTTGGATATTCAATCAATTATTTGTTATATACTTTGTGTATGTCAGAAACTGTGGTAAGTCACTTGGCAAGGCACTTGTCCTCAAACATTTCAAAGAGTTAGAAGCAAATTCTCTGTTTGTCCCGTTTTAGAAACTGAGGCTCTGAGACCAAGACTAACCCACAGAGTGGTGAGGGAGCAGCTTCTGACTCAAATCCACGTCTCCTGACATCAACCACAAGGTTCGCTACTGTAACCCACATTAACTTTGTAGCTGTTAATAAAGTACAGAGGGCTGTTTTTAGCTAAAACCCAGACAGACATTCTGCTAAATTGCTGCGGATTTGGTCATCTCTGCAATCCAGTTAACATGCTTACAGAAACCTCAAATCAAGCAGAGGTCCAAAATCAATGGAGACAAGATGGGGGAGGAAGTTTTGGAAAGCAGAAGGAGATGGCTTGGTTGGTGAAAATGAAATTATATTTCAGCATTTTTGCAGAGATAATTATCTATAACTTTAATAAAACACAAGCGGAAAGGGGAGATTCAAAGTTACTGTGGCTGCTCCATTATTCACCTGTGCCTATTGTTTCCAAAGTATGACCTTCGCACCCAAATTTAGGCTCTACAAAAGAAATAATCTACCTAGGTTGCCCTCAGCTTGAGCAAAGCCATCTATTTTCAGTGTGGTGTCTTCCAATGTAAGATGCACTCACCACAAATGTCACTTTAGGTGACTATAACAGGATCGATGCAGGCCCCTGGCACACACTGTCAACTCTTAGCAATGCAGAAAACTATAAAGGACCATCAAGGATCATCTGAGATCATCCATCACTGTCAATTCTAAGAGAACATCCAAACATCTTGGACATGCTACAGCTAGCCAATCTTAATTGTGTCCCATCAACTCAAGGTAATTTTTTTTTAAATAATAGCTTTATATTTTCAAAATACCTGCAAAGATAGTTTTCAACAGTCACCCTTGCAAAATCTTGTGTTCCAAATTTTTCTCCCTCTCTTTTCCCCATCCCTCTCCCATAGACAGCAAGTAATCTATATTAAATATGTGCAATTCTTCTATGCATATTTTTACATTTATCAGTGCACAAGAAAAATCAGATCAAAAAGAAAAATAAGAAAAAAGCAAGCAAACAACAACAAAAAAGATGAAAATACCATGTTGTGTTCCACATTCACTCCTCATAATCTCTAGTTGCAGATGGCTCTTTCCATTACAAGTCTATTAGATTTGGCCTGAATCACATCATGTTTTTTTTTTTTTTTTTTCATTTTCTTTTTTTTAAAGCTTTTTATTTTCAAAACATATGCACTGATAATTTGACAACATTGGCCTTTGCATAGCCCTGTGTTTCAGATTTTCTCCTTCTTTCCCCCACCCACTCCTCCCCTAGATGGCAAGCAATTCAATATATGTTAAACATGTTAAAATATATGTTAAATCTAATATGTATAAACATATTTATACAATTCTCATAGCTGCACAAGAGAAATCAGATCAAAAAAGAAATGAGTAGGAAAAGAAAAAATGCAATCGAACAACAACAATAAGAGTGAGAATGTTATGTTGTGATCCTCAGTCCCCACAGTCCTCTCTCTGGGAGCAGATGGCTCTCATCATCACAGGATCATTGGAACTGACAATATCATATCATTGTTGGAAAGAGTCACATTCATCAGAATTGATTGTCATATAATATTGATGTTATCATGTACAATGATTTCCTGGTTCTGCTCACTTCACTTAGCATAAGTTCATATAGGTCTCTCCAGGCCTCTCTGAAATCATTCTGCTGGTTGTTTCTTATAGAACAATAATATTCCATAACATTCATACACCATAATTATTCAGCCATTCCCCATCTGATGGGCATCCACTTAGTTTCTAGTTTCTAGCCCTTACAAAGAAGGCTACCACAAACATTTTTGCACATGTGGGTCTCTTTCCTTCCTTTAAAATCTCTTTGGGAATCACATCATTGTTGAAAAGAGCCATATTAGGGATAGTAAATTTTTTTTTATTAAGTGTGCTTACTGATTGGACACATTATACCACAGCATAACATCAATTCAACAATATTTTTAAAATGTTCTAAAGACAAATGTTTAAAAATAGCTATAAATTTGGGTTAGATATTAAAGGATGTAGCTGTTGTTGTTCAATGATTTCATTTATGTCCAATTTTTCTTAATCCCACTTGGAATTTTGTTGGCAAAGATACCTCAGTGGTTTCCCATTTACTTCTCCAGATCATTTTACAAATGAGGAAACTGAGGCAAACAGTATTAATTGACTTCCCCAGGGTCATACAGCTAGTGTCTGACGCCTGAGTTGAATTCAAGCCTCCCTAACCCCAGGCTCAGCTTCTACACTGAAAAAGCTTTAAAAAATAAATACAAATACAATATAACATAATTTTAATTTTTGGTTTACTAAGATAATATGCAGGTTGAAGGGATTTATTTTTATTTATATTGGCAACACAGGACTAGATGACATCTAATATCTCTCCAAATATTTTTTTTTTTTTTTGACATGACTGGCTTCCAGTGCTATTGTAGGAAAAGAATTGGAAAAGGAGCTAAGGAATTTGAGTTGAAAGCCCAATTCTGCCACTCACTAACTATATACCCTGTACAATCTTTGTCAAGGGATTTCACCTCCATAAACCTCTCAAAGAATTCATTTGTAAAACAAAAGATCTGAACCAGAGAGCCTTTAAGACCTGATCTTGTGGACAGACATCTTCCTAGTGAATAGTCACACTATAGTGAAGTAGAGATGGAGGAAAGATGTGACTAAAATTTTTATGTTCTTTGACTTTGCACTATGAAATTCAATGAGCTGATTTTCAAATCCTGTTAATTCACCTGAATAGCTGAAGCTCCACTCCTTTTTCAGTGATTAACTTTTGATAACAGTTTGGTTCTTGAATGTATAATTTTCTAAATCATTATTTTAAATGTATAATTTGGTTATTCAAGGGTTATTTCTGAATTTATTTGTAAATTATTTTCAGTTTCATCTGGAAGCCACAAACTTAAATTAGAATTTGTATGGTAAAAGCATGCCCAAGTTTATGAATCCCCTGTAAATCTCTGTCAGGGTTCTTTCAAATTATAAATCACTGCTTCCACCCCCAAATTCTAAACTTTGAGATTTATATATCATTTTTAAAAGGTGTCACCTGGAGAATGACTGACAGGGAATAGCCCTTCTTCATATATGAGGATACCATGCTAGTGGTTTGACTGTGAACCCTCCATTTCTTTCATTAAAATTTGAAAGTTGAGAAATCAACTCCAGACTTCACAACCATACAATGAGTTGTGGGATTTGGAATGATCCAGTGTGGTGTGAGTCTAGTCTATGGACTAAAGAAGCAGTGATTTCTATCATATGCTTATCTTTTCTATTTGAATCTGGATTTTAAACATATGCTTATATATGTATATATATAATATATGTTCATACACACATCATTTACAGATAATTAATCATAATTTTGCGATTCCCACATTTAGTTATGAGACTCCACATGAGTTACTACCCACAATTTAAGAAGTTTTGTTCTAGAAGGTGGGATTTTAGCTGGGACTTGAAAAGCCAGGAAGGCGAGGTAAGGAAGGGAGAATCCCTGAAATGGGGAAATTGCCTGGAGTTGAAAGATAAAGAGTGTCTTGCATAAGAAAAAACAATGAGTCCAGTGAAACTGGATTAAAAAGATCCAGTGGTGGAGCAGCATAAGCAGACTAGAAAAATAGAAGAGGATCGAGGTCTGAAGGGTTTTGAATGCTAAAGACAAGATTTTATATTTGAAATTGAAAGTGATCAAGAGACATTGGAGTTTATTGAATGGAAATAGGGTATATGGCAGGGTCAGATATATGCTTTAAGATTAATTAATTGGTTAATTTTTCTAAGTGGAGGATGGATTGAAGTGTAGAATCCACCTTGGATGAGATCACATTGATAAGATGAAAGACTCAGAGATATCTTTAGAAAGGAAATTTATACTCTAAGACCTAAGTAACAGCACTTGCTCACATTTGTATTTCTTAGCAATGACAAACTTTTCTGTAACTTTTTGCTGAACTAACACTGTAAGCTAACTCCCTGTATTATTATTAAATGATTTTCCCATACTCTCTAGACTGATAATTGGAAAGTCTTCCTCCGGCACCAATATCTCACCTGAGTTTCCATAGCTTCCAGTTATATATGTCCATTTGGATATGCTTTAATATGCAAATAATCAAATGGACCTGAGATCTCACCAATAGAGGTATTCCTCCAGTTATAAAGAACATAATTCATGTAAACCTGTGCATCCTAAGTAAATGTGCTCTCATCTTTTCATCATTTCTTATCGTAGGCATCCATTCAAAACATTAGAACCCTTCATCTTTTTTTTTTTCTTTTGCTTTGCAAGAATAATATTGGAATACAAACCAAATTTAACTCGCCCAAAACTATGTTCAACATTGCCTCATCCAAATGAGCTAATCCTTCCAAATTTACTTTGTTTTTCTTGCCTGTCTCTCAGTGGTTCCACTCTTCTAATATTTTAAATTTGAATTCTTGAATTACTGCATCAATCACACTATTTTTACTTCCCCCACTTCATCCTATACATCATCGGCAGAGTGATCTTTCTAAAACACTTATTTCATTGTGTCATTTCCCTCCAGGGTTCTTAATAACCTTTCTTCCCTTTCTTGTTCTACAGACACTTTGGCAATCTGGCAAAGTCTTTTCACAATAATATTTTACATTAATAAAATTCATAGAATTACAAGGGAAACCAATTATATTTAAACGCAGTTATCATTTTTTTGTTTTGAAATTCATAAACCCCATGGTAAGAATTCTTACTCTTAGTTCAAAGTTTTTCAAAAATCTCATTAACCAACCCTACCTATCTAGCCTCATCCCCCATGATTCTTTCTAACACAAACCATCCATTCCATGAAGGATAAATAGCCTTTTCACTGTTCCATAAATATGCCATATAATGCCTTACACGTTGTAAAAGCATAATAAACATCTTTTAAATCAGATTCCCAATTTCACAATATTTCCTCTCTGCTCAGATGTCTCAAATTCTATTTATCTTCCATAAACAATTCATTGACCATTCTTGTCCAAAGTTCTCTTTTCTACACTTGCTACTATTTGCTGACAACAATTTTTTTTGAAAAGCAAAAGGTTGTTATTACAGGCCTGATTTAAGTGTAAGTTCTTTTGCTGACATATGGACTGGATGACTTTAGAGATACTACTTAACTTTTCAGTATCCCGACCAATTTTTTAGTAACGTAAGATGCAGAACACTCCCTTATCGGCACTGTTTGATAGAGTTTTCATTTCCTCACTGGGAAGGAGAATTCCTAAAAATGATGAAATCACAGATCTAGCTGGGGGAAAATACACTCATTCTAGTATATATTAATGTCATACTTGGGGAAAATGTCACAACTAGCATAAAGTAATTAACCTTTTCCCCAAGGTGTTGAAATGTAAAAGATATCAACAGCACTATCTCAGAATATACTTTTTTTGGCTAGTGGCCATACTCTACCCCTCTGTCAAGGCTGAAACCAGGACTTCGGAGCCACAGAAACCTTATCACCCAGAGCACACCTCCTCTGCTGTACTTAAGAAGAATTCCTCATCTCTTCCCTTCTGCCATCTTTCTTCAGATTCACTAAATCATCCTTACAACTCTGTACCATGTTCTTTGACTTCATTATTTCAAACATCATTGCCTTGTCTCCTGAATTACAACACAGACTTCTAGTCAGAGAAAATTCTGTGTTTTGCTTCATGGTGCCCTCCTTAGTTCCTCCCCTGTGACTACATGTCATCATAAAAATATAATCAATTAAAAAAAACCTATTTGTTGAATGGCAATGCAAAAATGTTGTTGAGCAAGGGAAATTAAACAGATAAAATCTTGGACTAACATAAATACAGTGACTCAGGTAATATCCTCTAGCAATGTGTAAAAGACAATAACAAAGAGTGAAAATACAGATGAGAATGCACATGAAAGATGGATTAAGATTCAATAAGAAAAATGACTACAGACACCCACCTACATATATATAATATCTGATATACAAACCTCTGACATTGTTGGAAGGCCAGAGGATAGGTTAACTACAAATAGCTGTCTTGTCAACAGCCAGGAGTTGTCTCCTTGTCTCCTACTATGCTCCCACTCTTAATATAGATGAGGTAATGTTTGAGAAATTTCTTCTCTAAACACACACACACACACACACACACAGAGAGAGAGAGAGAGAGAGAGAGAGAGAGAGAGAGAGATCCTTGTGAATTATCCAAATATAACTGCAGGGTAAAATAAGAACCCTGCTCCATTTTTTTTTTCAAATATCCTAGGCAATTATAAGATACAGTTAAATTTCAAATTCTCCCCCTCATGTTTTCCTTATTGCTAGTAAGGTCACAGAAAAGGTTAGAACAGCATACTAATGGATTCTCTAGGACCTTTAGCTAACATAAAAATATAGGATGTTGTGTGAAATACATGATATTTGGCCTAAAGTAATAGGAAGAAGAAGCACTAAACATCTCCTTGATCTGAAGAGAAAAGGAAAGGGTGGTCATTTCCCTAATGTGCTAATTTCCCCTTTATAACTCTATAACATAGCCATTGCTCCATCTAAGAAAGGACTATTACCTTGGTTTATTGGGGTTTTGGGAGGGATGAGGGAATATAGGGTAAGTTGGAAGGATTTCTGGTTTTGATCATGTTTGACGTATATTATCATAACCTGGGGACATATCATTATAGAACCTAGATTATTAAAGTTATAAGAAATCTCAGAAGCCATCTAGTCCAACCTTCTCATTCATGTTAGAAATGGGAAACTGAATCTCAATGAAAGAAAATGACTTATCCAAAATATATAGAGCCAGTTAAAAAAAAGACATGAGACTCAAATTAAAGTCTTTTGGTTATGGAAGACCAGTTTCTTTTCTACTTCATCAAAACATCATCCAGTATAACACTCACTGATTGCTCTCCAAAATACTTGGATTATTTCACAACTGCATCAACAATGCATTAGTTTTTTTCAATTTTCTCACATCCTCTTCAACATCTTTTCCTGCCATCTTAGCCAATCTTAGAGGTATGAGGTGGTACCTCAGAGTTTTAATTTGTATTTTTCTCTAATTAATAGTGATTTGGGACATTTTTTTCATATGATTAGAGATGGCGCCATCTTTTTGACTATTTATCAATTGGGCAGAATGCCTTTTTTAGGGTTACATAGCAATCAAGTGTCTGAGACCAGTCATCCTCACTCCAGGGCTAACACTCTATCCAGCATGCCACTTAAATGTCCTGAGGAGATGCTGGATGTCATTCTCTCATTTATAGAAATGAGGAAATCCAATTTAATATGATAAGAATTTATTACGCTCCTACTATGTACAAATTGCTGTGAAATGCTGGCAATAGTAACAGGGAATGAACCTGTGACTGGTCTGGGAAATTCCCAAGGAAACCACTCCTGAGGGTTGATATATTCCCTACAATCTCTAATGTAGAACACTGAGAAATTAAGTCACATTAATTAAATCTAGTAATTGTCAGAGACCAGACTTGAATATGGGTTTCCCTGGCTTCAAGATCAACTCTCTATGTGCTAGCATTTGTTATATCTCATGAGACAAGAAAGACAAAAATACAATCATCCCCGTCCTCTAAGAAATTTCATTATATGAAGGAAGGGGGACATATGGAGTTTATCAAGTACCCAGTTATGTATATACAGTGATAAGATGCCTTTGCATGGGAAGCATTACTTATGTTGGACCTTGAAAGACTCTTGGAGTTCCCAGAGGCAGAAATGAGGAAGGAGTACATTCCAGGAACACGAATGGAGAACTGGATATAGAAGGGGTTGCTGTGCTCCCATAAGGGCTCCAAACTTGAGTCTTTGAATCCCAATGCCTTGTCATACAGTGAGAAACATAATTAAAAAAAGAATTCTTAAAATGGAAAAAATGACTGGGAGATTTCCAATTAATGTTGTAAGATGAAACATTTTAGAGAAGTCCAGCTCTCCCACATAAACCCAATAAGAGTCTAAAAAAAGACTTCAGAAACATTAATGATAAAGAACACTAAAAAAATAAACACAAATAAACCTCTCCATCCCATCTAATATCATATTTAGAAGGAAAGAGAAAACAAGAGGAGAGGAGAAGAAAAGGAGAGAAGAGGAGAAACAAAAAGGCATTAAGAGAGACAGAGAGAGGAAAAGAGAGAAAAACAGAGATAGAGACAGATAGAGAGACAGAGAACAGAGGGAGGTGGAACCAAACAGATACAGAGAAAGATTAAAAAAAGAGAGAATACACAATTGGGGCAGAATTATACCAATGAATCTAATAAGAATTAAATAAACATGAAAGTTGGTGGAGATGTGTAAAGAAGACATACCAGGAAAGTCTAACCTAATGCTAGTAAGTACTCTTGTCTAAAAGTATGTATGAGGAGAAGAAGAGGAGGAGGAAGAAAAGGAGTATCTTTTTAGATCCTAAGAGCCACATTAGGAAATAGGGCCACAAATAGAAGATGAAATGGTATTACCAGGTTGGGTATGCAAATAAGCAAAATCAGTAATATCTCCATCATCTCATTAGATAAATCTAAAAAGATATTAGCTAGAAAAAGAACTAAAAACAAAATAGGTGCCCATCTCATTAGATAAATCTAAAAAGATATTAGCTAGAAAAAGAACTAAAAACAAAATAGGTGCCCATCAGTTGAAGAACAGCTGAACAAATCACAGTAAATGAATGTAATGAAATAATATTGCACCATAAGAAATAAAGAAAAGGATGAATTCCGAGAAAACATGGAGGGTTGTTTGAAAGGACAAAAAGTGAAAGGCAATCAAACTGCCAAAAAATTATTTTATGGAACTACAAAACATAATAACAAAATTCATCTGGAAGAACAAAAGGTCAAGAATACCAAGGAATTAATGAGAAGAAAATACAAAGAAAGGTGGCTTAGCAGTACCAAATATAAAATTATATTATAAAGCAGCAGTCATCAAAACCATTTAGTACTGGCTAGGAAACAGACTGGTGAGTCAGTGGAATAGATTAGATAATGATGATACAATAATCAAGGTCTATAGGAATCTAATACCTGATAAACCCCCAACCTCTAGCTTCTGAGATAAGAACTCACTATTTGACAAAAAATTGCTGGGAAAACTAGAAAATAATGTCAGAAAGTCAGTATAGTTCATCTCTCATACCTCATGCCAAAATATGGTCAAAATGGATACATGTTTTAGGCATAAAGGATGATACCATAAACAAATTAGGAGAACAAGGGATAATTTACCTATCAGATCTTTGAAGAAGAGAAGAATTTATGACCAAAGGAGAACTAGAGAACATTATGAAAGGCAAAATGGGCAACTTTCATTACATTAAAAAGATTTTACATAAACAAAATCAACAGAAACAAGACTAAAGGGGAAGTACAAAGCTGGGGAAAAATCTTTATAGCCAGTGTTTCTGATAAAGGTATCATTTGTGAAATATATACTGTGTCAAATTAACAAGAATATATGTCATTTCCCCAATTGAGAATGGTCAAAGGATATGAACAGACAATTTTCATATGACAAAATTAAAGCCATTTATAGTGATATGAAAAAAATGTTCTAAATCACTATTGATTAGAGAAATGCAAATTAAAACAACTCTGAGGTACTATTTCATACCTCTCAGATTGGCTAAGATTACTGGAAAAGATAATGACAAATGTTGGAGGGGATATGGAAAAACTGGGACACTAACGCATTGTTAGTGGAGTTGTGAAATGATCTAACTATTCTGGAGAGCAATTTGGAATTGTTTCCAAAGAGCTATAAAACATTGCCTACTCTTTGATCCAGCAGTGCCATTAATGGGTCTGCATCCCATAAAAGAGAGAATAGGACTCATATGTGCAAAAAATGTTTGTAGCAGCTCTTTTTGTGATAGCAAAGAATTGGAAACTGAGTAGACGCCCATCAATTGGGGAAGAGCTGAACAAGTCATGGTATATGAAGATGATGGAATATTATTGTTCTATAAAAATTATGAACAAGCTGATTTTAGAAAGGCCTGAAAAGATTTACATGAACTGTTGCTGAGAGAAACACACAGATCTAGGAATACATTGTGCACAATAACAGCAAGAATGTGTGATGCTCAACTATGAAAGACTTGGTTTTTCTCAAAAGTTCATTGCAGATCCAAAGCAATTCCAAAAGACTTTGGTCAGAAAATAGTATCTGCATCCAGAAAAAGAACTAAGGAGACTGAATATAAATCAACACATACTGTGTTCACTTCTTTTTTTTGTTTGTTTTTTCTCACTCCTATGATTTTTCCCTTTTGCTCTGATTTTTAACTCCCAATAGGATCCATGGAGTAATGTGTATTAAAAATAATGAAATTTACTAGGAAAAAAATTTAAATAAAATAAAAAGAGTGAAGGGAGTAGAGTCAAGAGAACAAGTCAAATAGCAGTTGCATGAGTCTAGGAGACTGATGATGAATCATGATTCCTTCCTTTTGACATGAAAGCCAGAGGTTACAAGTGCAGAATGATCAATGTTTTAGACACGACCAATGTATGAATTTTGTTTAAATGACTACATTGTTTGATTCAAGGGAAACTTTTTGGGATGGTTGCACTTAGTGGAGAAGTGGAGGCTATTTAAAAATAAGTACTAGAAATGAAGGAAGAAAATATTAATTAACTATTTTAAAAACTAAAGAGAAGAGAATAAAGGAATTTTGGAAGGGCACAGAGACAAGCAGAGTCATGTCAGACCTACAATATTAAATTTGAAATGTAAATAATAATAATAATAATATTAACCAAATAAGGAACTACAGGTGTATGCCTTCATATAATGTCCTCTTTAGAGAAACATTCATTAATATTTGTCAAATTTATAGAAAAAAAAAAGATTTTTAACAAAAGGAATATGATTACATTAGTACATCGAAGCCTTAGTAGTTGGTGAATAGGAAAAGAGATCTTGTAAAGAAAGGACAACAGATGTGGGGGATGTGTATTAGGATCTCTGTTTTAGCTCTTAGCTCAGACAATTAAAAAAAAGAGAGAGAGAGAAAATAAAACTCCTGAGAGGCTTATCTGTGCCCATCAAATAGTTGAGGAATGAGATACAGTTTCTGGGATTGTACTTGGTGAATCATCTTAGTCCTGGTTTCATAATGAAATAAAAAAAAAAAAAACTGGCTTCAGATTCCTGTTTTGTTGCCTACTATTTATATCTCATCACAGGAAACTCACTTAATCTATTGGTGCCTCTATTTCCTCATCTGTAAAATGCTTGGGAGTTAGATTAGATTGACTCTAAAATTCCTGTTAGCTCAAAATCTATGATCATATAATTCTTAAGTCTAGATTTCTTAGGATATTTTCTCCCCCCAACAACCCAATCTTCACTTTTTTTCTATTTTAAAAAATCACCTCAAATATGTTTCCATTGATTTAACCTCAGTTTGCAGCAAAAAAAAAAAAAACATTTAGAAGTGTAATGAAGTGAGGCTCTATTCTTTGCTTCAAATCTGGAACATCTGGAGGCAAAAAAACCTCCATTTCTTTTCTTTTTTTCTCTTTTCTACCCCCCCCCCCCCAAAGAGGTGTCCATTAAACTGCTCTTTGTTCTGACAATGACTTTTTTCCCTATGTGACTCTATGTTATACAGCACGGTTGAATTGGCCTTGATTGAAGAACTGAGCACTATGTGTGTCAGAAATTCTATTTTTTGCTTTCATATTGAATAGACCAGTGCCCTTTTATGAAGTCAAAAGTGTTTGAGAAGATGAATAGAGTAATGCTGTTTGACCTTTTGGGGCTCTGAAGAATTCAGATCATAAATCTCAAATGAAAAAGAAAAAGAATGCATTAGTGAAATTATTACAATTCTTCCTTTTGAGATTTAAATTGACTTTTAGAGAAAAGCACAAATAGAACCACATGGTAAAAATATACTTTCATTCTGCAAGCATTTATTAAGTACTTGCTATGGCCCAAACACTGGGCTAGGCACTGGAGACACAAAGACAAAATAAAATAGACTGTGCTCTCAAAGAACTTGGATTACCTCAGAGTTTAGATATGATGAGTACAGATATCAAGTGGGTGTGTATGCATGTGTGTGCATGTGCATGTGTGTGTATGATTTTCTAACAATTAGAGCTATCCCAAAGTGGAATGATATGCTTTGAGGGATATTATTTTTCTTCTTTAAGGGAAGTCTTCAAGGAATAACTGAATAAGGCATAATTGAGGGGAAGGAGATTCTTTTTCAGATATGTATTGGACTAAATGACACTGAGCTGAAATTTCAACTTGTTGAATCTGTGGTAGCTTCATATTTCTTGTTCATCAGACAAGTTGACACTAAAATATATAGAGAGAAATATATGTGTATACACATAAATTTTTACTTTTTTGCATAAAATTATGTATTTAATATTTAAGAATTTCATATGAATGTAATTTTAAAAAATAAATGAGGCAGTAACAGGGGAATCATGAGAGGTCTCGTTTGGTAGTTGTCACTTGAGCTAAGCCTGGGATGTGCCCAGCAAATCTAAGAGTAGAAGAGAGAATATTCTGTTGGGGGCAGACAATTCAAAAGCACAGAGGTAAGAGAGAGATTGCTGTACATGGTGAACCTCACATAGGCTTTCTGGGCTGAAATGTAGATTGTATTCAGAGGGATGATGGGGAATCAATGACATAATATAGTCATTTTACTGACAATGCTATCTAAAGATACGTAATTATATTTTAGTGTTTAAAATTCTCTGGATGGTCATTTGAATATGAAAGAAAAGAGGAGAGCTAGAAATAGGAATATATGCATTTGCCATTCTCTTCATGACTAATTGGGATAGGCTGATTAGATTAAATTCCTTCCCTCAGAAGGGGGGCATGAAAGCAGAAACATAGAAATGATTGAAATGTCAAAAAATATTATTTTAAACTCCAAAGGAGTTCTACAATATCATGAATTAATTTTTATTGTAGGTATTCATGATTGGTGTAGCCAAAGATACTTGCCAACTTCTTACCATAGATGAATATATTTTTAAAAGGTTCCATATCTTTCTCATTCTTCTTCTCCACTTGATTTTCTAGAAAATAAATGGGATCTTTTCACTCTTTTTGAATCTAGAACCACTTATCTGCTCAAGCTACCTCCAGTACCATTCTTGGTCTCTCTTAAATAAATACCGTCTTCCCTCCCAGTATTATAAGCAAACAACTGGGTGGTGTTTCAGAAACAAAATACTAAATACTGATAAACTAGAAAGAATAAAAAGTAAGATAAACAGAATGGTGAAGGGCTTCAAAATCAGGCCATAAGAGAATTGGTTGAAGAAAATGAGAATGTTTGTCCTGAAACAAAGAAGGGAATATTTGGATAGGGATATACCTGCCTTCAATCAGTACGTTTTACCATAGTCTTTCTTGAGGAAACTCCAGTCAACCTGTTGTATATCTAGCCACTGGACCTAGATGACTACAGAGGATAAAGTGAAGTGACCTTGTCCAGCCCTCCCTCACTTAAATCCAACTCACATATTTGTCATGGTATCATCTCCCCAATATCATAGTCCTTTTCAAGAGCAAAAGACCAATGACAACTTTTCTTCTTAATATACCTTGAAGTCTTCAAGGTATAACTGAACAACCCATTTTAGGGGAAGGACTTAAAATGGAGGTTCTTTTTCAGATATAGATAGATAGATAAATAGAAATATATGAAAATTCCAAGGAATATTATAGCTAAATTTGAGAGTTATCAAATCTAGAAGAAAATATTGCAAGCAAGCAGAAGAAAGCAATTCAAATATCAAGGAGCCACAATTAGAATTACCAGGACCTAGCAGCTTCCACTTTAAAGAATCAAAGGACCTGGAATCTAATATTCCAAAAGGCAAAGGAACTTGGATTGCAGCCAAGAATCAACTATTGAGCAAAATTGACCATTATTTTTCAGGGAAAATGATGGGCATTAAATGAAACAGGTAAACTTCATTTTCTAATGAAAAGACCAGAGCTGAGTAGAAAGTTTGATCTTCAAATACAGAAGTCAAAAGAAGCATAAAATAGTAAAAAGGAAAGAAAAAAGCAACTTTCTTTTAAAAGTTGAAAAGTCTATATCTCTATATTGGAAGTTGATAAGTTTAATTCTTGAGATCTGTATCTCTGTTATGGATATACTTAGAGGGTGCTTTTAAATTTGATTTTATTGTGATGTTACAAAAAAGAAACTAGAGGAGGAAATATGATTCTACTGAAAGAAGAGGAAAATGGAATTAAATGGGGTCAATTACATCTCACAAAGAGGCAAAAAAGACCTATTACAATTGAGGGAAAGAAAGAAAGGGGATGAGCATTGTGTGAATCTTACTCTCATCAGATTTGGCTCAGAGAGAAAATATCAGAAACATCACCCTATAGGGAAGTAGAAGGGAAAAAAAAAAGGGGAGGCTAATAGAAGAAAAAAGAGAAGCAGAAGGGGAAAGGTATAAGAAATGGGGAGGGGCTATAAATGAGGAGGGGCTGTTTGAGGGAGGGAGTGGTCAGAAATAAAATACTGAAGAGGAGGGAAAGAGTGAAAAAAAAAAGAGAAAAGTATAACTGGGGGAAAACAAGATGGCAGAAAATAGCAAATTTAATTGTGAATGGGAATGGGATGAACTCTCCCATAAAACAGAAGGAGACAGCAGACTAGATTAAAATCCAGAATGTTACAATTTGTTGTTTACAAGAAACATATTTAAAACAGAGTGATGCATACAGAATAAAGATAAAAGGCTAGAGCAGAATCTATTATGCTTCAGGTAAAGTAAAAAAGAAAAAAAGCAGGGGTAGCAGTCCTGATCTCAGATCAAACAAAAGCAAAAATGAATCTAATTAAAAGAGATAAGGAAGGAAACTACATTTGCTAAAAGGTACCATAGATAATGAAGTAATATCAATACTAAACATATATACACCAAGGGGTATAGCGCACAAATTCCCAGAGGAGAAGTTAATAGAGTTTCAAAAAGAAATAGACAGAAAAGTTGTACTAGTGAGGGATCTCAACCTTGACCTCTCAGAACTAGATAAATTGAACCACAAAATAAATAAGAATGGAGTTAAGGACATAAATAGGGACAAACTAGAACCATTCCCAATAAGATCAGGGGTGAAACAAGGTTGCCCACTATCACCATTACTATTCAATATTATATTAGCAATGTTGGCTTTGGGAATAAGAGGGGAAAACATTAAAGGAATTAGAGTAGGTAATGAGGAAACCAAATGATCACTTTTTGCAGATGATATGATGGTATATTTAAAGAATCCCATAGAATCAACTAAAAAACTACTAGAAATAATTCATAACTTTAGTAAAATTGCAGGATATAAAATAAATCCCTATAATTCATCAGCATTTTTATATATTACAAACTCCCGCTGCAAGAGAAATTCCAGTTAAAATAAGTGTAGATGACATAAAATGTTTTGGAGTCTACTGGCCAAGGCAAAGTCAGGAACTATACAAACACAATTACAAAATATTGTCAGATCTAATCAATTGGAAAAATATCAAGTGCTCATGGGTAGGCTGAGCTAATATAATAAATATAATAAAAATGACAATTCTACCAAAATAGGTGGAACAGGTTAGGTTCACAGGACAAAATACTCAATGATTATAATAATCTAGTCTTTGACAAATGGAAAGATCTCAGTTTTGGGGATAAGAACTCACTATTTGACAAAAATTGCTGGGAAAATTGGAAATTTATGAGGCAGAAACTAGGTACTGACCCATATTTAACATTGTATATACTAAGGTAAGGTTGAAATGAGTTCATGATTTAGATGTAAAGAGTGATATTATAAGCAAATTAATGAACAAAGGATAGTTTACCTCGCAGATCTGTGGAGAAGGAAGGAATTTGTGGTCAAAGAAGAACTGGAGTACATTACTGAACATAAAATAGAAAATGTTTATTCTATTAAGCTAATATATAGCTTGTATATTTTATATAATTTGATTATGTTAAGTTAAAAAAAAAGGTTTTGTACAAACAATATTAGAAGAAAAGCAATAAACCGGGGGAGAAATTACATTCAAAGATTTTGATAAAGGCTTCCTTTCTAAAATATATAGAGAATTGACTCAAATTTATAAGAATTCAAGCCATTCTTCAATTGATAGTCCAATGATATGAACAGAAACTTTTTGAGATGAAAAAATTGAAACCATTTTTAGTCATATAAAAAGGTGCTCAATCACTATTGATCAGAGAAATGCAAATTAATAAACCTCTAAGATATTACTACATACCTCTCAAACTGACTAAGATGACAGGAAGAAAGTAATAACAAATGTTGGATGGGATATGGGAAAACTGGGACACTAATACATTGTTGGTGGAGTTGTGAACTGATCTAACCATTGTGGAGAACTTGAAACTAAGTCCAAAGGGCTATCAAACTGGGCATACCCTTTAATCCAGTAGTATTCCTACTGGGCTTATATCCCAAAGATATCTTAAAGGAGGGAAAAGGACTCATATGTGCAAAAACAGTATTGTACATATTGCAGTGTTGCAGCCCTTTTTGTAGTGACAAGAAACTGGAAACTGAGTAGATGCCCATCAGTTGGAGAATGGCTGAATAAGTTATAGTATATGAATATTAAGGAATATTATTGTTCTGTAAGAAATGATCAGAGAGGCCTGGAGAGACTTACATGAACCGATGCTAAGTGAAATGAACAGAACCTGGAGATCGTTGTACATCGCAACAAGAAGATTATACAAAGATCAATTCTAATGGATGTGGTCTTTTCAACAATGAGATGATACAGACCAATTCCAATGATCTTGTAATGAACAGGGTCATCTACACCCACAGAGAGGATGTTGGGAACTAAGTGTGGATCACAACATAGTAGTTTCACCTTTTTTGTTGTTATTTGCTTGCACTTTGTTTTCTTTCTCATTTTTTCCTTTTTGTGATTTTTCTTGTGCAGCAGGTTAATTGTATAATTATATATACATATATTGGATTTAACGTATATTTAACATGTTTAATATATATTGGATTACTTGTCATTGGGGAGGAGGGGAGAGAGGGAGGATATTTGGAACACAAGAGTATGCAAGGATCAGTGTTGAAAAATTATCCATGCATATAGTTCTGGGAAAAAGAAAGTACATGACAAATTCCATAAATTTGCCCTACTATACTCTATTGAAATCTAAATTTTTGAAAACAAATTAACAGAAGGAATGTAACTCAAGTGAAAGAATGTTAATGAAATGGATACAAATTAATTTAATAGTCAAAATAAATTTGGTTAATCTTAAAAAAAAAAAAAGAAACTTAAGTTAATATAACAGCTCTGAAACTTGCATTTGCTGGTTCTATGATAGCCTCAGTTTCCATTGTTTACCACATAAATTCAAATTAAGAATACTATACTAATACTAAACTTTAGAGTTAGATCAACGGAGTTTGAGAGTTTTACTTTGTGCCTTGAAATTCCAGATAGCACTGGTAGATTAATGATGAGAAGTTTTTAGAAGGTGAAACAGGGCACTAAAACATGAATGATGAGAGTCTGCTGGTGTATGACAATGATACATCTTCCACCCAGAAGATGTATTTGCTTATTTTCCAAATAACTTTTATATTAACTTATTTTCTGAAAAGCTGAATTTCTTAGCAAATCTCAACTGGGTGAATAGCAAGAGACATAGAGCTAGATTTTCTAGGAAATAAATGGGATCTTTCCATCATTTTCTTGAAATATAATCACAATGCTGGTTACTAGCAAAAAATAAGCAGTATCATAGAGCAAAATTTATTTGCAACTACATATTCTCCAACATGTTTTCAAAAGATGTTTATTTTTTAGGGTTAAAAAAAAAGGTGTTTAATGATTCAGTTAATCATAATTTAGCTGTGGCTGCTTTTCAGGTGACAAGTGACTACAAGGTAATGAAAATGATTCTCCTATATAGTATTTGGATGTAGTCACATAACTATTACTGATTATATACTGATCTCTTTCCTTGGAGGGTCAATAAACTAATTAATACCTTTTATTAAGTGCCTACTATGTGTCAGGCTCTGTGCTAAGAGTTGTGTCTCTTAGTCTTTCAGAAAAAATAACCCTTGATCCAACTTACTATCTATATTTGGCAAGCATATGGTAATTATTATCTTTTCTACTCAAATAGTGAAATTGTGCCAGAGGGGGGGAAAGATTAATTGACATATGGACAATGTAGAATTAAATTATAATTTATGATAATGAGATACTGGGCTCCAAGTTTCAAATTTTTAAAAAGATTTTCCCATATGACATATTGTGGTACCTTAAAAGGAAACACATACATAGATGGTCCCTTTTAGACTATTGGGAATGGAGAGAGTATATGAAAAAAGAAATATTTATTTTATAAGCACAAGTATACCATAATTATTTTCCAAGAACAAAATCAAAAATCTCCTTCACAAAAATATTATGATTAAAGTGAAAATAGTTTTAAAGGACTTCCTGAAACTGTGATCAAATAGCATTCAACCATTTTGAACTGTTTGCCCCCAACCCTGGGCAAGACCTTTTTAGTTGGTTGACAAAACCTAGAATAGGATTTATGGTAAGAACTGATTTCCTTGGTTTGGGGAACTAGATAAAGGAATGCTAAAAAGTCTTACACAGGTGGAAGTCTGAAATTCTGAAGCTGAAATTAAGGTGGTGGCCCTTCCAAGTGGCAAAGATACTTTCAAAATACTCGTGTGGATTTGAGATTTTACTTCCTACCTCCAATGAGACAGATTATAACCCATTCATGTCTTCTCATCCATAATTTTTTTCCATCTTCTCTTACAGGTTCTCCATAGGAATTTTATTCAAAGTTGTTGAAAATTTTCTGAAGTTCTTCTGATATCTCATGAAAGCCAGTAGAGCACAGTCCATACTTCATTTACCCATGATTCTCACCCAGTAATTAGTCCATCTCCTTTTCTAATCATCCTTTATTCAATGTTATCCTCTACATTTGGTTTTCCTGATAGTCCTTTTTTTATTATTATTATTATTTGCTACAAACTGTTAACACTCATTGCAAGCCTCTCTATTGGTCTTGGAAAGATATTCATTTTTAAATTCTTCAGTAACAGGAGTGTTTCATGATTTGAAGCCCCCCAGTAGCACTGGGAGAAATTTAGAGGGAAAAAAAATTAAGTATGCACAACCAGGACTCTTCCTACCATTCTAATCTCATTACACCTACTACCTTCTATACTCACTATGATACAGTAAACTAGCTCATTGATTCTTTCTCATATGTAACAATCTGTCTGCCACTCCTGTGCCTTTGAACTAGCTGTCTCATAGTTTTAGAATGTTCTTTTATCTCTACTCAATTTCCTCGATCTTCTTAAAGAATCAGTTTAAATACAATCTTCTACAAGAAGGCTTTTTGCAGTATTCCCTTTAATCCCATCCAACTGACATTGTCTTCCCCTGTAAGATGGAAGAAAATACATTCTATGTATGCATTGTATATACATAGTTATTTACATGCTGTCTACCATATTTGAATGTGAGTTCCTTGAGGGCAGGGATTATTTTTGCCTTTCTTTCTATTTTAAACACTCATATACCTAATCCTTAATAAATATTTGTTGACATACAATTACTAACTATATATGGCCTTTTTTTTAATGGAAACGTTTGAGGTCATTAACAGATCTTTGCAATTTTCCAAAGCCAGTCTTGCCCAATGATCTTCTTTTGTTTAATGGGCTCAACTTTGTCCATTTGTAGGGTCTCTCCAAAACATAAGGATATGGCTATAAATATAGTTAAAGATAAGATAGATGATACTTCTATAAAAAAGAGAGAGGAATAATTGGATTTTTTATCTCACTGTATGTCATAACCTGAGAAGTATTCATCCCACTTGCTTTTTCTTTAATCAATAGTTACTTTAAACTCTTGAATTTCTATGAATTGTATCTAGGGAGTATATTATTCTGCAGTTTGACACATTCACCACATAATCTGCAAATATAGCATATGGAAGACCTCTTCTTCTGAGGCTGTCTACTGGGACTATATCATCTTCACCTTGGGACTCTCCTGTGGATGTCCTCTGAGAGGAGCAAATACATTTGATAAGCATGTATTTCCCTGAGATCAATGATCAGAAAGAGTCAAACCAAATTATCTTCAGTGGAAAAGGAATATTAGATCCAGAGTCTGAAAATCAAGCGATCAATTCAACCTCTGGCATTTACATCCTGTATATTCTTGATCAAATTATTTAACCTCTCTGTTTACCTCTAAAATGGTGGGGTTAGACTAGATGACTTCCAAGGACCTTTTCAACTTTAAAATTCACACTTTTATGATTTACTATAAACCTGCTATACACATAAACACACATGTGTGCTACATGTATACACATTTACACACATTATATATCTATATCTATGTATCTCAGAGAGAGAGAGAGACAGACAGACAGACAGACAGAGAAAGAGAGATATTAATCTTTGTCTATATATGTAGGGAAGCTAGGTGGCACAATGGATAGAGTACCAGCCTTGGAGTCAAGAAAACTTGAGTTTAAATCTGAACTCAGACATTTACTGTGTGACTCTGGGCAAGTCACTTAACCTTTTTGGTCTTAGTTTCCTCATTTGTCAAATGATCTGGTGAAATGACAAACCACTCCAACATCTTTCCCAAGAAGACCTCAAAAGGTTACACAAAGAATGAGACACACCTGAAAAAAGACTACAATAATAACTAAACATACACATATACACATTTATGTACACATATATATGCATATAAATATATAGTACACATGTATACAAATATAATTTGTATGTAATATACATATACACAGAATAAAAAATGGAAATAATGCTGGAAGGCTATGGGATGCAACACAACCTAATTCACTTCTGGAAAGGCTGTTACCCCAACTTTTCCTGGGAAACAATTTCTATTATGTGAGTGGTGGGGAAGCCACTAAAAAATTCATATCTTTTGTTTCCATAATTCTACTATTGAACATGTCCCCAAGGAAGTCAAAAATGGAAGACCATTGTATACCAAAAATATTCACAACAGCAGCTTCTGTAGTAGCAAATAACAAAACAAAACAAACAAAAAATCCCACCTAGAAATTAAGTTAAATAGGTAACTATCAGTTGGAGAATTGCTGAACAAATTAAGCTATTTGAAAGTAATGGTGGAACAGGTAGGTAGTACAGTGGATAGAGTACCAGCCCTGGAGTCAGGGAAGACTTGAATTTAAATCCAGAAACTTAATATTTTCTAGCTATGTGACTTGCTGGACAAATCACTTAACTCTGATTGCCTGCCCTCACCCTACCCTCCAAATCATCTTAAGACAAATATTCACAGAAACATGGGAAGACCAGTAGAAACTGATTCAAAGA
This sequence comes from Sarcophilus harrisii, assembly GCF_902635505.1. Classification (NCBI taxonomy): domain Eukaryota; kingdom Metazoa; phylum Chordata; class Mammalia; order Dasyuromorphia; family Dasyuridae; genus Sarcophilus; species Sarcophilus harrisii. The sequence goes on from NC_045431.1 coordinate 67,327,330, forward strand.
GAAGTGAATCAAATAAGAAAAATAATATGCAGTGCAACGAAACCACCATTTAAAAGTAATATGACTGATTATTGTTTTTTTAAACTAGATACATGATGACAAAAGATAATTGGCCCTTCTCATATGAGAGGTTGAGTCCACAGACATAGGAAGTTGTACATGTTCTCTGACATTGTTGTGACTGTTTTTTTTTTTCTTAAATTGCTTTCTTTTTTACAACTGAGTGTGAAAGATAATACGAGAGGGAGGGGTAGGATGAAGAGGAAATGACTGTGGTAAAAGAACATCAAAAGATATGAAAAAAACTTATTTAAAAAATGACAGGCAAGTCACAGAGTTTAGAGATAGCTGAGAAAGGTCAGTTCTGAAGCAGAAAGTAGTTTGAACTGAGAATCACAGTAAGGTCTCAAGAGGGAGCTAGGGTCTTTGTTTTAAGCTACTAGTTTGGTGCCACCAAAAATTAAGGTTCAAGAAAAATATACAGAAGAATGATTTAAAGTAGGATATTGTCAGCCTCAAGGGGATGTGTATGATTTAAGCCCTGCCCTTCCAGAAACACGTAAATTCCCTTCACTGCTGCTAGCCACATGAACTGTGGAATCACAGCAGTGGTTAATACCTAAAATAATTGACATCCTTGTCCAAAAAACTAGAGAATCCCAGGAGAAACAGCAAACTCAATACAAAATTCACCATACAGAAAAGGAAATTTATTCAACCAGGGTATACGATTTTTCAACAAGAAAGGTTGCAAGGAGATGTTATGAGTGAGCTTAAATCATAGTAAATTCAGTATTTGAGGGCAGTTAGGTAGCACGGTGGATAGAGTGCCAGGCCTGAAGTCAGGAAGACTTATCTTTCTGAGTTCAAATCTGGCCTCAGATATGTACTAATTGTATGAGCCTGGGTAGGTCACTTAGTCCTGTTTGCCTCATTTTCCTCATCTGTAAAATGGGCTGAAAAAGGCAAACTACTCCAGTATCTTTGCCAAGAGCACCCCAAATGAAGATACAAAGAGTCAGACACAAATGGGCAACAATAATTTTAAAAAAAATTTACTATCACCAATAGGATGGGTGAGGTAGTTATCTGAAGCTATTATTGTAAATTCACACCACTACTTCTATAATACTATTGCTATATGATATATTAAGATTAAGGGCTAGTATTAAAAGAGCTGAGTATCAGTAACCCTGCCTATTCAGGATCATTGAATTATTGGATTGGAAATCAGTCCCACAGATATCATCTCTTTCAAGTTCAAGGAAGGCAAATAGCATCAAATTCTTCAAACTGAAGGGACTGTATGGATCAATGGTGGCAACATTGGCTTTGGAATCAGAGAACTTGGAATTGTCAATAACTGTGAATTATCTCAAGTGAGTCACTATAATTCCGACTCAATCCTCCACTCTGTAAAATGAACTTATTGGACAAGATGATTTTAGAGATCATCTCCAAACCCTTTCAGCTCTACATCTGTGATTCTAGGGGAAAGCAAAGACAGGTTCAAATATCACCTCTGGCAGTTTCTTTTTACATGACTGGACAAATCATTTAAATCTGAAAAATGAGGACATTTGAACTAAATGGTCTCTAAGTCCCTTTTAGCTATAGACCTATGAGTCTATGATCCTTCAGATACAATGCTAACAACACTCTTATATCTGGTAGTTTCTCAGATATCCCTTTCCAGAGAAGTTTATGATCTTATGATGATCTTACAATATCATTCACTTAGATAGATGCCCTTCAAGCTACAGATGCCCAGACAAGTAATTTGAGGCTCAACAGATGATGAACAGCAAGATAAAGTGGGAGAAAAAGCAGTTTAAATTTTAAAGTGCCATTAAGACTTGCCCATTTACAACTTTGAGCAATGTTGACAAACTACTGCCAGGAGGAAAACAAATGAAGCAGACAGATCCTTCCTGTACATGGCATTCAGAAACAAGGCAGAGCTGCTGAGCAGAACAGGACCTGGTGACTTGGACCAAGTTTCTGACTCTGAGCATTACACTCTGAGAATCTGTGGAACACAGCATCTACCTGGGTGTGAACGGATGGTCGACATATGGACCCAGTGTGGAGCTTTAGACAGAGTCCTGTCTTCAACCATACTCATACACAGCAACATCCACAGTAGCAGTTTCAGCTTTGATTTAAGAAAAAAAAAATAAAAGACAGATTATGGAAGATAGGATAGGAATCTCTATTTCTCTTTCCTGGACATGTCCATCTCTATCCACTTTACCTAGTTCACTACAAAGACCAACTCTACTATAATCTCACGATACTGGTACATTAGGTCTGGACTGACATTAAATTAAATAGCATCATATTATCATCACAGCTCAGGGTAGGAAGGCAAGAAGAGAAGAGACCTCAGAGGCCATGAGATTCAAGAAAATCTCCACCCATTCATATTAAAAAGTTTTTTGTTCATTCTTTGTATGCACATCTTCAAGAAGAAAAAACTCACTACCTCTCAGCCCATTTAATTTTGGAAGAGATATAAAGGCATTAAACAGAATCTAGAACTGAGGTAACAGAAGCATTTTCTAGCCTTTTATCATATTCTATTTCTGTACCACCAATCTCAGCTCAGTGGTCTGCCTACCTTTCTGTCTCTCCCCCTTTCCTTCCACTCTTCCTCTCTCCCCTAAATAACTTTTACTTGCTATTTTATGTAATATTAATAGTATAATATTAATTATTAATAAATATTAATATATTAATACTTGGTAATTATATTAGCTTCTACAACAGAAAAAGAGAATTGATTTCAAGACAATAGTCCTAAAGATTGGATAAAATCCCTGTTTAGTATTATCTTCTTTAAGGTGTTTTTGTGCAGCTGTTTCCCCCATACTCAGGAAAGACTGTCAGAAGCATCAGAAGAGTAATGGAAGATGAAAGTAAAGATACATTCTAGTAGTCCTCACACATCTCTGCTCTTTTGAAAAGTTAATGCAAACCCCACAGACACGTTAGCTTTTATTATGAGTCACGTGTCTCAACATGCAACTCCAAAATCCAAGCCATAATTTTGGCCCTTGCAAGGAAAAGACATTTGTTGTTAAGCTCAATGGTTCCATTTTACTTCTGTCCTCATATTCTTAGAGTATACATAGCCCAGTGCCTGATATGTAACTGCTTCATTAATATTTGTTGATAGATTGTTGTGAGGATGATAAAAATTGAGATAGTTACAGTTCAACACCCCAATAGGGAAAAAAAAAAAACAAAAACAAAACCATGATCAACCTGATTATGTGTGATTCTACCTTAGAAAAAGCCCCTGGAATCACATGAGTATGGCTAGAGCCTGATATAAGACTTGTGGAAGCTATCAGATAAGGGGCAGGGGAAATGCTTTAACACAATATGAGCTTCTATTTCCTGCACCTGGCTCTTACCATGTTCTGTACCAAGAAAGTTAAAAGTTTTCCTCCTTATTTTCTTCTAAATGATCTAAGAAGGGTGCCTTACTATTGTTGTTGTTGTTATTATTATAATTATTATACCTTTTCTCCACTCATTATCCTGAGGGAAAGGGTTGGGTCTCACTTATCTGTGCACTTCCCTCATCACTTAAGACAGTATCTCACAAGCTTACACCAAACAGATCAATGATAAATGGCCCTTGTGTTTGTGGAACAGCACTCCTACATTTTGGTATCTTTTCCCTGGAATGCTTTGTCTTTTGTTCCTTTGCAACATAGGAATTTGAGGTGAAAAATAATGAATGTCAATATTTATTTAATGGGCATAATTTATGTCATTTGCATCTTCTATACTTAACACATTGTAGACATAGAACAAATGTGCCCAAGGGAAAATCTAATGGGAAAAGCAAAGGAAAAGAGCCTGAAAGATGTGGCTGTTTTTGAGATCTTGTATTAATAAATAAGGACAACTGCTAATCATGAAGAGAAGAACACATCTGAGAGTTCTCTAGGGTATTTTCCTTCTGTTTTTGTATTTAAAACGGAACCTAGGTCTAAGAGTTTAAAACAGGCTCATATGGCCCATGTGTATATCGGTATTAAATAGTTTTTATGTGTCTACCTATGTTGTGGAATGATGAGATGTTCTTTAAAATCTGAACAGTGGGAATGGGGAAAAAAATCTATAGCTTTTGTTATCTATTCTCACTTCTGGTTCCCAAACCTTTTTTGTTCATTTCTAGGTCAGCTCTTTGAACTCTTCAAACTGGTCATAACTTTACTTGCAGGATTGTTCTTTGGTGTATATTATAGAGCTTTGGCAAAATATCTTCCCTTATGTAGAAGAGGCTCCTTTCATGAAAATACCAGAAATATCACCAAGCAAGTAAAAGCTTTATATACATATACACATATATAAATTGAAGAAAACCCTAACTTCTGAGTTTCCTTTTGTTCCTGACTGTGCAGCTTATATAAACTTTCAGTAATTAAAAGCCAGCTCCTGCCCTAAGCAATATATATGTAATATATATATTTCATCTTCAAATATTTCTTTTCATGGAGCAAGACAGGGGAAAGAAAGAGCCTTGCAAAATGAGAATATCTTTGTGGTGGTGTTAGACACTGCCAAACTCTCAATAATTGAATCACTTATATAAATGTCCTTCCCTATATAAAATATTTTGAAAGCAAATGTTTAAAAGAATCATAGAGGGGTTTTTCCAACAGAGTGAGCTAGACAGATCTTTTTTGACCTTGGACTTAGGAAGTCTTAATTGTCTTGCCAGGAGGTGAGATTATACATGGAATCCAGTGTTATTGACACATATGCTACAGCTGGCATCTTTGTTACTCTGCTACCAAAAAGAATGTCTGGCATATTTTTGGCATTCCAACTTAAATTCCAAAATATGTATGAAAATAGGGTCTCCTGCCACATGTTTTCATTTCACTTTTTAAAACAAGAGGATTGTTTATACTTTAATTTGTTGTTGGAAAACCATTCTTTCTCACATTCAGAAAGCTAAAATCAGGCTAGTGGGGCTCAAAAAAGGCCCATAAATGTAATTTTCAAATAACATATAAACTTCATAAAAAGAGAAACAATCATGACTATTTCTTCCCCCAAAAAATACCATTGTAATACACTAAACATGCATAATCTACTCTCCCCATCCATTAAAATTAATCTTCATGTTTTCAACTAGCTTTGTGTTTTTCCAAAGTCATCAAGTAAAGGCCAATGTATTTTTTTTTAATTATGCAGACAAGACTCTCAGAAAAGTGATATTAGGAACAGCTGCAACCTCAGCATTTAATCCAGACTCCAAATTGCCCCCATAGTAGAGATAGTTTGAGTTAATGCTACAAAAATCCAAGTTAACATAACTAAGAGAGATCTAAGAAGGTGGTGTTTTGTGACGTGGAGGCAGATGTCACTGGGCATTCACCCACTGTCTCAGTACAAACTCTTGGCTTTGCCTGAGAAGTTTAAAAATAATTTTCTCTGGAATCTCAGAGCCAGATGGAACTTGGTTGCAATCATTATTCCATTCAAGTGGCTCCAAGAAAGCCCTAACTCTTGAGTTTCCTTTAGTTCCTGACTGTGCAGCTTATATAAACTTTCAGTAATTAAGAGCCAGCTCCTGCCCTAGGCAAACTCATTTTTTAAATCACTAGCTTCTATACTACTATATTCAGGAGAAATTGATAGCAGAGAGCGCTACATCTCAGATATGTAAGGCAAAGATGGAAAATGGAACCACCAGGAGATATATGGAAACTTCCCTCCACCCAGAGGAGGAAGAAAGGGGAAAATTGTACAATATTAATAATAATAACTAAAAAGCCCAACAACACATTTTTACAGCATTTACTATTCCAGGCATTGTACTAAGTGCTTTATAATTATTATCTCATTTGATCTTCATAATAATCCAGGGAGATAAGTACAATTATTATTCCTAAATGCAACTTGCTCAGAGTCACAAAGCTACTAAGTGTCAAGATTTGAGTTCAGTTGTTCCTTAATCTAGTCTCAGTTATTCTCTATTCACCATTTCAAATCCATGTCTAGCCTAATTCTAATCAGGTATCATTCTCATCAAAGAAACTATTCAAGAAAGCTAGCTACCTGCATTTACACTAATGCCAAATACCCAGTGGAGAGTATAGAATCAAAACTAAAACTGGAAGTATTCCAATATTTTAGGCTCTATTCTTGTCTGTGTGGCACAAACTATATGGAACAATAGTATCAAAAAAAAAAAAAAAAATCTAAGGGATAATGGGAAAATACATTCGAGTTAGGGGGGAAAAAACATCTGTGGTCGTAAAGTCTTGACTTCACAAATAGCTCCCAAATGTCACTTAGAATATTATGTCCATATATTGGATTACATGCCATCTAGAGAAGGAGGGGGAGGAAATGGGGGGGGGGGGGGGAAGAATTGAAACACAGGGTTTTTCAAGGGTCAATGTTGGAAAAAATATCCTTGCATATGTTTTGAAAATAAAAAAAAAAAAAAACTTCAAATAAAAAAAGAATGTTATGTCCAGTTAAATAAATTGTTACCACCCCCAACCGAAAAGCCATTTTGGACTCCAATTATCCAGTTTCATTGTCTGTACCAATCATATTCATCAAAGGTAAAGCAAAAATTGCAAATCCCTAATTAGTTTTCTGCTTGGTAGGCACTGTCATAGAGACTTTAAAATATTAAAAAAAAATAGTTGTTCCGTGATCATCAGCTAAAAAGGATCATTTAATCCAACAATTAAACCAGCATTTATTAAATAACAGCCATATGTCTTATGTGATGTATTAAGGAATATATACATTGAAGGCAGTTTATATATGTTTATCAATGTGCATGCTATCCATTCCCCCAGCCTTGTAAAATATAAGCTATTTAGCAGCAGAAACTGCTGTTTTTATCTTTTGATCCCTGCATTGATAACAGATTCCCCTAATTCAATGGGGAATTCCCTACTCTGTTGAGATCACAGGTCCAGTACCTAACCCTAAAGCTTTTCTTCATAAATTACTTCATCTTTATCTTTGCATCTCTAACTTGGTGCCTGGTTTGATAAATGCTTACTGCTCCATATCTACCCCCATACACACCATACCTAACCCCTTCTACATCTTTATCCATTTTCCTACTCCATGTGGAAGAGGTAGCCCTTCTTACTAAAGCTAATCCATTCTATGTTTATTTTTTATCCCATTTTGTCTTGTCATTTCAGGGAGTTTATCCCTTCAATTATTCTCATCCTTTCTGTTTACTTCTTGCTTCATCTCCCAATATCCTCAAATATGCTTGGATTTGTACTACTTTAGTACTAGTACTAAAGTACTAAATTATAAATTATATATATATATATATTATAAATAAAGTACTAAATTCTCCTAGATTCAAAACTCTTCATTTAATCATCATTTCTTCTCAAATTACTGTTCCCTTTCTCCTCTTCTTCAAGCTAAACTTTTTATACTCATGACTCTCTCACTATTTAATCTCTCCAAAACTTCAGTCCCACATCATCCACTTATCTGCTAAATATCTCCCTCTACATATCCTACTGATATCTTGACTTGAATAAAACAGGGATAATTTTATCTCCAAATCTGCCAACTCCACCCTCACCAATATATAAACAAATATCCCCTTTCTTCACATTTCCTTATGCTTATTGAGTGAATCATCATCCTATCAATTACTCAAGTTTATGACTTTGGAATTACCCTGGATAATTCCCTTCCTCCCACTCCCAAACCAATTAGTTGCCCTTTCTCTTTACTGCCATCTGCACATTTCATCCTTTCCCTCCTCTTCCCTCAAAAGGCTGGAAAAATAAAATTAAATAAAGAGTCTTCCTATTTCCAATAGTTCTCTTCTCCAATTGTGGTAAAGCAGAAAGAGCAATGGATTTCTGAAGACCTCTGTTCAAGATCTAGCTTTTCCATTTACTTTCTATCTGTCCTTGGGCTATTCAAATAACCTCTTGACTTTTATTCTTTTATCTGTCAAACAAAGGGAACTTACATTAGATGTTCTAAGATCCTTTTGAGCCCTACATTTATGATCTTATGATCTATCTCCCCCAAACCTGCCAAAATAATTTTCCTAAAGTAACACTCTTATCATCTCATTCCTCAGTTCAAAAATCTTCAGTGTCCTCACTAGAATAAAACACACATTTTTCAGCCTGACATTTAGGGCCTTTTACCATCAAACTCTCACAGGTTAATTTCCTATTATTCTTCACATCATCAAGTTCCAGCCAGTTGGATTTCCAGCCATTCCCTTTGTGCATTTGTACATGCCATACCCCATACCTGAAATCTGATTCCTCCCTTCTGCCTCTCATTATCCTTTCTTTCATTTAAGTCTCAGTTCATGTGCTAGACCCTCATGAAAACTTCTCTGCTCTTCTGCTCCAAGTTAATACTGTTTTCTCTGACTTTTTATTGACCTTACAAGCATTTATTTGAAAATTCACTCAGTAGAATGAAATCTTTGAGGGCAGGGGTAGTAGCATGGCATTTTGCTGTTTCTATCCCCTCCCCACTGCCTAGTTCACATAAAACACATGCATAATAAAGGATTCTTGAATTGAATTCAAATGCAAAGTTCCAATAAAGGAACTGAGGGAGTTACAGAACTCAACAAATATTTATCAAGGACCTACTATGTGCTGAAAACCATGTTATACACCAAAGAAAATGCAAAGTTTACATAATATTTAGTCTTGCAGTAATCCTTTGGACACAATTACAAGTTACTGGAATATGCAATATTATCTAATACCTGGGCTAAAGAGAAGAAAACAAAGTGGGATTTGAAGTCTCCCAATAATATTTGTATGTTAGAGAGAGAATAGGTAAGGCTTCTTGGAGGAAGTGACATTTGACTTGGGATTTTAAATATAGATAGGATCACAATAGGCAAAGAGGGAGCAAGGCTGAGAGAAAAGCATGCACAAAGCCAAAAAGAATCAAACCCAGTATTCATCGAGGGCCAGAGTATGTGTCCTAGCCAGTATGACAGGAGCAAAGAATTCCTGGAAAGAGAAAAAGGGGAAAAAATAATCTATGACAAAACTGGCCATTTGTAGTTAAATAGTTCTTGAGGAGTTCTGATACAGGAGGAAACTTAATTCAGTCTTGGGAACTGCTAGAGATTTTTGAGCAGAATTGGGGCAAGACCAGCTCTAAACAAAGGAAAGATTATTCTGGGAACTGTTTGAAAGTTGTATTGGAGGGGAGACAGAGAAGCAAAAAGGCTGCTTCAGAGGCTACTGATGTAGAACGGAGGCCTGTGCTAATGAGGACTTGTACTAGGAGTTATGAAAGTGGGACTGGAGAGGAAAGAAAGAGATGAAAAATGCTGTGGAGGCAGAAACAAAAAATAGGCAATTGGGAAGCAAAGGTCTTGGAATCTAAGGATTGTGTTAATATGTCCCTCACATTATTTCCCTACAAATATAGAACATTTCTCTTGTATTTAGGATTTTTAATAATCTCAAGTTTGATCCATTTGCCAGGTAATGGGGTTGTAAAATCCTGGATCACTCATACCTCATCAGAAAGCTGTCCAATTTGAAATGTTCTTATGCTACTTTTCTGGTTGAAAATAAAACCTAAGTTCTAACCACAAAGGAATTGGCCTCAAATTTAGTGAGCTCATGAGAAGGTCCCTTTGCCCATATTTCACAGGGATATTAAAGTCACTGAATTGGTTTATGCCAACAATACACGTTGTGCCAAAAGGAAACAAACATTTAAAAAGCCTCCATCAATTTATTCTCAGAATGCTTTTTTTTTTTAAAAAAGGTACAATTTTAGGACTTGTCCTAAGAATGTTGCAAAGTAACACAGGCAATTGGCTGACACTTAATTTAGGCAAAATGTCCATTGGACATAGAACTTGCTCCAACTCTTTAAATATTTAGAAATCTGTGATGAATTGATACCATTCTTTCTATCATCTCTATTCCTGAAGGAAAAGTCTTGGGAATATGAAAAAGAAACTGAAATTTCACTCTATAGATAAACTATTTGGTGTTTTTACCTTATACTTACTATCAATGATATCTTTAGAAGGTTGGGGGCTCTCAATTGTAAAGAGCCAAAAAAGAATGGTAACAAGGAAAGATATTCTATGCCCTCTTAATTTCCTTCTCTTCCAATGTGTTTTATTCAGCTTTTGAATAAAAACTCATCCATGTTGCAAGACATTCACCCATCATTATTCATACCTCTTGTGATAAAATATAAATCTGGCACTACTATGTATCTGTTTATGAAAATTAGGAATTGGGCCATTTGTTTTATATGTTGACCTCAGGAGAGTCACTCTATCCTAAATTTTCTCATCTGTACAACTAAGTTGTTGGGCAAGACAATTTTTAGTAGTCCTCTTGGCTCCAAATAAACACAATCATATAAAGTCAGTGAGATCTTATTAGTCATGAAGCCCAATATCCTCAATTTAGAAATCTAGACACTGAGTAGAAAAGATTTAACCCAAATTATCTAATTCCAAATCATCTCTCTTTTCATGGTACTAACCAGAAAAAATTCCTACGGACAAACAACAGTTGCTGAAAGCATAAGAAAGGATACACACAACGAGGCAACGAAAGAGGTCTTTAGAGCTAAGGTTCTCAGGTGTGTTAGGACCAAAAATTGCAAAGCAGAGGCTGGAAAATTTAGGTTAGTGGTTAGAGGAAATGCCTTTTCAGTTTTCAACTATCACTATTGATTGAGGCATAAAACCAAATTTAAGTTGCTATGGAAGCTTATGCCATAGTTGTACAAGTATTAGTTTAATCACAAGTAGGTACGTAGGTAGATAGGAAGGAAGGAAGGAAGGAAGGAAGGAAGGAAGGAAGGAAGGAAGGAAGGAAGGAAGGAGGAAGGGAGGAAGGAAAGAGGAAGGAAGGAAGGAAAGAGGAAGGAAGAGAGAGAGGGAGAGAAAGAAGGGAAGGAGGGAGGGAAGAAAGAAGGGAGGGAGGAAGGATGGAGGGAAGGAAGGAGAAAAGGAGGGAGAGAGGGAAGGAGAAAAGGAGGGAGAGAGTGAAGAATGAAGGGAGGAAGAGAGGAAGGAAGGGAGGGAAGGATAGAGGAAAGAAAAGTATTTTGATAAAAGTAAGGACCATAACAATGGATTCTAAGAACATACTTAATATTTTGTAATGTTTCACAGTTCTTAAGTGGAATTCCCCCACCTTGGCAAAGAAGGAAGGAGGTCAATTTTCTCTTATCTCTGGCCAAGACAAGCTTCAAATTTAACTGATTTCTGTGGAGTAAAAAGTAGCATGATGAAATTCACAGAACAGCAATCCTGAAAGCTGGTAAATCTGGGATCCATGTTCCATTTCTTGACACATGCCGACTATGTGGCCTTCCATAAGTAGTCTTTAACCCCTCAATGCCATAGGCAATTCTCCAGACACTAAGTTGCAGAGGTGGTGCAGAATTGACTCAGTGGAAGGTATTTCTACATCTGGAAACTCCTTATTCAAATGACAATCATAGATCTAGTTTCTAACTGAAGTTCTAACTTTTTTCCTGCAAATAACAACTAAAGATCTATGTTTCTTAAACTTTTTCCACATGTGATACATTTTCCCCAGGAAATTTTTACATGACCCTGAGTATATAGATATATAAAATAGGTATACAAATCAAACTTTTATTGATGATAAATCATAATTTTATGACTTTTACATTCAGTTATGTGATCCCACATGGGATTGTGACCTGCAGTTTAAGAAGCTTTGATCTATAGTACTTTAAAGAAAATGGCTGTTCTCCCTCCCTTCCAATCAGTACCATGTTTTGAGGAAATAGAAATTCTGTAGGTCCAAGAAAAATACATTAGCTCCGGGAACTAAGTCATAGCCATTTACCTAGATAGCAAAGCTATTTTTCCTTGATGAAGCAAAGGAAAGAACAGCTCTCAGAAGCATCCCACTGAAGCATTCCATGATGTTCAGAATTAATCATGGCACATTTCTTTATTCATTACAATGAATTATTGGACAGCTAGGTGGGGCAGTGGATAAACACCAGGCTTGGAGTCATAAAGACCTGAGTTCAAATCTGATCCCAGTGCAATCCTGACCAACTCATTTAACTCCAGTTAAATGCTCCAATTTCCTCATCTGTAAAATGAACTGGAGAAGGAATCACTTCAATGTCTTGCCAAAAAAAAAAAAAAAAAAAAAAAAAAACTCTAAATAGGATTACAAAGTATCAGATGTGACTGAAACAACTAAACAACAATAACAATGAGTTGATACACAAATACCTAATATATGATAGCTAATAATACTTTTCCACAAACATATTTTTCTCTAAAATGAAGCATAAGTCAAATCTAGCATCTCAAGATCTCAAGGAGGTTTGTGTTCAAAGGATAGCATGTTTAAGTAGCATGTAAGCAAATCGAGTTTCTAACAACTCTTTCATCATTAACATTAATTGCCCAATGTTTTGAATAGAAGGCTCTGCCTTAATTAGGGTCTCAGAATAAATGACAAATATTTGTTATGCTTTCTTTTAATTATTTGCATTTTATGAGTATGCTTGAATCTTACAAATCTTTTATTTCCCAGCAGCTAGTCAATTTTTATAATGGTGTAACCACTCGGATAAGCAAAAAAGCCTTGACAGCAGACCAATCATTAGTTTTCATAATAGAGGTCTGCATAAAGTCTAATTAATGAATTAGCTAATTGTTTTTTTTCCCCTGGCATATGCATTAGCATGGACGCATTTAGGAGAGGAGATAAAAAAATCACTTGTACAAATTCATATCTTCCCCATGTTAAAGACAAAAACAATTTAGGAAATGACACAAGTGATACCTATGACTTTCACCCCATAGTCAGTGTCTGTTGTATCTTACCCATGTCTCCCTTGAAAGCCATTACCCACAAATATGACTATTAAGGAGATGTTCCCTGACAACTACCTTTGCGAGTACCATAGCACAGTTCTTGAAAACCCAGAATAGAAAGCATAAGTCCTTGACATTGTCAAATGGATCAACATCAGAAATCTCTGAACTTAAATCTGAAATCTTTTATACATATTGCCTCTTTCCTTTAGAATATGACTTCTCTGACACTAGAAACCATCTTATTTTTCTATTTGAAACACCAATTTTTAACACAGTATAAGCACTTAACTGAGTTTTTTTTTTCACTCATTCATTCTCAATCACTATGCCTTTCTACTAATACTTGAAATAAAGATTTCTTCTTTTTTTTTTTTTTCCTGCTATGCCATCTAATGCAGACACAAGGCAAATCAACACTATTTTTATTTTGGGAAGGAAGAGACAAAGAGAGAAATAGAAAAGAAGGGAGAAAGAAAGAAGAGAGGAGAAGGAAAGATGGGAAGAAAGAGAAACATAGAAGGGGGAAGAGAAGGAGAAAGACAGAAAGGGTAGGCAGGAAGGCAAAAGTACATAAATTTACAAATTCTTTTTAGTTGTCAGGCTTAAATCAACTTCACCATCCCTCATCCCATAGCAATCAATTTCTTTCATTTCAGGTAAAGAAAATATAAGCAAAACGCAAAGTAATAATTAAAAAAAAACAGCTTTGGATTTTTTTCCCAATGATTTGTCTTATCTGCCTTTGGTTACAAAGACTACTATTCTTCTTGGGTATTTATTCCCTTGATGTGAAAATCCACGCTCTTTCAATGAATCTCAGAATTAAGATAACTTCTTTATTGTTAAAAAAAAAAATCCCTTTTTTAAATTATCTCTTGGTCCCAATCCTTTCAGAATTAATAGAGGCAAAGATGTCAGAACCAAAAGAGATCTCAAGCATCCCATAGTCCAAATCAAACATTTTTACAAATGAAGAAATCAAGGCATTGAAAAGCACACTGAATTTGGAAATCCAAACTTCAACTGAAATCTGACTTTTTCACTTGCTTCCTAGATATCTGTGGCCTCTTGGCCTTCTTGAATTGAAGCTTCTGCATGTATAAAATGAAGCTATTTTCCTCTATGATTTCTAAAGTCCTTTCTAGTGCCTATGATAGCTGGTTTAGTCATTTTCTTAATGTCAGCTAGTTAGTGAATATCTGAACCAGCACCAGAACACATGTACCCTGGAGCTCCCAGTTCAGAGATTTTTTTTTCTTTACCATACTGTATTTTTTTTCAATATTTTACAAAATTGGTAGGGAGCAAGATAGAGGTATGACTCAGAGGTATAAATGGGAAGATGGAAAAGATGACATTTCTACTGTCTGCCTGGGTTAAGTTCTACCATGTTCCCTGGGAGCTCAGTTCATGTTTCATCCCAAAGGTAGACCTCTGCAAGAAGATCATGTTATCTTTTCAAGCACTTAGATCGCTTCCATGATATGGCCAAATTACCTATCCATTTTAATTCAACAAATATTTAGAAAAGGTGGACAACTAGCAGAGCACTGTGCTTATCCTATATGGCTCTTTGGATTCTGGTCTGTGTGCCTTCTGAGGAGCCAAAGAATTAAATAAATAAGCCTGTCTGTGGCAATGCTTCTAGACTAAGGGAGAATGATGCCTTCTTCTTTGCTTTCTACTAAAGCAGCTTTCTGAAAATAATTCCCTATTCCTTTATTTGTAGGACAGCCCAAAAAAATAATAGGGCCAACATTTTAGGCCATATAGGAGCAATGTCCGAGATCCTGGTTGACCAGTGTATATATAAAAAGTGATCCAATAATAATAAATAGCATTTATAGAGTGATTGATAAAATACAGTGAAATGATCAGAGATTCCGGATTAAAGCCAGGTTCAAATCCCATCTCTGACACCAGTCAAATGGCCTTGTACAAGTCACATGAGTTTCTCTCAGACTCATCTGCAGAAGGATCTTTTGGGTGAAAGTAGTCTCCCTACCCCAACTTGCCAAGGAGCTCTCTACACCTTAGAAATCCCAGACATTTTTCTGAGACTTATAAGAGGAGGAAACTGAAACCCAGCAAGGTAATCTGGCTTGATGTATAGAGTGATGTACTCAGAATCACAAATCCTAGATTCAGATCCTCTCTGACATATACTAGCTATGCATCCCTGAATAAATTAGTTAACTTTCTTGGCCCTCAGTTTCCTCCATTATAAAGTGAACATAATTATTGTACTTAGTTTAAAGTATTATTTGTAAAGATCCAACGAGATAATTTATGTATTGCTGAATAATGAGCTGCTGTGACACTTACCACAACTTTTTAAAATAGCCAGTGAAAATATCACTAACCCTATTTTACCAATAATGAAACTTAAGAGAAATTACTTTTCCAAAATTAACAGCTAATAAGTAAGTATACATGGACTTAGCCTCTAGAATTACATATTGAGGAACTACCTGCTTTGATCATGACTAAGGCTGGCCCTGTAAAGGCCTTGATGTAAATCACAAGATGAAAGTTGACAGTTTCCATTTTTCTGCTCTCTTTCACTTGGAAGCTAATAAAAGTGCCAGTATTGAGGGAGCTTCGGGTTTTGGTATGGAACTGAGTCAAATGAAATACGAGGGACATTCATGGTCTTCAGAGTCAAAGACTTCACTATTCCACTGGTTTTCAATGTGAACAGCATTATCTCATTAGTAACATGTTTTGGAAAGGATTGCTTGAAGTCAATCTATTCCATATGTTCCCTGCCCACCAATTAAAGAGAAGCACAAAAGATTAACCCCCTCAGTCTGTGGAGACTTCATATGTAATCCACTCAAGAGTAACAAAGTAAATCCAGGAAAAGGTTCCCACATTCGTTGTCTACCAATCAAGGACCTTCATCTGCTCTGTACAAGGTGAAATAAACATCACAAAGTGACATCCTGCCAAAACTATAGCAACGGGGTAAAGAGTCTGTTAAGAAAGAAGAATCAAGGGTTTAGAACAAACTTCGCTCCTTCTTTTTGTAAATAAAACTGAAAGTCAAGTACTTACCGTGTCATGGAACTTATCCTTAACATCATAGACCGTTAGTTTGATATTGGTCTCCTCATAGATAGGGTATTCAGGTGGAAACGTCACACCAGTCAAAAACAGTGGGTTCCTTGTCCCCTGCATAACAAGCAGATAGCCTGGACTCAGTTAGGTAATAGCTGCCGGCAGCTCAGCATGCAATAACAGATGACAGGACACCAAGAATGTTTAGGGCCTCATTGCCCTCTCCCCATCCCCCCAGGAAATACTTAACATACAAGAAAAAAGAGACCTTGTTGGTCAAATGACACTTGACAGTGGTCTAATACACAGCACACAAAAAGTTGATCATACCCGAGAAAAGAGGTGTTTCTGGGATGGAGAGGAAGCGACTTGGTAATAAATGCTCTCACTTGGCCCTGTCATCATTTATCAGACCTGCTCATGCTGTGCCATGATAAACAATTTATTTTCTCTGTCTGGCAGAGTCCTTCCTGAGGGCTAGCTGTCATTCTGCTCTGGGTGCATGTAAGTAGAGTGGACATGACTTGTGCAAATAACTTAAGATGGTAGCTGATTAAAGCAAAACAAAACAAAACCTAAAAAAAAAAAAAAAGAACATTGCTCTCCTAACAAACCACTTTATGACTTGTAGTACAAGCTTAGCCATTTGTTTTATTTTTATCAGTGACTCACTTGTGACCATCAGGCTTTGAAAAAGAGTCCATTTGTTTTTGCACATTCAGCTCTGCTTTTTGACCAGCCTGACTTGGAACTAATAGAAGAAACCTTAAAAATGATGGAAAATATGGTGGATTTTCTCCCATTAAAATATTAGTGCCCAGTGTATAATATAAGATATTTTAAAAGTCCCTAAGTCATTTTTAAGATGTTGACAGGCAACATCAAATTATTGTTGGTGTGATTATTACTCTGAATGAATGCCATGGTTAAGATTTGATGCTATTCTGCAAACTGGGGGTTTTCAAGTTACATACATAAACATAGCCATTTCAGCTAGCCAAAGTGTTCTGCCCAGAAATTAGCATTGAAATATGTCACGATATTTACTTCTAATTTTACTGGTAAGGTCTTTAAAGATAGAACTCTAAAGAGGCACAGGAAATGACTTGAAACTTATTTTTCCATCTAAAACAACCTATTTTGCTATTTTTGTAAAGGTTTCTTTGGATGACTAAGCCTTTGTAGTGAATTCCCTCAACAACAGAGTTAAATCAGAATTCTCTCAGCTGCCAGAACCCAAAGTTTCCACAGGGCAGACTTTGCACTGTGTATAGAATATGGGTCAGGGCTATTAGAGAAAATGGGTCTAACTCAGTCTGAATCACTTGTTCCTGAACCACATTAAGCCAGGGAGTCTATCCTGAACCATTCTGTTAAGAGACCAGTAACCAAAGGATGGCTTCTGGTTCAAATTATGACAAAATAGTTTGGAGTCAAATTTTGAAAAAGCAGATTTGCAAAAGTGAAGAGGAAACTTTCTTCTTCCCTTAGGCAGAATGATTAAGTCACAGCCTTGCTGTCATTAACTTTGAAAACCAACCAACCAGGATAGTAAACATAGAAAGCAATATTTCCTCCTTTAATTTGAACTAAAATAATAATTACTTCCCAAAGTTTGGTTGCTTCATATAAAAGCTATCCTAACTATAAAGTGCTCTGTTTCAAACAAAATTATAGTGGAAGACCCCAAAAAGTAAGAGCACCTTCTTCCCTAGTGAAGTCACAATCTAATTTATCAATGTCAATGTATATTTCATTATTTGAAACAGACGTAGACTATTCTCCAACCCTCTCTGTTTGCTCTCCAAACAATAACAAACATCACTTTCACAAAGACTGAGAATAAAAGGTACAGGTAACCGGGCAAGGAACACAGAACTTTTGGCTTTGGTAAAAGTAGAGGAGGGGAAAAAAAGAAAAGAAGAAAAAAAAAAAAAGTAGAGGGAAAGAGGGGGAAGGGCAAGGATTAATGGAAGAGTGATCAAAAATATTTGTAAAATAAATGATTTTTTAAAAGCCAAGCGTTTCTACTATTTTAAGCCACGATCCACGTTCTGGTACTTCATGTGAAAATTCTCTGTCTATATTATTGAAAACATGCCAGAGTACGAGCGGTAACTTTACTCTAGGGCTCCAAAGACAGCCTTTCCATGAAAGGCAAGTTTCATTTCCGAATGTTTACCTTGCGCTGGAGCCAATGAGCACCTAATATGCTCAGGTATGCCCGGCTGAATGCTAAACCTGCTTGGGTAGCTAAAAGTTAAGGCCGGGGGTAATTCAGCTCAGCTGATGGCTGAAACTCTCAGGACAAAGCACGTGGTCCCCAGTGAGGGACCGCAGAAACGGGCAGCTTGCTCACCTCAACAGTCTCGGTGCTGGAGTATCTTGTCACACTCTGCTCCGCTGGATGGATCACTGAGATCTGGACCAGCGTGTTCAACTTGCAATCCCGGGCAGGAGCCACCAGGTCCTTGCATGCTGGGCAGGGCGCATGGGAGAAAAAGAGCAAAGAAAAACAAAACTCAGTCCACGTTCTCAGGGAAAACTCTGCCCCGGGATGAAGGCAGACTTCACTATGGCTCTGGCTGAAAATCTCCAGAGGCTCCAGCCGACTTTGCAGAGGAAGTCCCTTGGAAGTACCTTACAGAAATAGGAAGTCACATGCTGCCGAGCTGAATTGAGATCTCATTTCCACTAACCACATTTGCAGCTCATGCAAGTCTTGGCTGCCTGGGGAGAAACAGCTCTGATGTGTGACTCTACACATGCTCTGTGTTGGTGGATAACTTCACAGCTTCTCCTTCAGTTTTAGCTAATTAACCATGAAATCCCATGCTTTGCTTCTTACTCAGCCATCCCTTTGAAAAAACTGGGAAGCTTTGCACTAGATTAGAGTCATTTTCAAGTCCCTAAAATTCTGACATGGATACAGTGGAACCTATGTTGTGACAAGACACAATTGACTTATTGGAGTCTTAACCACCAAATAGGAGAAATGGAGATCTATCGCTTCCCCTCAGGGACTTGCAGCTGACAAGAAAACATAGATAGCTCTGTCTTGGGTACCCCAGTGGAGAAAGTGGAATGGGAGGTATAGGAAAAGGAAGGCTACAGAACAAGATGACTTTTTTGATCAGTCCTAGCTCTAAAATACAGGATTCTTTGATTTAAGTTTGGACTTTCTTAACTTTGTTTTAGTGGGGGGAAAGACTAGTTCAATATAAGCTCCTTAAAGGAAGGATTTTTTTGTTTTGTTTCTCTCCTATCTAGAAATATTTCCCTTCCAGATCCAAACAAGTCTTGAGATAGGAAGCTTAAAGGATACAGATTATTATTTTCTGAATAGGTAACCCAAATAGCTAACATTCTCCACTGACAAAATTTGTATTATATATAATGTCATGCATGGGTCTATTTGCTTCTGTCATATCTTCTCCCTCATTTTCAGAAAAAAATAAGAAAAAAGATGTTTTTCGCCATTTATTTTCCTATCTTCCCATTGATGTTTATTTTTTTTCCTTTCCTTTTCCCTTTGAAACAGTAGCTACACTGTTAGAAAATTTTTCTCCTAACAGAATAGTCTGTCCTTGTCAAGGCAAGGTTAAGTTTAGGAATCCTTGTTCATAGTTAGAATGGGGAGGAAGAAGAAAATAAGAGGATTCAGGTCCTATTCCTCTTGTTCCACCAAGCTACTTTTAATTCTCTCTTTACCTTGGTCCCATTAGCTTTGTGTGCTAGCCACACAAGGATGTTTTAGTATTGCTAGAAGACTATGTCCAGATGTCCAGGGATAGAAGCCAGAAAAGAACTTGTATTCTGATTCATATTCATTCATGTTCTCTGTCTCTGTCTCTCTCTGTCTCTGTCTGTCTGTCTGTCTTTCTCTCTCTCTCTCTCTCTCTCTCTCTCTCTCTCTCTCTCTGTATCTCTGTGTCTCTGTCTCTCTCTCTCTCTCTCCCCCTCCTTCCTTCCCTCCCTTCATCCTTCTCTATCTCTTCCCCCTCATTTCCTCTTCCCTTTTCCCCATCTCTCCCTCTATATGCATGTGTAGGTATATATTTGATGCTATGAGATTACATGAGCAGGAAGCTGGACATACAAAATCTTCCCAATCCCTCAATATGCACTGACCAGCTATGATACTGAGGAGCTATGATCTTCAAGGACCTGTTCCAGGTATAACAAAAACAAAACAGAAAAAAAATTCTTCTTTTAAGGCACTTATATTCAGCTAGACTTTTTAAAAAATAAAGTTAAGAAAATCGAAACTTAAAATCAAAGAATTCTGTCTTAAAACTAAAAGGGATCATAAATGTCATCTAGTCCATACTTTTCATTTTACAGATGAATAAACTGAGGCCCAAGAGTTGAAGCAATTCAAGTGGCACAGAGAAATGATAAAAGTTGACAAATCTAGATTTTTTGATATCGCAAAATCAGTGCTATATCTATTGTATTATCCTACCTTTCCAAGAACAGCAAATCCTCCCTCTTATCTTTATCCATTTTTCACAGAACATATACTATTTCACTTAGTAAAATTTCCACTAAAAGTAGAAAATAATTTTTAGGAAAAAATTCTATATGTAATTTTATATAAGAAAAGTTTTATTTTATATTATACAGAAAGGAAAATGATCACCTAACTTTCCTGGCAATTTAACTAAACTATTATCACATAATTCTTGATGGGTCACTGTCCTTTGATCTATAGAAGTGAAAATATTTAAGTTTGAAAGGAAGTGACAAGAACCAAAATTAGAAATTGAAAGAGCAAGAGAGCAAGAGAGTTAGCCTTTCTCTCTAGGCTATAAAACATTATGGAGATCTAGAGATATGACTCTGGGGAGAATAAGATTGAGCAGAATATAGTGTTTATCTCAGACTTTGATGTAACAGCCAAGGATGAAGTGACTTCCAAAAATCAACTTCACAAGTACAAGATGAGAAAGGCATGTCTAGACAGGACTTTATCTGAAAATGATCTGGGGATTTTAATGGATTGAAAGCTCTATATTAATCAACAATGTGAAATCAAAGCCAAGAAAGTTAATGTAATCATGGCCTGAATGGAGAAGGCTAGCATCAAGAAATAAAGACTGTACTCTATCCTAGTCAGAACCTATCTAGAGTCCTGTGTTACCTTCTGGCCATCAACTTTGAGTCTGGACATATCCAGGAGGTAATCATGGTGATGAAGGTTTTGAATTCATGTTTCAGAAAGATGGGTTGAAGAAAGTGATAATGACTTGCCTATGGAAGATTTCAAGAAGCTTTGACAATTGTCCTATATTTAAAGGAATCTCACTAGAAAAGAAAAAAAAAAAAACATTCTATTAGTTTTATCGAACCCCTCCAAAGAGTAGAAGAGTGAGCCTTGAGTGGAAGTTGCAAAGTGGCAAACTTGCACATCATGTAAGGAAAAATGTTCCAGTTAATAAAGCTACCCCAAAGTAGAATGGGTTAACTCTGGAGAGTTTCAAGTAAAGACTAGATGAGAATCTGTTAGTTATGTTATAGAGAGATATTCTTGTTCAGGTTGTGTTGGACTTTATAGACTCTAAGATTCCTTCCACATCTGAAATTCGGTGATTCTAGAATAAGTTGGAAGTAGTGTTTCATCCAACAAAAAATGTAATAGTGTATCTAATAACCACCAAAATCCTTCCCAGCTTTTTTATCATAAATCCTTCTTCAAGTTACGTATACCTACTAAGAGAAAGAAAGTTGTTAGTCCTTTGTTCTCAAAGAGGCCCGTGACATCAGAGAAGCGATGCTGTAACATGCAAGTGAATTGGATTTAAATAAGGAAGGGATGCACAAAGTCACCAGCCTCACTTGCTCCTCTGGAGCCAACTGGGTCCAGTGGCCAGATATAGATCAGGATGATTAGAGATGATTCTGGATTCAATGGAAGACTTTGGCCTTTTTAACTGACTTTTTAAAAAACAGATCTCAGTTTGACTGAGGCAACCATCCATTCAATGATTAAAGCTAGGTAAGAAAAAAAAAGTTAAGCCTATGTTGTAGAATCCTCTGGAAATAATGTGCCCACATGTTCTCTTCTTCTCTTCCTCTACTTCAAAAAACTACTTGCTCTATTCCAAAATAACAGCTCCCTTCCTAAGGCCACCAGAGAGTTCCTTTAATGTCTGGTTCAAGAAAACTCTAATATTTTGGAAATGCTAAAATGATTGGCCATGTATGCTGAAGCATTCTCAAATCTCTGCAAGTCATTTGTCTTCTAAGTTTGTTCCTCATTACATAAATGATTCTGCTCACTATACTCTGCATCAGTTCATATGACTCTCCTTGAGTTTCTCTAAAATTATTGCATGATTCCAGAGAACCAATGATGAAAAATATCATTCCTTACCTGACAAAAGGGTAATTGGTGCAAGATAAATAATTAAAGTTTTGGTTGTAAGCAATATGGAAATTTGTTTTACTTACTTATACACATCTGTTACATGGGTTTTGTTCTTTCAGTGGTTTGGGGTGGGAGGGAGGAGACTTAAATGTTTGTTAATTGAAAACAAATATTATTTTAAATTTTTTCAATGAATCCTGAAGTGAGAAGTCAACAACAAGAACAATATCACAGGAGGGAGAAACTCTACCTCATAAAGATAGCAACAATTCAAGATGTATAAAGCATTTCCCTTACATCTCCATGAAGTAGGCAGTACAAAAACACAACATGTTCCTAGTGACTGTCAGAGTCCAGATGAAGGCCTTCTATCTCCTAGACTAGATTTCTTGCTACAATAGTCATAGGTATGCGTTCAAGACTGTTTTGATCATTTCCTTTGACAAAATAAAAGTGTTACTTCCCACTCTTGGCTTCCTACTCATAACTAACTTTTCTTCTACTGATAGTACTGCCTTTTGATTTTGTGAGTGATACTCCTGCCTTTGTTGCCATCTGGTTGGGCTTTTGCTGTGTGTAACTGAGTCTTTTCACTTTGGACTACCATGACACCATTATATAACATGAACTACATCAGTTCTTATTTCACATAATGTTAATATGTAGGAAGGAGTGGGGAGGATGGTTCTTTTCCAGAAGGAAACAGTCAAATTTTATCAGGAAGACAGACGGGAAGACTCCTTTGTTGTCTTGAAAATGGAGTCAACTTCTACTCACTGGAAATATAGTATATATGCCTAATGCAAGTCAAAATAGAAATATAAAACTCATGTTATGCAAATTGACTGACTTAAGCAAAGAATCTATAGAAAAGGTATTCAGTCTTGGGCTGTATTTCATGGTCAAATATCTATCACTCATAACAACTCTTGTTTAAAACTATTTAGTTGAAAACTTTGAAAAATAAAATCTCAGAAATAGGAAAAATCTTAGAAGTTATATAGTCCAAGTTCTACCTGAAGTATGAATCCTTTTTCAACATTTTCATGACAAAGAGTCATTAGCCTTTACTTAAATACCTCTGGTAGAGAGGAACTCACTATGTCATGAAGGACCTATTCATTTATGAACAGTATAATTTTTTTGGAAAGTCTTCCTTATGTTGAACTGAAATTGATTTCCTTGAAACTTTAATCCATAATTCCTTAGTTATTTCCCCTTGAACCAAACAGAATAAGCCTAACCCATTTCTATGCAATAATACCTCAAATATTTGAGACGTGTGAACATATTCTTAGTAAGATTTTTCTTAGAAATGCTGAAACCTTCTGGCACTATGTCTGCCAATAATTATATCCAGCTTAGCATGTCCTAATATTCTGCATTGCATTGTTCCCTAATTGGTTCATATGTATGTTATTTGGACTCCCTAATAGTCTCTTTTAATAGAGTTCATTCATATTTGTTATGGACAAATAATGTATTTCACTGGTTGAACTAAAAGTAAATTATGAGGTTACAATTGTTTAGCGGCACAAATGAGATCTAAAAGCAACAATTTTGCTTAAGATGATCCATGACAAAACCCCTACCATATTTTAGAAGACCTTTATTTAATCTTCTTTTCATATACAGACACAGAGCAACAACTCCTCTGGATCCACTACAGCCACCATTTCAAATATTTGGTGTAACTGTGTGCCTCAATGTGATTTCAGCAAAGCCTAAACATTTGTGGGAACAGTCAAGAAGAAATATTAAATTATGAGAGAGCCTACTTCAACAACAATACTATATGATGACCAGTTCTGATGGATCAGGCCATCCTCAGCAACGAGATCAACCAAATCATTTCTAATGGAGCAGTAACGAACTGAACTAGCTATGCCCAGAAAAAGAACTCTGGGAGATGACTAAAAACCATTACATTGAATTCCCAATCCCTATATTTATGCACACCTGCATTTTTGATTTCCTTCACAAGCTAATTGTACAATATTTCAGAGTCTGATTCTTTTTCTACAGCAAAATAACGTTTTGGTCGGGTATACTTATTGTGTATCTAATTTATATTTTAATATATTTAACATCTACTGGTCATCCTGCCATCTAGGGGAGGGGATGGGGGGGGTAAGAGGTGAAAAATTGGAACAAGAGGTTTGGCAATTGTTAATGCTGTAAAGTTACCCATGTTTATATCCTGTAAATAAAAGGCTATTAAATTAAAAAATAAATAAATAAATAAATTATGAGAGAGCCTACCAATCCTAAACAAAGGTCTTAGAAAGTATATGTGGCTTCAATAATTCATATGAAAGGTTCAGCAAAAACAAGTGACTTGTAGATTGCATGCATCTTTATGAGACTTCAAAAGGAGTCTAGGGAGTTAAGCTGGATGAATTATAAATTATCATCACAACTCAAGGAAGAATCCCTCCATTAGGGAATCAGCAACCAGGAAAGATTACTGAACAGGAGAGGTTAGACATATCCTATTATAGACTGCTGGGTGACCCACTGGATTAAGTGACAGGTCTGGAATCCCAAAGATGAATCTTTCTGAGCTCAAATCTGGCTTCAGACACAGCTATGTAATGCTGAGCAAGTCACTTAACCCCTGTTTGCCTCAGTTTCCTCATCTGTAAAATGAGCTGGAGAGGGAAATGGCAAACCCCTCTAGTATCTTTACCAAGAAAACACAAAAAGGATCATAAAGAGTTGGACATCGCTAAAAAAGAACAACACTACAGACTTGGAGGTCACAAATCTCATAGCTAAGGTTTTAAGGGGATCAAAGAGTTGTATCTACCAATTCTAGATTGATTTAGCTATAAAAACATACAAGCACTCCATCCAAAAGAGCCAGCTGAAGATAGTTCAGTAACATTGATGACAGTGAAACCCTGCATCTGCCTATCAAAGAGCAATGCCAGGTGTGGATGGATCAGAGATACTACGTCCACTTATTTTGTTCATCTAGTAGAAATACTCAGTCTTGCAGAGTGTCATCCCAGTTAAGCATAAGAATGATTCCATATATGACAGTAATCTTTAAGGGAATGCCCCAGAGAAATAAGATATCGAAGTCCTATGGTTCAAAAGTTGTAATTTCCTTGGTCATGGGTATTTCTTACTTGTATACCTTATTATCATTTCTGTATTTTAAATACACTCCCATACCCAGATTCTACATGTACTTGTGGGAGAACATGTCCTAGGGATGAAATACTCTGTATCTACTGTGTAATTTGAATAAATGCCTTTGCTTTAAAAAAAAAAAATCTCAGTCTATTGTCTGATTACTGAAAGTACACTGATGAGGCGTTGTCAACTTCTATTAAGAAGAAGTTAGTCACTTATGGGGTTTCCCCATGAATGTTAAAAGTAACAACAGCTATCCCTCATAACACCTGATCTTCCAGAGCCAGTGAGATTAGAGAAATGAGCCCAGAAAGAGTTTTATGTTGGCAAACCCATTTTTCCTTTCATTATGCATAAAAGAAATAATTCTAAACTTGGAAGTTAAGAGAAAATTTGGTACAAATGCCATTTTTGGTACTTAAAACTAAATGATAAACATACGTGGAATATTTTGTACAGATTGAACATAGCATAAGTGAAATGCTTAACAAACCTTAAAACACTGTATAAATAGCAATCCTTCATGTTGTTCTATGTTATCCAGGTTTTTATTTGACTCAATCTTCAAGCAGACCAGCTATTTTCACATAGGTACTAGTTCAAGTCAAAAATAAGATTTCACTATTTCCAAAAACTAGCTAGGAATGGAACAATAGTTTGAGACCTAGCTAAAGCAGAACACAGGTGATGGAACCAATTAATTTTCCAGAGTAGGAAGATGCTCATTCAGATTCATTGGATGCACATGTATTTGTTGAAATTATAATATCTGGAAGTACAGATAATTGCAGCACAGTTTTGAATAAAAAATGTATTTTCATTTTTTTGGAGACATTCACTTTAGTCTTTTTGTTTGAAAAGCATCAGGTGTTTCTAGAATGTGCCAGGTAGCCTCAAAGGATGGTATAAAATTTTCATAAAAGCAAGAAATGAATGGAAACAGAATTTAATTTAGGAATAAAACCACTCTCACATGCACAAAATCTCTCTCTTTAGGTCTTCTTCTCTTTATATCCTTCTCTGACATTTTCACATTTCCCATTTAACTACCTATTTCCATTTCTACTCTCATTACTTAATGGGGAGGAAGGATGAAAGTAACAGAAATATTATATATGTGGAATTCCAAGTAGATCATTTTGGTTAGTATGTAGAAAATATGAGTAAATAATATGAAATTAGTCTGGAAAAGACGCATCTGCACCAAGTACCCTGGAATTGGACAAGAAAGCAGGCAAATAAATTAAACTCTCTGTTAAGATTAGTCATTGATAATCAAATATGATGCTTTGTATGAAACCAACTCTATCTTCCTATAATAACCATCACTACCCCCACAACAGTCCAAAGGTATGTAACACTTCAATATGTTGATATGTTTTCTTCACAATGACTTTGTTGGTTTGACATAATGCAAGTATTATGTTCCCATTTTACACGTGAGGAAATTAAACAACAGAGATGTTAAGTGGCTTATCCAAGGCTACATTGTTATAAAAATCAATGTTGAGAAATTTTGACCATGAGTTATTTTAACTTATCCAAATATTTTAACTATGAGCCTCTCCATTGTAAACTACCAGTTTGTAATCTTTTTGATCTCAGGAACTCTGTACAATCTTTAAAAACTTATTGAGGACTCCAAAGAATTTTTGTTTATAAAGGTTATATATATCGACATTCATCATATTAAAAATTAAAATGAATAGATTCTTAAACATTTATTTTAATTCATTTTAAAATAACAAATATCTCTCAGCATAAATGCCATGTCTCATAAAATAACTATTTTTTCCACAAAAAATTAGTGAAAAAGCTGACATTGTTACCTATAATTTTGTAAATCATTTTTGATGTATCTAGAGTCTCATTTCTATTTCAATATTATTGATCCTTTTGAATAATTTGTTTGGGTAGAATTATTTGAAGATCAAACCTCACAAATAGGTAGTTGGAAAAAGGAAGCAGATAATACTTCAACCTCATGAAAATAGTTTTGATCTTGCAGAATCCCCAAGAGGGTCTTAGAGACCCCCCAAAATCCATAGATAACACTTTAAAAACCATTACCCAATACTACATCTGATTCCCATGGATTTTCATCAATCCAACTTCTTATAGAAATGGCATTTATATATTGTTATGGTTTTCGAAATGCCTTATAAATTATACCTGATTGAGACTTCACAACAACCTATAATAAAATATCATTTTTATCTCCACTGTGTAGATAGAAAAACTGACAGTTAGAGGGGTTAAGTGACTTGTCGCTTGCTTCCTACACAAATTTAGCCAAATTTCTGAGCATCATCTTTCCTTTCCCTAAAAGGAGGGGGTAGAATTAACTGGCCTTTAAGCTTCTTTCTAGCTCCGAAGCTACTATTATCTTGGCAAGATACTAATTGCAGTTCATTCTCTTTTCATATACACAGAAAGCAAACAGAGAGCTTTATCTGGAACGTATCTGCCCATATGAGGCATTACAGTTAGCAGACACTCTAAGCAGGGATGTCACAGGAAAACTAGTGTGCATTTACTTAGGAGGATGGCCAAGTCACAAAGAGGCACTCTGTTCAACTGTTCAAATGTCCTTGACTGGAGAGAGGGAGGCAGCAAAAGCTCCATCCCCATCTTGCAAGTCCAATTTCATCAAATCCCATTGCACCATCTGACAAAGGTCCCCTTTCTTGCACTGACTTCTGTGCTACAGTTGGGACACAAAGGAGTCTGCTGCCCTTGGCACGCTTCTGCTTCTCACCAGAACGCACTCATTTTCCTTTCCCAAGCCATGAAGCCAAGCAAATTGAAAACTTTCCTCCAACTGCCTAAGGGCGAAGACATTAAGGATATAAAAGCTAGAGACTGGTGATTTCCTGGAACACCAAACTGGTTTCACCAACACTTAGCTTTAGGGGAATAAATTCCGTCCCCTTCAATGGGGTCATTCTTATCCCACTTCTGCCAACAGAACTAGAATTTTTCTAAGAGCTACGAATGTAATAGGCTAGGAGATGATATTTTATGAACCCCCTCCACATTCTTAATATTCTGTTGAGTGCCTCGTGCGTGCTGCAGAAATAAATATATTAAAGCTGATAATAAAACCTACCATTCTTCCTTCCCTGCACTCAAGAAGATTAGATGCTGGTAATCAGCTGAGAAGCCAATTTGGGCTATGTTTAAGGTCCATAAATTATTAGATCCCATTACTTGGTTTCATTGTTATCATTCTATACCTGTGATTACATTTAGATTAAATCAACTTACATCATATACTCAAAAGTATCTGCAGCACTGTAACAGCGTGATTGCCCTGCTAGATAATTTAATTGGAGGTACAACATACTCCTCTGTTTTCAATTTCTCCTACCTTCTTGCTTTCCATTCATTCTATTTATTACCTTGAGTTCTAAGCACTGTCGAATAACCATAAAGCTGCTATACATAGTATTTTAGGAAGCTATCTCAAAGGCTATCATTTCAGGGTCGGATGACAATTTTCTGACTGATATTAAGTGGAATTCAACATTACCTGATTTTATCTGTCTAAAATAATGCTTTCCATTCATCTATTAGGTTTCAGATACCTCTTGCTAAAGTGAACAGTCAAGCTACACAGGTCATGTTTCTGACATATTGTACACATCCTAAAATAATTCCATCTTTTTGGCAACTTGCTAAATGCAAGTAAATAGCAAGAATAAATGACGAGACTCACAATTTAGTATTTTTCTCTATGCCAAAACCTGTAACAATCTTAGAAACAGAGAGGCATTCTTTGTTACCCATTTATTCTAGAGCACAGAGGGAAAAGGTTAAACCTTAAAGGAATATGGCCACATTTCATATGATATAGATTTATGGTCACTAAGAGGACATTGATTTTATACTCAATCTTCACCCCCTATATAATCTCTAAAATTTTACTAACTCCTTCAAATTGTATTTATGTAAGTATCTAATTGTACTTAAAGGAGTTTAACTCCTTTGTACAGTAATTTACGCCTTTAGCTTTTTTCATTGGAAATTTCTCCCTCAATTCTGTTTTGTATTCTGTGGTCCCAATATGTTTCCCTGGCATCTTGATTTCTCTACATTTTAATACATGAGATCTCTGAAGTCATAATCTGTATATTTATAAGACCTGAAAAATTTAAGGAGTCATTCAAGTGTCTCTATTAACAAATCAAAGCTTTGTCCAAAAGTAGAAACCATGTGTTCTTTTCCTCTTAACTGGTTGTGTGGGAGATTTTAATTAACACACATGCTACTAGAGTGTGTGCAGAATTACCAACATTAGGAATGTTTGTTATAAAAATAAAAACAAATATTTCTAAAGTTAGTGTAAAATAAATTGGACAGGAAAAATAGAAATTTTAAAATCTTCACTCTTTAAAGTTACAGGAAATTCTTCCCTGCTCTCACTTTTCTATTCTTTTCTCTGACCTTTTTCTCCCACTTTTCCTCACTTCTTTTGTCTCTTTCCCCTTCATCTTTTTTTTTCTTGATTTTTATGAATCTTTCTCCACAACTTTTCCAAATTCTTTCTCTTAATCTCCTTTTCTCCCTCCTCTTTCTCTTCTTCTCAATTTCCTCTTCCCCCTCTCTATAAATCTCCCTTTCTTTTCCTCTCTAAATCCCCTCTCAATTTTTTTCTTTTTTCCTCCTCCTATTTCCCCCATTTCAACTCTCCCTAGTTTTCTCCCAATTCCTTCTTTGTGTCTCAATTTCCCATTATTTTATTCTCTCTCTCACCATCCCTCCCTCTCAATCTCTCTCAGTTGCTCCCTACAGATCTTTCTCCTCTCTTTTATGTCTTGTTTTCTATCTCCCTCTCTGTTCTTTAAAGAGAAAAGGTGAGGAAATGGGCATAGCCTTTTAGAGTTCTAATGTCTAAAACCATATCTAAGCTCTTCTATTTTAATATTTTTTGTATTACCTAAAGTAGGCTCTGGACCTGAGGGCACAAAGTATAGCCAGTACTTGGAGCTTATCCTTCTCTTCACAGGACCCTTGGTCTTGTGCCAGCCCTCAGCTACCACCCTTGAAATGCCTACCTTCCTCCCCACCCCCCCTCACACACACCCCTGAGACTTCCTTTCCCAACTGCTGTGTCACTACCTGCCTCCTCCTTGAGGTTAATTATTTCGGTCAGGGGGTTATCAATCATGTCCAGAGAGCATGAAAAGCTTTTTCCTACTCACTTCCATAGCCCAGTACCTGTCTAGTCCCTCTCCCCCTTGACCAGGGCAATTCCTTGCTATAGCTCTAAAATGAGCATTTACTAACAAAACACTAAAAATCAAGTAATGGAAATACTCACAATTCAACTTTTAACAAAAACCCATATATTGAGAAATTATGTGATCCAAAAAATTGTCAATCCTAAACTTAGAATTTCAAAAGCATTTATTTCTTAATTTCACATAAGGTTTAGCTGAAGTAATAAGGTTTAGCATTCATAAGAATAAAACAATAAGTTGGTAATAAAACACTAAGTTCCCCCAAAAACACACATACTTTTTCAATGGAGGGACACTGGCTTCCTGGCTGGTCTTCCAACAAGACACTTCATCGTTCCTGGCTCTGGCATTTCCTCTGGCTATTTCCCCATGCCTTGAATGTTCTGCATCCTTAGCTCTGCTTCCTGACTTGTAAAGTCCTAGGTAAAAATGCCACTTTCTGCCAGAAGCTTTTCCTGATCCCTTTTAATTCTAAAGCCTTTCCTTTGGAGATCATCTCCAATTAATCCTGTACATAGTTTGTTTGTTTCTAGTTATCTACATATTGTCTGTCCAACTAAGAGATTAGGTCAAGGGCTAGAACTGTCTTTTGTCATTTATTGTAACTCCAGCTTCTAGCACATAATAAGTGCTTAACAAAAGCTTGTTGAGCACCTGACTGACAAGCAAAAACCAACTACATGACAAGAATTGGCCCCGTGAAGAAACTTTTCTGCTGCCCAGGAAATCTTAGGAACTTGTTAAATATTAGAGAATTTCACACACTAAGATACAGACCTTAAAGGAAATGGGAATCTTCCTTCTAAACAAATTAGCAGTTTAAGTTCATTTTTTAAAAATCAGTTTTATTCTCAAATATGATAGCTCATGTAAAGTGACTGACACCCAGTAAATGCTTAATAAATGCTTTTAGAATCATTTAATGCTTCTATGGTTTTTGTTGTTCAATTATTTTCAGTTATGTTTGACTTTTGATGCCTTTTGAGGTTTTCTTGGCAAAGATATTAGAGTGGTTTACCATTTCCTTCTCCAGCTCATTTTATCAGCAGGGTAACTGGAGTAAACAGGTGACTTGGCTGTCACACAGCTTATAAATCTCTGAAGCCAGATTGTGAACTCCTGGATCCAGGCCCATCTTCTGCCCCATCTAACTGCCCCCTGCGTATGTTTTCTTTGGATTTACTTGTATGATGAGATCTTTAAATTAAATTTCCTATTTTAAAGAAGCCAAAAGTCTGTCTGCCCATCTATATCCATATTCCTCAATCAGACTGAGACCTGTTGAAGACCTTATCTTAAAAAGCTCAAACTCTCTCACTGCCTCCAGGGCCATCTCCAGTCATCCTGATCTGTACCTCACCACTGGCCCCAGATGACTCTGGAGGACAGAGTCTGGTGACCTTGCACAGCCTTCCCTCACTTAAATCCAATTCACTTGTATGTCATAACTCCCTGATGTCATGGTCCTCTTTGAAAATAAAGGAGGGATGGGTCATTTTCTGAAGCCTTCCCTGATCCCACTCCACCACATCTGTCTCTATCTCTCTCTGTCTCTTCTCTTCTCTTCACTTCTCTCTCTCTCTCTTTCTCTCTCTCTCTCTCTCTCTCTCTCTCTCTCTCTCTCTCTCTCTCTCTGTCTCCTTCCTTCAAATCTTGTTTGGTTTTCTATATCCTATATGCCTTGAACAGAATATAGACACAGTAATGGCAGAGATCAGGTTATATTTAACTTTGGCTCACCATTATATTGTTGAACGAATAAGTGCCTAATGTTTGTTGAACTGAAGTATAGTCAAGAGAAGATAAAGAAAAATGTGCTTGTCTGTTAAATTCTAGAACACGGACCAAAATGAGGGAAGGCCAGCAGCAGTGTTCTTTTTAAAGTATCACAAAGAAATCTGGCAGGAAAGGAGAAATCAGAGCTGGCATTTTTATAGCACTTTAAGGTTTGCAATGCGCTTTATATTCCTTATCTAATTTGATGAGATAAGTGAAATTTGGGTTTCTGGCTGAAAACAAAGGTACTCCTGGGAAGCATCTCCATTTGGGAAAAAGGGAACAGCAACATAGGCAGCTGCACAGCAGACAGACTATTTGCATATGAAAAGAACAGGTTCAAATTGCCATTGTCAATAGCAGAAGATTTCTAATCTGGAGCACAGAGCATGGCTGGCTCCCTAAACTTCTCCCCTGCAGCTCTTCAGAAAATTGCATTCTGTGCTGCTTTTCTGAGTAGTACCTGAGCATCCTCCAATCAATTGCTAAGCAATTGAATCCCCAATAATCCTAGACCACAGAAGTCTTGTTTTCATTTCCTATCCCTCCCAAATGAAGCTTTAAATACCCAATCAACCTAGTGTCTCCAAACACTCAACAGGGACTTGGCTCTCTTGGTAAAGGCCCCACATCCACATTCCCCTTAGGAAGCAAACAGTGTAAGGAGCTCACACGGATGCTCTTTTCCATAGGAACATATGTTTCGTCTGAGGAGGAATGAAAATGCTGTTCTCAGAATGGAAGCAGGGCTGACTGTCGAATGAGAGAAGAGCCCAAGTGACTCAGCTGATGGAAATTAGTGGTTTCAGGACTAGGCTGACCAGAGAAAGGGGAAGTTGAGGCGCCATGCTGAGACTTTTTCAGAATCTAACTCAGGGGTGGCCAAAAGCTTCTGGAACGCATTTGAGATCCATGGCTTACATCTACTTTAGCAATCTAATTCCTATAAAAGTAAGGGTAAAAGTGGGTCAACTCAGGTAGGAAAAGGAGCTACATTTCCCTAGCTTCAGCTTCATCCACCCAACCCAAATCCATACTGCACACAGTTCCCCAAATTCTCTTCCAAATAAAAGGTCTGACCATGACACTTGCCAAGCTGTATCACCTCATTGCCAAAAAAATGCAACATAGGAGCCAAGATGGTGACAGGCAACAACCCAGCTGAATTCTCCCAATATTTCCCTCCAAACAACTTCAAAATAACACCTCAAATCAAATTTTGGAGCAGCAAAGCCAGCAAAATGTCAAGGTTAAGGGTTTTTTTTTTTGGCCTAATACAATTTTGGAGGTTGGCAGAAGATGTCTGTGGCCCTAGAGCATATCACATTCTTGTGGTGGCAAACAATGGGCATTGGAAGCAGTAGCAGCTGCAATGGTTTCAGGAACTCTCTGCCCAGAGCTGGTAAGGGCATTGGACAACTGGTCAGAAAGAAATTATAGGCAACTGTTTGCTGACACTGTGTGTAGCTGGCACTGGTGGGCAATACTATTGCCTGTATGCTGCCCTGGTTTATCATTCCAGGGCAGAGAGGAGTGCTAATGCTTGGGGATGCAGAAGACCAAAGTCAAGAAGAACACTAGCACTTGCAACTAGAAGGGAGTAGAAATCCTTCTCTGGTAAGGACCAGAACCCATTCAGGAGAGCACTGACCACATCTCTCCCTAACTCACATTACCTTGGAAACCCCCCCAAAACCTGCAGATCTCCAGAACTAAAAAGGGCAGCATGAAAGAGTCTGAAGCTTGGAATAGTGCCTCCACATCCCCAGACAAGCAGAGCCCAATTTTAACATAAATTTTAAAGTCAAGAAATAAGCAAGAAAAAAAATGAACAAACAGAAAAAAAATATGACAATAAAAAGCTACCATGGGTGACAGGGAAAACCATGACACAATCTCAGAAGAAAACAATAATGTGAAAAGAACTACAGAGTCTTAAAGGAAAATGTTAATTGGATTCAAGTTTAATAAGAATTCCTAGAAGAATTAAAGATTTTTTAAAAGAATCTAGACATCTTTCAAGAAACTATCAAGGTGACCAATCATGATAGATTTAGCTTTTCTCAGCAATTCAGTGATCCAAGGTAATTCCAATATATTGGATGGAAAATGCCATTCACATCCAGAGAGAAAGCTATGGATTCTGAATGCAGATCAAAATATACAATTTTCACCTTATTTTTTCTTTTTTTTTTTTTTATTTCTTGTGCTTTTTCCCTTTTGTTCTGATTTTTCTTTCCCATAATGATTAAAATGAATCAATATACATGTATAACCAATATAACATTGCTCAGTGGCATGGGGAGGGAGGGAGAAAAAATTTGCATCTCATAATCTTATAGAATGTTGAAAACAATCTTTATATGTAATTGTAAATATAATATAATAATAATAAATATAATTACATATTTATTAAAATAAAATGTTTTAAAAAAGAAAGTAGACTTCTTGAGGGGATACTCACAACTGTTTGAGTTTTTTTTTGGCATATCACTGTGCTTACTCTAATACTTCAAACAGGGTATGTACTTAATAAATCATTTTTTGTTTTTAAAAAAATTACTCTAGAACAAGAGGGAAAAATAGAAATTGAAATAATCCACCAATCACCTCCTGAAAGAGATCCCAAAATGAAAATTCACAGGAATATTATTGCCAAAGTCTGTAGATCCCATGTCAAGGAGAAAATATTGCAAGCATCCAGAAAAAAACAATTTCAGTATTGTGGCCTACAATCAGATTCACACAAGATTTAATAGCTTCTACATTAAAGCATCAAAGGACTTGGAATACTCTGGAAAACAAAGGAATTGGAATTACAAGGAAGAACCACTTACACAGAAAAATTGAGTATAATCCTTCGGGGGAAAAATACGATATTTAATGAAATGGATAACATTCAAGCATTCTTGATGAAAAGACCACAGCTGAATAGAAAATTGACTTTCAAATAAAAGATTCAAAAAAAGCATTAAAAGGTAAACAGGAAAGAAAAATCATAAGGGACTTAATAAAGTCCCTTAATAAAGACTACTTACATTTCTACATGGAAAGATGTACTCATAACACATTTCTCATTATTAGGGCAACTAGAAGAAGTATATATAGAGATGTGAGTTGATTTGAAGAAATAATATTTTAAAAATAAAATAAAAATTAAGAGGGGAGAGAGGAATGTACTGGGAGAAAAGGAAAGGCAGAAGTAGACTGGGGTAAATTATCTCACATTAAAGAACCAAGAAAAATACTTTTACAGTAGAGGGGCAAAGGGAGGTAAGGGGGAGTGAGTAAATTGTCAGAATTGACTCAAAGAGGGAATACCATACATACTCAGTTGAGTAGACAAATCTATCCCATAGAAAAGTAGAAGGAAAAGGAAATAAAAGAAGGGTGATGATAGAAGGAAGGGCAGAGAAGATAATCAGAAGCAAAACAATCTTGAGGAAAAACAGGATGAAAAAAGAGAAAGATTAAAGTAAATGGGGTGATAAAATGGAGGATTATATTTAGAGATTGTAACTGTGAAAAAAATCTTTTGAAGTTTCTTTGATAAACACTTCATTTCTCAAACATATAGAGAACTGAGTCAAATTTATAAAAATAAGAACCATTCTCCAATTGGCAAGTGATCAAAAGATATTAACGGTTTTCAGGTGAAGTAATAAGAGCTATCATAGCCACATGAAAAAAAAATGTTCCAAACCAGGAGTGATTAGAGAAATGTAAATTAATGTAACCCAGAAGTACTCATCTCATATCTATTAGATTGGCAAATAGGACAGAAAAGGAAAATGACAAATGGTGGAAGATATGTGGGGAAAATAAGACATTATTATTATACTGTTGGTAGAGTTATGAACTGATTCAATCATTCTGAAGAGCAGTAACTTATGTTTATGCCCAAAGAGCTATGAAACCATGAATGCCCTTAGACCTACTAATACCACAAGTAGGTCTGTATCCCAAAAGAATTTAAAAATAAAAAAAGAAATAGGATCTATATGTACAAAAACATTTATAGCAACTCTTTCCTAAAGGCAAAGAATTAGAAATTAAGGAGGTGCCCATATACTTGGGAATGGCTAAAGAAATTATGGTATGTGATTGTGATGGAATGCTATTGTGCTACAAGAAATGATAAGCAAGATACTCTCAGAAAAATCTGGAAAGACATATAAGTTGATGCAAAGTGAAATGTACTGTTTATAGTATAATAACAGCAACATTCTAGGATGATCAAATGTGACTGACTTTTCTCAATAATACAATGTTCCAAGACTACTCTGAAGGACTTAAAATAAAAAATAAAAAATGCTATATAACCCCAGAGAAAGAACTGATGGGGTCTGAAAACAGATTGAAAAATACTTTTTATTTTTCTTGAGAATATTTTGGTCTATGTTTTGTTTTATAACATGACTAATATGGAAGTATTTTGCATGTCTAAACATGTATAACCCATATCAAATTGCTTGCCTTCTTAAGGAAGGGTGGAGAAAGAGGAAAATAGAGAATTTGGAACTCAAAATTTTAAAAATAAATGTTAAAAATTATTTTTGCTTTTAATTGGGGAAAAAGAAAATAAAATAGGTTTTTAAAAAAACGAAATTATCATGAAAACTGCCCTGATATTTTAGATCCAGAACTGATAGAATCTACTAATCACTTCCTGAAAAAATTACCCAAAGGAAAACTCCCAAGAATATCAGAAAAATTCCAGAGCTCTCAGGACAAAGAGAAAATATTGCAAGCAGTCAAAAAGAAATAATTTAAATTTTGTGGAATCACCTCTAAGATTACACTTCATGATAAAAGAGTGGAAGGCTTAGAATATGTTACTCTGCAAGGGAAAATGGATTAGAAACTAGAATCTAACAATATGTTGTTTATAAAAGACATACGTGAAACATAAAGATACACACAGAATTAAAATAAAGGATTGGAACAGAATCTATTATGCTTCAGCTGAAAAAAAAAAAAGGCAGAGGTACTAATCAAGATCACAAAGCAAAACCAAAATAAACCTAATTAGAAGAGATAACTTGGGAAACTCCATTTTGCTAAAAAAAAAAAAAAAAAAAAAAAAAAAAAAAAAAAAAAAAAAAAAAAAAAAAAAAAGTATCATAGAGAATGTAGTTATCAAAAAATTTTACAGAAGTTTCTGTATATATATGCATCATTTTTCAAATATGTACTGATTATAAAATTGAATCAAATTTATAAAAGTAAGTGTCATTCCCCAATGAGTAAATGGTCAAAGTATATGAACAGGCGGCTTTCAGAAGAAAAAATAAATTATCTAGAATCATATGAAACAATGCTCTAAATCACTATTGATTAGACAAATGCAAACTAAAACAATCTGAAACCTATCAGATTCACTAATATATAGAAAAAGAAATCAGAAATGACAAATGCTAGAGGAGTTGAGGGAAGATAGGTATACTAATAAAACTCTTAGTGGAAAAATTAGCTAGTCCAGTCATTCTAAAGATCAATTTGAAACCATGCCCCAAAGACTATAAAATTGGCATACTCTTTGACCTCACCAGATACCTACTAGATCTGTATCCCAACTAGATTAAGGAAAAAAGAAAATATTATATATATATATATATATATTTATATACATACATACATACACACATACACATATACACACACATGCACATACACATACATATATATGTTTACACACATATGTATATAGCAATTCTTTTTGTTCTTCTCTGTGTTGATAAAAGAGAGAGAATTTGGAACTCAAAGTTCAAAAAGAAAAGAATGTTAAAACTATATAATACATCTCTTTAAAAAAAAATAAGTTTCTCTATAATCTATTCTTGCAGTCTCATTTCATGCTTCTTTCCTTCCTGTACTGCATGTACTGCAAGAATACCTCCTACCTGCTGAGGTAATAAATTTGTATATTTGTGATTATATCTTGTGAAGCATACTTTCCTTTAGAGCCCTATCCATTAGATAGAGCTATGAAGCTGGAGCTCAAATAAGACCTCAGATACTTTACTAATCATGTGACTGTGAGCAAGTCACTTGACCTCTTCTACTGTCTCCTTTCCCTCAAGTGTAAAATATAAATAATTCACATCCCAGGGTTATGGTAAGATGAAGTAAGGTAATATTTGCAAAGCACTTTGCAAAACTTATAGACCTATAGAAATTAAAGCATTATCAAAATATATTGCATTGTACCTCATTACTAAAATATTCAAATGCATCTGTGTTTTCACTAAGAGGGAAATTCCCTACATTAATAAATATTGGCTGCATTCTATGCCTGCTCTTCCCTGTATGACTGTCATCAATGTCCTCCCAAAAATTCACCACAGAGCATCAACCAAGACTGCTGGACACTTTTCCTTTCTCCTGACATCATGGCAATAACAGTAGACTACTTTGGCTGAATTGTAATTATTGGGCTCATTTCACT
Organism: Sarcophilus harrisii; assembly: GCF_902635505.1. Lineage (NCBI taxonomy): Eukaryota > Metazoa > Chordata > Mammalia > Dasyuromorphia > Dasyuridae > Sarcophilus > Sarcophilus harrisii. The sequence goes on from NC_045431.1 coordinate 67,366,233, forward strand.
TTCCCATGCATTTATTGGATCTCACTGAATCTCAGTGTTTTGATCTGTAAAATAAATGTGTTGGGTTTGAAGCATCTGACTAGCTAGCTTTCCGACTGTAAATCTTTTAAGTGCTTGTTAACAGGGATCATTACAATTATTAGGGATGAAACAAAACAGACCCTATCCACAGAGAGCTTATTGTTTACTGGTAAGCTATAAAAATGCTAAACAATCAGTGGTTCTCCACTGTCCTACATAATATGGCCCTAACTTTCTTCCCAACTTTATTTAATATTTCTCTTACCTAGCTTATTTATCACACTCCTTCCTTGTCTCATACTACATTTCAACAGCTCAGTTCCTTCCTCTCTACCACACTTGAATATTTTCCATCCAATCACATCTCTTCCTGTTTATATCCTTCCCATCTTTGAAGACTCAGTTCAAATGCTGCTTCTCCCTGAAAGATTTCCCCATTACTAATAACTAAAAGTGACTGTTCTTTAGTATATTCTCATAGCTCTTAATACTCTTTCTTATTCACCTGTCATGTTCTAAGTAGCATTCTATTTATTTTGTATTACATTTGACCCCAGATTCCTATTCCAATGCATCATTATGGCATGGAAATGATACTAAGTTCTTAAAAGCTATATCACTGACATGACAGTTACCTGTCATGTGATCATATCATCCCAATAATTTTTCTAACTCAGAATGACTGGAAGAAAAATCTGTCCATATTTCCATAAAAGCCTAATTGTATAAAAATTAATGAAGAAACTACCAGAGTGATCTCTAAGACCTCTGTTCCTGGAGTACTCTATGAAGAAGAAATGACAGTTAGGAAGATTTAAACAAGAGGAATAACTGGACTAGACAATTTATGTGGTGAAATAATCCATGGTAGAAGCAATGTAATCTTGAAAACAATGAAAAATTATTTTATCAGATATCTTTAAAACATGAAGGAAAGAAAATATTAGTTACCCCCCCCCCCAGAAAAACTGCAAAAAAAAGTAGTCCTTCTTTCACATCTATATGAGGTTTATATATGACCTAAATATTAGGCAGCGCAGTGAATACAATGTAGGGACTGAAATCAGGAAGTCTGGTTTTTGATGCCTCTTAAGTATGTTAAGTTCAGACAAATATATTAACCCTGTTTCCCTTAATTCCTCATCTGTAAAATGAGCTGGAGAAGAAAATGGCAAACTACCTCAGCATTTTTGTCAAGTAAACCCCAAATCAAATTATAAAGGATCAGATACAACTGAAAAGATTAAAAAACACTAGCAACAAAAATGTTATGAGGATGTAAATTATGTGACCCACATTTCTGTGTGATCTATATCACAAGGGTTTCTTTTATGCAAATGTGGGGCAAAAATGTGAGGAAGAGGAAAAGAGTTCTAGATCTTTACCATCACACACTTAACTCAAAGATGCTAACAATATAAGATTCTTCATTGTCTATCTTTCTGGACTATAAGAAAGTACTTATGATCCAGTATAGGTAGGGTGTATAATAATTGAGCTTTAAAGTCAGATCTTCTAACCACAAGTCTGGTGTTATTTCCATTATACCACATGGCTTTTCTTTTTTTCTTTTTCTTTTTCTTTTTTTTTTTTTTTTTTAACTTTTATTTATTTATTTATTTATTTTTAATAACTTTTTATTGACAGAACCCATGGCAGGGTAATTTTTTACAACATTATCCCTTGCACTCACTTCTGTTCCGATTCTGACTGACGTTGGAGATCATTTAGTTCATTGAATTTGTGGATCATAGGATCAAAGAACTAAGAAGGGACTTGAAATGTCAAGAAGTTCAATTCTCTCCTTTTCCAAATGAGGAAATTGAGGGACAAAAGGTTAAGTGACTTAACTAATGTCATGCAGCTAGTAAGTATGCAAAGCAAGATTTGGAATCAAGATTTCTAGATTCCAAGTCCAATGCTCTCTTGACTATACTACACTACTTTTAAACAAAAAGCTTCAGATACCTAGTGCTTCCAGGTGGTTTCATCCGAGCTCTGACTTGAATCAATCCTGCCTTTCTTCCTCAGTCAGAATGTATTTCTTCTTTCCCAGATGAGGAGGATGAGCCCCAAGGGGAGGATATCACACATTTAGCCTCTTCCATTAAAATATAAAAACTAAGATATGACCACATGATTTGGATGATAATATTTCATTTTTTTAACTGAACAAGCAGATTTTTAAGGAGCGTAGACTAAAGGCTTTGTCTAAGGAAACCAAAACTTAGAACATTTGCAATCCTTCAGTGGCACTCAACTAAAATTGATAACTAGTTTGTTTGAATAGTCAGTTAAAATGGAAAGATCCAAGATAGTGGCCATACAATCAAGTGAACTTTTTCACCCACCAGCCAACAGTGTACTCCAACAATGTTTGAAGGAAGATTTCATGAATCTTGTCTGGAATCATTGTGTCTATTTAATTCAGGTACAATCATTGCTAGTTAAAAGTACAGCCACAATCTTATCATCCCTTTTATTTTTGCTGTAGATAAATCAGTATCTTAGGAATTGTCAGTGTGCCTAATGGTTCTGTCCTAGCAGATAACCTGCTGCAGATTTATCTGTAATACAAATATGATTTTGACAATGCTGATATTGTCAAGAGTTTTTGATAATAGATGTCAGATTAGAAAATGATTAACAATTTTTTAAAGAAAATAGAAGCAATAGGATGTGATAAATAAGATGAGGCCAGAAATATTTGGAGGGCAATGCACTTAAGAAGATAGGGAAAAGATCCAAAAGATTTAACAAGAAATCTAAGATGAAGTAGATTAAAAACAGAAAGAAATTAATTCATAAAGAACAGAGATTCATAAAACAGATAATTGAAAACATATTAAGGTTTCCAAGACACTTTGCTACATCAAGAAAACTTGGAGTAACAAGCTAACATAGAGATGGGCAGTTTTGTTGTTGTTATTTTTAATTAATTTTAATTATTAAGCATTTATTTGTTCCTCCTATCTATTCCCTCCTCCCATAAGAAAAATAAAACCTTAATAACAAATATAAGAAGGAGGCAAAACAAATTCCCATATTGGTCATCTCTAAAATTGTGTCAGAAGGATAAGTAAATTGCAAGTACAGAGGATAGTCAAAAATCCCATGACATCCAGCTTAAATATGAGTTTAACATCTCTTCTGATGTCCAAATGAAATGGAGGCATACATAAAATCAGGCTTTCAGACTCTCAGAACCAAAATATCCAAGTTATTAACAATTTACTAGTGAAAGTGCTAGTATTTAATCATCTGCTCACTGGAGATTTAAACATTTGAGCCCATTTTTAAATTTAAAAAATAATAACATGTTAGTCACAGTGGTACAGCAGTACAGGAATATTTCAAAAAAACAGGTGATTTTTTAGAGACAGAGAGACAGAAAGAGAGAGGGAGGGAAGGAGAGAGAAGGAAAGAGAGAAAGAGGAGGAAGAGAAGGAGAGTGGGAGAGAGGAAGAGGGGAGGAGAGAGAAAGTGGGGGAGGGAGGGAGGGAGGGAGGGAGGGAGAGAGAGAGAGAGAGAGAGAGAGAGAGAGAGAGAGAGAGAGAGAAAGGGGAAAGGAAGAAAGGAGGGAAGAGGGAGGAAGGAAAAGAGGGAGGGAGAGAGGGAGGGAGGGAGAGAGAGGATGGAGAGAGAGGAGGGAGAGAAAGGAGGGTGAGAGAGACAGAAAGGAGCTTAGCAGGATGGAATCCTTGCCAAAATTTTAGTAAAAATGGCACATCAGCTAATTTACCATGCAGGTCTGTTTTACCCAGTTCATGCCTCTGCCCAGCTTGCTCACACTGGCCTCTTTTATTAAAGAGAATGACATCAAAAACCTTTTCCTGTTTATCCACATGTCCTGTGTCTCTTGACCCCAACTTCACTGAGTACATTCTCACTCTGCTTCACATTTTTCACCATACACACGGGACAGATGAGCATGCCGAATGCAGGATTTAAAGTTTGCATGGATGAATACTAAGCACCCAGGAGAAGACAACAGGAGATTTCCCTCTCTCACAACCTACATGGCATTTGATTTCCCAAAGCAAAACTGTTAAACAAATCATGCCCTGAGGTAGTTCTGGTTCTTCATTTATCCCTAAGTGGCAAAGATTTTGCAAGATGTAGGAATGTTTCAAGTGACCAGTATTTCTCGATAATTAAAAATTAAGATGGAGAAATGTAATAAGCTAAAATATAATGAAAAATGAAAAGCAAGAATATGGTAGTCATGGTTGAATGACAAAAAGGACAAAATACCATGGACACAAAAAACTTCACATTTAAATTTTTAAAAAACTTCTTAATAATCCAAGATACAACAATCATTTTGAATTTTTAAAGCTAAGTGGGGACCAAGATGTTTTGCAAGTTTATGAAGTGACTGTTTTTTATTTCTTATTTTTCATTGTCAATTACTTGTTTAAAAATTTCAGGACTGAGTTATTTTAATTGTATAACATTTTTCCGTATTCTTTCTTTCTGCTGCTCTGTATTAATTGAGATGTTAATTCTGAAAAATTGATGGTCTTACTAAATGCAAGGAAATGATTCAGAGATAACTCTTAGATCAAAAACAAGTCTTTTCCTGCGTTAAAATAGAATCTAGTGAAGATTTTTCTTATGTCACTTGTTGTTCTGACTGTGTCACCCCCATGCTCAGTAAACTTCAGTGGCTTCCAAGATCAAATACAAAATTCTCTGTTTAGGCATTCAATGCTTTTCACAATCTTACCAAACAACCACCTTTCCAGTCTTCTTACACCTTCCATCCCATCCTCCTATGTGTTCTTTAATCTGGTGACAATGGCCTCCTTGCTATCCCATGAACAGGAAACTCCATCTCTTGGCTACGGGCCTTTTCTCTGGTTGTCTCATAACATCTGGAATGTTTTCACTTTTCATATCTGTCTCCTGGCTCCCATGTCTTCTTTCAAGTCCTAGCTAAAATCCCAGCTTCTGCAAGAAGCCTTTTCTTAGTTCTCTTAATTCTTCTCCATTCTCTCTCTTCAGTATTTCCTGTCATGTACACAGCTCCTTTATCCATATTTGTTCGCTTACTTTCTCTCATTAGAATGTAAGCTCCTTGAGGGCAGAAACTATATTTTACCTTTCATTGGACTTCCATGCTTGGTCTAGTGCATGGCACATTTTAGGTGCATAAATAATGCTTATTGAATAACTATTCATATGTCTTTTTTTGAAGAATAAATTTATGATATAAAAGTATGAAGCTTCTATACAAGTCTCTGCCCTTTCATCTCTTCTTCCTGAACCCTATTTTTCCACATTTTTTTTCTCTTCAGTACATCATATGCTTAAGAGGAAACAAACTCTTATATAAAGAACAAGGGGGCTAGGATCCTTTATTTTCATTTTTAAATTAAGTCACCAACTATCAGAATACATATAGATTTAGTGGGAAAGTTCTTATGAAGTTCTTAATTGAATGGTATCTACCACTTTAACTCTAGCAACCAATATCCTAGGGTGATGTAAACTCTGCTCACCAGAGAATACTACTATGCCCTGGTTGTAAGCCAGGAGATCAGCAACTAGTAATAAGAAATCCAACACAAATACAAAAGACTAATAAAGAACCCCCAAACACCAGAATTTCATGGGACCTGGATACATCCACCCAGGTGGGTGTGGAAGTCAGTCAGCACTGACCCAGAACAACCACTGCCACTTGTAGAGGAAACTTGGACAATCTCTCCCTTGCCCTAATAAAAAACAGCTCAAAACAAAAAAAAAAAAAAAACCCAGACCTCAACTTTAAAAAAAAAAAGAGCAAAAATGTAAAAAGAATTCTGACCATAGATAGGTTTTATGTTGAAAGATTTCAAATCATGAGGTCACTAAAAGCAGATCATCTCTAGATAAAGCCCCAAAGGGTGATATAAATTGATCCCCATCTCACATGGCTCTCTTGGAAGAAATAAAAAGTATCTTAAAAGAGAGCTAGAAGAAAACTAGAGAAAAGAAATAAGAACTTTGCAAGAGGGTTTGGAAAAGAAAACAGAAATTATCTGAAGAAAATTTCTTATAAAATCTATTTAGTGACATGGAAAAAGCATATAACTCCTTACAAAATAGATTTGACTATTGAAAAATGGAAATGTAAAAAGAAAATAACTTCCTGAAAAACAAAATTTGTGAAATGGGAAAAAAAACCCACAGAATAAAACAACTCATTTAAAAATTCAATTGCCCAAATACAAAAACAACTAAAAAAGGTAAATGAAGAAAATAATTCACTAAAAATCAGAACTGAACAAATGGAAATGAATGACTTGATGAGACATCAAGAATCAGTCAAGCAAATCCAAAAAAAAATTATAAGAAAATGTAAAATACCTACTTGGGAAAACAACTGACCTGGAAAATAGATCTAGGAGAGTCAATCTAACAATTATTGGACTTTCTGAAAACCATGATGAAAAAAAGAAACTAGATATTATCTTTCAGGAAATCATCAAAGAAAACTGCCCTAATGTCTTATAATCAGAAGGTAAAATTGCCATTGAAAAAATTCACTGAATTCCTCCTGAAAGCAACCCCAAAATTAAAACTCCAAGGAATATCATGGTTAAATTTCAGAACTATCATGCAAAGAAAAAGATATTGCAAGAAGCCAGAAAGTAAAAATTCAAAAACTGACAAGTCACAATAAGGATTACTCGGGACCTAGCAGTTTCTACCTTAAAGGATCCAGGGCCTGGAATCTGCTATTCCAAAAGGCAAAGGAACTTGAAATGCAGCCAAGAATAAATTACCCTCTAAACTGAGCAAGTTCTTTCAGGGAAGAAGATGGACATTCAATAAAACAGGTGAATTTCATTTATTTCTTATGAAAAGATCAGAGCTGAACAAAAAATTTGACCTCCAAATATAGAATTCAAGAGAAGTATAAAAAGGTAAAAAGCAAAGAACTCTTGAGAACTATATCTCTGTTATGGGTATACATAGAGAGTGCAACTATAATTTGATTTTACTGTTATAAAAAAGAAACTAGAGGTGAAAAGGGGATTGTACTGGAAAAAGGGAAAAGTAGAAGGAAAATGAGGGAAATTATAACTCATGAAGAGGCAAAGAAAACCTATTATAATCAAGGGAAAGAAGGGACAGAGATGAACATTGTGTGAAGCTTACTCTGATCAAATTTGACTCAAAAAGAGAATATTAGACATATTTGGTTTTACCAAAATTTATCTCACCTTATAGGAAAGTGGGAGGGAAAAGGGGAAAGGAAAGGGGGAGACTAATAGAAGGGAAAACAGAAGTAGTAGCGGGAAAGTATAAGAAAGAGGGAGGGGCTATAAAAAGGGAGGTGCTTGAAGCAAATGATGGTCAGAAGCAAAATACTTGGGAGGAGGGAAAGGGGGAAAGGAAAGAGAAAAAAACATAATTTGGGGTTAATAAGATGGCAGGAAATACAGAATTACTTGTTTTACTTGTGAATATGAATGGGGTGAACTCCCTCATAAAATGGAAGTAGACAGCCGACTAGATTAAAAGCCAGGCCCTATGTTGTTTACAAGAAACACATTTAAAGCAGAGTGGTACATTCAAAGTAAAAGTAAAAGGCTGGAGTAGAATCTATTATGCTTCAGGTAAAGTTAAAAGAAAAAAAAAAAGCAAAGGTAGCCATCCTGATCTCAGATCAAGCAAAAGCAACAATAGATCTAATTAACAGAGATAAGGAAGCAAACTATATCTTGGTGAAGGGTACCATAGATAATGAAGCAATATCAATACTAAACACACAAACATATATGTGTGTGTGTGTGTGTGTATATATATATATATATATATATATACACCAAATGGTGTAGCAACTAAATTCTTAAAGGAGAAGTTAAGAGAGCTGCAAGAAGGAATAGACAGGAAAACTATACTACTGGGGGATCTCAACCTTTCTCTCTCAAAACTGGATAAATTGAACCACAAAATATATAAGAAAGAAATTAAGGAGGTAAGTAGAATATTAGAAAAGTTAGGTATCATAGATCTTTGGAGAAAACTGATTGGCAACAGAAAGAAGTATACTTTTTCTCGGCAATTCATGGAACCTATACAAAAATTGACCATATATCAGGGCATAAAGACATCAAAATCAAATGTAGAAAGACAGAAATAGTAAATGCATTTTTTTTCAGATCATGATACAATAAAAATTACATTCAGTAGAAGTCCATAGGAAAATAGACAAAAAATTAATTGGAAACTAAATAATCTAATTCTACAGAATGAATGGGTAAAATAGCAAGTCACAGACATGCAAGAGACTGATAACAATGAGACAACACACCAAAATTTGTGGGATGTATCCAAAGTGGTAATTTGAGAAATTTTGATATGTCTTACATGCATAAATAGAGAAAGAGAAGATCAATGAATTGGGATTTTAACTAAAAAAAAAACCAAACTAGAAAAAGAACAAATTTTGAAACTCCAGTTTAATACCAAACTTGAAATTCTAAAAATAAAAGAATAGTAAAATTAAAAGTAGAAAAATTACTTAATTAATAAATAAAACTGAGTTGAATTTATGAAAAAACTAAGAAAATAGATAAACCTTTAGTTAATGTGATTAGAAACAGGAAAGAGGAAAATCAAATTGTTAGTCTAAAAAATGAAAAGGGAGAATTTTCCACCAATGAAGAGGGAATTAGAGCAATAATTAAGAATTATTTTGCCCAATTTTATGCCAATAAGTTTGATAACCTAAGTGAAATAAAGGAATACCTACAAATATTTAGATTGCCCAGATGAACTGAAGCAGAAATAAATTACTTAAACAACCCCATTATCAACTCCCTAAGAAAAAATCCCCAGGACCAGATGGATTTACATGTGAATTCTATCAAACATTTAAAGAACAATTAACTCCAATGCTATATAAACTGAAAAAAAAAAAGGGGGATTGAAGGAATCCTACCAAAGTCCTTTTATGACATAGACATGATACTGATACCTAAACCAGGTAGGATGAAAACAGAGAAAGAAAATTATGGACCAATTTCCCTAATGAATATCGATACAAAAATCTCAAATAAAACATTAGCAAAGAGATTACAGAAAATCATCCCCAGGATAATACACTACGACCAAGTAGGATTTATACCAGGAATGCAGGGCAGGTTCAATATTAGGAAAACTATTAGCATAATTGACTATATCAATAACCAAATTAACAAAAAACATATGATTATCTTAATAGATGCAGAAAAAGCATTTGATAAAATCCAACACCCATTCCTATTAAAAACACTAGAGAGTACAGGAATAAATGGACTTTTCCTTAAAATAGTAGCATCTATTTAAAAGTATGAGAAAGCATCATATGTAACAGGGATAAACTAGAACCATTCCCAATAAGATCAGGGGGGAAACAAGGTTGCCTACTATCACCATTGCTATTCAATATTGTATTAGATTGCTAGCCTTGGCAATAAGAGAAGAAAAAGAGATTAAAGGAATTAGGGTAGGTAATGAGGAAACTAAATTATCACTCTTTCCAGATGATATGATGATATGCTTAGAGAACCCCAGAGAATCAACCTAAAAAGTTTTTAGAAATAATCCACAACTTTAGCAAAGTTGCAGGATACAAAATAAACCCACATAAATCATTAGCATTTTATATATTATCAACAAAGTCTAGCAGCAAGAGATATAAAGAGAAATTCCATTTAAAAATAACTGTCAATAATATAAAATATTTGGGAATCTATCTGCCAAGGGAAAATCAGGAACTATAGTTTCGATACAAATGAAGTCAGATCTAAACAACTGGAAAAATATCAAGTGCTCTTGGATAGGTTGAGCAAATAAAATAAAAATGTCAATAATACCTAAATTAATCTATTATTAATCTACTATACCAATCAAACTCCCAAAAATTATTTTATAGATCTAGAAAAAAATAACAAAACGCATCTGGAAGAACAAAAGGTCAATAATTTCAAGGGGATTGATGAAAAAAATGCAAATGAAGTTGGCTTAGCTGTACCAGATCTAAAACTACATTATAAAGCAGCAGTCATCAAAACCATTTGGTACTGGCTAAAAAATAGAGTAACCATTCAGTTTAATAGGTTAGATTCATGGGACAAAATAGTCAATGACTATAGTAATCTAGTGTTTGAAAAACGCAAAAATACCAGCTTTAGGGATAAGAATTTACTATTTGACTAAAACCTCTGGGAAAAATTGGAAACTAGTATGGCAGAAAGTAGGCACTGACCCATACCCAACACTATATCCCAAGATAAGATCGAAATCGGTTCATGATCTAGACATAAAGAATTAGACTATAAACAAATTAGAAGAACATAGGATAGTTTACCTCCCAGATATGTGGAGGGGGAAGGAATTTGTGACCAAAAAAGCACTGGATATCATTATAGATCACAAAAAAGATAATTTTGATTATATTAAAAAGTTTTTGTACAAACAAAACTTATGCAGACAAGATTTTAAGTGAAGTAATAAACTGGGAAAAAATTTATGCTTATATGATAAAGGCCTCATTTCTAAAATATATAGGGAATTGACTCAAATTTATAAAAATTCAAACCATTCTTCAGTTGATAAATGGTCAAAGAATATGAACATAATTTTCAGATGAAGAAATTGAAACCATTGCTAGTCATATGAAAAAGTGCTCTAAATCATTATTAATCACAGAAATGCAAATTAAGAAAATTGAGATATCACTACATACCTCTCAGATTGGCTGAGATAATGGGAAAAGATAATGATGAATGTTGAATGGGATGTGGGAAAACTAGGACACTGATTCATTGTTGGTGGAATTATGAACAGATCCAACCATTCTGGAGAACAATTTGGAACTGTGCCCAAAGGGTTGTACCCTTTGATCCAGGATTCTACTGGGCTTATAGCCCAAAGAGATCTTAAAGAAAGGAAAGAGACCCACATGTGCAAAAATGTTTGTGGCAGCCCTTTTTGTAGTGGCTAGAAACTGGAAACTGAGTGGATGCCCATAAATTGGGGAATGGCTGAATAAGTTATGGTATATGAATGTCATGGAATATTGTTGTTCTATAAGAAACGACCAGAAAGATGATTTTAGAGAGGCCTGGAGAGACTTACAGGAATTGATGCTAAGTGAAGTGAGCAGAACCTGGAGATCACTGTATATGGCAACAAGAAGATTATGTGATGATCAATTCTGATGGATGTGACACTTCTCAATAATGAGATGATTCAGGCCAGTTCCAATGATCTTGGGATGATGAGAGCCATCTACATCCAGAGAGAGACTGTGGGAACTGAGTGTGGTTCACAACATAGAATTTTCACTCTCCTTTGTTATTGTTTGCTTGCATTTTATTCTCTCATTTTTTTTCTGGTTTGGTTTGATTTTTCTTTTGCAGCAAGATAATTACATAAATATTTCTACCATGCTTAACATATATTGGACTACTTGTCATCTAGGAAAGGAGGTGGAGGAAGGAAGGGAAATTGGAACATAAGGTCTTGCAAGGGTTAATGTTAAAAAATTATCCATGCATATGTTTTGAAAAATAAAAAGTTTTAATAAAGAAAAAAAGAAACTGAAAAAATAATAAAAAAAAACTCATGAAGAAGGGAAAAGGTGTAAACAACTGACCAGTATTGGGGCATAAAACTGCATAATCAAATTTTAAAAAGCAGAAATTAACATTAAATACATTCTTTTCATATTATAACGCAAAAAAATTACATTCAATGAAGGACCATGGAAACAAAAATTAAAAATCAATTGGAAATTAAATAATCTAATCTTTAAGAAGAAATTGATCAATGTACAAATATTAGAAACAATCAATTTCATTTAAGAGAATGGAAACAATGAAACAACACACCAAAATTTATGGGATGCAGCCAAAGCTGTTCATAGGGGAAAATTTCTACTTTTAAATGCTTACATTAATAAAATAAAGATTAGAACAATAATCAGGCATACAACTAAAAACTTAGAAAAATGGACAAAATAAAACCTACAATTTAACACCAAATGGGAAATCCTGGAAAATCAAAGGAGAGATGGTTCAAATTTGAAAGGAAACTATTGAATTAATCAAACTACAAGCTAATTCTATGAAAAAACAATAAAATTTGTAGATCATTGGTTAATTTCATTTAAAAATAGAAGAAAATCAAATTACCAATATTAAAAATCAAAAGTCAAATTTACTACCAATAAAGAGAAAATTAAGGCAATTATTAAGGGCTTTATTTGTCCAATTATGTGCCAATAAATTGGACAATCTAGAAAAAAGGATGGATATTCTTAGAAATATAAATTTCTCAGATTAAGAGATGAAAGAGAATACTTAAATAACCCCATTTGGGGGGAGGATATTAAACAAGAAAAGTAACTTTGTTTATAAATATTGATGTAAAAATTTTAAATAAAACATTAGCAAGGTGAATCATCACAACATCATCTACTATGACCAGATAAGATTTATATCAAGAACGCAGAGCTGATTCAATAGTCTCATAGTCATGCATTGCTATCGTAAAACCCAAAACTTTGATTATATGGACCTTTGTCAGCAAGATAATGTCTCTGCTTTTTAGAATGCTGTCCAGATTTGCCATAGCTTTCTTTCCAAAAACCATGCTTCCCTTAATGTCATGGTTTCAATTTTTATCCATGGTGATCTTTGAGTCTAAGAACACAAACTCTGGCATTATTTCCCTTTCTACTCCCTCTGTCAGGAAGTAATAAAATCAGTTGCTAAGATTTTAAGGACTTTTTGTTTTGTCTCTTTTTAGTTTTAGTTTTTGACGTTAAGCTTAAGCCAGATTTATCACCCTCTTTTTCATGCTTCTCGGGCTTTCACTCTGACATCAAAATATCATCTTCTTCACATCTGAGATTGTTGATATTTCTCCAATTTTGTCTCTAGTTCCTTTGCCTCTTTGAAAACTAGCCCGTACTTCTGGCAATTAAGTCCATATACTGCTAAAGCCCAGCTTGCAGAACCTGAAGCATTGCTGACATGTGAAATCAGCATAATTGTTTGGTAATTTGAACATTTTTTGTCATTCTCCTTCTTTAGGATTGGAATATAAACTCTCCTTTTTCCAATTCAATGGCCACTGTTGAATTTTTCCAAATTTACTACCTTATTGAATTCAGCACTTTAACAGCATTAACTTATCTCTAGCTTTTGATTCATGCAACTGGGCATTTCATATGATGTACTTTGCATGTAAGTTAAATATATAAGGCCTTGTATACAGCCTTGCCATACTCCTTTGCTGATCTTAAACTGATCAGTTGTTCTGTGTCCAGTTCTAACTGCTGCTTCTTGAACCTGCATACAGGCTCCTCAAGAGATAATCAAAATTGAGTACTCCTATTTCCTTGAGGATTTACTACATTTTATTGTGATCCACATAGTCAAAGGCTTTAGTGTAGCCAATAAAGCCGAAGTAGATTTTTTTTTGAATTCCCTTTTTTCCTCTATAATACAATAATAGCTGGCAATTTGGTCTCTAGTTCCTTTGCCTCTTTGAAAATGCAGCCTGCTCCTCTGACAATTCCAGTTCATATACTGCTGAAGGCTAGCTTGCAGATCTGAAGTAAAACCTCTCTCGCATGTGGAATCAGCAAAATTATTTGTAATTTGAATATTCTTTTGAATTTGAATGTCCTTCTTTAGGACTGAAACATAAATTGACTTTTTTCCAATTCAATAGCCACTGTTGATTTTCCAAATTTGCTAGCTTACTGATGGCAGTGCTTTAATAGCATTATCTTTTAGGATTTTAAGTAGTTCAGCTCTAACTCTTTTACCTCCATTAGCCTCATTGTTAGCAAAGCTTCTTACTCCACTTCATTCTCCAGGATATCTGGCTCTAGATCAGTCACCACACCATTGTGGTTATCAGTGATGTTAAGATCTTTTTGTATTCTTTCATGTGTTCTTGACACCTCTTCTTAATCATTTCTACTTCTGTTAAGTCCCTACTCTATCAAGCCCCCAAAAAGGCCTCCTAGAAAAGATCTGTAATAATTCAAAGAAGTTTAACCTTTCCATCCACACAGAAAAGGCCAAGTGATTTTAAATGTCATTGCCTAGACATTAACATGCATTTAGATGGAATATAGAGCTTACCCATCAATAGCAGGGACATATCTGGGACAGGTAGTACAGAAGAACAAGTTACTTAGTTCTTTAAAAAAAAAAAAGAGGAAAGTGGGAGGTTTTCTTTGGGAAATTTCAAAAATTCTTTGATTAATTCAAGCTTCCTATGAAAGCAAAGGCCTATCTTTTTAATACTACTATTCTACCAGTGCTGTTGTAAGGTGATAAAACATGGAATTCAACATTCTCCCAGGAATTCAAAATTCAAATCACACAGAGGGCAATATAAAGGAACATGATGAATATGAAAACAGGTTCAGTAAATCATCAGTAAAGAACTTCAAAAAAGAATACCAGTCAGAGAAGTCATTAAGGAATTGTATGATAGGAAAAAAAGACATGATAGTAACCTGATAAGGGTAAGGGAAAACAGATGAGAAGTCAAAATTCTCTAATGACATGCTCCAATATCAGAAGAAGTGGAGGAAGGAATACCTCCAGCAAATGGGGTGAACTCCCTCTGGCAAACTTATGAAAGGACATGGGTACAAATCATATAGGATGGGAAGGCATGAATGTTGATATCTTAGGAGAAAACAAACAATGAATTAATTCACAACTCCATTTGAGTACTATAAAGGGATTAAAGGATTTGCCAGCAATGTACCATATTGTCCTTTGTGTACACACATAAAAAGTTGAAAACTGAGTTAATATTTATTCTATCACCTGAGAGAATGAGCTCTCAACTGCCAGGACTTTCTCTTCTATGACTTTCCTGATTTCATTAACTGCACATAAAGGAATGTGCATTCCCCATACTAAGAGAAACCATGGAAATGCAGATTCTTTAGTCACAATGGCACATTTTTTCTTTTTTTGTCTACAATAAACCACTGTTGAAATAAACAGCTGTGTATGGATTCACTCCATAGTAAGTGGTTGTTGGTCTGAAAATCAATCAAACATTTAAAAATGAATCAAAACATGTTAAGTTTTTTGGGGGGAGAGGTCAGGGAAAGGACTCTGGTGATCAAGAAGCAATCAGGAAAGACTTCATGTAGAATTTGGTTCTTGAATTAATCAAAAGAAACCAGTTTCCAAGAGGCAGAGATGAAGACTCCAGACAAGACAAAGATATGGAGATGGGAAATGGTATCTCATAGGTACTGAACAACAAGTAATCCATTACTATTGAAACAGAGTACAAGGAAGGGAATAATGTCTAAGGAGAAAATTACTTTAATTGATTTATTTTTATGGTTATACATATATATTAACTTTTAAAATATACATTTCTTTATGTATCATTTTTGGGAAAGAAAAATCAGAACAAAAGGGAAAAAATAGGAAAATGCATAGGTTTTTTTCTGGATGCAGATGGCATTTCTATCCAAAGTTTATTGGGATTGCCTTGGATCACTGAAGCATTAAGAAGAACAAGTCTTTCATCAATGATCATCTCACAATCTTGCTGTTACTGTGTACAGTGTATTCCTGGTTCGCTTGTTTTACTCAGCATAAGTTCATGTGAATCTTTCAGGCTTTTCAAGCTTGTTCATCATTTTTAGAGAACAATAATATCCTATTACCTTCATATACCACAAGTTATTCAGCCATTCCTCCATTGATGGGCATCCACTCCTTTTCCAATTCTTTGCTATCACAAAAAGAGCTGCTACAAATATTTTTGCACATTTGGGCCCTTGGGATTTATTTGGGATACACATCCAAAAGAGTCACTGCTGGGTCAAAGGGTATACACAATTTTATAGTCCTTTGGGCATAGTTCCAAATTGGTCTCCAGAATGATTATACCATTTCACAACTCCACCAAAAATTCATTTAAGGAAACTATTGTAAAAGCAAGAAAGGACCAACTAGTGAAAATCTTTAAATACCTAAGAAATTTCTACTTGGTGGAATAAAGCATTTTTTAAGTTCTTAATTTGTATAAATTATTCTGTTAAGTGCTAAGGATAAAATTAGACAGGCCCTGATCTCAAGAAGCTCATGCTCTAACTGGAGGAGGTAACACAAAGAGGAGGTTTCATGTTCATATTCATCTTTGGTGAACATACTAAGGCAGAGAAAATAGCAGAGTGAATGGGTAAGGCCTTAGGAACTTTGAGGAATAATCACAGGGCAGATGGTCAAAGTGAGTGAGGTGGTAGTTAACATCCAGATAACTAACTGTGGGTATTCAATACTTGATGGCAACTAGGAAATGAAATAATTAAAGTTGTTTGTGGAAGAGTAACATGATTTTTGCCTGCTCTACAAGCTTTACAAAAACCATTTATTAGGAATGACTATTATTCTTATTTTTGACAGTAATGATGATAATGATATATAGACAGATGCTAATTCCATAAAATACATCAATCTCCTTTGACCTACAAATCATGTGATGTTCATTTCAGATAGCATGTGTTCAATAAATATTAGCTCAATAATTAGCCATCTCTGATATATACCAAAATAACAACATTAATAACAGCTAATAATTACAACTATACTTACTACATCCCAGGTACTATCTAAATACTTTATAATGTCTACATTAATAGGATAAGTTCACTTAATCAAATTCTAGACTTCAAGCCTACTTGAGGCATGCTAGTGTGATAGGAAGAATTTTAGTCTGAACTCTTAGAGATCTGAGTTCCAGCCCCAGCTCTGGTCTTGGTGAAGGTACTTGACCTCTGTTTCCTCAGTTTCCCCATCTGTCAAATGGAGAAATCTCGACAGTAATCTTTTTTTAAGGGGTAAGTAGGTGCTTATGGTGGATAGAACATCCAGTCTACAGCCAAGAAGACTCATTATCCTGAGCTCAAATCTGACTTCAGAAACTTACAACTATGTGAAACTTGGCAAGTTCTTGTTGCCTCAGTTTCCCCATCCATAAAATAAGCTGGAAAAGGAAATAGTAAACTGCTCCAGTATCTTTGCCAAGAATATTCTAAATGAGGTTAGGGAAAATCAGATAGGACTGAACAATACCAATTGATGAAGTAATTGAACTATCCCTCCCAAATCAATCAATCAATGTGTCAGGCATTGCATCCTGTTCCCAGGCCTCAGTGAGATAATTCTGGGCTCCTAAAGACTAAGTCAGTGAAACCCAAACTTGGACAAGATCCTATCAAACTAAAAGGACTTTGAGGGATCTAAAAAAGGCTCTAACAATGTGATTCAAAGACTGGGCTGAGTTTGAAGAGCTTCATCATCAGGTTTGCCAAAAATTGACCAGATTTTACACCTGGCAAAGTGCCACTAGGTACTTGTAGGTACTCAAATGCACCTTCAATCTAAGTTCCTTAAGGGCAATGACTGATTATTTTGCTTGTATTTTTGTATTCACAGTGTCTCCTGTAAAATGCTTGCTAATTGAATGGATTTGATTGAAAGTCATCTATTTAGAGAGAGAAGGGTGCTCTGGCTCCATTGAGAAAATGCAAATGTAAGCGAAATAATATGAAATATTAAAAATGTACACACGTACATATATTCATCACAGTGTAAGCATAAAAAAAGCATGAAAATTCGGAAGACAAATTTTAAGTCATTATCATAGATAGAAAAATTAAAAGAACCACTAGCAGTATTTTCTGAATACTTCCTCCAAGAAGCTCTGTTAATTCCAAAAATGATGATAGTAGTAGTAGGAAGAAAAGGAGGAGGTAAGTAGTAGTAATAATAGCAATAGCAACATTTATACAGAACTTGAGAATTTTATTTAAAAATTTCTACATATTAACTCATCTGATCTTCTCAACAAATCTGTGATATGTTAATGTCCCCCTACTAATGGAGTGGTTTACGTGACTTCTTAGAAGCATACAAATATTAAATATTTTAAGCAAGACAGGAACTCAGGGTTCTAGTCAAAAATCATTACTATCCATCAAGCTATGTATCTTGATGCTTTCAAGGTAACATAAGGCAAGTAGTAGCAGCATGGGGCAAAATGCTCTTGAAAAGGAGGAAGAAGTGGTTATCTTCAGCATTCGGCAGACAATCCTTCTCCATCATACTTTTCCAGATAGAATCCTGCACAACTTTGAAAAATATGGGTATCCTCCTTAAATGACAGCTTCTCTGAGTGGTGAATATCATCCACAAACAAAATCAGGGTTATCTTGTGCCTTCTAATTATTTTTTAAAGTGGGAAAATGAACGTGCCATCAGTAAACCCAAAAGACTTCAGTGAATGAAATCAGAAAGTAATAATGTAATGCAATTAAGATTGACAAGTGTGAGGAATAAAAGGAAATGTGAGGGAAACTTTCATTAACAAAATCAAAACTTGGGGGGGGGACCCTGCAAAACCAAAAGAATGAGTGTATTCGTTTTAAAAAAAATTCCTAATCACTTCTTCATCACCAATAGTTCTCTTTGTATCTCACCCTGATCCCTCCCAGAGATCCATCCCAAATAGAAAATTATCTATATATATTTTTTTTTCTTTTCTTTTTGCTGAGGCAATTGGGGTTAAGTGACTTGCCCAGGGTCACACAGCTAGGAAGTAAGTGTTAAGTGTCTGAGGCTACCAGTCAGGTCCTCCTGACTTCAGTGCTAGTATAAATCATATTTTTTAAACAGAAGATAAATCAATAAAACTGATCACTACATCTGAAAATACATTCAGTGTTATACTACCAAGGATCTTCCATCTTGTCTTCTCATATGTCTTCCTTAGAAGTGAAAAATGTGGGAGAAATTATGCTTGTTCTTGGTAATTTGACAACATTCACATTTTGATTGTTTTGTGCTGGTTGCTCTTTTCAAGAACAAAGTATGTTCCAATGATAACTACATTAAGATGGAAACTGCATAGGAATAAAAGAAAAATAATCTTGATGGAGACATACAGAGAGTGAAATATGTTATGACACTGTAGAGGACGTATTTCATTTATTCAGTTGTAAACATTATAGCAAAGCAAGTTGAATTTATTGTATTAATGTCCAATATGGTTTATCACAAATAATTAAGTAGAAAAATGAATTCAGGAAGCACAGATACTGTCACATAGAAGAAATGATTTAATTTAAATATAGCTAGGTGCTAAATCCATAAAGAACAATGGGAATGAGGTGCTCATTTTTCAATTTATACTCATCTTGAGCTATCAACACATACTTAGGTAATTAGATTGCTCAATTGACTATTACTAACCTCAGCCATTGAAATAAAGAATATGATATATGCATTAACAGGATCGTTTCTGTGATGTCGAATGATTTGAAAGGATATGATGACATGAAATACAGTAGGAGTTGGAAAATAGTCAACACAAAATGAAACTCATATTTTTAATGGGTACTATGGAAGTTTTTTCATGATTTAGAAATCTTTGAATATTAGAGTTTGAGACTTTGAGATAATTCAGTTGTAATCTCTTCCTTTTATAAATGAAGAAATTGAGGGTCAGAAAATTAAAAGGGTCTACTCAAGGTTACTAAGCTAATTAGGAGCAAAGTAGGTACAGAAGCCCCATTTTCTGACTTTCACATCAATCAGTGGTCATTCTGGCCAAGGCTACAGAAGTATTCAAATCATTCTAGTCCCCAGGTAGAATGTAAGCTTTTGAGATCAGGAATTGTTTTTACTTATGTGTTTGCATCCTGAATATCTAGTAGAGTGTCTTTAAATGTAGCAGGCTCCTACTAAATTCTTGGGAGAGTACACCAGATTCAAATACTTCACCAAGTAAATGACAGTTTTAATGTATTTTTTAAAACTCAAAGTTAAAAGTATAAAATGTAAAGGCTGAAAAACTCCTGACTTCTTTTTCTTCATCATACCCTATAGCGTTTGAAAAATAGAAATCTCAACATTATGAATTTTTATGACAAATAACATATTTGCTTATCGTATAATGATATTAATATTATAGGTACAATTGACTATAAATTATATGGTAAAATTTCACAGATAGGAGTGATCATCTCATTTAGGAGTTAACTTAGATTTCTAACTAGATTTCTTAAACAGTAAGAGTTGACAATCTTAAATATATAGATATGGAAAGAACATCATGTTCAGATGAAGATATCTTCTAGGTTCAAAAGTAGAAATCCCTAAAGATTCCAAGGCCAATTTCCTCAGCAATCACTGCATATCAATCAGGCAGTGATATTTCTAGGTGAATAGCTCTATAAAATTCAACTGTTCTTGAACCTAAAGTGAATTTCCAGTTATAAGTATTGACATGAGAGAAAAACTCAAAACCTTGGTTTTCTTGTTTGTAAAGTATAACAACAAAAACATGTAATTTAAAGTTTACGAGGCTCTTTAAAAAAAAAAATCCTATTTGATCCTCACAAAGTATGTAGGAAGTAGATGCTATAAGATGATAACTTAGGGGGATAACATAGTAATATGATGAATAAACTGAGGTAGGCAGGTTAAATGACTTGCTCAGAGTCACATAGCTAGTAAGTATCTGAGGCTGGATCCTCACTCCAGATCGAGAGCACTATTTGCCTCAAGGGGCTATTATGAGGAATAAATGAAAAAAAGCTTTTTGAAAGCATTTGACTGAAAACCAGTAAAAGACTAATGCCCTTAGTAATGCTCCTTCATTATTCTAAGTAATTCTCTTTTGACTTTCAGTACCAGGAAGAGAAGACAAATTTTCATTCTACCTGGATTCTTCACTTGAGATATGTATGCTTCTGTTTCCAATTGAGAATTTCTAAATGTGGATAACTAAGCTGTATCTACATTTCTTTAGAAACTTTTAGAGTAAAAATGAAGCAATTTCCACCCATATTTCTACTCATCTTCTTCTCTTCTAAACAAGATGCCCTTTGGCTTCCTCCAGCACCCAACTTTTCACCTCCCTTTTGTACATGTTAGATCATTAGATCTTAAACTTCTTGAGGATAGTAAATACCTTTGTTTCTTTGTGTATCCAACACTTACTACAGTACCTGACACTTGATAAATGTTTATTAAATTGAATTGAGTTGAAAAATGCCTATGACCTATTAATAGAATCCCCTGTCAGATTCCAGCAAGGTCCCCCACTGAAATTCTATAGCCACAATTAGATCACGTGAAATACTTCTCAGCCTCAGATTCAAGGTCTAGATGGAAGAAGGGAAGTGGGAGGAAAATGAGTCAGATCATATCTCTGAACAAAACAGAGAGCTCATCTTCCAGCTCAAGGACCACAGGATCATATGCATTAATGTCCCAAAAAAGTGAATGAGATAGTCCCACCTACTTCAAACTGTGTTCAAAGTAGTTTGACATATTGAATATAATTAGAAATGGAAATCAAGTACAGCAAAATAACGGTTTGGACATGTATACTTATTGTGTATTTAATTTGTAACTTTAATATATTTAATATCTACTGGTCATCCTGCCATCTAGGGGAGGGGGTGGGAGGAAGGAAGGGAAAAATTGGAACAAAAGGTTTGGCAATTGTCAATGCTGTAAAATTGCCCAAGCATATAACTTGTAAATAAAAAAACTATTTAATAATAATAATAAAAAAAAAGAAGTGGAAATCAAAATAAAGTTGCTTACCAAGGCTGAATTCCAGCTTAGGCTCATTTTCACTCTTCTGAATACCTACAAATAAAAGATGTTAATAAGTTCATCAAAAGAGATATAATTTTTCATAGAATAGCTGTGATGGTGGCAGTGGTGGCAGTGGTAAGTAGCTGTAACTATTATTTACATTTATGTAGTGCTTTTAGATTTACAAAATAAATACTTATATAAATATCTTATTTGACTCTCTTGATAATCCTGGGAGAAAGATAAGGAGAAAAGATAAGGAGACTAAAGCAGAGAGCAAGGGACTTGGCCAGGGCCACATAGCTAGTCTAAAGTAATATTCCAGTTTTCCTCACTTTACAACCAAGTCTTTGTTCCTTATATTGCCTCACTGGCAATGAGGCAATGATAATCTTTTAGGAACAAAAGAGTCCAATATATTTGTTACTGCAAAGGGCTAGTGATCCGGAATTGCCTATAACTACTCTTCCATTTGAAAGCTATCTCAAGCCATTGATATCTGGCCACCTCTTCCAATTGAGCCTGAAAATTCTATACAGAATTGACAATACAATTGAACCTTCAAGGATTTGCTATGTCAGCATACCCTCTACCAATTAGTTCCTTCATATTTCAGTAGATGATTAATCAGCTTTTTGAATTGTAGCCAAAGAGTTTCATGACACCATGGCTGACACTTTTTGCCAATCAACTTCTATAGCAATAGCTAGTCTTTATATGTTACTTTAAAGTTTAAAAAGTGCTTTATAAATATCTCATTTTATTTTCACAATTATTATCCCCATTCTCTAGATGAGGAAACTAAGGTAGATAGCACTTAAGGGATTCTCTTAGGGTCATACCATGGGTAAATGTTTTTTGTTGGATTTAAACTCAGTTTCTGACTTCGGATCCAGTGCTTTTATCCCCTGTGCCATCTAGATGCCTGTCCATATAAAGGGATTTTTCCAATCACTTTAGAGGGTTTATATTTGTTTGTTTTTAACTGTTTTCTAGTCAACTAAAGCATTATTACATGACCCAATTTACTTCTCAGATGGGGTTGAATTTTTATCTAAGTAGATTAGGTAGATTATCTAAGGGGAGGACAGAAAAATCTGAGTATTTATTAGGAGGAGACACTAAGAATATTGGGTGATTTATGGATAAAGGGAAGGAGTATATAGAGCCATTGGAATTGAAGCTAGTGAACCTGAGCTTAAATTGAGGCTTTTCTTCCTTATTATCTGTGAGATCTGGGGCCATTCATTTAACCCCCTGGGGCGCAGGTTATTTATCTGTAAAATCAGAGATGCCTCAAAGATCTCTTTATCATTCAGTATATTCTCTTGATTCTGAAGTGACATGGTTCTAGGAGAATCCATGATAGTAACAGGAGATAAGGTTGAGTTCAGGTATTCAGAATCTGGGTTCCAATTCTTACTCAACAAAACATCCTTTATATTCTGTGACCTCAAAAAGTCACTTATTCTATGTCTTCATAGTCACTTATTCTATGTCTTCATTTCATCATCTATAAGAAAGCTGAAATAAATAACTTTCAGGGTTTCTATAACCTATATGGTCAGCTACTGTTCCTTTAAAGAAACAAAGATTGATGTAGATAAGAGAAGTTATATATCAGACTGGTTTCTCTAAACATCCATTTTCTTTTAATTTCATGGGGAAAAATAATGTGGCCAAATGTAGTCTGAAAAAATTTTATACTGTTAAAAACAACAACAAATCCTATGTTATTTAAAGGAGTTAAAATTCTTCATGGTATTATCATTTTAAGTAAAATTCCAACATATATAAGGAGAAACTAACAATGTATTCAGTACAAGGTCGGTTTGAATGCACTCCGAATCATAGGAATTTTCCTAAAGCATATTATAACTTCTGTGTTAATTCTGTTCTAAGCCCTAACAACTTTACTCACAAAAATGAATCCAATTTATCAATCATTTATCAAAGATTTGTGGATGATATAAACAGCCTCATTTGTGAGTGCCAAATGATCAGGCAATATAAATTTTCAGGAATTTTTTTTTTTTTAAGAATAACACAATTCACAGTCAAAGAGTGTAACCAAAAACTCTGAGATCTTAAGTTTGAGAGAAACACTCTTTTCTCCAAAATATACTAATTACTTTTATAATAAAGAGAATAATTCTAGAGCTTGGCTGGTAAGCTAGGCCAAATGTCTAAGCCTGGCAGGGTTATTTATAGCTCTATGGTGCTTTATGCTGGGTTCCAGGTGCAGTCTAAAGGTTCAGATAGAGTCACATTTCAAATACTTTTAAATTAATTGCCTTTAGAGTTTTTAAAAAAGGAAAAACTTGAGGAAAATAGAACTGAAATAATAATGTACACCCTGCTGCAACTATGTAATGTAAACATTAATCAGCAACAAAATTCAGGTCAAATACAATAAAGAACAATTGTTAAATGTTCTTGTTAAAGTAAAAGAAGACAGCTTTCCTTTTCTTTTTCTTCCCTTTCTTGTAAGAAATAGCATGTTGTACAAGGTGTACAGATGAGTGTTGAAAGAGATCTGTGCATTCATTTTGAAAATAAAGAACTATTATTAAAAATTAAAATATAAATATTCCCACTGCAAAAAAAAAAATAGTGTGTTATAAAAAGCTAAGGTTGCATAAACTATCCACAAAAACTCTTTTAGGCTAAGACTGTGAAAACTCAGATGCAAATGGGGTCACTAAACAATAATAATTAGGATCCCTGAGGATCACTTATTGATTTAGAAAATCACAAATTAGCAAAATGTATGTTTTATTATATTTTTATTTATTTTAGTAGATATTTTCCAATTATTTTTAATCTGGTTCTGGCACACTATAGAGTATTGAGGTCCATTACTGGCTTATGTTTGACACTTTCATTTTAGCCTATCTTGTTTGGACCCTTGACCAGCAATTTTATCTTCCTATTCCATTGCATAGCAATGTGCCAAAATGTGCCTATGATAAGCATCAGAAAATCCTCCCTCTAAACAAGGTTTTCAAATATTAGTTCAAGATGAGAGAGCAAAGAACCTTTGACATAGCTTAGGAGACTACTTTCTTGAAGGCAGGATGAGGTAAAGATATAGAGGAAATCACCTTGGGGTATGACCATGACTGTGTGTAAGGCAAAGAGGAAACCGAGTTAATGTGCTATCTGGTGTCTTCTTACTTTAATTATTCTTGCAAAGTGCTAATTTTAGCTGCTTGTAGCTGCAGAGATGGGTTAAGGACTATCAATGCCTTCTTAAAATCAGTGAAAAATCCTTGTGACAATTCTGGTTTCCATTTACTACTCTTAGAACTATAATTTGTGAGTACTTTATGTATGTGGTTGCTTAGATTTGTCTATCTAAAAAGAAATTTTATCATCAATATTTTGTAATTGTTAAGTGATCAATGGAAATGGACATTTCTCAGTGGATGATCTGTAAACTCCCAGAAATCATGTCAAACTCTGTTTCAAATCCCTAAAAGAAAAAAAAAAAAATTAAAACCTACCTGAAGTTTTATTGAAACAGTCAGTGAGGAAGGGATTGTAGGAAGACAAAGTTTCAAATACAAAGTGAAATGATTACTTGGCAGAAGGAATTCTGACCTATCAGAGATCTTAAGTGATCTGATGATGGAATACCACTCCCTATTGGAGAGTCTGGGTCTCTGTTGGATCTATATGAATGTTTTTCTTCATTACAAGATAGTATTCAATTAAAGGGGATAGTCATAGGGGAAATAAATCTGATATAAAAGTAAAAGATATAAATAAACATTTTAAAGCAAATAAAAATAACTGAATAAGTACTTGGCTAAAGAAAGAAAAAATATATAAATTCTGTATCAATTTCTACTTCTCTTTGCTGTTTTTCAGGCAACTAAAACTTTTATCATGGGATCATGTATCAGCTAATTGGGGATAACTTTTGATCCAACTGCTTGAATCAGCAATTTTAGCATAAGGAAAGATAGAAGGAGAGTTTGAATATTATGGGGAAAGATTGTGAACATTATGTGTGCCATAAGAAAAAAGACCTATAGCTATATATTATATGGGTTTGGGGTAGGAGTGGTGATTTGAGGATGATCATTATTATTTTTTGTTAAGGTCCTGATATTCCCCTCCCTCCACTGTACTACTTTAGGTTCCGCCATACATGGAAGTACATCGTTCCTAGTGCAGTACCTGCATTCCATCTTAGTTGGTGGCCCATTTGTATCCACTACAAAATGAGATGGATGAAGTCTTAAATCTATGCAACTGGCCACAGGATCAACAAAATCAATAATTTTTCATGAAAAGAATATAAAAAAAAACTAGTTATATAACAGGATTTGTTGACTTACTCTCATTCTCTCCTTTTGTCTGAATTTAGTCATTATACTTATAGTGAAGGCAGTCAACATACTTACTTGTGAACTGTAGTTCTCCCAGATCATTTGCCTGGGCTGTTGGAAGAAAATGTTGCCCTTCCTCTGCTGTTTTTTCCTCCTTGATTTCCATGGTCAACGGTCTCAGGAATTTATTTCTATTTCTCTAAGTTTTTTAGTTTCACAGACTAAGTGAAGGCTCCCAAGATGTCCAAATTAGCGTTGCTGGGGGCTCTGGGTACAGATGCGGGTCTTCTCAATGATGATCTGCACTGTGAACATAGTGATAAGCAGTAAGGACACCAGAGGCTTCAAAGCTTACGGGAGAGCATGCCTAGGGTTGGATGATGTAGGTAACTTCTATCCTCATGAGCTTATGTTCCCTGTCACAACGTCCCACCCACTAACCCAAGTCTTCCACAATCCAATGCCTTTTTGCCGCTAATGGAATACATGGCAACGTTCAGTCTCTCCAGTTGCTCCCCAAGCAATTAACGTGTTGCAAAACTAGAGAGTGGAATTATCAAAACTGAAATGTGAAATCCTTTTCCTATAGCACAGATTCTACAGCTCAGCGGGCAGCTATCACGGCTGTTAACTTAAACATGAATTCGATTTAGCAGTAACCCCAGACGGCAACTTGACAAAAGGACCAGTGGGATTTACTAGGGTGAGTGTGTCTATCATTCCTCCTATTAGAACTGTCCTTTTTGCGCAGGTTCTCATCTCTCCTTGCCAGAGCACTGATCATCATGTGAGGAGATAATTTACTGTGACATAGCTCCTCCATGAGGAACCAGGTTGGATGTGGGAGTTTCTGACCCTCTTATCAAGCACAGGGTCTGGTGCTCTTCTGCTAGTCTAACTATTTAATAATCAGGCTTTAGAGACAGGAGGGCTATATTCATGTTTATATTTTTATGTATTTATATATATTAATATATATTTATATACATGTATTTATTTATCGATATACACATACATATTATATATAACATATATATGTATATATTTATATATACATATCCACATATATAAAATATACCACCTATAACACGGTGTACATATATATGTATATATGCATAACTTACTATGTGTGCAAAAATGCATAAATACACAAAAACACATATGCTTACCTGTGTGTATTTATATGTACATACTATTCATTTATTATCTCCTTGAAGGCAAGGACTATCTTGCATTCCTCCCATTTAGCATGGTACCTGTCATATGGTAGGTGCTTAATCAATGTTTGTTTAACTAATATAAATAAATATATGTTAAACTGGAATTCCTAACTAGGCAAAACCTAACATTTTTGATTCATATTAGCATAGGATAGAAAACTCAAGACATTTAAGATCCTTTGACACAAGTATCTCACCTAGTTAGGAATTCATTCTGACATTGAGCATAGTATATATAAACAAGAAGGAACTGGGGAAAAATCAATGTTGCTTTAAAAGATGTTAGCAGTTGAATTAAAATGTACAAAAATCATTAAATACTCCCTTTCCCTACTTTCACTTTTAACTCATTGGGAAGTAGCCTGGCTTTATTTTCAAGATGGATAGGATTTCAATCATAACAAATCATCAATATCATTTCTCATTGTACTTAACAAGGAGACCTTCAGCTGGATTTGAATTATAATTTTTTTTCTAACTTCACCTGGGACAAATTAAATAAAAAAAAAAAACACTTAAAATTTCAACCAATAATGTAATCAAGCTGCAGATCAATAGATTTTGTGAGTTGATCCAAGAATAGTTTCAAAGGGAGAGGGCAGTTCTACCATTAACTAAAGAGAATTCAAACTTGAACAGAAAATCAGTGGGCATTTTTTTTAATCTTGTAAGCATTTATTCATTGCTATTGAGAAGAACAGGAAATAAAAATAGAGAGCAACATTCTCTCAAAAGCCTAAGAAGGCCATGTAGTATCATGGGAAAAGTGCTGGACTTAAGAGTTAAAAGTCTCAGTTCTCATACTTAGGGGGTATGTGGCCTTGGACAAGAAACATAACCTTTCCAAGCCTCAATTTCCTCATGGAAAAGTGAGAATTTTTAAAAGGACCAGAACAGTGTTCAGTAATTAATTAATAAGGGCTTGCAAAATGGAAATGAATTACTTAATGATCACTAGGATAGGTCTGATAATACAGTAATTCATTGGTATATTCTTTCATGTGACAAATATTTATTAAGCACCTACTAGGTACAAGTCATTGTAATGATATAAAGAACACAAAGATGTATCACACCAACTTTTGCAATCATAGCTAGCTCACAATCCAAAAGGAGTAAACCATACAAATCATTTATATATAGGCAAACTCATATTCAATAAAGTACCATGCTTATTTCTTGGTGGTATAGGGATATGGAGGTGAAAAGAAGCAGTGATCATGCACAACTATAAAAATGGCCAGGTTCCTATTTTTACAAATATAACAAAACAATAAAACACCACTTTGTTCCAAAAGACACAATCTCTCCTCTGTAGAAGAGGACATTCAGCGGCATAAAGCCAATGGCATAAAACCAAGAAAAAAGAGTTATTGCTTGGCATTCTTTGAAGAAAAAAAATTTCCACAGTGTGTCTCCTATGAATTGCAGGAAAAAACAAAATTCTTAAAACCAACATTTGACATATTTACTGAAAGCTAAGGAAGTGTTCTCTAGCTTTGTTTTGATGCCATTTTGTGACTGCTCAGTAAGACAGCGAGTCTTACAAAAAGTAAAAAAATTTACCAAATCAGAGAAATAAATTTTCACCAATGCTTCTTCCTTTCTTATAAGAGGTACACTATTAAGAGGGAAAAACACAAAGTATAATTTGTATTTTGAATTTCCAAGTATAATGGCCTCTAACTTCCATTTGGTTCTGTCCTCTTTGGTTTTAGTGAGTTTTGTTTCAGATGAAAAGTTCTGAGTTCAGTAACAATCAATCTAAATTCCAAATTAGGAAAATTCCTTTAACTTGGGCAGAGGATGGGCTTCTAATTAACATTACATATATAGTTTTAGGTTTGTTGGTAGTTTAAGAAAAAATCAGCTTACTGGAAAATTTGACTAACAAAATGGCATATTTTAGTATATTATCTATAGAGAGACATGCATTAAGTGGGGAGATTGGACTTATCTTGGGACTTGCCTCATTCTTGGTCCAATTTTCCTTGATGTCTTCCAATTATGACTCAGCTCAGTTCTCCCTTGGGACAAAATCTCCTTTTCCCCAATGTGGATGGAGCTTCTCTCCTTTATAAAAATTGTTTAAGGAGTAGCTCATTCTTGAGATCAACCAAATCATTTCCAACGGAGCAGTAATGACCTGAACCAGCTACACCCAGTGAAAGAACTCTGGGAGATGACTAAAAACCATTACATTGAATTCCCAATCCCTATATTTATGCCCACCTGCATTTTTGATTTCCTTCACAAGCTAATTGTACAATATTTCAGAGTCTGATTCTTTTTGTACAGCAAAATAACGGTTTGGTCATATATACTTATTGTGTATCTAATTTATATTTTAATATATTTAACATCTACTGGTCATCCTGCCATCTGGGGGAGGGGATGGGGGGTAAGAGGGGAAAAATTGGAACAAGAGGTTTGGCAAGTGTCAATGCTATAAAGTTACCCATACATATAACCTGTAAATAAAAGGCTATTAAATAAAAATAAAAATAATTTTTAAAAGGAGTAGCTCATTCTCACACAATGGATTTGATTGATTCAAAGAGGTATACAGGTAGTTCCTACCCAGTTTTTATTGATTAAATCAGTTAGAAAGTACTTTTAGCCAGGCAAGACATTAAAGTCCATAGTTTCAGCCCCACCTTACATGCATTTAAGATATCCAACATGAAATACAATGCTATAAAATAAAACACACTGGGGAGAAAATATATTTAAGTTTCATCATGGCTAATTAGAATAAAGAAACAGAAAATTAAGGAAGAAAAGGGAAAAAATATAAAGGGGGAAGAGGCAGAGTGACACCAAATGAAAAACAAATACAAAAAAAAGTGAAGAAACATTTCCATATTTGGGCCTTTGTAGTTGCAGTCAGTCATTTAAGTTATCTAATTTTTCTTGGCAAAAACACTGCAGTGGTTTACCATTTCTTTACTCTCATTTTACACATGTAGAAACTGAGACAAAGAGAGTTAAGTGATCAAAGTCACAAAGCTAATAAATGTTTGAGATTGGATTGGAAGTCAGGTAGTCCTGACTCCAGACTACACCATCTAGCTTCTCACCAGCTTAAATTTAAGACATAAAAGGTAATTGTTGCATTTTTCTGACTATTATCATAATATCATCCCCTCAGTACCTGGTCCACACCTTATTATTGTTCATTATTATTATTATTATTCATAAGCTCATTATTTATGAAATGTAGTCAAACCAGAATTTTACCTAAGTACAAACTACTTCCTGCACTTTCCTTGGAATATAATTCTAAGTCAGGATGGTGATTTTTTACATATTTCCATATGAATTATGTTGGGAGAGAAAAATCATAATAAAAGAAGAAAAACCATGAGGAAAAAAAACAGGAAATAAAAAGGTGAAAATAGTATACATTGATCCACATTTGGTCTCCATAGTTTCCTCTCTAGATGCAGATGGAGTTTTCCATCCAAAGTTGATTGGAATTGGCTTGGATTGCTGAATTGCTGAGAAGAAGCAACTCTATCATCGTTGATCCTCACACAATCTTGTTGCTGTTTACAATGTTTTCTTGGTTCTGCATGCTTCACTCAGTATCAGTTCATGTAAATCTTTCCCGGTTTTTCTAAAATTAGTCATTCATCACTTTTGAAAGGATAATAATATTCCATTACTTTCATATACCATAACGTATTGAGCCATTCCCCGACTGATGGGCATAACTCCATTTCCAGTTCTTAGCCACCACAAAAAGAGCTACCATAAACATTTTTGCACATGTGCATCCTTTCCCCTCTTTTATGATTTCTTTGGTATATAGACCCACTAGTGGCACTGCTGGGTCAAAGGGTATGCACAGTTTTAGAGCTCTTTGGGCATAGTTCCAAACTGCTCTTCAGAATGGTTGGATCAGTTCACAACTCCACCAACAATGCATCAGTGTCCCAGTTTTCCCACATCCCCCTCCAACATTTATCATTATCTTTTCCTGTCATCTTAGTCAAACTGAGAGGTATGGGGTGGTAGTTCAGAGCTATTTTAATTTGCATTTTTCTAATCAAGAGTGATTTAGAGAATTTTTACATATGTTTATAGATGGCTTTTAATTTTTTCATCTGTTTACATCCTTGAACCATTTATCAATTAGGGAATGACTTGTATTCCTATATATTAACTGGGTTCTCTATATATTTTATAGAGATAGAAATATATTTATATTCTCCATATATTTTAGAAATTTTATCAGAAACCATGGCTGTAAAAAATTGTTTCCTAGCTTTCTGCTTCCCTTCTAATCTTGAATGCATTGATTTTGTTTGTGCAAAACCTTTTTAAGTTAATGTAATCAAAATTATCCATTTTGTATTTTATAATGTTTTCTATTTCTTGTTTGGTCATAAATTCCTCCCTTCTCCAAAGATCTGATAGGTAAACTATCATTCTAATTTGCTTATAGTACTACCCTTTTTGCCTAAATCATGTGCCAATTTTGAACTTATTTTGGTATGGAGTGTGAGATGTAAGTCTATGGCAAGTTTCTGGCATACGATTTTCCAATGTTCCCAGCAATTTTTGTTAAATACTGTCTTATCCCAGAAGTTGGAGTCTTTGGATTTATCAAATAGTAGATTACTAGTAGAGTCTTTGATTATTGTTTTGTGTCCTTAACCCATTCTACTAATCCACCATCTATGTTTTAGCCAATACAAAATGGTTTTGATGACTGCTATTTTATAACATAGTTTTAGATCTGCTACTGCTAGGCCAATGTTCTTTGCATTTTTTCCCCATTAATTCCCTTGATATTCTTGACATTTTTTCTTTTTCCAGTTGTATTTTGTTATGCTTTCTAGCTCTATAAAATAATTTTTTGGCAGTTTGATTAGCAATGCACTTGATCTTTTCTTTTTCCAGATGATTGATTTCCAGTTTGATTAGTATGGCACTGAATTACTAGACTAGTTTAGGTAGAATTGTCATTTTTATTATATTAGCTTGGACTACCTATTAGCTACTGACATTTTTCCAGTTGTTTAGATCTGACTTTATTTGGGTAAAAAGAATTCTGTAATTGTGTTCATATAGCTCTTGATTTGTCTTCGCAGTAAATGCCCAAATATTTTCTTTTGTCTATCATTATTTTAAATGGAATTCCTCTGTCTCTTGTTGCAGGGCTTCATCATTAACATATAGAAAAATTGATGATTTGCATGGATTTATTTTATAACCTGCAACTTTTCTAAACTTGTTAATTGTTTCAAATAGTTCTTTGGTTAATTCTCTAGGATTCTCTGAGTATACCATCACCATCATATGATCTGCAAAGAGTGATAGTTTCATTTTCTCATTGCCTACTTTAATTCCTTCTATTTCTTTTTCTTTTCTTATTGCTAGAGCCAACACTTCTAGTACAATATTGAATAACCCGGATGATAGTGGGTATTTTTATTTCACCCCTGATCTTACTGGAAATGCTTCTAGCTTCTCCCCATTATATATTATGCTTGCTTATGGTTTTAACTAGATGCTGCTTATCATTTTCAGGAAAACCCCATTTACTTTTATGCTCTTTAGTGTTTTTAATAGGAATGAGTGCTGTATTTAGTCAAAATAATTTCTGCATCTATTGAAATTATCATGATTTCCATTAATTTTGTTATTGCTATGTTCAATAATGCCAACTGTTTTCTTTATATTGAACCAGCCCTGCATTCCTACTTTAGATCTTATTAAGTCATGGTATATTATCCTGCTGATAAATTGTTGTAATCTCTTTGCTAATATTTTATTTATATTTTTACATCAATATTCATTAAGTAGAATAGCTTATGATTTTTCTTTCTCTGTTTTGATTCTTGATGATTCAGGTAGCAGTACCATATCTGTGTCATAAAAGGAATTTGGCAGGACTCTTTCTTCACCTATTTTTTCCAATTAGTTGATAAAATATTGGAATTAATTTCTCTTTAAATGTTTTGTAGAATTCACTTATAAATCCAACTGCTTTGGCAAATTTGGGGGGGGAAGTTCATTGATGGCTTGTTCAATTTCTTTTTTCTATAATGGGGTTAAGTATTTTTTTTCTTCACTGTTAATCTGGACAATTTATATTTCTGTAAATATTTACCAATTTCAATTAGATTGGTATTTATTGGAATACAGTGTGGCAAAATATATCCCAATTATTGTTATAATTTCTTCTTCATTGGCTGCAAGTTCCCCCTTTTCATTTTTGATGCTTATAACTTGGTTTTCTTTTTTTCTTTTTCTAATCAAATTAATCTAAAATTTATCTATTTTGATGTTTTTTTTAAAATAAAAACCAACTCTTAATTTTATGTTAGTTCAATAGTTTTTTCAGTTTTATTAATCTCTTCTTGGAGTTTCAGAATTCCTAATTTCGTATTTAATTGGGAGTTTTTAATTTGTTCTTTTTCTAGCTTTTTTAGTTTAATGCTCAATTCACTGATCTTCTCTATTGTATTCATATGACTATTTAGAGATATAAAATTTCCCCTGAGAATTAGTTTGGCTGCATCTCATAAGCTTTGGGATATTGTCTCATTATTGTAATCCTCTTAAATGAAATTGATTATTTCTATGATTTGTTGTTTGATCCACTCATTCTTTAGGATTAGATTATTTCTAGTTGCTTTTTAATCTATCTTTCCCTGGTCCTTTATTGAATATAATTTTTATGGTATCATGATCTGAAAAGGACGCATTTACTACTTTTGCCTTGATTATGAATTTTTAGGCCCTTACATGGTCAATTTTTGTGTAGGTGCTATGTACCATTGAGAAAGAGGTATATTTCTTTTTATCCCTATTTGATTTTCTCCAAAGATCTATTATATCTAAATTTTCTAATATTCTATTGAACTTCCTAACTTTTTTCTTGTTCATTTTGTTGTTTGATTTACCTAATTTTTAGAGGGGAAGGTTGAAATTTGCTATGTCTTGTAACCAATATAACTTTTCTAAGAATTTGTCTGCTATACCACTTGGTGCCTCTATAGTTAGTACTGATATTACTTTATTGTCTGTGGTACATTTTAATAAGATATAGCTTCTTTATCTCTTTTAATCATATCTATTTTTGCTTTTGCTTTATCTGAGATCAGAATTGTTACCCCTGCTTTTTTATGTTCAGCTGAAGCACAATATATTTTATTCCAGCTTTTTACCTTTCCTCTGTGTATCTGTTTCATATTTTCTTTTAAATAACATACTGTTAGAATTCTGGTTTTTAGTCTACTTGCTATTTGATTTTGTTTTATGGGAGAGTTCATCCCATTTACATTTACAGTTATAATTACTATCTGTTTATTTTCCTCCATCCTATATTCTCCCTTATATATACTTTTCCTCCTCTCATTACACTGTCTTCACTAATATTTTGTTTCTGACCCTGTGCTCCCTTTTTTACACATTCCTTCTACTGTTTCTGTCCTCCCTTCTATTCAGACCCTCCCTTTTCTTTCCCCTTTCTCTTCTGAATTAAATTTCTATACTCTACTGAGTGAATACATAATTCCCTCTTTGAGTCAAAACTGATGAGATCAAGCTTCAGACAATATTCATCCCCCTTCCTTCTTTATATTGTCTTTTGTGCTTTATCATGTGATCTAATTTACCCCATTTCATTTCTCCTCTCTTCCCAGCACAATCCTTTTTCCATCCCTTAATATCTTTTTTTAACCTTCACATCAGAGTCATTTTATACCCACACTATGTATATCCCTTCTAACTGCCCTAATAAAAAATTACAGTTCTCAAGAGTTACAGATATCATCTTCCCATGGAGAGATGTAAACTGTTTAACTTTAAAATAATGTTTTTCTTTGCTATTTACCCTTTTATGCTTCTCTCAAGTCTTGTATTTATAGATCTAATTTTCTGTTTAGTTCTGGTCTTTTCAATAGAAATGATTCAAAGTCCCTTACTTCATTGAAGATCCATCTTCTCCCCTGAAAGATAATGCTCACTCTTGCTGGTTAATTGATTCTTGGTTACAATCCAAAATTCTTTGGCTTCCAGATTATAGTATTACAGTCCTCCAATCCTTTATTGTAGAAGATGCCAAATCCTGGGTAATCCTGACTGTGGCACCTCAATACTTGAATTGTTTTGTTTTGTTTCTGGCAGCCTATAATATTTTATATTTTTTGAGTTTATAGTTCTGGAGTTTTGCCACAATATTTCTTGGAGTTTTCCTTGTGGGATGTTTTTGAGAAAATGATTGATGACTTCTTTCAATGACAATTTTGTCCTCTAGTTCAAATATATCAGGACAGTTTTCCTTCATGATCTCTTGAAGAATGCAATTCAGGCTCTTTTTTATTGTGACTTTCAGGTAATCAAATAATTTTTAAATTGTGTCTTCTGGATCTATTTTCCAACTCAGGTGATTTTCCAGTGAAATATTTTCCATTTTTACCAATTTTTTTTCATTCTTTTTGATGTCTCAGAGTCAGTTTCCATTTGTTTGGTTGTAGTTTTTATGTGAAATTTTCTGCAGTTAGCTTTTATATCTCCTTTTTCATTTGACTAATTTTACTTTTCAAGCGTTGTTTTATTCAGTGGATTGATTTTGCATTTGGCCAATTGTATTTTTTAAGGGATTGTTTTCCTTTTCCAAGCTGTTAACTTTCTTTTGCATACCTTGTTTTTCCTTCCAATTTTTCTCCCACCTCTTTTCTTAGATTTTAAAAATCCTTTATGAGCTCTTCTAAGAAGACTCTCTGGGCTTGAGACCAATTCACATTATATGTGGGCATTCTGTTCTCTTCTGAGTTGATGTTTTGATCTTTCTTGTTACCACAGTAGTTGTCCATGGTCAAAATTCTTTTTTTCTTACTCATTTTCTTTCTTTCCCACTCTATTTCATGACTTTTTAAATTCAAGCTCTGCTCTTGAAGCATAAGGGTCACTGTTCCAAACTTCTTTGAGCCCTGGCTTTTAGCACAGGGGTTCCTTGTGTTTGGTATCTTGCTTACAGCATTGAAGGTAGCAAGACTTACTCCTGCCCATTGTTGCCGGGTTTCTTGGGCTGATAATCTGCCTTCTGAGCTGGGACCAGAGGTTGTCCCACTGGTCTGATCTGCTATTGTTTTACTGAGTCAGGACCAAGGGAGAGCCCCAGTTGTTGATCTACTGTGATTAAGACTCTCCCATTGGCTTTCCCAGACACTGAATTTGGCTAAGTATCCCTTTCATCCCAATGAGAATGACCTTTCTTGAAGTCCTTCCAAATTTATCTTGAGCTGGAAAATTGTTTCATTCTGTCTCTTCATAAGCTCTGTTGTTCCAGATTCTATTCAGAGGCTTGGTTTCATGTGGTTTTTGAGGGAAAAGGGAGAGCTCAAGGAGCTCCCTGGCTTTATTCCACCATCTATGACACATGTTGTTTTAAAATTAACTAGATGAGCTAGTCATCAGCTGGATGGCACAGTGGATAAAGCACTAAGCTTGTATAGGAAAGAACCTTCTTTTAACACTTACTAGCTGTATGATCCTGAGTAAATCAAATGCTCTCAGGCTCTATTTCCTTATCTGTAGATGAAGAATTGTATCCTTCTAGCTTTAAAAACCATCATTCTGTGAGTGCTTTGTTGTCATTCTTTTTCCACCTGTTTCTTAACCACTCCTTACAATCCAAATTCAAAAGAAGTAAGCTGTCTGAATTTCGTTTGCCAGTATTATTCCACCCATCCATAAATGAGTTGACTAAATAGTCTTGGCTTTTTTGATCCAGAAATAGAGATTCAGAGTGACTGTTATCAGAATCTTGCCGTTAAAAGCAGGGTTTTAAAGCTGACAAACGGAATTCAGACTTTTGGTTTCCAACAGGTTGCAGACATTCCAAAATGACACATCATTCAGGGGAAATCTTAAAGGAGGTAGGATTCCCAAAGGCAAGGCATGTGTAGGCAGTTTCAAGGTATCAGTAAAATCCTCTAGGAGGTAAGGTTTAAGGAAGTGGTGTAGGTGAAATATCTCAGCCAGAAATCTTTGCTCCTTCCTCTTCCAGGAAAATTGCCTACCACCATAAAAATGTATCACAAAATTCTATGCTGTTCTCTATCATGTTTTAGTTCTGCCAGAGTTTCATATCAATCAACAAGCAATTTAAGTGTCATGGACAATACAGTCCTATAGAAGAAAGATCCTGAGACATCCACCCCAAGGGAAGGGTTGGGGAGAGGCCATGAAGCACCACACCTCTCACATAAAGACATTAGGGCACCCTAGTGGGAGTAAGGGAGAAGATGGTGGAATGATGGTCCATAGAAGGACTTATCTGGGGCTAAAAAAGGGCTGTTAACTTTTTTTTAATCAATCATTCTTACTAAGTACTATGTTCAGTCATTTCTGTAACAGTGCAGATGCTCTAAGTTGCTCTAAATTTCAGTGTCCTGAAGGAAAAATCTCAGTCACTCCATCCTAGTAATAATTTTACTCCCAGAAAAAAAAAATATAACCATGGTCATGATCTTGTACTGAATTTACATCATACACATGGCTCTCAGGCCATTTTTTTCTTTAGTTCACATGGACTCTTTTGCTTTAAAAAAAAAAAAAAGTTTGACCATCTAGCATAGTAAAAGACAGTAACTAAACTTTAAGTTAGAATTACCAGGTTTGAATTTTGTCTCTTTTTTACCCAAAAATACATAGCCTAATCATTTAAGTTGTCAGCTAATGGATAAAGCAATGATCTTGGAATCAAGAAGATTCATCTTTGTGAGATCAAAATCCTGCCTCAGACACTTGCTATCTGTATGTCCCTGGGTAAGTCATTTACCCATTTGCTTCTGTTTCCTCTTCTATAAAATAAACTGAAGAAGACACTGGCAAACTACTCCAGTATCTTTGCCAAGAAGACTCCAAATGAGATCACAAAGAGTGAGATACAGCTGAAATGATTTTTTAAAATGTCTCCTAATCTATAAAATGATCTGAAGAAGGAAATGGCAAATCAATTTAGTGTCTCTGCCAAGAAAACCCTAAATGGGGTCATGAAGGTTTGTGACAGGACAGACATGAAAAAATAGCAACAAAAAGACTCAATTTCCTCATCTGTAAAATGGGGTAATGATACTAATCCAGAGTTATTGGGAGGAAGTAAGACATTAAAGCACTATAGAAATGAATTATCATTATCAAGTGAATTTTTTAGCTCATCTTTTTTAATTGAAATTTTCTCTTCTATTTTGAATAGGATCATATCACAGAAAGAGTGAAGCACCTAGAAGGCACAGTGCTGTACCTGGACTCAGAAAGAACTGAATCAGACCCTACATATATGGCCGCTGTGTGACCCTGGGAAAGTCACAGCTTCTGAAGTCTCGGTTTCCTCACTTCTCAAGTGAGAAGAATAGTAATTACCTTCCAGGATTGTTATAAAAATAAAATGAAAGAATATGTATAAAGAGCTTTGCAAATCTTAAAGCTCTTTCTAAACACTAGTGTTATTAAAAATATTTCAGACACAAAATATAAGAAGATTGCATATAATAATGAAAATTTCCCTTCTGTACAGTTTTTTATAATAAACTAGTTGGTTGATTTTTATCCTTTGTTCTCAGAGTTCCAAAATGACACTACTATGTAAGAGTTGAATTATAAAATGTCCAACGGTGACTGATCAGACCATTAGTGAACAGAAATACACACACACACACACACACACACACACACACACACACAAATGTCTTATTTCTTTAGGTCTATTCTATTTCTGGACTTGTTTTTATTTTAACTTTGGTACCTTTTTTTTTTTTTTTTTTTTTTGGCTGAGTCAATTGGGGTTAAGTGACTTGCCGAAGGTCACACAGCTAGTAAGTATTAAGTGTCTGAGGGAACACTTGAACTCAGGTCCTCCTGACTTCAGAGGTGGTGCTCTATACACTGCGCACCTAGCTGCCCCTACTCCTGTACTTTTAAAATGTTTGATGCTTTATTGGTTTTCTTTTCTTCTTTCCTTTTTTTTTTTCTTTTTCATCTGTCACTACCTACTCATACCAACTCATCTTCTCAAAAAGCAGTCCAAAGAGTGTCAGAACTTCTTAGTACAGCAATATGGCAGTTCCTGACATAGTCTCTGTTTAGGCAGAACCTTTGTGTCAGAGAGAAACTTAATTCTCTGGGTTGATTTTTGTTGCCAACATATGTCCCTAGTACCTCAAAGTCAACATGTCTAAAATTAAAATGACTTTTTCTCCTCAAAACTGTTTCCCTTTTATCTTGGGCATTATCATTATTTATCCTCATTTGAAACTGAAATGTTTTCTGATTTTACCCTTTCAATAATGCCAGCAGTTTGTCCAAGGTTTGTTGTAAGAAAAAAAAAACACTTTTGCAATATCTGTCATATCCATCCTCCCTTCTCTTTATTTCCACAGCTGCTCCCTTCGGGGAGACTCTCATTATCACCTGCCTGGAATATTACAATAGCCTCCTAATCAATCTTCCTACTTCCCCTGTCTCTTTCTTCCAATCTATCATAGCCAGAATAATCCTCCTTCTGGGCAGATTTGATCATGTCCCTCTGTACTCAGAAGGATTCAAGACCCTGAACAATTTTGTTTCTATTCCTTTCAAGCTTTATTTTACAGTAACATACACTATATTCCAGCCAAATTGAAACTCACTATGCCCTATAAATACACTTTGTTTCGACAAATTATTTTCAATCTGTCTTCCATAACATGTTAGGAGCCAATTGTTTCGTGTAGTCTCTCCTTTAGATAGGGAATGTCTTTTATCTTTCTATGTATTTCCCATTTCTTAACAGTAATGGTACATAGTAGGAACTTAATAAATGCTCAATGACTGACAGACATACTGAATTGTTCAATCGCAGTATTTCCTTTGCTTGGTTTATTTTTTATTCTTATCTCAAGTGATTAAATATCAAGTGATTGAAATCTTGCCTATATAGTCATTTAATGAAATTCAACTAATGAATTAACTTAGTGAAACTTTTGCCTAAAGTTTTATCATGATCTCTTCCCCCCTTTCTGCTCACCTGAAGGAATTTGGAAGTGAAAACTGCTCTGTAGGAAATGAGCCAAGTTATGAACCCTCTTCCTCAAGAGAAATTAAGGTGATACAAAAAAGGGCATGGGGATTATGCATCCCATTATGCTTGAGGGAGCAAATTTGTTCAGTTGTGATTATACCTTTTGAAGTAAATATTTCTATGCAAGAGCTAATCTGACTGTTAGTGACTAACTGGAACTGGGTTGCAGAAGACCATCCTTTACAGGTTACAGCAACAACATGGGTGGGATGCTAAAGCCACTCACTCACCTTAAAGGTACAAGAGAAGCCTAAGGTTGAAAATATAAATTCCCTGACCTTGAAGCAGTGAAGTCCAAAGCAATCCATGTTATGCTTACAGTATAAATGTTTTATTGTCCTTCCCAAGTTGGATGTAAGTTTCTTGAAAGGAAGGACCTACTTCTCCTCTCCCTGAGGGCCTTTCCTCCTTCTTATTGGAGAGAATATGGGGTGGACACTGGAGCATTCTTTTCAGAGTCTCCGAGATTTAAGGAGGGTTATTTCCCATCCTGCTACTTTTCTGCTTCATCAGTTCCAGAAACTCAACAGCGACTTTATCCAGAAGTTACTTAACTTCAAACTCACCCAGAAACTTCATCTGCAAGATAAAACGCTCTCCCCTCCTAAGTCTATTTTCAGTTAGCTGTTAAACTCCATCATGATCCCAAGTCAGGTAATTTCCACAGCTCCAGTTCTGTTTTTTTTTTTTTTTAACTGTGGTTTTACCCCCATTAGATTGTGAGAAAGGACTATATTCCATTAATCTTCGCATCTCCAGCACTTAGCACCATGTTAGGCGTAGAACTTTTTGACTTTACTGACTATTTGCATTAAGCTCTGAATCCATCCCTATAATTGAAATGCTAGGATTGGTGGATGAGCTGGTGAGTGCAAGATCATCTAACCTACTAAATCAGAACAAGTTTCACATCTTATCCATCCATTCATCCACGAGGAGATATTTGACCACATCATGTTCCCAACTGACTAAGCGCTATGATTTTTACCTCTTGTTCTGGAAACAGTAATCAAATATATACTACCACTGCTATTGGAAAGAGCATGATAATAGACATGGGACTTCACTCACTATATCTTTGACTTCTCAGCTTAGAGCTCCCTTCCCAAGAGCAGCCATGGCTCAGTAGCCACAATTCCCTTATATGTATTGTCTTCTCTTATTAAAATTAAAATTCTTTCAAGACAAAGGCAACTTTGCTTTTATAATTGAAGTTCCCAAAGCCTAGCACAGTGTCGGGCACATCATAGGTAATTAATAAAGGCTTTTTTATTTGCTCAATCATTCATTCACTGTTCATAATGAAGATTCTCCAATTCAGATCTTGTGTAACACAGTGATTAAAGCAAGTAAATAGTAAAAATGATCTTAGTAAAGGGACTTAGAAAACCTGGGTTTAGGTTGTATTATTTAAGAGCTACATGATCTGGTCAAGTCATTTAATAACTTTCAATTTCTGCATCTAGAAAATGAGGATAATCAAACTTTATTTCAAGTGAAATTCATAAAATATTTTGTAAAGTTTAAATTTTATTAGAAAGTACTTTTTTTTTTTTTACAATTTTCTTATGAATTTTGGGGGATTTGGAGGATGGGGTAGGGTTGTACTTATTTGCATAATGTCCCAAGTTTCTACTAAACTACATATGATGAGATGCATAATGTCTATGATCTGTGTATCTTCCCTAGCATTTCACATTTCGCAAAGACTTGCTTGATGTTTCTTCAAGTTGCTCAAGTTGAACATTAGGTATACTTAGATTCAGCTTTACAACAAAATTATTAGAGCTAAGTGGCCCAATGCTTTAGGAGGACTTGGGCAGACTCTAGCAGAAGGCTGCTAGAAACTAGGGTTT
Source organism: Sarcophilus harrisii (assembly GCF_902635505.1). Taxonomy (NCBI): domain Eukaryota; kingdom Metazoa; phylum Chordata; class Mammalia; order Dasyuromorphia; family Dasyuridae; genus Sarcophilus; species Sarcophilus harrisii. Next base: position 67,408,398 of record NC_045431.1, read on the forward strand.
TGATGCCCCTGTGAACAGAAGTATCTGCAGGAGTATCAAAGCTTTGTTGTACTTGGGGGCAGGGGATGGAGGAAGCTAGTCCTGAATTTGAATCTGGTCTCAGAAGCTTATTAGTTGTGATTTCCTGAGCCCATTACTTAACGTCTGTTTATCTCTGTTTTCTGGTCTAAAAAATGGGATAAAGATACTACCTACCTTCCAGAATTGTTAGGAAGGTCAAATGAAGTAATATGTTAAGTTATTAGCACAATTCCTGGTATATAGTAGGCATTAATTACAAGTTATCTGTAATAATAAGAAGTAGTAGTAGTAATAGTAGTATCTTTAATTATTATAGACTAATACTTTATTATAATTTGTAATATTTACTTATAATAATCTATAGTTATCATGTATATAATATATAATTATCTTTATTTATAATTATTATAATAATAATTATAGACATCATAATATAGTGTGAATAATTATTATTGTTGTTGCTATTATTATTATGATTGTGAATATGTCAAAAATTTTGTTTCTGTTTCATATCATCATTATGGAAATAGAGATGGACATGCATTAACAGATATAAAGGGGAAGTAAAACAGATTTCCTCAGCAGGGAAGTCAAGCTTGACTGCTATCAGGAAACTCTGTTGTTATTTTTATTATCTTATTGAATAAGAACCAGGTGAATTTGTGACATGTAAGAGGGGCCTGTAGATTTGTCAGAATTTCACAGAGAAAATACTATCTTTGATATATATCTGTGTCTTCTCAACTTCCAGGAATGTGGCCCAGAGAATGATGTATACATATATTTGTTCTCCCCTTGTCTCTCATGGGCTTAGGACCTCTCAGCTGACTGAGGGCTGGCCTTCTGGTATTAGATGAATTCATGATGAAAAATATATATATATATATATTTACATCTTTGATAAACAACTTACTTTGAAACCTGACTTATCTACCTAAGAGATGGCTTGAGAAGTCCAACCTAAAAGGGAATAAGAATGAGAAGTTGGAAGAGGCTGAAAGAATGTAATAGAGTACAATTAGGCTCCCTCCACATGTTCTAGCCAAAAAATCTAGCCCCCAAGCGTCCTCTCACCATAATTCAATTTCCAGAGTAATTCACTGCACCACTATCTTTGACACTCATTCATTATTTTAACCAAATTTCACCTTACCAAATATTTAGGACAAGAACGGTTCTATTGGTGATTTTATGGAACTACATATCCCTATATAGGGATGGCTCTGATCCTAGGAGCATCACAGTCTCACACAAATCCAACACTAGGGCCCTCTTACTCAAGATGAAGTCTTTACCCCAAATAACCACTGTATAAGTAAGGAAAAGTGTACAATATTCTAATTTATACCCTCAATAAAATAAAAAAATTATCTCAGTGAAAGGAAAAATCTTCTAAATATGGGAATTGAGTAATGAGTTGTCAAGGGTAGCAAAGAAAGGCAATATAATCAGACAGTAGGTGCTCAAATCCCAGTTAGGCTGCTTACTAGCTGCGCAATCCTGGCCATGTCCATTTGCTCCTCTAGACATTTGCTTAGTTATAGATTAAGGAGGTAAGAGCCCTCACAAAAGCAAGTGATCTCTTAATTTCCTCCTAGCTCTATATTCCATAATCCTTTGAAGTCAGGTTGAAGTTTGATAGGCATAGGAACATTCTAATCCAGAAATTCTCAATTTGGGGAATATGAATTAAAGATAAAAAAATAATTGTATATTGATATAATTGGTTAGTTTTGTGGCTATGTATTTTATTTTATGTATTTAAAACCACCATTCCAAGAGGGCTTCCATAGGTTTCACCAGAGTCAAAAGACAAACATGACCAGAAGAAAAAAATTACGAAACTCTTCTAACATATCAGATGTTATTATTTAGTAGCTGGTTCTGCCTGCTTCTATCTGATTTTTTCTTTCATAGTAGTCCTTTGGAAATGGATTGCCTTGAATCACTAGATAGAACTACTTAACAAAAAGATTCTTGCTTTTTTTCTTATTCCTTTAGTGTAGGGGAGGCAGGGAGTAAAGGAAGAAAAAGATCTAGGGGATGCTTTCTTTTCCTTTGCTTCTAAATATAATCCAGTCTTTACTTCAGTTTTTTTTTTTCTACTTAAACTAAACCTATTTGCAAAGGCAGTTAATAGGAAACTTTCCCTCATTTCACAGAGTCAGTATGACAGAATGAATCGGGCTCTGAATGTAAAGTCAAGAAGATCTGGGCTTGTATCCCATTTCAGATACCAACTGTGTGATCTGGGCCAACTGACACTCCCCTCCTCGGGCTTCTGGCCTTGGTATTTCTCTGCTAAATGAGGAAGGTGAAATATATGTGCTCTCAGGTACTTGTGAGTTCTAGATTTATGAACCGCTGGCAGATAACTTTATAAAGTCATATTTCCATTTCTAAAGTCTTCTCTTACTTCTCAGGACTGCTACAAGGCTCCTCTCAAAATCAGATCTGAAGATTTGCTTGGGATTTTTTTTTTCTTTTTGAAGGGAGTGGTAAAGGAACATAGCTTTTAAGAGGCATAAATACTCCAAGAATCTTCAAAGAATCAATGAACGTATAAAATAGACTTTTAAAAAAATTACTTCTGTCTATGCATAGTATCTTACAAGAACAAAGGGATTATTTTCTCCTATCTTCCAAAAAAAACCCAATAACTCTCTTTGGCGTTAATTATACATCCCCATTCACAAATAAAACCCTTCTTCCAGTGAGTATAAATAATTGTTAAACCACTGAAGCAATAATTTTTAAATAAAACTAACATTTCTCAAAAATGGAATAATAGGAAGCATCACTGTAGGGATCTCTTTTGAACAATTATTTTAACTGGTTCTGTTCAAGAAGTTGCCAGTCAAGGCTCTGACAGTAGAGTGGGTTCCTTAAGATAGTGGGAATGTAAGATTTGAAAGGGACCTTAGAGCAGACCTCATTCAGTCCCTTCTTTAATATTAAAAAAATTGGAGACTCAAAGAATATGAAGTAACCTGCACCAAGGTTATATGGCTAGTTGGAAACAGGTTTCAATTTTCTGATGTTTTGCTGATATCCCTGTTTTTTTTTTAATTACATTATGCTTTTACTATTGGTAGTAATCCCTACTTCTGAGGATCCCAGAAGAATCTAGGTCTATACTAAAGCTCACTGGACATGAAGTATAAGTAGTTTCAAACAGAACTTGAATTCCAAATTAAATTCAGAAGACCTTTGGAATATAATGAAACACTCATAAAGAAACATGCCCTTAAGGTCTATTCTGTCATTCACTCAAAATGCTGATCAAGCTTGCCATGACATATCTTGCCAAGTCTTACCCTATCACTTATTTCCCTGATTCCTGCATTTCCTACTGTTTCTGAAATCTCACGTCATATCATTCTTTCTTCTTGATTTTAAGTTTTACCTTCTTTACCCCCTCCCTTGAGCCTGTAAATTTTTTTGTTGGACACTGTCCAAATGTCCTGTCAATACTTCAAAAACAAACCATATTCATCATCTTTATTCCCCAAATCTATCCCTATTATGAATTTTTCTACTGATGTTGATGATACCATCATGATCCCAGTTACTAGAGCCTGACATCTTGAACTCTTACTTTTCTCTTATTTTACATATCTAATTGGTATCCACAGCCTGTGCAGTCTACCACGGAAAAGTTTCCTATATCTATTTCTTCTCCCTATTCACTCAATTATCCCCCAAGTTCATGTCCTCATTACCCCTCAATCATTTACCTAATTGTTCCCTATGAATCCATTCCCAGCTCTCTCTAATTCATCTTCCCCATACCTACTAAAATAATCTTCAAAAAGTATGAATCTAACTATCCTTTTATCAACCTATATTATTCTATATATAGGATAAATGACAAACGGATTCACCTGCTATTCAAGGCTCCTTTGTACTTTTAAATCTTTATTTAACTCCAATTCCCTTTCAATTTTCTATATCCCAGTCAAACTAGGCTATTAAATGTCACCTAATCTCACCATCTCCACCTTCCAATGGTTTCAGTAAAATATTCTGAAGGAGATAAAGCAAGTGGTATGGAGCAAATGAAACAACCTTCTCTATTCATGACCCCCAAGATAGAAGCTGTCCAGAATCCTGTAAACAAGCATTTCAAGAATATCAGTTCCCCCAAACCAGTCCATTGCTCATAGTGAGGAATTATCCAAGTGAGGAATCACAATAGAAAAGGAGACCACCATTTCTAGTACCACAACCAGCAAATGCTGAGCAACTGTCACATTCAATAACATAACTACAAAAGCCCTCATATCAGCTCTACTTCTAGCCTGGCTACTACAGCCAAGCTAGTAACCCTCAGGAAATTAGATTTGGCAGTTGCCTTTATAGGTAAAGCAGTCCCTCATCTGGAGCCCAAACTGCTGAAGACCCAGAAAAAATTCTTATTCAAAGTCTAAACCACCAAATGTTTCAAAATCAGGAAATGGTAGAGTTTTAGATCTATTACCATTTGTCCTATTGCTATACCTGAGGGACCATGGGGTCTTTCCATAGGACTCCCAGCTGAAACTTGTTATCCCTCAGTTACAATGTGAGTTCCTTGAGATTAGAAGCTGTCTTACTTTTATATTCACAACCTTAGGCACTTAGCATAGCCCTCTGATCCTAGCAGGTGCCTAATAAACATTTTTCATGCATTTAATCATTCATGCAAGTAATTCCCCTTTCTCTAGCCACACTGTCTTCACATCCCTACCAGCTGAAAGTTCTCCCTTCTGTTATATCCCAGTGCAAATACAAAGGGAAAATATGGTCTGGTCATCAGACTACTATATTGGAATATGTCTTAGATAGAAACTGGTTGTGTAACCTCAGATGGCTTGCTATCTTTGAAATTCTTTGAAGTTTGCAGTTTCCCCAATTTTAAAATGGAAATAATAATAATAATATCCATTTCTTAAAGGGTTATTGTGAAAATCAAATGAGATAATGCATGTAAAATGCTATCCAAACCTTAAAGTGATCTATAAAGACTCTTCCTTTATGCTTTCCCTGCTTTTTTCTAGCTGAAAGTGAACTTTCCTTCCTCAAACCTTTTTTCTACTTTATCTATATTCCTACTTTGTTCTTATCATAATCTACCTTGTAAATTTAATTTTGTACATGTCTCTTATTCCCCAAACTACACTGCATGATCATTAAAGTGGAGACTGAATATTTTTGTCTTTGTATATCTATTACCTTAGATAATATCTTACACTTATAGGCACATAATAAATTTGTGTAGTAACATATCATTTTTTTGAATTCTATTCAAAAATATTTATTAAGTACTCGTTAGAAAGATAGTTTTCTGACAGCACAAAGATAAAAAATTATTTTTTCAATCTTTTAAAGATAAAAATTAAAGAATCCATTATCAAAAGGTTTACATTCTAATGCAGAGATTTGACATGGACACAGACAAGTATAATACAAAGTCAGAATCAATTGGAACAAAGGGGGCATCCCCAAAATACTAGATTAGAACTAAAGAGCAGTCTAAAACCTGTTAACTTGGCATGTTTTAGAATAAAAAGAACAGTTTCAGTAGGGAATTGAGAGATGGGTAGAATTACGGAAAGCTTAAAAAAAGAGGTAGTAGGTAAGTAAAATCTTGTAAGATAAGAATTCTGACAGACAGAGATAAGGAGGAAGTATATTTGGTGCATGAGGAATAGTAGCTTCACAAATACATGAGAGTATAAAAAATAAATCATAGCAAGTAGTTTATTCAGGCTAAAACATGGAGGCTGTTGAGGGTAACTGGCACATGTGACTCAAAAAGTAGGTTGAAGCTAGTTAGAATGATTTCATTGCCTTTCTTAAGAGAGTTTACTTTATTCTAGATGCAATAAAGAGTTCCGAAAGGAATTTGAATAATTGAATGATTTGGTCAAAGCTGTGCTTTAGAAAGATTATTTTGGTAGTTATGTAGAGAATGTATTTGAGAGGGAAGAGACTGGGAACAAAGAGATGAATGAGAAAGCAAGGATCCAGGAAGAAGTAAAGGAATGTGAGAGATTTTGTGGAAGTCTACTGGTTTCACATGGTGGGGGATGGAGGAGAGGTTAGGAATGTGAAAGGAAAAAGTGAAATATGACCCCCAAGATTCAGATATGTAACTGAGGATGCTAGGAGCAGCAACAGAAACAAAGATTATTATAAATAGTGGTATTTAGATGGGAAAAACTCAATTCATTCTGGGATACTGGAATATTTAGCAGTATCTAGAAATGTTAGGTTGGAGTTCAAGAGAGGAATTATGACTCAATTTATAAATATGACTATTCTACATAGAATTATCATGAAAAAGAATGAGTTTATCAAGTATTGTTTGTCCTTCATTCTTGAAGAGGACCATGACATACAAGAGAATTAGATTTAAGTGAGGGAGGTCTGTGCAAGGTCATCTGCCTCACTTTCCCCTCCAGAGACTCTGGGTTCAGTGGCCAATGGAATGGCCAGATGCAATGGAAGAGGTTAGCTTTTGAACTAAGATAGGGTGTCAGTTTGAGTGAAGCCATACCTATTCCGTGATTATGGCTAAGTAGAAATGGAGGCAAATAAAAGTCTATCAACTGATCAAAATAGGAAAAAAAAAAACCAAAAAGTTAACTCTGAGAGGGAAAGACTCTCAGGGTTTTGGGTCAAAACAGAAATGATTACTATTTATATAAATTCTAAGTCCATCAGGACCCAAACATCCTCTTGGAACTGGCCTGGGACCTACTGTTAATGAGAATGTAGAAAAACAATATAGAGTCTTGGAACATTCTCAGGTTTCAAAGAATACTGAATTGTGGTGGATAACAAAAGTGATTAATGACACTGATGAGCAGAAGGAGAAACAGGATAGAAAATTATCTCAGAAGCCAGCTAAGGAAAGACTCTTCAAGAGAGAGACCACTTGATAAATACCAAAAGCTTTTTAGACAGAAATGATGAGATCAGGAAAAAGATTATCAAAAAAGACTAGCTTAAGTAAGAAATATTTTATAACTTTAGAAAGCAGGTTCAGTAGAGCAGTGGGGTCAGAGGAGAAATAGCAACAACAGCAAAAGCTGAAAAAAATTCAAGAAGGATAAAGGTTGAGATTTAGTCATTAAATACACCTTGGTATCCACAAAAGGAACATTTGAGGAGAGTGCATGATCAGGAGTCAATTTGCAAGTACTTTAAGTGATAAGGTAATAAGGAGGTAGAATCAGTGAAACTGAAGTTAAACAGAAGAGATGGGAGATGATCGTTTAAGGATATGGTAGGAATGAGAGAATGTGTGTGTGAGCATACATGCATAAGACTGTGACAAATATAAATATTTTTGCAGACAGAAAGGAAGCTCAGGGAGAGGGAAGGGGAGAGTACGAGATAGGTTGAGGAAGACAGATGAGACTTACTCCTTAGAAGAAATAAGAAGAAATGGGATCAAAGAAATGAATGGAGGGTTAGGGTTAGTTTAGGTTAGGGTTAGTTTAGGGTCAATTCACTCTTTGACACTAGATCAAAGGCAAATTGGTGAAGATTAACTAAGTTGTGAGTTGTGGAGTAGAGAAGAGAAGCTCATGATGGATGGTTTTGATCTCAGCAAAGTAATGCTTGAGAGCAAATGCTATAAGAAACAAGATGGTGTGGGATTGGGGGTGGAAGAGCATATCAGAAGATGATGTGATCCATTTATTTGTTACCTTAATCCCATTTCTTCATCTCCTTCAAGAACTAGCTCTATTTATCCTTTCTCATGTTTTCCTAAACCTGCTCTTCATTTTCACTGTGAATTTCAATTCCTCTCTCCTTTCCTACCCTCCCAATATCACTTGTTTTTTTTACTTCATTTTCTCTCCTTTGACTTTACTGTTGTTAAGTCATTACATTTGTGAACAACTCCTCACGATCCCTTTTGGGTTCTTCTGGGCAAAGATATTGGAATAGTTGGCCATTTCCTTTTCTGGCTCATTCTATAGATGAGGAAAATGAGACAAACAGAGTTAAGTGACTTGCCCAGGGTCACACAGCTAGTAAATGTGTGAGGCCAGATTTGAACTCAAGTCCTCCTGACTCCAGACTTGGCATTCTAACCATTGAACTACCTATCTGCCCCTTTGTCTCTGGAGTTAACCAGTTCATCAAGGTCTTGTCTTCCACTCCTGAATCTTTTGCACATCTTCTCTTTCCTCTGCGTTGCTCTTAAACCACGGATGCTTGACATTGGAGGAAACATCACCATGAATATAATATTGCTGTCTGAGATGGGATGAGCCAAATGTTACAGAAAAAAAGGAAAATGACTCAGTTACTGGTAAGTGATTGGCAGGGTGTGACAAAGGGAAGATCTAGAAGCAGTAGTGTAGAGGAAAAAGTAGGTTAAATCTGCCTTATGTTGAGAATTATGGAAAAAAGTAATCAGCACTGCTGTGGGCAAAATCAAAATTCAATCAGAGATAAATCACAGGATTTCCATTAAACAATGAGGGTCTTTCTGAAGTAGGCTAACAAATATGTTGACAGACCTAGCTCAAGGTCCACTGCATGATTTTTTTCTATTATGTTCAATGGTTCAGGAGTAGGACAATAAAGAAATTGGATAAAGGCGTGTCCCCTAGCTGAGGCAGACAGGCCATGAATGGCAGAAGGACAAGGAAGGAGTCTTGGAGAAGATAGAAAGAAGTATGATATCTTGAAGGAAAAATAAGATTTCTTTGAATATCAGAAGATGAAAAGAGCATGAGAAGATTCTAGGAGGGGAATTTTAAGTCACATATTGGAGTGAAAATTCCAGCTAAAACAGTAAGGCACAAGGATTGGGGAGCAGGAAGGTTGAGCTGAACAGGCATAAGTGTATGGGGAGTAGTAACAAGGGAACAGGGTTTCATATTGGCAAATAGTGGTTAGAAAACAACCATGATTAGGGAGTCAGCAGATAGGATTTTTGCTAGCCATTGAACAGAGTAAATGTTATTAGTCATTTCAGTCACATCTGATTTTTTAAGACTCCATGTGAAGTTTTCTTGGCAAAACTACAGGAGAGGGGCATTTCCTTCTCCAGCCCATTTTATGGATGAGGAAACTGAGGCAAACAAGATTAAGTGATTTGCCCTGTGCCATACAATTAATAGGTATGAGACCACAAATGAATTCAGAGCTTTCTGACTCTGGAACTGGCACTATATCTACTGCACCACTTAGCATTTCTACTGAATTTCTCAATTAGTAATTCCAATTTTACCTCAAAATTCTTATTGTTGTTATGATATTTCATTTAAACCCAAAGCTATAAACTTTCAGGAATAGAAGTTTCCCTATAGTTTACCTCTGGAAAGTCATCATGGGCAAAAAAAAAAAAAAAAAAAGGTTTCTTGCATTTTCTCTTGTGATACCCAGTGCCTAGTCCATGATCTAATACATAGGTATTTAATAAATGCTTACTAAATTGAATTGAATCTAGGCCAGCTGCCTCTTCCCCCCCCTCTTTTTTCTTAATTAAAAGAGGTACAAAGGAGAGAAGTAACTTCCCCAGATGCCTCCTATACCCAAGGCAATTGCTAAATGTATTTTAAATTGGATGGAATTGCCCAAGTTGCAAACAAAAGCACCAGACTCACAACTCACAACAGCCCCTCTGCCATACCAGGTAGCACCTTGGATCCACCAGCCTGCCTCTGACACTAATCAAGGCCCTCTGCACAATTAGAATACACAGAAAGGGCTTATTGGGACAAAGAAGATTCAGAAAGCCCTGTGAATACCTTTCGCATCCCTCTTACTTAATAAATCCTTCTTTCAACCTGGTCTCAGCCTTTAAACATTTTTTAAGCTATCATACAGATATGGCAGGAAGAATAGAAAACTGCCAGCCAGCAGTTCATTTTACTTTCCTTCATAGAAATCCTTGGATTCAGAGAGATTTTAAAATACCTTTGCTGGTGATTTCAGGGCAGCAGAGTTAAGGACACAGTTCTATTGTCTGTACTTAAGATGCCAGTTTTGGTTGATACTGTTATTCAAATAAACTGCCCATTCGAAGCTTGTGATTTACAGCAGCCCTCCCTGTGCCTATTTCAAGCAAAGATCCGCATGAAGAATCTCAATGTATCTATTGGTTATTCTCTCTATACACACACACACTCACAAACAAACACAGAGAGAACAAGGGAACATGAGTTGCTGGGTCAGCAGTGAAAACGGATGAGAATCCCCATGAACCCTTGCCATCATTCTCCAATAAGCCCCATCACTCACTTAAGCACCATATGCTGCAGCACAAGTCAGGCAAGAGCTTTGATTTGTAAATTGCATCTCTAGGACATTTCTAATGTAGACATCACAGCTCTTAATTCACCAAGCCGAAGGAATTCCACATACTGATCCATTTCATGTCCTAATTAGTATTGACTGTATCATCTTAGGGTTTTGGATGATACCCTGTCAATTTCCTTTTGAGAGTTACATTTTTCAAATGAAGATAAAGAATTTAATTAAAAATTTTATCTCTGGAATGCTTTATGATGATGTTCTAAAACTAAATGTAGATGAGGGCCCCATGTAATCTTACTTTAGGTCTCTGCAGAAGGCCATAAAAAGTCCCTGTGGTATCTGAAAGGAACATAGCATGAGAGATAATGAAGTCTTCCCCACACTGCCTACTATGGTGAAATCATTTCTGTCTTGATTCCTTTGGGGATTTACAGCTTCCCTTGTCCCTTTTTCTCCTTAATGCGACACTCTGCTGTCACTTCCTCAAATCTGTGCTGGGAGTAAAGCAAAGGAAATAGCTAGTTATTCATTAATGAAACAGCAGGTAAGAAATCCCATGATAAACACAAATAGGCTCTGACATCACCCAAAAGGAAACACAGCTGGGTGAGAGATTGATGAGTATTGGAGAAAGAATGCTAGGTTGGTAATATGGAGGAGGAGGACCTTTGGATCAAATCCTGGCTCTCTTACTTGCTACCCATCTCTTAACTTATCTCCTCTTCTATTAAATGAGAAAATAATCCCTAAAACCAAGAGGGTCTGATAAATATTTAACAAGCAGCTCTCCAAAAACTCAGACATACTTTTAAGCTTAATTGACATCTTTAGCATTTCCTCCATCACTTTCTTAAGTAAGGACAATGAACAGAAATAATAAACCATCATTTATAGCATTAGCTGATTTTTGAGGTGTAAATGCTCACAATGAAAATTTAACAATTAATCATCAAGAGGAGTTGCATCCAGCACACTCTTATTGAAGGTCCTCCCAAGATCTGAATATATGACCTTATAAAGAAAAGGGAAAAGTGGACCACCACTTCATCTACTCAAGTGTGTTTTTTTTCTGGCAGTCATATTGTTAAAGAAAAAAAAATTACATAAAGAAACAATTTGAACCTCTATCCTGAGAAAATGTATTTTCTAATATGGGACTTAAATAGTCATTTATATGTAGAGTTACTGACCCCATCCTTGTCTATTCCCCCTTTGATTACTTTTTTATAGTCCTCTGGAGAGCAAAAAGGGTTTACTTTTTGTAGGTATGTTAATGGCTTATCCTGGGAGAATGTCAACTATTTCTCCTTAATGAGATATATTTGCAGAGAAAATTTACAACTTGGGCTTATTGACTTCCAATCTAGGGTCCTTTCTATTGTATTTTGCTAGTCCTATAGGAAGCCTGAATCTATTTAAGCCATCCCAAATCATAAAGTAGAAACAGTTAGGTCCTTCAGTGGATAGAGCATGAGAACAAGTCAGGAAAACCTGAGTTCAAAATGGCCTTAGACACTTACTAGCTGAGTGACTCTAGACAAGGCAAGTCACTTTACCTCAATATGTCTGATTCACTGGGGAAGGAAATGGCAAGCCACTCTTTGCCAAGGAAACCCTATCTGGGGTCATCAAGATTTGGATTGAACAACACTAATTATAAATTTTAGAGACTTTTCTGATAAGAAAGTCCTCTGATTTGCAGAGATGAATATGACCAGAGAACACAAGGAAGGACACCACCAAGAGCACGTTATCATAATGAATATTGTGGGGAGAAGATATTGAAAGAAGGCAGAAAGGCAGACATGAAGAAAGGGAAATAAGAGCTTCCCTTGGGAAAAGAAATATTGGATACAATGGGCCCCAGGGGGAAGCAAAAGTGAGAGACTCCTATGAGGAGGAAGATCTATAAAAGAAAAAGGGGAAATTGGGGTTTAATGGAAAGAACAATTAGTCCAGGATCCTGATTCCTTTATAGATTTGCAAATTGACATTATCACATTTGATCTTTAATAGCAGCCCTATAAGTTAGATGCTATAGTTATAAATATTTGACAGATAAGGAAGATGAGGCTGAAAAAAGTAAAGTGTCCTGCCCAGATGGGAGAGTCACAATATAGTAGTAATTTCTGATTTTGCTTTCTCAGTTTTCCTAAATCCAGGACTTTCTACAGTACAACAAACTCCCTTCAGCAAATCATTTCTCATCTCTAAGAATTAGTTTCTTTCCCTAAAATATGGTTGTGTTATGCTCTTAAAAGTTTCCTTAATGGAAGCAATAAACTGGGGAAAATGCTTACATTCAAAGGTTCTGATAAAGGCTTCATTTCTAAAAGATATAGAGAACTGACTCAAATTTATAAGATTAGAAGTCATTTTCCAATTGGTAAATGGTCAAAGGATATGAACAGACAATTTTCAGGTGAAAAAATTTAAACCATTTCTATCATATGAAAAAATGTTCTAAATCACTATTGATCAGAGAAATGTAAATTAAAACAACTCTGAGTTACCACTACATACCTCTCAGATTGGCTAGAATGACAGGAAAAGATAATAATGAATGTTGGAGGGGATGCAGGAAAACTGGAATACTGATGCATTGTTGGTGGAGTTGTGAATGAATCCAACCATTCTGGAGAGCAATATGTAACTATGCCCAAAGAGCTATCAAACTGTGCATATCCTTTGATTCAGCAATATCTCTACTGGGCCTGTTTCCCCAAAAGATCATAAAAAAGGAAAAGGAAATCATATGTGCAAAAATGTAATAGCTCTTTTTTGTAGTGGTAAGGAACTGGAAGTTGAATGGATGCCCATTAATTGGGGAATGGCCGAATAAGTTATGGTATATGAATGTTCTGAAATATTATTGTTCTATAAGAAATGATCAGCAGGATGATTTCAGAGAAGTCTGGACTTACATGAACTGATGTTACATGGAACGAGTAGAAACAAGAGAACATTGTACATGGCAACACCAAGATTATACAAGATGATCAATTCTGATGAATGTGGCTCTTTTCAACAATGAAATAATTCAGGCCAGTTCCAATGGTTTTGTGGTAAAGAGAGCCATCTGAACCTAGAGAGAGTACTGGGGACTGAATGTGGATCACAATATAGCATTTTTACTTTTATTATTATTGTTGGCTTGTATTTTGTTTTCTTTCTCATTTTTTCCCTTTATGATTTGATTTTTCTCGTGCAGCATGGTAATTGTAGAAATATCTACAGAAGAACTGCACATGTTTAACATATACTGGATTACTTGCAATCTAGGGAAAAGAGTAGGAGTGAGGGAGGGAAAATATTTTGGAGCACAAGATTTTACAAGAGTGAATGTTGAAAATTACCTATGCATCTGTTTTAATGATAAAAAACCAAAAAGTTCCCTTCATGTAAGATTAATATCTAAGACGATTACTAGAAGAAACATTTCTCAATAAAAAAAATAATTTAAGTCTACTTAAATGATCTTTTGGTTTGGAGTACCTCAAATTACATTTTAAGTGAAGTTATTTTGCATTGTCTATTATATATTCAGCTCTATAGAAAGCACCATAACTAGATGGCAAGAGCTTAGGATACTGTGCCCACCAGAGGAACTTACAAACTGAAGAGGAAAATAATTTGGACTGTCTTCAAGAAAAGAACAACAAAAGAGGATAAAAGAAAGAATTGATTTGCCTTTAAGTCTCTGGCCTCTGTACTATCAAATATTAAATATAATTGTTGGCACAAGCTATTTTAGTTACCCTCCCTCTCACCTCCAAACTGATCATTATCATGACTTATTTTCTCCTCCTTCCTTCTGGATCTCCTTCCTGTCAAAGAGAACATAACTGTCTTGGGTTCAGATGCTGTATCCTTCTGTGACCTGCTGCATAATGAATGTATAGTCACTCCTGAATCAGTAAATTGGTCCTTGGCCCAATATCCTCCCTCATAATTTTAAGCCTTTTTCCAGTCCTCCCTGAAATCTTGATGCATCTCCTTTTCTGTACATTATATCATAGCCTTGCTGGGCACTTTTCCTTCACTGTTTTCCTTGAAATTGTACCATCATCTAAAATCACAAATTTCAAATGTATATGTAGATACGAAGGGTGACCTAGTAGAGAAAGAAAATTTTGGTCTATCATATCTACCAAATAGATTCAGAAGAAAGAACGATGTGAACCCCATCCTGAAGTTTTTAACTTTTGTTATCTTAGCCAAAATGCTAAACAAGTCAAGGGCTGCAATGATTCAGACTTTGTTTAAATCTGGCTTAGATTAAAAGGAAACCAAGTCATATGAAATATTCACTGGCTTAATTGTAAGCCATAAAGACTGTTTTCCCCACTTTTGTTCTCTGGCTTTTGCCTTTTAGAAGGTGGGGTTATGTTGGAGGAGAGATGCAAGATTGTACACTTTGAACTAGGAAACAGCATTAGGAAGAAGAGGAAAATGGAACAACTCTGGTTGTTATCAAAACAAAAGGACAGAAACACTTAAATATGAACTTGAGGGTGAATAATGCCTTCATGAAAGTAACCTTTGCCTAGAGATAGGGGCTCTGGTGAGGTGAGGTGTAATTTAGTGGATGCAAGTCAGCTAGATCCCCTTCACCCATAGGAGAAAGAAGAGTATGCAAATAGAGACAGGTAAAGTGGCTGATAAATATGTATGAAAATAGCTCTTGCTTATCAAAGAATTCTACTAACCCCTCTTTTCAGTCTCATCTGACTCACATGATTGGTATATTCAAGTCCAGAGGGAGTCTACTTTAGATTTATGTGCACAATTCCTTTTATCAATCTCAGGAAAAGTATGTAGCTCCTAACACCCAAGAATCATCTAGGTTTGAGCTTCTATTGTCTGGATAGAGTAGAACTTCTGGAAGTATTATGAATTATAGCTTCGTTTTCTGCTATGACACAAAAGAAAGGGACCCAAAGTCAAATCAAATAGATGGGCCTGTTTTCCAGTGTTCTCCCTCTGTGAGAATGGCCATGTAGTTCAGATGTTATCCAATAAAGTTGGTACTTGTAAACAAGTAGGGATGAATCTTGTTCATTGTTCTGCGACATTTCACAGCTAAGGAAGGATTAAGGCAGGACACCTTGGAGAAACATAACTGAGGAGTATTTGAGGAAGAATAGGAAAATGTCATGGGGGTGGGAAGAGAAAAGAATTGATTTAAAGAATATAGCATCCTGGTTTATATGCTAAGACTGAGTTAGGCTGTTAAGTGGACAGTTAGCCCATATGTTATGACTTTTAGATAGATAATTCCAAATTTGCTCTAAGTTCTTTCTTGACTTCCAAACTGGGATACTAAGAAAGCAATGTCTCATTTCCAAGTCACTAAACTTGCTATTTTATGAGCACTAGTAGTTAACGGTCAGTAGGTGGCTCTCTGTTGCATCACAGAAACAATCATCAGGCAACTGGGCCAGCTGATCAATATGTGGCTACCTTTATGATCCACATCTGCTCTGTACAGGATCAGTGCTGCTATATGTTGGACCTGCTAATTTAAGAATCCATTATATTGTTTTATGGAAGATAGGATACTTTGTCTTCTTCTAAAGGTTCAGACAGTTTGTATAGCTGATTTTCTTCTTTTACTTTTTAAAATCACATTCTTCTTTTTTCCCTCCATGGTCAAATTAATCCTGAGTTAGCTGAGTTAGGCTTTATATCCAAGTCTTCTGACCACAAAACCAGTTTTCTTTACAACCAATTCTATGAATGCTAAATAATAACCACATACTTAGAAGAATAAATTAGAAGTAACCTAAAGAACACAAGAAAGACTTCTTTCTGATTGATGTGTCTAAATTGTGAAAAAGCCATTGCTCAGAAAGAATGAACAAATATAGCTGTCATGGGGGCCTCTCCCACTTGAGTTTTTAGCTTTTTAAGTTGTTAAGAAACTGGATGAAATCACTTTCTTCTAATAGCTAGCCTTTATAGCACTCTTCTGATTCTCCTTCACCATCATGGAATATTTTTCTTATGGGTTTTCTTTTCTGAACTGCTTCTTTTTGGTCTATCTAGGTATCCTTATTCTTCTCTAATAAATCAGATATTTCTTTCACTTTTTCCTCCTTAGGGAGATTGTCAAGTGGTAAAATAGTTAAAGTCCTAGACCTGGAATCAGGAACACCAAAGTTTGAATATGGCTTCAGAACCACTGAGTGACTCTGAGCAAGTTACTTAATTTCTGTTTCCTCATCTGTAAAATGGAGATAACAATAATCCTTATTTCCTAAGGTTGTTGAATGAATTATCTGTTGAAAAGAACTTTATAAACCTTAAAACATTATACAAATTAGAGCTATTATTAATATCATTTTCCATCACAGAGGTAAACTTGCATTTATAACACACATAAGTGATCTACAAAACCGCACTCAAGCAAGACTGTTGGAAGATTAGAATGAATTATATAGAAATTAACAACTTGATGAAAAACAAGAATTACCAAAAACAAAGCCAAAAGAATGAAACAATACAGGATAACATAATTTATCTCATCTATAAAACAACTGGCCAATAAAACAGATAAAGGATAAATAATCTAAGAAATCATTGAATCATTGAAAAGTATGATTTATTCATAATTAATAACTGATTCAGTAAGGGCAGCTAGGTGGTGCAGTTGAAAATTATCTAACCCAAAGTCAGGAAGACTCATCTTCACAAGTTCAAATCCTTCATTAGATACTTACTAGTTGTGTGATCCTGAGCGACTCACTTAACCAGTTAACCAACTGAGTTTACCTCACTATTCTAAAGTGTAAAAAGAGTTGCAGAAGGAAATGGCAAACCACCCCAGTATCTTTGCCAAGAAAACTCCAAAAGAGGCCACAGAGAATCAGACATGACTTAAATGAATGAGCAACTGATTCAAGTAGAAAGACAGCCATAGAATGTAATTCATAGTTTATTAGACTATATGTCTTAGTTTCAAAAGTTCACTCCATTCCTTTGTCTTTTACCCTATCAATCACCATACCATATCCACTATTTTCCAAAATTCCTTAAAAACTACTTTTAAACCTTTGGGGCAACTCCCCTCTCTGAATCCTGTCTCCTATGCTGCTAGATATTAGTAATTAACATTGATTTAAAACAAGTATATAAGACCAATCCTCAGCATCCATCCCTCCCACTCTTAAGTGATATTCTTAAACATAGTCTTTGATTTTTCTTTTCCTATTCCTGTCAATACTCTTATGCTTAAGAATTTGCTCCCAAAATGGAGAAAAGGTAGCACAATTCCAAATCCACACTGGTGTCTTAGGATTATGTTGGCTCCGACTCTCTTGGTTTCTGACACATGACAATGAAAATATAGAGCCCTACATAAATCATAAAACTTATAGTAGACTTTGGAATCTGGTCTAGACAAAGTACTTTATCCTAGAAAAAGTACTAGATGTACATATTCAAAAAGGATCAAAATTACATAACTATGATAGAATCGAGTGTGTTTGACTGTGGTAAACCAATACTTGGTTTGCTTAGAACGCTCTGCCACAAGTCAGACATATATAATCCCTATTAACATTTGGAGTAGCTTCTCTAATTTTGCATATCTCACATTTCTTTTGGCTTAATTCAATTCTGCTTAACTCATAGAGCATATCATCTTCTCTGCTGAAGGCACACCACGCTGGGCAGTCCTGTGCCAGTGTCTCCCATGTCACATAGTCCACTTTAAAGTTGAGAGAACTTTTTTCTGACCACTTTATGAGTGCTTGCCTTGGGTGAGCGTTCTCTCTCTCTCTCTCTCTCTCTCTCTCTCTCTCTCTCTCTCTATATATATATATATATATATATATATATATATATATATACATATATATATATATGTATGTATTGGCAAGTGTACATTTGGCATTTAAACAATGTGGTCAGCCTAATGGAGTTCTACTCTCTGCAGTAAAGTTGGAATGCTTGGAAGTTTAGTTCACAAAAGATTACCAGATACAAACCCAGGAGACCCAAGTTCTAACTAACTAGTAATGGGATACTTGTGAGGATCAGTTCAAGGACTAGGATGTTTAGAACATGAAGACCATCTTCAAACACTTGAAATTATCAGAGTAGATGCATTGGGCTTGCTCTACTTTTAACCAAAGTTCCTAGTTTCACAATGAGCCAGAGTTGTAAAGAGGTAAATTTAAGCTTGATAAAAAGCAAAACAACTTAATAGCTTAAGCAATTCCAAAGTGGGTCTAATGAAGACTGTCTAGGGACTCAGTGGGTTTCCCCTTTTTAAGCAAATGCCAAATGAGCTTGTCAGATATCATGCTGGGTTTTCAAGCATCAGTTAGATTAGATGGCTTCCCAGGCTCTTTGCAACTCTGAGATTCTGTGATTTTAATTTGATGAAATAATTTGAGCCTCAGTTTCTTCATTTGTAACAAAGAATAGGACTAAATTATCTTTCATGTCATTTTTACTCTCAAAAGTCTATGGTTCAGTGGAGAGGCATTTATTGGATTTATTTTCTGACTTCTCCAAAATCATGAGAAATCTTAGATTATTAATTTGAGCAAGAATTTCAAGTCAGGATGTGTGATGACTGCATTAGCACCCTGGATACCTTAGAATCAGCCAGAGTCAGGATAAGCAAAAGTCCTTGGTCTTTATTCTTGGTCTTTAGAGGTAGGATTGAATGGGATGGAAGCAGAATCTCCGGGACCTTCCTTCTTTGTCTCCGCCCAGAAGTGACTCTGGCTTGTCTTATTCCACCCCCTAGTCCCTCCTACAATTCTCTGTATTCACCAATTATCGAGCCAGCACAGAATAGTGGGAAGAGCCATTTTCCAAGCATATGCTTATAGAGTATTGTTCAATCGGTAATTGGCCTTTAGTGGTTGGTTGTCCAACCTCAGTGCATGAACTCATGCATTTCAGCCCTCTACAAGGATGGAGTAAAGAATTATTTATATAAAACTTCAAGTAACAAGTACTTTTTCCACAACCTTTCCATTTGGCAAGCTAACTTTATATATATATATATATATATATATATATATATATATATATATATATGGATGTAGGTATGTGTTTACTTCAAATGAGTATTATTTTATTTTAATTTTTATTGTAGCCTTTTATTTTCCCAAATACCTGCAAAGATAGTTTTCAACATTCACCTTTGTAAAACCTTGTATTTCAAATTTTTTCCTCTTCCTTCCCTAGACAGCAAGCAATTCAATATAGGTTAAACATGCAAATCCTATAAACATATTTTCATATTTGTCACAATGTGCAAGAAAAATAAGATCAAAAGGGTAAAAAAAGTGAGAAAAAAATAAGCAAACAAGCAACAACCGGGTTAAAATACTATGCTTTGATTCGCAGTCTCTATAGTTCTCTCTTTGGATGCAGATAGCTCTTTCCATCATAAATTTATTGAAATCGATAGGCTAATTTAAGAAAAATAACTCCACCATTGTAATTTTATTGAAAATAAACTTTAATGCTAATTTAGATTGTTTTTACATGCAAAGGACAATGAAAAATCGGTGAAATTAATCATATAATTCACAATCCACCTCCCCTCATAATCTTCCATCAGGAACATCTAAACAATTGAGACAAAAGCAGACTTTTTTTCCTTTTTCATCTTGAGATATTTAATTTAGTACTTCAGTACATTAATATAAACAAAATCCAAATAAAACAAAAAAGACTGGGCTTCATGTGCTTGTATGGTGTGATTTTAAAAGACTAGAAAGTGCCAGTTTCTCTGTCCCTTTTCCATTTTACCTCAGTGAAATTTACTATCAATTTTTTTATTTATACATTTAAATTTCATTTAAATTTAAATAATTAAAGGTCAAAAACAAACTAGAGCTTGATCATTTTACCTATGTCTTTTATGGAAAACATAAACGTCTTTTGGAAAGACTACACATTAATCAATCATTAGTCAATTATTCCTTAGTATGACTGAAGAATCTGATGAGTATGAAAGGGAAGAAAACCAAAGAATACAAGGAATACAAGGTAGAATACCCAGGGAGCAAAAACCCCTAGAACATGATGACTAGAATCCACACAGAAATGAAGTGCCAAGATCAACTTCTCACATATACACCATATATATTTTAAATCACTGTACTTGGTAATTAGGTTCTCTTTGTACTACATAGAGTCCATAGGATGAAGTACTTTGGATACCAAGTGGTCCACATCCCCAACCCTCCCCTCATCACCTCTATCACTAATCATATGAAAATAATATAGAATTGTTGACACATGGAATATAAAGGATTAAAAAAGCCATGAGTTTTACACAGCAATAACAAGATTATATGATGATCAATTCTATTGGACTTGACTCTTTTCAACAAGTTGATCCAGGCCAGTCCAATGGTCTTGTGAAGGAGAGAGCTATCTGTACCTAGAGAGAGAATGTGAGGGCTGAGTGTGAAGCCCAACATAGTATTTTCACTTTTTTGTTGTTGTTTCCTTGCTTTTTGTTTTCTTTCTCATTTTTTTCTTTTTGATCTGATTTTTCTTATGCAACATGATAATTGTGGAAATATGTATTGAAGAATTGTACATGTTTAACAAATATTAAATTACTTGCTGTCTAAGAGAGGAAGTGGGGGAAGGGAGGGAAACATTTTGCAAAACAAGGTTTTACAAGGATGAATGTTGAAAACTGTGTATATATTTTGAAAATAAAAAAGCTTTATTAAAAAAAGAAAAGCTAAGCCATGAGTTTGAAGAGAAGAGGCATTGGGGATTTGCTCTGACCATCACCTTCCCATATTTGAATCATTATTTGTTTCCTTCATGCCTTACAGAAGTGTTAGAATTATGTGTGAGCCTTCTAAATGTGACAACTTTTAAATTTATTAGTGGCCAGGGAAAAGCCCTAGTTTCCCTGCCCCTGGTTTTTTGCTATATAGCTATCACCAAATAAGTCCTGTCAATAAACTTGGGATTGATAAAAGGTACTATAATATAATGATTTTGTGATACAGCTTTATATGCCCAGGTTTCCATGCACATAATTTTCATTCAGTTACAGAAAAGTCAACAAGTACTACCTAGCAACAATTCTAATGTCTCCTAGACACAATAAATGCATGCTACAATAAAAGCAAATACTGGAAATGTTATTTTTCTCCCCCTAGTATCAAGATATAAACATAAATTGAGAAATAAAATGAATAGATATTAATCCTTACTTACTGAGAATTACAGGTGCTTTCTTCTTGTACTCCTCTATACAACACTGTTATAAGGATGAATATTTCACTGGTTTCAGAGTCCTATAAAGAACAAGAGAACAATCTGTTAGAATGGGATACTAATTTGTATGTCTTCCCATAAAATGTCCCCAGCTAAAACCATTGGGATACTGATAATGTACATCATTAGAAAAGCAATGAAATATATTTTTCATTTTTGACTTTGTATTCTAGTACATGGCATTTAGGAGGTCCTTAATAAAAATCCATGCTAGTTGAGCATTGATGATAAACCTGAATTCAATGGGATTGGGGAACTGTATAATTAAGATTTCAGATAATTTGGTTACAGTGCACTGACCAATCCCACAGAAAATTCACTATCACTAATAATTCAAATGACAGAGAAAGCTGACAAATCTGTTGAGTTTGGACATTCTGAGCTGCAATAGGATATATCTATTAGATATCCATATTAAGTTTAGCAACAATAAAATGAATCCTGTAAAGTGGGGTGGCCAATAGATTACCCAAGGAGGGAAAGGCAAAAGGGAAAAGAAAAGGAAAGGTGAAAAGGAATGGGAAGGGGAAAAGGATAAGGAATGGAAAGGGGAAAAGGGAAAGGAATAGGAAGGAAGAGGAATTCGCTATTCAATCATCTCAACAAAAGCTCTACCTACCCAATTTTACTTTCCTACTTATTTATGAGAAAAGATAATCCAAAAATATAAATTGCTATATAAACTAATAACAATCTTTAATTTGTAGTATTTGAAAAAGAATTGTTCTATAAATATAAGAATTAAAAGGCTTGGATGATGTTTAATGATAGAGAGACAGAACAGTAAAATGGATAGATCATTAGATCTGCAAGTAGAGCAATGGAATTAAAATATCCAGGTTTTTCCAATTAATGTGTGACCTCCGGCAAGCCTCTCAGTCCAATTTCTCATTTATGAAATGTTAGCGAACGGGCTAAATGACCTCTGAAACCCCTTCTAGCTCTAAATCTAAGACCCTAATGCATTTTGTCCCTCAATTTGAATGATTCCATCTATAGAAACATGCCTATTTAATAGAATTAATTGGTTTGACAAAACATGATATTAGGTGAAATGTTACAGAAGTCAGAACCCTAGAAGCAAGGCTATCAATGGCCAGTTGGTCAATGGCACAGCTTCTTGCTTTGGCAAGGATGAAGCATAATTTTGCTTATACTAGCATGTTACCATGAAATGACATTGGTAGAAGTAATAATAGCTGTATTTTGTAATAACCTTATTTTCCTATTTTACTTTATGTTCATCTTCTAAATTAATTCAAATCATCCTAGGAATAGTTTGAATGTAAATTACACATCAACCTACACATACATACATACATATATATGTATTATATAAAATTACATGTATTTATACATATATTATAAGTGTAAATGTATATGTACGCATGCATAAAACATAGCCAGACTTCATGATTTCATTGTTTTAGGGAAACTTGCAGTAACAAAATTCTCTTTAACAGTTAATTGGCAATTATCTGGGACAGTGAGTGTTTAAGTGATTTATCCCAAATCATATAGCATTTGTCACAGACAGAACTTGACCCAAGGTTTTTATGACTCTTTCTCCCTCTAAGATATAGATCTATATATTGGGTGTGTGCATGTGATATACAATAATCTTTAAAATTAAGTCATAGTCAATATATGAAACAAGTCCTTGCAGGAATTCATATTAATCAAATATTGAATCTAAACCAGACAATATAACAAATAAGGCATAAGACAAGGATTTCATTCATCTGGGATTTTCTGTGAAACCTTTGCCCAGATTATATGAAAGAATTCCTTTCAGCAATTAATACTAATCATTTCTTGAAGTTTAAACTATGCAAGTCTAAAAAAAATCTTGTTATGAGAGTCACTACTCTCTGAGAAGGATGTGGGACAAAGAACTTGTTCTCCGGGCTTTGCCATTAAGTCTTTGTTCAGTTTGAGAGGTTTTTCCCTCTCACCGAGTCTCTGTACCGTATGGTTCTTGTCCCTTCTCAGGAAGAGCCATTTAGCAGAAACCCCGATAGTGCAGGTACATCTCAAACATCAGCATGCCTGGAGTCAGTATTAACACCAGGTCTTCTCTTGACATTTGCAAATGCTTTTATACTCTGTGATTTAACCAGGATGTTTGCTTTTCATAAATAAAAAATCTAGTCATGAATTTTCTACAATGAGTGATCCAAGAATCTTTTAAAAAACTGACTTGTTGAAACGTGATCCTGATGCAAAACAATACCTGAATCTTGGTCATCATCCTACATATGTTCTCTTCTCAGCCTTTCAGCTGCCCCAGTTGATGTCTATTAAAAGTGTAGATTGGCAGGAGAGAGGGGTTTGGATCTCTGAATTAACCTGGAATGGAAGCTAAGCTCTTCCTCAAACTAATTGTCCTGTTTCTGCTTCTTAGATCTCCAGGTAAGAAGCTGGAAGCTTGTGACCCAGTTCTTCCTGAACTGCTGTTACTTTCTGTAACATCTCAAAATGATAGTCTGAATTCCACTGGGGAGATGAATGAATTAACCCTTATGGTTTGCTGTTGTGAGTTGCTGTTAGATTTTTTGGCATTCCCTCACAGAGTCCACTGGCCCTTCTGGATCCTCCTTGACTCTTTCTACTGTAACAAAATGATCTTTTTGAGCTTTGTATTTTATTTTAGATGCTTACAAAGAAAACGAAAGAAGATGGGAGATAATGGTCCAGGAGCTGTCCATACCCTCAAATAAGAGAGAGTGCCAATCTTTTTGTTCCTGTCAGCTTCTCCAGGATCTCCCTGGAACTCCTAAACAGATTTGCAATTGTGTAGTCAGAGGGTGTTCTGTTGTAGCCCATTGCTTATTCCTGAGGGAAACAGGGATGTGGTAGAGAAGAAAGAGCACTGGCTCTGGGAGAGGGAGACCTGGGCTACCATATGCTCGCCTTCCTTCCTTATCTATGTCACTTACCTACCTATAAAAAAGACTCCTGGAACTCTAAGACCCTTCCTGCCTTCAATCTGTGATCCTATCCATCAAGACTACGAGAATGCAGACTTACAGGCCAACCATTTCCTCAAATACTAAACAATTAGCAATAAAATAATGTTTTACAGAGAATTCTTTTTATGGAAGAAGGACTGATAACATATGCTCTAAAAACTTTTCAGGTTCAAGTCATCTCTAACAAATATAATACTCTGAGCTCCCAAGCACAAGAACCAGGTAAGTGCTTCATAAGATCCAAAGGTCTTTTCAGAAGAAAATACTGGTTCTACCCGCAGACAGCCTGAGTGCTCACACCCATGGGAAAGTCAAGAGATTGCCTTACTGTGTAGGCAGGATCAGGATCACAAGCTGGTTTAGGCTTTGTTCTCCTCCCAGTTGTAATCTAAAGCAAACAGCTCCGACTTCAGCCCAAACCACAGAAAATAGGCCTCTACAGCCTGTTGAAGAATCTGATCATAAATCTTCTATCATTTAGCCTTCCTGAAGACATCAGAAATTCCACCAGGGTAATCTAATGAAGTTTTTAACCAGTTGGTCTTGTATATTAGTCTCTAAGGTTTACTCTTGCCTCATTAGAATGTCAGGAAACAATGAGCACTGATTCCATTTCCCTGTCTTCTTGAAGGAATGCCTTCATTGAATGATGATTCTATGTTATAGAGGATCAAGACAAGGTAACATTACAGAGATTCACTATAATCACCATTTATTTGAATAATCTATTTTTTTTGAAAGAAGAGTAGTAGTTGAAGCTACTATTAGTCATATTACCCAATATTTCTTATATGTGGATCTAGTTCAGTTCCAGAAATATTTATCTATCATTCTATCTATCATTCAATATCTATCATTCAAAGATTCTAAAATAAAAAGATAAAAATGAAACAATTCTTACTCTCAAGGAGTTTACATTCCATGAGAGGAAGAGAAAAGGAATAATAAATAAGTATTCAAGTTTGTGTGTGTGTGTGTGTGTGTGTGTGTGTGTATGTGTGTGTGTGTAGAGGGAAACATGCAAAACAGCTCCATAAAAGTCATGTTTTAAAAGAAAACAAAGGGGTAGCTTGTTAATGCAGTGGATAGAGCACCAGCCCTGAAGGAGGACCTGAGTTCAAATCTGGCCTCAGACACTTAACACTTCCAACTATGTGACCCTGGGTAAATCACTTAACCCCAATTGCCTCAGCAAAAACAAAAACAAAACCACACACCAAAAAAATTTAAATGAAAAATCATATGCTTCAATCTACATTTAGTCTCTATTACCACTTTCTCTAGAAGTGGATAGCATCTTTTATATCACGAGTCCTGTGGAACTGTTTTGCATTTTTGTATTGCTGAGAGGAGCTAACTCACTCACAATTGCTCATCATACAATATTGTTGCTACTGCGTACAATGATCTCATGGTTCTTCTATCAGTTCATATACGTCTTTCCAAATTTTTTTGAATTCATTTAGAAGAGCATTCTCCACAGAAGGCAACATTTGTTCAAAGCCATGAAAGCAGAAGAATATCATATATGAGAAATCACTAAGAACCAGGAAAAAGAAATAAGTACAGTTGATATACACACACACACACACACACACACACACACACACACACACATATATATATATGCATTTATCAAGTGCTTAAGGTACATTTTCAAAACAAGAAAAAAAATCAAAAATAGGTAAGAAAGAATAGGAAAATTTAAAGAAATATGGCACACAGCATCTCATCCCCTGACCTTGGGGATTTTCCCATGGCTAGAACTTTCTCTCCCTTTATCTCTGCTTTGTAGCTTCCCTAACTTCCTTCAACTTGTCTCAGCTTAAGTCCCATCTTCTGTAAGAAGCTTTTCCTTGTTCTTAGGACATACTCTAAGTATTAGGATATATTTCCAATTTATTGTGTATATATATATATATATGTATGTATATATATATAATATCATATATATGTGAATGAGTGTAGGGAGGTATAGTGTGGGTGTTGTGTGTATGTGTGTACATGAAGATATATGTATGTGTGTGCATAATAAACAAACATATATGTATATATAATCCCTACATACTTTTTCTGTATTGTTTTCTCTATTAAACTGTGAACTCTTTGAGAGCTTGGACTGTGTTTTGTCTTTCTTGAATAACTTTGCCTAACACATAGTAGCCACTTAATAAATGTTGGTGAACTGGGCTGGATTTGGCAGCCCAAACATAATGTAACAATAGAGCCTTTCAATGTAGGTTTATAATACTTCTCAAAATATTCTAAAGTCAATAAAGGAAGATCATTTAAAATATATGAGAGGAATCCAGAAAGAGAATCTATGGAAGTCCTAATTAATGATTTGGCAGTGAGTACTCAGGAATGAGACAGTGAAGGTCATTCTCAGAATCATCCTTAGCAATATTCTCACTTCAAAATAATTCCTTGAAATGAATAGGTTGGATTTATTCAATCAAATGATCCAATCAAATAATGGTTTTTACTTAGAATGTGCTAAATTGATTTTAAAAATTAATTAAAGAAATTACAGGGACAGAATGAGATCCACCCAGGAGGCTTGAAAGAATTCAAGGAGAACTGTTGCCCCAAATGTTTAACCTGATTATAAGATGGCCACCATGCCAGCCACCTGGAAAACTGCAAGGTGACCTTTAGACAGAAAAGCTGATCCAAAAGGAATTGAGGTTAATGTAGATCAGGGAGGCTGGCCTCCTTTCCAAGTAAACTTGTAAAAGCTATCACCAAGAAGCAAACCATCAAATAATGAAACAAAAATAATAAGAGTATGATTTTTCCAAAAGGAAATCATGTCTGACTAATTTACTAATTTTTTTTATGGGACAAATTAGCAAACCAGTGGAATTCCATCAGACAAGCAACATGAAACTGAAGATTACAGAAAGCTGCATAGATGTCATGGGTAATCTAAGAATGGATATTTGGAGATAGGAGTACAAGAATACAAGATATAAAATTAGGCATTAAGTCTGGGGGGAAGGGAGATCAGAAGACAAACTAAAGGCAAAGAAAAGTTCAAGAATTGCAGTGGCAATCTTAGTGAGGAGGGAGCCAAGAGACAAAGGAAAATCCAACATTAAGTATTTGTTGCTCTTTCTCGTATAAAGTTCCCTAAAATAGGCACCTTTGGACACAAAAAGGCAAGGATCAGAAGGCTGGACAGCAAAAGACAAAAAACCAGACCCTAGATATTTAAGTTACCAAACCACTAACAAGACTGAATGATGTCTGTGGTTTGAACCACAGTAGCCAAGGAATGATGGAGGTATATGATGTATATCTTCCAGTCATCTGGTCTCACTTTCCCATTCTTCAAATAAATAAACTAAGTCCTAGAGAAATTATGTGATTTGCCCAATTTTTTCACTTTACCAAAGTAGCATTGTTCTTATATTTATCACTGATTTTCTCCAATACAATACTACTCTAGTGCTTAATAAAGGCATTGGATTGATGCTGTTTTCTCAATGTTATGTCAGGGTCTTAATAATACTAATGGGTTTTATTTAAGCCTTGAGGACTAAGTAAGAGACTTAGAGGGCTCAGCAAGAGACTAATGGCACTGTCTCTGAAGTCAATGGACCTGGGTTGTAATCTCTCATCTGATGGTTTCATACTTGTGTGAATTTGGGTGAGTCATTGAGATTCTATGGGATGGGGTTTTCTCATCTGCAAAATGAGGGTGTTGAACAAGATTGCCTCAGACATTCCTTTCAATTCTAAATTTATGATCCAATGACTGTCAGAAGAACAAATTAATTAAGTTATGAGAGACTTATCAGCAAAATTTTGTCTGGTAGTTTAGGGACTTCTTGGCCATAATTCATGTATTGAGAATGATTGTAATCTGTGGGAATATATACAACTCATGAATTTATTGAGCATTTGAAATATTCTTCAAAAGAATGTGCAAAGTGTGACCTGAGAGTCCAGAACAGTTGTACCACTATCTAGACCAAGTGATCGGAAGCTCATTTTCTAAAAGGTGGAATTTTGAAGGTCTTGTAAAACAAGTTTTCTTCCTAGATAGAATTTTCTGAATGACCACTTAGTTACAAGAATATCTGTATTATTTTGGAGTTTGCTTTCATCTAAGAAAGAAGTGAAATTTTCAAGTCTTGAACAATCATTCAGGGCCACCAAAATATACTTGATTGATCACTTAGCAGAGGCTTTGTCGACAACAGAATTCCAAGAAATTGGTTTGTTTTAAACCTGAAAATGGATACAATTTTTGAGTCTAATACTAGGGAAGATATAAAAGGTGCTTCCAATAAAAGACAAGGGGCTTTGATCTTAATCTTGAAAGCTGAAAAGCACAGAGCTCCCAGAATCAAGGCATTCTGCTCATTCTTCATCTAGACTTCTCTCCAGGGGACCAAACTCCTTAGTGAGAAAGCAGCTTTATTACTAATGGAGAAACCTCAGGCATTTAATTCTGTGACAGCAATCACAATGGCAGTGTGGTAGAGGAAAGGAAAAGAATAAAGTGGAATAATGGCATCAAATGTAGCCTTCATTAATTAGACACCATGACTGAGATGCTCAGCGGAAGGTCATCTTAAGCTCAGTTCTTAATAACAACAGCTGACATTTATATGGTGCTTTAAGATTTGCAAAGTACTCCAAATCTATTTTCTCATTTGAACTCTACCCATCTCTGTAGCTATATTTACTCTAAATATATTTACAGTATATTTATTCATAATGTAAATATAAATTTATATTCATAAAATATTATATTTACAAATTTAAGTTATAAATAGATATTTAATATATGTATGTTATATATTAAATATATATTAATATCATATCATATTCATACTTATTTATAATATAAATATATTTCCATTTTATAAAGAAACTAAGGCTCAAAGGAGATGACTTGCCCTTCTTCACTCAACCAATTAGTATCACAGGATATCTGAAATCAAGTTTTCCTTGCTTTAAGTCTAGTATTCTGATCAACTAGATCTATCTCGAGTACAGGATCTGTTTAAGGATCTATCATGTGAGGCTATAGCATAACCAAAAGCCAATTACAAATGGAGTCAGGACTTTATCCACTGGACCCTTATACCTGCTGGAATCAGAGATACTGAATTCAAATGGCATTTTTAATGCTTACTATATTGTAATATTAGGCAATAATATTGGGTCTCACATTTCCTTTTCTGAGAAATGAGCTACTAAGATCCCTTCTAACACAGCTACTAAGTCTTGGACATAGATTCTTTGGTTATCTGGGCTCAAATGGGATCACATTCTTTTTATGACCCTTTCTCACATCTGGGCCACAGATAAGTCTTAAGAATCAGGAAAAGGAAGTTGAGTTAGATTGTCTGGCATTAAGGGGGAAGGTGGAGCAAGAGAGATATTCCAGAGACATGGAAGTCTTCTGAATGTTAGCTTGGCTAGAGTAATTATTCTAACTTAGGGAATAGAAGCAGAGCTTGTATAAAATAAATTTCATTTACATTGTCCCAAATTATCACATAAAGGGCATGGAAGGGAACCTAACATTCAAAATAAGAAATTTAAAAATATAATTAAATGAACATGAATGTACTATAGTCTATTATCTCACTAAATTGAACTAGTTTTAGGATGAAAGAAATAAATTATGCATTATACTTTGTTGGTGCTCTCTCTTGAAATTACTTGTTTTGCATGAATTATATTCCCCCATCTTCCCCATAGTAGGAATAAGTTTTCTGAAGGCAAGAACTCCTTTGTTTTTGTCTCTGTTTCTCCAGAGCTTCGCCTTGAAACAAGTAGAAACAAGGCTGGCTTTGGAATGAGAATGTCTTGGCTCAGTTCCTTGACCCTTTTATGAGTCTAGGCAATTCACTGAATGTCCCTAAACCTCAGTTTCCTTGACAGTAAAATTAGAGGGAAGAGATTAGAAGTCTTTGATGGTCCTTTGCATCTCTGGTTATAAATCTATAAACCCATAAGATATTCACTGAACTGAACTGAGCACACAGCTGGAATAGCACTGATGTCCATATGTTAAGATGGGCGTGATGAGAGCTGTGGAGATTGTACAAAGAAGAGAGCTGGCAAAAAAGCAAGTTCAAGGGGTTAATTTATATGGAGAAAAATGATGATGAGTCTATATTTTAGGCACTAAGCCTATGTAACAGGAAATACATGTTAAGAAGGACCCAATGATCTCCAAGAGGTAAAGATACTAATTTATTACCCTAGGAACTAAATCAGCCCCATGAAAATGCTTTGTCAATGTGATTCTCCCAGGAAAAGTAAAATCAAATTCAATAAAAATAAAACCAAACATAACAAAATGCTAAAATAAACTTGTTTTGTACAGGCGCAGCTTGACAGGAGGAACACGAGTTGGATACTTGTAAATTACTAAAAACATTTCTTTAAGCCATCTATTGCTGTGAATAACTAAGGCTTGTTTAAAGAAACCCATTAAGAGATTGCAGAAAGAAAAGTATTTTTAAGAGTATTTCATTCAGGTTCTGTTTGTATCATTCAACATTAGATTTAATGGATAGACTGCTGAGCCTGGAGTTGGTAAGACTGGAGTTCAAATGTCATCTTTGTCATTTATTATCTGTGAAGTTATCTTTCACAAGATTCAGGCAATTCTCTAAGACCTATCGATGAAGTCATAAAGGACTATTAGTGGGGGAGTTTCCACCCAGGCTGAGTCAGAGACTTTGCATCTTTGCATATTGTTCAATCTTGCATTGATGAGCATCAATCAGTCAACAATTTCTTAAACACCTACTCTACATCAGGCACTTTGCCAGTTAGTGGGATAAAAAAGACAAAAACGAAATTGTCACTGACCTTAAGGAAATTATATTCAGTTGGAGAAGATAGAACATATATCTATAAACATAGACATAATATATACAGAAGAAATATAAGGTAATTTAGAAATAGGTATTGGAATCTGCAATTAGCAAAACTCTAATGTTGGAAGTGATATAAAAATTGAGCTTGGAGAAAAAAAAAACTAGAGTTACTAAGATGAGGAGGGGATAATTCTTAGGAATAGAAAACAGGTTATTTGTGCAAAGAGTCAGGAAATGCATTGTTGGATGAGTGAGGATATTAAGAAAAGCATTTTGACTTCTTGATAAAAAATAAGGCTTAATGTGCTTAAGGTTTGGGGTTCCCAAAGCTCACAGGCCAGAGTGCCAGCATAGATCAGGGGAAGGGAAGAAATCCCTCTAATTTCTTGAGCACTAGATTTGAAACCTGTCAAGGAAAAAGACAGGATATTTACATTTTACTGTAAATGACTAATAGCATTTTTTAAGGAAGCTAGATTCTTCCAACAATTTTTGGTGATTAGTGAAATAAAAGTCTGCAAAATAAAAAAATAATAATCTGGAAAAAAGTTAAAAATTAAAAAAAACTCTGAAAGACTGATCTTTTTAACTGAATAACAAACCCATCTTCATGCATGTAGATGATGAAAGTGATTCTTTTCACACAATATTCAAGCATACTGAATTATACTTAAGAAACTGAGAAAAATGAGCATGTATTGCTTTGCACTAAAGTCATGAATTCGTAACCTCTTCTTCTTATTGTTCAGTTGCTTCAGTCATGTCCAACTCTTCATGACACCAATTGGTATTTTCCTGGAAGAAAAATTGGAGTGGTTTGCCCTTTCTCTTTTAGTCTAGGATTCATGGATTTGTTTTTTTTTTTAATGATTGATATCTTTCTATATAAGGAACTTCCTTTAAAATCCTTTGTATTTTATTTTATGCACTTGAAACATTTAAATGATGGGTCCATAGGTTTCATCAGACTATCAAAGGAGTCTTTGGCATAAAATGGTAATAACTTCTGACTTAGGACATATAGGATGGCTGATTTATAAAGAACAAAATCAAACAGCACCACCTCCCTCTTATTTTCCATTGATTTCTATGAGCATAGAATTCAACTTTCCCAGTCTCAATACACTGGCCCCTGTACACAATGATATTTATTTACCAATCAAGTATTTTATTTCTGTCCCATCTAGATTTGAACAAGATCCCACAGAATTTCAGAATCTCAACATTGGGCAGGACCAGAGTTGCCATGTAATTCACACAATATCTGAAGAAGAATCACCCCTATAACCTATCTGATAAGTAACTTTACTTAAAAGTTCAAAATCACTGTCACTAAAGTAAAGCCCTTACTATGTCACTGCCCAACTTAATTAAGAAGCTTCTCTAGGTTTTTGTTATCTTTAGAGTAAAATATAAATCTCTCTTTTTAAAACTTTTCAAAATCACTCTTCTAGACTGATTTCATATCAGTCTACTTTCCATCTACTTCCTACTTTCTGGATGTGACATCTCCAAGCCATTATATAAAGCTGTCTTTCATGTCTAGAATGCGCCCCTCTTAGGTGCTATCCTTTGGAAGGACTAGCTCCCTTCAAGGTTTATTTAAAATAATTCCTCTTCAAGAAGATCATCTCAATTCCTCCCCTTCTCCTCCTTTCCCCACCCCCATATAAACACACAGACACACAAACAGGTTGTAATTCCTCTCCCTGTAATTCCTTAGAATTTACTCTGTATATATTATATATTTAATTGAATGTATGCTTGTTCTTTACCCAGGAAAAGGCTTAAAAAGCCTTTTAAAGGCAAGAGTTATTTTGTTTTTGTCTTTGAATAGGCAGAACCTACCCCAGTGCCTGGCACATAGTCGACACTTAATAATTGCTTGCTGAATTGAAATGGACTCACTGCCTCCCAAGGCAATCCATTCCACTTTGGAATAGCTTTCATTGTAAGGAAATATATCCTTATATCAAGACAAAAAATCTACCTCCTCTGGCAATCCAATTGAAACAAGGCATTTGGGCTATTACTTTATAGGGCACTACATATCCCATCACTGCAATTGTGACCAATACTGTGTGAGAAATAAGCAATGCTCAGCCCCAGCTTTTTGAGCCTAATTGTAACTGTTAAAATCCCATAATACAGAGAACCTGGCAATGCAATATACTCAAGTGCTATTTATTTCAACATTCAGGAAAACTAATTTCCAGCCTAATATATTCCCATAACATTCTGGCCTACAGAAATTACCTGAAATGAACACTATGGAATCAAAGCTACATCTGTTAAAAATGAAAATACCAGATTTATCAGAGCAGAGATGTATGTGTCCCAGGGCATGAGAAGGGTACAATAAATCTCCATGATATCTTACCCGAAGCACATCTTACACAAATGCTACATTAGCTCAACATTGACCAAATAAACCTAAATCCAAGAAAGGTGAAACTCTGAGTCAAAGCTGGCCAATGTTCCTGCAAAGTCACTTCCCAATTGCATCGGATTTGTTTTCTCATGTGCTCCAATATGGCCATTTCTATTCCAATATCATCTTATCTATGGCTCTGATTGTTGCCTTAAATGGTTACGCCCTGTCTTGGCAGACAATCAGATGTGCAGACTGAAGGTTCACCCAAGCTTTCCCACCCATCCATCTGTAAAATGAAAGAACAAGGAAAGCGTTTCCTCCCAAGCATGACTGGTGGAGTTTTTGCAATTGATGTGAGCTGTGTTCCACTTGGCAAACAGAAAGATAATGAAAAATGTATGTAGAAATGAAACAAAAAATGGTAATCAAGGGGAGTTGGTCTTATAATTTGTATGATTAGAATTTCAGTTATAAACATGCACATACGGAGAGAGAGACTCTATTTCTATTACTAATAATAATAATCATGGAATATCACTCTCTGAAAAATTAAAATCACAAGTCACCCAAATGGTCAAGAAATGTACTGTTGATGTTAACAGGATAAAGCACATTAGGGATATAGCATAACCATCAGAGTAAACAGGGGGAAAAGCAAAACTTCCTAGAGATCAGTCAGAAAAATCTGACTTCAGCTACATACCAAGTCCATTGCCAAGAGAAATCACTCAAGGTCTCAACTTTAATGCTAGTAAGAACATAGCCATCTTCCAGCATTATTGCGATATTTGAACAAAATAATAGGAAGATCTTTACAAACCTGAAAGTACCATATAGATGTAATTATTTAAATTCTTAAAGTTATCATATTAGGGCAATTATTGTATCCCTTTTCCCAGAGGGCAAAAATTATTCCTTATTCCATTAGAATGTGAGTTCCTTAACTAGATACTGTTTTCTATTTGTATCTCCAGCACTGAAAACAGGGTTGGTTTTTCTCTTTCTTTTTTCGTATAGTAATTCCTGAATAAATGCATTTTTATTCATTTCTTTCTCACAAAAAGTGAAAAGATTGGAAATAGTCTGGAAGAGCTAAGGAATGTTTTCTAAACTAAGAGAAGTGATTTTTTTAAAAAAAATACACTTGTAAATCCTCCTTTATAAGAGGAAAGAGTATGTTTGGGACAGTGGGTATAGAGAATGTAAAATTTTGCATGCTGTCCAACTTGATCATTATTTTAGTTGTTTTTAATTAGCTGTTTTTCTTTGTTATGAGGTAAGACTTACTGATTGCAGATGGGGAAAGATTTGATGATTTATGTGTAAGCAGAAGACATCAATAAAAATTTTAGTCACATTCTCGCTCTCTCCCTTTCTCTTTCATATTAGCACCTGTGGGTGATTAATAAATGATGATGAAGGCAACTAACCCTCATTATTATTCTTCATGACTCAGATATAGGAAGGGGGCAAGGCAATAGTTCCGTCTATAAAGAATTATCCATTCTTTGTTCCTAAACCAGGAGACTAAGTCTCTAGGATATATTACATATTTTACCACTTCTTTGGAAAATGTTTTTTCTCCACAAGGAGCACTTATCAGGAACTTTGAAGTTTAACAATGGGAAATTTATTTCTTTATTCCTGTGATCTGCCTTCATATGTAAAATGAAGAAATAATATATCTTCCACAAGAGCCAATTTTGTTATCTAGGGAGTTACACCTGAATATTTTGATACCACTGAGAAAAACTCCTGTCTGTTTATTTGGGTTATCAAGTATTAAACTTTGCTCCATATTTTTAAAAACAAAAATGAGCTGTTAAATAGACATTCAGATGGTAATCAGAAGGGAATAAGACTGAAGGCTTAGGATCCAGAATGTTTCACTGATGTAAAACTCAGGTTTATCTGCTATAGACAATGATGGTTATATGTATATATGTGTATACGTATATATGCATGTATATTTTGTATGTGCATGTGTATATCCAAGTGTATACATGCATATACATATATGTGTGTATATACATGCAAACACACATGCATATATTTATTTATTTATTTCCTGGTTTGCCAAGATGAATGCTAAATCATTAATATTCAATATTTTTTCATATTTTGTTACTGTCTTTGGAAGCAGAGAGGGGATGGGTAATTAGTGCTATGTTCTGGACCTTCAGCTTCCTCTATTTTTTTTCTTCTGATTATTTGGCACATTTGAACTGCTATTTACCTACTGTTTCAAAAAAAAAAAAAGCTTATAGAGGTCCTGAAACTACTTTAGTACTTCTGGTTCCTAATAGGAATGAAAATTTATATGGGATCTTGTTGGAGGCTTTGTTCTAAGAAAATGAACTGAGGTAGGACCTGAGTAATGTTTATTCAAGAAAATGAATTAAAATGGGAAAATGTTAAAGCGAATATTACAATTTCTTTGAAAGTGATATTCTAAAGACACTTTTATATGAGCAAGACAATTCAAAAATTCAAAGAGATATATGATTTTATGGATTTACATGTTTCCTCCAACAACGTCTACTCATCCTATGTGATATTTGTCTGTGCCCAATCTTGCCACAG
This sequence comes from Sarcophilus harrisii, assembly GCF_902635505.1. Classification (NCBI taxonomy): domain Eukaryota; kingdom Metazoa; phylum Chordata; class Mammalia; order Dasyuromorphia; family Dasyuridae; genus Sarcophilus; species Sarcophilus harrisii. Next base: position 67,444,739 of record NC_045431.1, read on the forward strand.
GAAGTTTAACCAATGTGCTGGAGGTTCTCCTGACATCATGAGAACGCCAAGGAGCCATTTGTCCTCTTGTCACCTTTCCCCTCCACTCATGTTATCAGTCCATCCTTTTGATTCTATCATGTATTTTCTTATTGACATTCTTCATTCAACTTCTTCAAAACTTCTCATCTGATATTTATGACAACTTACCCTTCAGGGAATGTTGTGTTCTACATTCAGACCTGTTGCCATTCTATAAAATTTTCAAATTCTACATTTTCAAGACTGCTAATGTCCTAAAATATGGCATTGAGACCTGAACACAATATTCTAAATTCAAAATTACCAGGGAAAACTACCAAGTTATTATGATTGGTCTCTCTTTCTAGGCACTATATTTATATTCATGTAACAGAAAACATGACTCCCACTTGACTACAAAGGATTTAAGCCCTTTGTGATTTCTCATCCCACTTCTCCCATCCCTCAAAACCTATTTCCTTTTCCATATTATTCTCCCTTTCCTCTAGTCTCAGAGAATGAGGCAGCCCACTTTATTTTCAAAACTAACGTGTTTGTCTAAACCTTCTCATTTCCATGAAGTTGCTTTATTTTGTATTTATGCTCTCTTCCATCTCTCTTTCTTGTCCTTGTCTTTTCCCTCCCCACTCCTCCCTTTCTTTCTCTCTCTCTCTTTATATCTGTCCTGGCTTCATGTGTCTGTCTTTGTTTCTCTCTCTCTCCTTTAAATAAAAAATAGTAGGACTTGCCATAAGGGTATTTCACTGCCTCAAGAAGTCCTCCTTCACTCACTGAAGGTCTTCAAGTAGAGACGTAATAGTGGGAAATTGCTTGGAAATATGAATAGTACTTAATGGCCACTGATATCTTTCCAACTCAAAAATTAAATGAGTCTGATTCTGTTCATGTTTAATCTGATTTTCAATGGGTTCTTTATGGAACTTTATGACTTTTTGAAGGGAGGAGTCATAAGAGAAAAGTAGGGTACCTGGAAAGAGTTTTTCTGGATTACCTTCCTTCTGTATGTTCCTTCTGGGTTTATCTCCAATTTACCTTGTCTACAACATATTTGTATACAGTTGTTTGCAGCTGTTCCCTGAATAGATTATGAGCTCCTTGAGAATGGAACTGCTGATCTTCTTTAGTATAGTCTGTCACAGAGTAGGCACTTTATAAATGTTTGTTAGCTTCAAGATATCTTTGACTACTTTCTATATAAACCATGTATCACAAGATATGGATGATATTACATGTATATAGTCATTAAAATTTTATAAAGCACTTCACAATCAACCAGCCAACATTCAAATAGTCAAAGATTTAAAGGGATCTGTAATCTAACTGATAAAGGAGTTCTCTCCAACAATGTTCTCACAACCTATCCATATCTGCCCATCCTCGGTGACTCTCATCGACAGAAAGAGGTAGGGTTGCTTTCTCCCAATTTTGTGAGGAACAGAATGTCCTCCCTGTTCCTAGGGTCAGATAGCAAGAAAATCGAGACTCATTTAATTATGCTCCTACTGCAATATGTTAACTCAGGTATTTATTAAGCACCTACTATATGTTAGAAATATTCTTGGCTTTGGGGATCAAAAGGAAATGCATTAAATGAAAATTAATATAAATTTATACTGAATATTTTCATTTGACTGGAAACAATAACCCTAATTTACACAATTACAACTTGGAGTAATGCAAATTTGAATGTGTGGGACCTCTTCACAAGATTCATTATCCCCATGAATTGGAACCAAGCTAGAGTCTTTGCTCTCAAGGAAACTATATTCTATTAGAGATGACAAAATACACATAAATAAGGATATAAAAAAGAAATACAAGCTAATGTGTGGAAGGGAAACTTCATGTAGAAGAGAGTGCTTGAATGAGCTTGAAAAAAATGGGGATTCTGAGATACAGAAGAGGCCCATTATAAGTGTGAAATATAGCCTATAAAAGTACAGCAAGGTAGTGTGGTGGATAGAATGCCAGGCCTGAAATTGGGAGAATCTGAGTTCAAATCAGACCTCAGACACTTTCTAGCAGTGTGATTCTGGGCAAGTCATTTCATCCAGTTTACCTCAGTTTCCCTACCTGTGAAAGAAGCTGGAGAAAGAAATGGCAAAAAAAAAAAAAAAAAAAAAAGGTATACTTTCAGGATACCTGCTGATAAAAAAAAATTGGATTTAAGGGATAGAATCTGGCCAATTTAAGAATCAGGAAATTTTCTGATGGTTCTGTGACACTGTGGACAGGTCACTTATCTTTTTACTATTCCCAAGCAATCCTCTAACACTATAAATAATAGGTTGCCACTGGAGTTGCCTTTAATCAATAAAATTATAGATACAAGTTTCACTTCTTTTTTATTATGATTATATATGTAGTATAAGGTTCCAACAATTTTAAATTTTCCATCAGTTTACACTGGTCTGCATTTCTTAAGAATTTAAGATCTGAGTGAGCCTTATGGGTGACACCAATAACTTGACACTCATGAAGGTATTCCCTAGTAGGAATCTAATTAGTTGCTTAATTAGCCTTCATGGAATACTGCAATGAACTGCCAATGTAGCATTATCTTCTTTCAAGGCTCATCTCAGAGAATTTATGCAGACAATAACAACTGTGATTAATCCAACATAGACAATATCCATCTACCATTATCTTAGTGACAAGACACCTGTCTTGGAAATTGAAGCTCACTGACTTTGCTGAGAAAATCATATGAGTAGGGTATGAGTACAGTATCAGGGTGAGGAAATCATAATATTTATCCAATTTTCTTTTCATTTATTCAAAATGTAGTCATAGTAGCAACAACAAAGGGCAAACAAATTTCATTCACTTGAGTCTCTTAGATCTCATTTTATTAGGCAAGAGCACAGTAAATGAGGAAAAAATTAAATATTCTCTCATTTTACACACAGCTTGAAAACCCATTTCAGGGAAAACAAGCTAAGGACAATTTTATATAGTTCAAATGCAAATGAGTTTGGTTTTTGTAAGTAATACTGCAAAACCAGGTTTTAGTGCCAAGCCTTCAACTATACCTTCGGCTAAAGTCATTAAAAATGATGTCTCAGTTTTATTTCTTCCTTCTTTCTACTCTTTCTTTCTCCTACCCCTTCATGTTCTCTTTCTTTCCTCTTCCTCCTTCTCATCCTCATCTATCTTATTTTTCTTTTTCAAATTTAGGAACTCCCATTTTGGAATCTGGTATATCTTTTCTTACAAATTCACTAAACATAATTTGAATTGCTTCAAGAGGTATTTTTATCAATTTAAAATGTATTGGAGTATAAAAAATAAGTTTAAATTCATTGTTTCAAAACAACAAAGCATCATTAAATCAATACACAAAAACTATTTTGCATAATGAAATTGTTGTTATTCCAAATTGTCAAAAAAACTTGGGCTCTAGTCTAACTACTGGCAGGGCTATATGAGGGTAGGAAAATTCCAGGAAACTCATTAAGATTATGCATTGAATAGAAGGGAAAGCTCTCTATATCATGGGAAAAGTTCCTCACTGTCAGTTCCCTACACAAATGAAATGTTTGGTTAAAAAAATAAATAGATAAATTAATGAACAAGCAAATAAAAATAAATGGAAGACTGATCAACCACATATATGTGCACTTGTGTGTACATGCATGCACATACACATAAACAAAAATTCATTCTTTATCCAAGAGTCTCTATCTGTTTTTTTTAAAATAGACTTGTTAGCTCCAAGTCAGAAAAAACTCCTATTCAAAATAGGATTTTGATCATCTACATTAAAATGATACAAGCTGCAAATGAAGGCAATCTTACCCTTTCTCACAAACTATACTAACATTTTCAAATGTCTGTCTTCTTTATGAGATCCAGAGAGTGGATTTAATTTATTTATGTTATTTCTATTTTCACTTTCTCATAGGCTCATTTTTCTATGACTTTTTTTCTAAAATTCTGTATCTGAGGACAAAATGTCTGAGTTACATTCTCAGATGCATTTTGGGAAATTTAACATACTATATGATTGTAGATAATAAATCTAATCTATCCATAATTATGTGGAAAATACTCCAAATTGCTAAAATTTATAGAAGTGCAAATTAAAACAACTCTGAGTTTCTACTTCATATCTACCAGATTGGTAAAACTGACCCCCCAAAAGAGGAAAATGATAATGCTGAAGAGGCAAAAAGCAAAACAAAACACAGTTGCATTAATGCACTAGTGGTTGAGCTATGAACTGGTCCTTCATTTTGGAAAGCAATTTTGTTCCAGAGAACCAATGATGAAATATACTATCTATTAGAGAAAGGATTAATTGAGAGTGTAGGATATATTAATATATATATATATATATATATATATATATATACGTATATCCTATATGTACATATAGTATATGTATATATGTATGTATGTTTGTGTACATATACACATACCTGTGTTGTCAATTTATATACAGTCACTGAGGAAATTTATTTTACCTGACTATATTTGTTATAAGAAATGTATTTTCTTTTTCCACTGGGTGGGAAGTGAAAGAAAATAGATTTGTTTTTAATAAAGAGATGAGGAATCCTACAGATAGGTCACTATAGTATTAGTTTTGCTTAACTATTGTCATTTGTCATCAAAACCCCTTCAAAATGTAACAGTGAATATTTATAATATCTAAAAAAATTAATATTTTTTAAAAATTCCCAAGCTGTTCATACTTTTTGATACCATATATATCATAGCATATATATATATATATATATAAAAGATAAAGAAAAAACATTAAAAAATATTTATATCTTTCTATGATGGCAAAGAATTGAAAAATAAGGAGGTGCCATCAACTAGTGAATTGCTGAACAACTTATATGGACATAATGGAATGAGGAAAATGCCAGTTTTAGAAAGATCTAGTAAGATATATAAAGAATAATATTTACAGTAACTATAGGATTGTAAAGACAAAGAGCTTTGAGGTTCTTCAAAACTCTGATCAACACAATGAAGAACCACAATTCTAGTAACTCCAATAAATCCCAAGAGCAAATCTCCAATCTCCTGAGTCACAGTAGAAGGGGAAGGGGGAAGAGTTCAGAAGTTCTTCAGTTACCATGAATACCACCTTCATCACTTGAAGACAGAAATAACAATACTAAAGTATTCTTAGTATTGTGGTATTCTTAAGTTGTGGTTGTGCATACACACACCCACAGTGCCTCGCTAAAACCTTGGAATTTTGATCTGAAAAGCTATGCTAAATAAAAATCATTGACAGGACATCTGAAATCCTTAATAAAAATTCTAGTACTTCTCAATGGCTTGTGCATTGCAAATGCAAGTTCAAGGAGAAAGAAATATTTCACCATCTAGGAATGTTCCAATGACCTAGAGCTGACTCGTTAACAAAGTCACTTGGGAACCAGAGGTGAGTCATTCTCTCTTTTTGAATAAATGTGGATTTTGAATTTCCTTTTGAATAAATGTGGATACTTCCAAGAGCTCTCCCAGAACCATCCATTTCCATTTGTGAATCAGAGATGGAGGGAGAACTTGACCAACATTTGTTCCTAAAAGAAAATGGATCCAGTTTCATAGTTGTGAGTACTTCTTTCACTAGGACAGATAGTAGCCCATCTTTAGTGATTCTTATCCATACATCCCATAAATCCTCCATATACAATTCATCTAATACCGTGGAAATCATCCTTTAATTCTTTAAATATCCCAAAGCAACCAATGAACCACTATCACTTTCCATTTTTTTGCCTTTCATTCTCATTTTATAAATGACCTACCTTCAAAACCTAGATTTACCAAAACATGTGTTACTCTTAGTTTTTATCATAAATAAGAAATCAATAGATCCCAAATTCTGCCAGTTTCATAGAGCTAAAACTTTGTGCAGCTGTAACTTTTATTGACCAGTCTTTAAAATTGATTTAAATTTTGGCTACATAATGTTCATACTTGTTAAAAGTTTAATTTGGTCATTAAATGAACTCTATTCTGTTTTCTAAATTTATTACTCGAAGTATTTTTCAGAAGCTGGAAAATTGCACAGTCTTTCCATGATTAGAGAGTACATGGATATATGAATTATGACCTGGGAATATTGGAGACAAGAAGTGTGATCATTCTTCAAACTGAAAATTCCAAATCTTAACTCTTTTGTTCACAATTCCATCTTTTATAATACTTATTGCACATATAAAGGAACAAGAAAGTAACATTATTTTTGGGATTCATTCTTGATTCAAAAAGTACTGGCAAAATTATTTATATGGAGGCTTCTTTTTCTACCTACAAATGTCTACTTGAAGCATAACGCCAAAGGATCACAAAAAAAGCGAAGATAATTCAAATAGGGGTTTTTCATACTTCTTCCCAGATGAAGAAATACGTGCCCCAGAAAATGAGAGAAATTGAGCTCATTGTGAATAATGAATAAATCACAAGAACTTTGGGGGATTAGAGATAAAATTTCCTTAAATAGTAATTCTTTGCCAAGGATTATATTCACAACTATGTGCAGTAGCTTTACATTTCATATTTCTTGGGGGGAAAAATTAAAAAAACAAAACAGGCATCTCTACCTGTAGTTCTTTAGATCTTAGATCTACTTTTAAACTCTTCTTTCCCCAGCTGTTTAATTAGATACTAAATCTCAATAAAGGGCAACAATCCAAGTCTCATTTTGGTCCCAGCTAGATTCTGCAAAAAGCAGATTTAATATACCATTTCATAAGACACTGACCTAATAGAAGATGAGTGAGCTATATATAGAATCTGTGAACTCTCTGGTTCTATAAATTTAACTCTCAGCAGTTAATCAAGTTGTGAGACCTTTAGGGCAAAAAAAATCCCATTTTTTTTCAGTATTTGGAGATAGTACCTTATCTACTTTACACAGAAATGGGTGAAGTGTCTTGAGTTAATTTCTGAAAACTGGGGTTTATTCAATTCAACAAGAATTTATTGAGCTTCTGTTATATATGGCACTATGCTAGACAATGAGATAATGAAAACAAAAATGGATCCTAATCTCATGAAGAGTACAATATCCTGGGAATATACAATAAGTAACAGAAGTATGTGTGTGTGTGTGTGTGTGTGTGTGTGTCTACTATCTATCAAAATATATATATATATATATATTATAGCTCTAGAAGAAAGAGATAAATAATAATTAGTGAATCTGGAAACACTTTCTCTAGAAGATGCAACCTTAGATGAACCTTGAAGGTTCAGACCTCCTTCTGAGGAGCAGTGATAAAGAAGGAGTGTATAAAAGATGTACAGCCCTTGATTATAATATTGAGGATATGAAAGAAATCAATTTGAAAATAAAAAGGCTAGGAAGATAAGAAAGAACTAAATACAGATATAATCACTGGCTACTATCTATCAAAATACATCAATACTTTCAAATAATAGCCAAGTGCAAATATATAATATTTTGTAAATTGTAAATATATAGTATACAATGTAAAAATACAATAGATAGTTGTAAATATAATCTTACACCAGTGCTTGTGACTTAACCAAGTATAGGTGTCAATAATTAAAAAAAAAATCCAAATTATTCCAGGAAAGTGTTATATAAATAAACAAACACTGCTATAATTCCAGAATCTATGATCTAAAAAAAAAAGGGAAGAAAGGGACAGGTATATGTCAGGACCTGAACTTAAACTCAATTCTTCATGTGTCATTGAGCTTGTTCTGACATTGATTCTTAAAAGGAATGCTCATCTTTATGATTTTTAATAGATAAGGGACCTGGATAGATAGCATGAACATGGGAGCATAGATAAAAGTGGGGCTACATTATGATCAGTTTTATATTGATATATGAAGCTTGTTGATATTCAATAGTCAGGAGAATAAACATCACAATATCATCTGCTGGTATTCTTTAAGTTTATATGTGGCTGGAAAAAAAAGGAGATGAGGATAGAGAAAGTAATATGTATTTATTAAGCTCCACTATGAGTTAGGCACTGTACTAAGTATTTTTACAAGCATCTCATTTGATCCTCATGACAACTCTATGAGAAAGGGAGTATTATGATATTCTGTCATGAAAGAAACTGAAGCAGTCAAATGTTTAGTGAGCTGGCTAAAATCATACAGCCAGTAAATGAATGGGGTTGGATTTGAATTCAAGCCTTCTTAAGTCAAAATTCAATGATTATCCACTGTATCACTTAACTGCCTGACAACTATTATATCCAACCAGAAGTAACACATACAAATATAAAAAGGGTAAATATTATTTATGGTCACTATCATTGAAGAGTCTACCTTATGTGACATATTGTTATATGTGCAAGAGAAAGAAAAAGAATCCAGATGTGGATTACATCTGGACCTCTCTCTCCCTAAGGGTCCCTAATAGGGTCCCTAAGAGGACCCTAATAGGGTCCTCTCTCTCCCTAAGACTCTGCAGCCAAAAATGAATACATACATAAGCAAATAATGTGTCACACTTGCATAGTATGAAAGATCTTCTTTCTTTCCTTACTCTCTAATAGCCAAATCTTAAAATTAATACTGCCTAAAAATAATCCAAGGATTCCTGTGGTTCTTGGGCAGCCAAAATGAATTTAGAAGGAAAGAAATAATCCATCTTCATAAAAAGGTCAAAGCATTAATGAGTAACACTTCTTATCATCCAGAATCCTAGAACAGAACATTAGCACCTTTGTAGAGTCCCTTCGGGCTCTAATTTATTTTTCAAATACATATAAAGACAGTTTTCAGCATTCATTTTTATAGCATTTTATGTTCCAAACTTTTTTCCCCTTCCCTACCTTCCCCTTCTCCAAGACAGCAGGCAATCTGATATAAGTTAAACATGTACAATCCTTTTAAACATATTTCCATATTTGTCATGTTATGCAAGAAAAATCAGACCAAAAGGGAAAAATCATGAGAAAGAAAAACCAAGCAAACAAAGGTGAAGACAGTATGCTTCAAGCCACATTCAGTTTCTATGGTTCTCTCTCTTTGGATGCGGATAACATTTTCCATTCCAAGTCTATTGGGATTGTCTTGGATCATCACATTGCTGAGAAGTAGCTCTGTTTTACAGATGTGAAAATGGAATCCAGAGAAGGAGAATTACTTGCTCTAGACCATAATACTAGTAAGTGGCAAAAATCAGATATTCATATTATCACTGCTCTTCCTTGTGCATCAAGCTATGGCTTTTTGAGAATCAGGATCTATTGGGCTAAAAAGATATCTCTCTCTCCCTAAAAAAAAAACAAAAACCTTATGACATGTATAAGGAAGTACAATTTCTACCATCCCTCCGTAGATGACTTCCAATAAAACCATACAATGGCAGATTTTTCTGTCCTCTGGATTGAGTTCTAAGTACATGGTATCAGAGGTTTCACCTGAAGGATCATGCATAAATTGGACCCAGCATGTTGGTTCTCACAAAGATCTGCATTTTCTTTGATATTCACTATTTTTGAAAATTATAGATTTTACAAATTAACCTTTTAGATTAGTTCAGATCTTGGGTATATGCTTCTGGCATGATATGGCATCAATTCCCCATATCAAGATCTTCTTCAAGAATGAAGGACAAATAATAATTTCTATGAATAAATTAGAAAGAGGTGTCCCACTGGGGACTTAGCTGGAATGGCCAATATCTATTAAAACTTTTCTTTTTTCTTCCTTCCCTCTATCCACATCCTGTATCATATCCATACCTGTGGTTGTTCTGTCCAAAACAATGTAAATTTTGTTCACTGAAACCTCCTAAAATATCTGGGGGTTTAAGGGCTAGATTTCCTTCTTAAGGACCACATCTTAAACCCAATTACTCAGTCTCTCTTTGGCCAACAATAGGACCAGGCCAAGCCCTCCTAGGTCATTGTCTGGGCCCTGATTGACTGAGAGGGAAAACAAATAGCAATTATTTTTGCATTGGCCAGAAACCCTGAGTGTTTTCTCCTTCCCAGACTGATTTTTTTTGACTAGGTAAAAGGGGTAAATTTTTGTCTCAGTTCTTACTTTACTCAATCATTGAGACTTATTAAAGACCTTAGCTTAAAAGTGTCAAGGTCTACCACTACATTCAGAACCATTTCTGATCCAGGTCTTGTAATTTGCCCTCAGAACTTCTGGAGGAGGAGGAGGAGAAAGTAAGGTTGGTGGCTTTGCACATCTCTCCCTTACATACAACTTCGTTACTGATCCAAACATTCTGGAAAACAATTTGAAGCTATATCCAAAGGGCTACAAAACTGTGTAGAGCTTTTGATCCAATAATGTCACTATTGGGTCTGTATTCCAAAGAGATCATAAAAGAGGGAAAAGGACCCACATGCACAAAAATGTTTTGAGAAACTATTTTTGTAGTGACAAGGAACTGGAAGTTGAGTGGAAGCCCATCAATTGGGGAATGGCTGAATAAGTTATGGTATATGAATGTAGTGGAATATAATTGTTTTATAATAAATGATGAGTAGGCTGTTTTGAGAAAAACCTGGAAAGATTTATACATGCACTGATGCTAAGTGAAGGGAGCAGAACCAAGATAATATTGTACACATTAACAACAAGATTATGTGATAATCAACTATGGAGGATTTAATTTTTTTCAACAATAAGGTAATTCAAGGCAATTCCTGTAGCTTTATGATGGAAAGTGCCATCCACATCCAGAGAGAGAACTATAGACACTGAATGTGAATCAAAGCATAGTCCTTTTTTCCCCCTCTCATTTGTTTTTGCTTTTGATCTTATTTTTCTTGCATAGTGTGATGAATATGTTTAGAAAAACTGAACATGTTTAACCTATATCAGATTGCTTGCTGTCTTGGCGAGAGGGAAGAGGTAAGGAAAGGGAGAAAAAATTTGATCACAAGGTTTTGTAGAGGTGATTGTTGAAAACTATCTTTGCATGTATTTGGAAAAATAAAATGTTATTTTAAAAAAAAGAAATGATCAGGCTGGTTTCAAAGAAGCTGGAAAGATATGAAATGATAATTAGTAAAGTGAACAGAACCAGGAGAATATTGCACATATCCAGAGAAAGAATGATGGAGACTAAATGTGGGTCAAAGCACAATATTTGCACTTTCTTTTGTTTGGTTGGTTGCTTTTTCTTTCTCATTTTTTTTCCTTTTTGGTCTGATTTTTTTTTGTACAACATGACAAATATGGAAATATGTTTAGATTGTACATGTATAACCTATATTAGATTGCTTCTTGGGGAGGGTAGAAGGGGAAAGGAAAGGAGAAGACTCTGCAATACAAAATCTTACAGAAATGCATGCTGACAACTACCTTTATGTGTATTTGGAAAAACAAAATACTATTGAGGGAAAAATAACTAAATCCAATTCACTTGCATATCATAACACCACTTCCCTGAAGTCATGTTCTTTTTCAAGAATGAAGGATAAACAACTATTAGTGACAGAGAAAACCTAATTTGGAGTTAGCTCGCATTCTGATTTTGTTTGTTTGAGGGATTTTAATGTATTCAGAAACTTAAAGGCAAAATAGTCCAAATGGCTCTATCAAATTTGCCCTTTGTATACTACAGACTATAGAATTGAAAGTTTTTGTTGCTGTTTTTCCTTCACATTTCTGATCTGAATCCTCTAGTTTTCATTCCTGGAATGACTTTATGTAATGTTATTTTTGTCTTGTAATAACATTTTTTAAAAGGTAACATTAATATACAACTTTAAGGTTGCAAAGCACTATATATAGATATAATCTTATATGATCCTGTGCTGAGTAATAGCCTGATCCATTTTATGAAGCAAAGTGAGGAGGAGTAATTAGAATAATAACTGGCATTTATACATTAAAGTTTCCAAAATATTTTTACACTGATATTTCATTTTAATTTTAACAACCCTGTAAAGTAGTTACTATAGTTAATTATTATCCCTACCTTACAAATGAGGAAACTGAGGCTCAGAGAAGTGAATTCCTTAAGATCATATAACTAATAATTGTTGGAGGTGGTTAAACCCAGATTCCACTATGCCACTGAATATAGAAGAACCTTCTGGTTTATATATCCTTGTGCCTAATATGGGAAGAATTAAAAACAGGACAGAAATCAAAATCCAAACTCCAATATTCCTATAATTATGCTTATGAGTTTCCAAATATTATTCCAAATGTGATAATCAATGCTTCTTTAGGATAGTGTATCTATAGGATTGGAATCAAAGTGTTATCTTCCATATCATAAATCTGGAGTGTTTAAAATTAGTTTCATTACTTGTTTCAAAATTGTTTGGCTCAAAGACCCTATGAATTGATATCTATGGCATGAAATGGTCTTATATCTAATAATAGTCTTTGGGTCCAAAGTACTGAACAGAGGGGCTATTAGCAAAAGAAGCACTCGTGATAGGAATTAGCCGTTATGCTGAACAACCTTAGCAAATGCCCGGCCTGGAGTGCTATAAATCATACATTCAGCCTAATTGAATACAAATATATCTGATGGTCTACAGCTGACAATATCGAACAGTTGGCTTCCTGGAACCAGGTAATTAAACACATCCTGGAAATACACTGCCTGGGTTCTGATGCATACCAGGTGCATCCTTGTTTTCTCCTCAATCTGATTAGCATTTGATTTGAAATGCCTGCAGGGGTCATAAATATGTCTTGTTCTCCAACAAAGTAAGCCCTCTGAATGTTCTGTAATGTCACACTTCTTCCAACTAGTTTAATTTGTCCAGTATATTTATTTTAATAATAACAATTCTTGTATTGGAGCAGAGTAGACTAAATTAGGGTTTGATCTTGGAGTTTAAACCTTGATTTAAATTCTGCTTCATTTATTACATATGGCCCTGGTCAAGGCATTAATGCTTTGTATCTTATCTTTCCTTCTTTAAAATAGAGGTCATAATGACATATTACATACAATTGTTGTCTGGCTCAAATGAGATCAAATATATAAAATTTTGCAAACCTTCAAAGATTATTTAAATCTGATTATTTCTATGGTAAGAAAGGGGCTTAAAGAAATTAAGTGGGGATGACAGACAGAATGTGTCACAACTTTTCTCAAGATCAACCATTCCCCTCTGTTGTCATGAGGTTCCATTCTACTAATCTTCCATATTTACTTTTTATCTTCATGGTCTAGTCAGGGGTCCTCAAACTTTTTAAATAGGGGGTCAGTTCACTGTCCCTCAGACTGTTGGAGGGCCGGACTATAGTAAAAACAAAAACTTTGTTTTGTGGGCCTTTAAATAAAGAAACTTCATAGCCCTGGGTGAGGGGGATAAACGTCCTCAGCTGTTGCATCTGGCCCGCAGGCCGTAGTTTGAGAACCCTTGCTCTAGCATTATAGCCATTCTTTGGATGGCTCCTGAAAAACCATAGCTTACTACTTGCTAGACTAAATGTATATCAAGATAAACTACTGTAGTTGTGCTTCCTAGTCCCCCAATGTTCTTACACACACATCTCTGTAACTTGATTTGATCAGAAATTATATCATCCTCACCCATAACACAACTGGAGAGAAACAACTCTTTCGATAATCATACACAGCTCCCACTGAACTAAGAAATGGTGATCAAGCACAATTTACTCATTACATAATCTTGGATAAGTTCATTAAAATCTCTCTCTTCCTCTCTCCGCAAAATTAGGACGATAACATCTGTCCCTTCTATCTTGTAATAATTGAATGGAAAACAAATGAAATCAAAAACACTCTAAAAAGAAGGCTAAAGTAGGAAATTCGGTTATATTACCCATAGTATAAATGAAGACTAAATCATCTTTTCTTTGAAGGTGGGGGGAAGAGGGACTATAAATCCTGAATGTTGAATATTCTATTAATCACGGTGGTTGTGTTGGTTGAATTTACGTAGAAATAACAGTAATATAAGAACAAAAAGTAAAAAGAAAACATTAATTTTAAAAGTAAATAGGAAAATAAAATTAAGAAAATGGAGGGGTAAGGGAAGACTTGAAAGATAATTTATCTTTCAGCAAAATGAATCATTCATTCACTGCCTATTACTGTCAAACAATACAAGGACCCAAACTAGGCATTGTAAGATCTGTGTGTCCACAGATACCCACAACAAATGAATTAAAAGGCTAGCCTAAAACATTCTCTCATTGAAGAACTAATCATTTGAAAATAAATAGTATTTTGGATTTGACTTTCATTAACACAGGAAACTCAATGTGCTCTTTATAATCTAGTCAATTGTCTTATATAACAGAGGCAGAATAATACAGCAGTGATGTTTTATTATCTGAGTCTTTAGAGATAGTGAGTTAATATCCTGCCATTTACTGCTTTTAACTACCATAATGGAGTCATATTCACACTACAGCTGGCCACTGAAACCAACTGAGCAAGACAGCTCCAAGGAGCCCTGTGGAAACAATGCAGTGGCTGCCCAGACCCCTTCTATAATAACAACAAAAAGGAGTGTCTTTAATTGCAGGGATGTTTCAAACAATAGCTAATTGTAGTTTCCTTGTGACTCATGGTGACATACAACTGAGGACCAGGTTCGTATCACAGGAAGCACTGGGACTCCCTATACTTTCTCAGTGCAAAGGGCTCTTTTCCCTTTATAAGGCCAATTAATCTTTATCTTCCCAGATTAGAATCTGCTCCTAGTCAAACCAAAAGCTTCATTAAATAGTAAGGAACATTCTAATTCCCAAGATGGTAAGACAAAGGAAAAAATAATGGATCTCAAAGGCCTTTTGCGTAATATCTGAAGCATTACTTTTGGCTAAGCAGTTTATATGCCTTCAATGTAAAATTCTGTTTTGCTTCTAGTACCAACAAGGCAACTTTCTTTTGGGGAATTGACATCAATTTGCTTTAATAAAATTGGGAGACTTCTATACAAAAAAACTCAAGCTCAGTATGTTCTAAAAATATTGGGGTTTAATCTGAATGATCTTCTACAATGTGACTGGGAAATCACAAAATCTGTGATCTCATTAGAATAAGAATTATAGGTAACCAAAAAAAAAAATCTGAAAGGCTCACTCTCTTTGGGGGTCAGGTGATTGCAGCAAATCATTAATACTGATTTATTGCCAATGAATGGCACAAAAGACATCTCCAAGAACACATATGACTAGAGAAGGTGGTGAGCTAGTCATGTAGTGATAACCCAGACTCTTACTAGTAATAAAAACCCAAACAATTTTCTTAACTTCTGCTTGCCTCAATTTCCTCATCCATAAAATGGGGATAACAATAGCATCTACTTCTCCAAAGGTGATTGTGAGATTAAAATGAAATAATTGTAAACTGCTCGGCATAGCACCTGACACATTAGTGTCATAAAAATATTTGTAGTTGGTACATTATTATTATTATTATTATATCAGGTAGATAGCCTAAATGTTGCACGAGGATCCACAAAATATTAAAAGAGCCACAAGAGGAATTTTATTCTATTAAGCAGATCCTCTACGAAGAGAACCTAGGAAGATATGGACAAGAATGAGAAGGAAGAAGCATGTATAGTACAGGTAAAAAGAACGATCTTATCGAGATCACAGCTTTACTATTTAAAAGTCTATATCAAGTGCTTCCCATGCAATAGGAACTGAATTAAGATCCGGGGATACAAAGAAAAGGCAGCAACCTGCTCCCAGACACTTTTCCTAATGGATGAAATACCAATGTATTTTGGTAAACATCAGTTCAAGTTAAAAAAAAAAAAACATTTATTGATCACCCATCACGTTCTATGTACTGTTAGGTGGTAGGCATACAAATACAAAACTTTAAACTTCCTCTCAAGAACAAACATGCTACTTATTGACTAGATTTTCACTGTGTACAACTCAGAATTTACACTTCCATAAATGAAATATGAGCAAAGGATTTTTTTCCTTGCACAGATCCCAAAATGTTTTATGGAAATGAAAATACGGTGAAGAACAGATGCAAATGTGACTCCAACTTCCTTTTCATTGGCCAGATATTGACTACAATGCAGATTTCATCATCAGGGCCCTTGGAATAAGAAGTTATAACCTACGTTTAGAACATCTATCATAAAGCCCTTTTCAAAAACACTCAAATAAGAAATGTATTAGTCTCCACTACTGAACACGGTACCCTTAAACATCTATAAATAATAAGGAATGTATTGGATTCACTACTAAGCACATTACCCTTAAATACCTATAAATAAAGTTGCTTCAGTGTTTCCATCTAATACCTGTTTTCTAGAGGTTTATAAATTAACTTGATAAAAGAATCAGTTCTGACATAAGTCTAGCTGAGAAAGCCTTAGGTCATATGCAATTTTAATAAATAATCGAGTCAACAATTCTTTGATCTGGGTCATTCTTATTTATTGCCAAGTCACATCATACATGCTGGTTCCTGAACAATTTAAGACACTTTCAGTGATCATAAATTTTTAAATGACTTCAATTTTTAAATTGAAGCTGAGAAAGAGATTGATATGCAATATGATTTAATTGCACCTCATGATTCAGAGAGGTCAAAATATTTTACCAACCACTATTATTTAATTTAAGGGAGAAAATGCTAGTTTTAGAATACTTCTGACTTCCTCAGATATTTATTGGCCATATGCTTCTTGTGCATGCCATGAAAAGGAGAATTGAATGCCCAACATCTAATAACATATGTTGTAAAATTACCTCCATGGAAACTGACACAATAATCTCCCTCGATTGTTGATCCACAAGAGGAAAAAAAAAACAAAAGAAAAATAAAAACCTAAACAAACTAAACATCCTCCATCTGAAATGTCAAACAACCTGTTTTTGTTGTCCTTGGATACAACCTGAAAAGTTACAATGAGAAAAAAAAAATTCTATCTTCTCTTACTCATTTCAGAACACCAAAAAAAAAAGCTTTATAAGTATGACAGACTTGGAATTGTTTCCACCATCACTGAAGGGCTGCCAAGCCACAGTGAGTCCTGAATATATATCTAGTCTTTTGTGTTGAACAGCATACAGCTGCACTATACAACAGAGTGGAGCAGAAAGGGAAGCGATCCAAAGACATCTGCATGGGGAGCTTGTTAAAACACACACACACACACACACACACACAATTTCATTGAGAAAATGTTTTGCCAAAGAAGAAGCAGTTTGTACTACCACAAGCTGATTTATGTCCTTTATCTCTAGAAGGATTTTTTTCTCTTCTTAAAAGAAACAACCCAAGTAAACAATCTCTTGCCAAAGAAAGGGTTGGATGTTCTTTTATCTTTGATTTTGTTCTCTGAGAGCTACAGATATTCACTTATTTACCTTGTATGTGCCATGTACATCATAATAGCCCTTTACACATAATTCAGTAAATGTCATGTGCCTATTGCTTTACTGAAGTCTCTGGTGGGGGAGAGTGGGTTAGGTTAAAAAAGAAGCATCAAACACAGACCTTGTTCTCAAGGAGCTTACAGTTTAGATAGGGAATCCAAACTAAAAGGTATTAGACAGAGAGTATTATTTGTAACACTGACTCAAGAGTATTCAGAGAACAGCAAAGTTCCCATCAGCTACAGCAAACACAGAAGCTTTTCCAGAACAGATGGAATGTCAGGTGGACGCTGAATAGGATAATGTACACTGGTAGGATGAGGATGAGTACAGGAAGAAAGGTTTCAGAAGAGAAAATTCATGAGCAAAAAGCACCATGCTAAAAATAATCATGGCACAGGTAGTGGGGAGAAGACTGACTCAACTGGAGAAGTTGGATGGAAAACAAATTGGAAAGGTAGATTTTGGCTCTTTAAAATCCATTTGGAGTAATTTGAACTTTATGTCATGAATCAGAACATTCTTAATTGCCAAGGGAATGATATGATGAAAGAAGATTACTCAGTCAATGATATAAAAATGGATTGGAGGCAATGAGACAAGTTAAGAGGTAAATGTAATAATCACAAAATTATGTAAGGACTTAACATAGAGTGAAGAAAAAGAAAAGTGAAGAAAAAAATAAATACAAAGGACATTTTAAAGACAATCGGATTTGTTATGGTTTGAAAAGAAAGAATATAAAAGTAAACTCCAAGATTTCTACAATGTGAAATTAGAAAAATAGCATTGTTCAATAGTTTCAGTCATGCCAACTCTTCACCACCCCATTTGGGGTTTTCTTAGTAAGATTACTAGAATGATTTGCTATTCCTTCTCTACCTCATTAGTAGTACTGCTGATAATAACAGGGTCACTGAGAAGAGGCTGTGGTTTACAAGGAATGAAAAATTTGGGATCATTTTAAGCCATGGCAAGAAATGTATGTGGAAATGTCCTATAGATAGCTGAATTAAGTGTTAAGGTTAGAAACTAGAGCTAAAGATACATGCTCAAGACAATAACATAACAGAGAGATGAATCCATGGGAGTAAATGTATGGACTTATTTGTTTCCAGCAGTGTAGCTGCCAGAGTTTTCTGCTTTGTTTTGTTACTTCTGAATTATGTTGGACCTCTTCCCAACCTCCAAGTATTTTTTGAGTCATTAAATTTTTCTTGCAGTTCACCAACTCCACAAAGGCAGCTCAGCCTTGTGACCCTCCATCTTTTTATGCTGTCTCCAGATTCTTACCCCTCAACCTCCAAAACACACACACACACACATACACATACGCTTTCATATGATCCTTTTGCTTTCAGCCTAGAAGTTTGCAGGGAAGAAGGCAATTTGTCCAGCAAAATTTCATCTAACACTGAGCACCACATACATTTGCAAAATTTTATTAATAATTTATAAGGATGGTAATAGCCTAGAATTCAGCTCTTAATAGTAGGAATCCCTAGTCATTAAATATAGAATAGTTATCAATATATGTACAGACTGGCAACTCTAAAACGCAGCTAACACCAACAAAACAACAGTGTGGGGACGGACTATTTAAAGCCACCAATAACTTGAATAATAATCATTATCCACTTCTCTTCCAGCATGAATGTGCATGTAAGGGAGAAATAGCCACAGATGAGTCTTGATTAACTCTTGGTATTAATTATTCATTTATTTTGGGAGCACACACTAGCATCCTGATGGAAGGGGAAGGAAGGGAAGAAAGGAAAACCTGCCTATAGATACAAAACAAGACAAGACGGTCATTCTTTGTCACTTGACATTTTAGCATATTAAGAATAAGTTTCAAAGGCCAAATGACTGATTTGTCCATACCCATTTAAAATCAATTGTAGAAACATAAGAACTGTGTAGAAACACAGTTCCATAGTATACTAGTAATATAATATGCTCTTGATGACCCACCATTAATAAAGAGAATATTAACTTAATAATGAAACATATTTTGGTTTCCATTCATAAAGTTGGAAGGCAACTTGTCCTTATCTTTTTCATCAGATAGATAGCCATCATTCTAATCTTGTTTGACTCACTGCATATTTGAAAGAAAGAGGGATATGGAAAATGATGTAATCTACCACTCATATTTCTTACTGGAATTCTGAATCTCTCATACTATTTGTTGACTGGTTGGTTGTTATCCTTCACTCTCGAAGAGGACCAAACTGACAACACTATGTTAGAGTCAAGTTAATATCTTCACTGTGGCTGATCAATCAATATGAGCTCAGAATGCTCTGACACAGGTTGGAGCCAAATAGCCCTTATGAACATGTGGGGATGGCTTCTGTAACTTTGCTCATCTTGCATTTCTTCTGAGCTAATTCAATTCTGCGTTTCTCATAGAACACAGCACCTTTTCTGATGAGGGCACACCATACTGGGTGGTCCTGTGGCAGGGTTCTCCCATGTCACATAATCAGTTCTAAAGTTCTTAATAAAGACCTTGAGAGTGACCTTTTATCACTTTCTCTGACCACCTTGTGAGTGCTAGCTCCTTGTGAGTTCTTCATAAAATAGACTTTGGCAAGTATACATTTGGCTTTGAACCACGTGCCCAGCCCAGCAGAGTTGTGTTCTCTATAGTAGCTTAAATGCTTGGTCTTTTAGTTCAAGAAAGGACCTCATCATCTGATAATCTTATTTTATCAGGTGAATCTTCTTAAGACACATGGAAGTGATGCAGTTTTCCGGCATGGTGCTTGTATACTGTTCAGGTTTCATGGTCATACAGAAAGATC
Organism: Sarcophilus harrisii; assembly: GCF_902635505.1. Classification (NCBI taxonomy): domain Eukaryota; kingdom Metazoa; phylum Chordata; class Mammalia; order Dasyuromorphia; family Dasyuridae; genus Sarcophilus; species Sarcophilus harrisii. Next base: position 67,464,850 of record NC_045431.1, read on the forward strand.
AAGCACAAGAGATCTCTAGACCTTCACTTTGGTAGTCTAATTCCTCTCCTCTTCACTTTCCTTTGGAGTCTCCCAAACACTAAGCTAGCAGTGGCAATCCATGTGTCAACCTCATTTTCATTGTCAGCATCCCTGGAAAGTATACTGCCATGGTAAAAGAACTTATGTACAGCATTCAAAATGTCTCCATTTGCTAGTTCCACATGTGGATTGTGAGAGCATTGCCCATTATCTGGAACTTTTTTCTGAAGTGACCACAGTGAAGGGGAGGGCTGTGAAGTTGGTGAGATTTTGTAATTAAAATTAATCTAATAAACAAGCTTGTTTGTTTACCAAAAGGAAGTGAAAAACAGGCTCATTAAACTGAGAGTGCCACTTAAAGAAAAATGCCATAGTACCACTATCAGTGCTTATGATACCACCATGACAAACCCTGATGAAGTCAAAGAAAAATTTTAGGAAGGCCTGGGGATTCTTATCAATGTGCCAAAAGAGGACAAATTCGTAATTCTTGGTGATGTTAATGCTAAAGTAGCCTCAGACTATCAAACATGGCAGGGAGTCTTTGGGAGGAATGGAGTAGGAAAAAGCATTAGTCACTTACTACTATGTACATCTCATAACCTTCCCATCACCAATACTGTATTACTCTGTATTCTATTTACAATAAATACAAATTGTATTCTAAATACAATAAAAACCTCATGAATGTGCCCTTGCTGCAAAAATTGCCATTTAATAGATTATGTGCTTTCAAGAAGAAATAGATAGGATGTGAGAGTGACAAAGGCAATGTGTGATGCAGAGTGCTGGACTGATCATAGACTTATCCTCTCCAAGTTGAATATTTTCATTCAACAAAAGCAGCCCCAAGGCAAAAAGATTACTAGAAGAATTAATGTCAACAGATTAGATAGCTTTTCTAAAAGGGAGTAGTTTGTTGCTAACTTGGAGGATAAGTTGAGCAACTATAGAGCAGAAAAGGAGTAAGCAGCTTTCAGAGATTTGGTGTACAACACAAAATTTCTTGTATTTGCTCATCTGGGTCAGAACACTCACAAATATCAAGTGTAATGTTCTGGTTAGCTTTCTGGAGGGCCTTTGGACCAGTCTTATTTTCAGCAGTTAATAACCACAAGAATAGTCAGGGATAAAGTCCAAAATCTTTATTATCTCCTTTGTATTCTGACTTCTTTACCTGGGGCCCAACTAGCTTTCTGGAGCCCCTCGAGAATGGGTCTTGGTTTCAGTGAAGGAGGCAGGAGAGCAACCACGAGGGTCTTTATTTTGAAGTCTGTCTGAGAACTTGAGTTCCAGCCTCCAGTCCTCTGTCTTCCCTCCTCCTAGCTGTTTGTCCCCAGTTTATATACTCTATTACAATTACATCATTACACTATACTGAATATAAACCAATCATTATATCAGTAGGGAACCATTATTTGTTGTAAGATTAAATCAATCATACAGAATTCCTGCCCTTAACAATCAAGACCAGTTTGATGAAAATGATGGAGAAATTCAGAAGTTGCTAAATGAAAAGTGAGAACTTCAAAGAGTTTGCCAGCAGGATAATTCACCCATCTCTAAGAAAGTAATATTTAATTGTATCAAAAATAAAGTGCAAACAAAACTTAGAGAGATGCAGGATTCTTGGTCCTGTAATTTAAGCAGATGAAATTCAGTTTTACTATTTGTAAGACTGATTTTATGCTCAAGACTAACTTGTTGGGCATTTTTTGTTATTTATTGATAAAGAACACATAATTCTCAATTTATGATTGGAACAGTTCAGTAGCACAGAAGCTAATGAAACTGTCCCCCCATCCATCACTCAGTCTCCAGTAGGTCATCAATATCAGATGGTCCTATTATCAGGATCCCATTGTAGACCATCTCTTTCCCCTTTTTACCTCCCCTGCCTTTTGAATTATCACTCCTCTAGAGAATAGTGGCAAGTACTCTATTGTCCAGAGGCAATTCCCAACTCTAGGCACACAGATTGATACAATGGGTCAATGTGGGTCAGGTGTAAACTATGGAAGAGAGAAGCTATTGATAGGAGGATTTCATAACACACAGCTTCCTGAGGAGAAGTGAGGCAGCGTAATTTATTAGGATTATAACCAACAGCAGCATTTTAACTAAGGACTTGGTCTCTGGACGCCCAGATTAAAAGAATATTGACAGCATTATATCCTCCTGTAACTTAAAAAACCACTATGTTTAGTACTTAATTAGCAAAAATAAGCAGCCAAAATAGAAAACTATTTAGTGCTTCCCTCCCCGCCCCCTTTGCTGGCCAAACCACACTGCTGTAATCTTCCTCTCTGAAGAATCTGTGTCTCACTGGGAAAATGACCTGGGTTCTCTCTGACTTTATCACAGAAAATTGAATAGAGGCATTTTTGTGGTGATTCCCTGGTACCAAAGTTACTAACTAACATTTCTTTGATCACTATCTAGGCCACTGACCATTGTTCTTCTCTACCTCTGTGATCTTGAAAGTCTGATTAAAAAAAAAAAAGGAAACTCATCTCTCCTCAAAAAACAAACAGAAAGGGTACTTAGTTTCTTTATCAATGCTGTTTCATTTATAATAAGCATAAAATTAAATTTAAATAAGGATGTTGTGAATGGTTCAGTTTCTTTTAATGCTTTGGGCAGTCAATTTTCATTGGTTCAATGACCTGCAATCATCTTTATATTTTTATAATCAAATTGAACTGTACAGCTTCTTAACTTACCAACTGCTACAAATGTATTTTTTTGGAAACTAGAAGTTATATTAAAATGCATATTGATTTCTTTTAAAAGAAGGGTGACCCATCAAAATTCAAATCAGTCAACAATAACAAGACCCATGTTTGAATTCTGTCTCTGTGAGCATATCACTTAACTTCATGATTAAGCAATCAATAATCACTTTTTAAACCTCATTATATTCAGGCAATGCATAAAATTTTGCAGATACAAGAAAAAAGCAAAAGAAGATGAGCTTCAATTCCCTCATCAGTAAAATGGGAATAGTACTTGTCCCATCTAACTCACAGAGTTATTTGAGAAAAGCACTTTAGAAATTCTAAATATTCGTATAAATGGGGGCATCTAGGTGGTGCAGTAGATAGAGAGCACCAGCCCTGAAGTCAAGAGGACCTGACTTCAAATCTGGTCTCAGACATTTAACACTTCCTAGCTGTGTGACCCTGGGGAAGACATTTAATCCTGTCTGCCTCAGTTTCCTCATCTGTAAACTGAGTTGCAGAAGGAATTGGTAATTCAGTATCTTTGCCAAGAAAACCCCAAATAAGATCACAAGAGTCAGACATGAGTGAAACAGCTGAACAACAATCCTGTTTCTGCTAAATACTAGAGCAAAACACATACTCTTTTCTTGCTTCAGCCAACTTCTAAATATTGTAAATTGCAGAGACCTGCATTGGTAGAAAAAATTTTCATCAGGATCTTAATGCACCAATAAAATCATCTACACGGGCCCCCTCCCTATTCTATACTATTCTTTTGCTATGAACTTTCATTTAAAGTGATGGGAAGTATTGGTAGGGGCAAATGAATCTAGGGGTGGAAATAAAAAGGAGAATAATGAAACTTGAAATACATTAATAACCAGGAACTTCTTGCAAGCAAAAAATAAAGTAAGATTTTGGAAAAACGAGACAAAAATAAGTAACAATGAGTAATACAACTGCCAATATGTATAAGCTTAAATTAATAGAAAGCTGGAGACTAGAAAGAAGGAGTCTTTCTGACAAGCTAATAAAACTACTAATAGTAAATTGCCATTTGTCATGCACATACTTTCCATGCAGCTGTGAGAATTTTAACACTTTATCTCCCCCTCCAAAAAAACAACAACCACCAAAAAAAATTTAAAAAAAAAAAGATCATAGCTTTTCTTCAGGGTTGTTATTACATCCCCCTCTAAGTATATCTGTAGACTTCTGCTCTAGGGTACAGAGGATCATATAGTTCAATGAACTGAAATGAATATTGCATTTCAAGTCATGGGTGTCAGTTCAAATGTCAGCTCTCCAACTTCTCTTATTCTACCTTCTCTGGATCTGGTCTCAGATTTCTCATCTGCAAAATGACCAATTGGATGATAATATTCTCTAAAGTCCCTTTCCTTTTTAAATCTATGATTTCACAATCCTATAACATTCAAACAGCTTAAAAGCATATTCTTTTGCTAAGGAGCATGGCTTAGTGGATGGAGTGTGAAGCATGAAGATAAGAAGATCCATGTTGAAATCTCACTTTTGACATTTGTTAGTGGGATGTGATCATCAATGAGTTACTTGATTTTTCTGAGCCTTATGTTTAAAAGGGAGGCTACAGTAGCACAAGAAATTATGGAGAGGATAGTTTCAGAAAAACTTGGGAAGAGTTATCTGAACTGATGCAAATTGAAAAAAAGCAGAACTAAGCAAATAATGTACACAGTGGCATCAATATTATTAAGATAATCAACCTTGAAAGAGTAACTCAGATCAATATAATCATTCACCATAACTTCAAAGTACTCATGACAAAACAAGCTATCCTTCTGCAGATGGACTAAGTCCAGCTTGAAGGATATTATTTTCCTTTATTTTTCTTAATATTTTTAGAATAAAAGAATTATAAAATTTAGAATAAAAGAATTTAGAATAAAAGAATAATAAATTTATTTATGGCTATAAAATTTGGCTAATTTATGGCTAATACAGAAATATGTTTGCATGGCTTCATATAATAGGTACCATATTTCTTACCTTATCAAAGGATGAAGAAAGAATAATGAGAGGCAGACACCTTGAAATTAAAAATAAAAATAAAATTTAAAAATAAAAATGAGGATACTAATAATGAAACCTATAATAAATATTTTGCAAGATTGTGATGAGCTTCTCAACATGTAAACGAGATGTTTTGTAAACCTTAAAATACTATATTATCTCATTAGCATTATTATGAACCTTTTTTGACTATTCTCACTCCTCAAGGACTTTACTCTTCTCTGTATTATTACTCATAAAATAGTTCTAGGGACTATGGGACATATAAAGAGTATTGCCCTTGATCCATATGCAATCTCTCTAAAGAAAGAAAATCAATATACATCAGAAGAAGATATAGGACTTTATATATGTATAATAGGACTTTAGACAAAGGATATGCTATGATCTGGAAGTATGGGCTACTATGATCTAAGAAGACCTTGTGAAGAAGTTGAAACATGGGATAGGTAAACCTTGAAGGATGAACAAGATTAGATAGCCAGAAATAAAGAGGACTATAGGTTTAGAGAACAGTATGAGTGAAGGCAAAGGACAAGAAATCAATTTTGTAGGATCAGGGAAGATCAGAGACTTCCCCTACTTTTACTAGGGGAAAAAGTGATTAAAAGTATTCAGTTATTCAGTAAAAGTCAGAGCTGATTACATGAACTGGGGAATTATCAGCATAGAGATGATAGTTAGGGTCACAAGAACAGATGATACTAATTTATGTCAATACAAATTTGTAAAGTAAAACAATTTTCTGATGACAAGTCTCCAAGTTAGACATTATAAGTGTCCTTAACATGAACAGAAAGCAAAATAATCTCATCCATGAGAGGTGACAAAAAGCTCCATCCACTCATCGATTTCAGAACAAAACATTTTATAGCAAAAAGAGTGGGATTTCCTGGGAAATCTGTTCCAAAAAAGAAGTCTTATGAGAAAATACTTGGCCATCTGCCAGAAGAAAAACAAAGCTTATGCTGGGCCTACATTTGTAGCATCAAAAAATTTCTAAGGACATTGGGCAGGATTCCCCAAAGATGGCAATAAAATAAAATAAAAGTCTTAGCACGTTGCTGACCAGAGTGGTTATTCATGTAGTCTAAGTGCTAAGTTGTTGATCTAACCCAGGACACCACAACAGAATTTATGGTTGGCCAGTCCACACCCCAGTGACTACACATAAGTGAGATATAGACAATCTTTTCCCCTCTGTCCCAATGGAGATGGTTTCTCTTGCATTGATCGCATGAACATGTGTGAAGGTCACTTTTGAGAAGCCATATAACTCAATGTCTAAAGCACTTGACTTTGAATCAGGAAGACCTGTGTTCAGACTAAAATCAAACTCTTATTTGTTGTATAATCCAGGCAAGTGACTTAAGTTCTCTGAGTCCCAATTTTCTTATCTTTGTAATAGTGATGAAAATAATAGGATCTACCTCATGTTGTAATGCATCAGATGATGTACAAAAAGTAAGAAGTCATTAACCTTAAAATGTTTTACATGAGCTAGTAGTGTCATTAATAACAGTATTAGTAGTAGTAATAGTAGCAATAGTCATAATAGTTGTAGGAGTAACAATTCCATGATTCTATAAGAAGAAAGAAATTCTTGCCCATCATAAAAAAGGTAGATCTCGCCAAAGCTGAGAAGCAAAATCAAGCATCATTGAATGATATAGATCCCAGACTATCAATTTCAATATTTGATATTAATTTTAACTTATATTCAATATAGCTCAAGTATTTACATTATTCATCATTTGCTCATTTAATACAAATAGTACTTCAATGCACCCATGAGCTTTTTGACATAGATTTCAAGTTGCTCACAGTCTGAAAAAAATGTTTTTTGCTTTAACTGCATTGATTATTATATTATTATTCTTCCTTTGATGTCTTATTCTCCCTTATAGATTTCTTGCTTTTAAAGTCACACATGAATTGGGAAGAAGAGCATGCAAAGCTAAGGGCATAAGTTGGTTATTTTTCTTTCACACTTTTGTGGATCTGTGATTGCACTAGCATGGCTATTCCATCCTCTTCGCCCTTTCTTGTCCTCTGGGATTCTTGCCCATTTTTTCTCCATATAACATCCAAAGAGGACACATTTGAATCACTGAGGTTCTTTCTCTGATGCTTTTAAAACTTTCTCAGTGGTACCAATATGAAGCTTGGGCTAGCTACCTGTAATATGTCATTATCATTATATAGCAAGATCAATTTTTTTCCACATCCTACCTATTCTCTATATTTTATACCACTTTCCACTTATAAAGTATTATTAGAAATGTGCTGCAAGAAACATTCATTCATCACAATTCATTCTGTCATTTGAGTCAAATATAATTCTGATCCTATGGGATTATATGCTATAATCAAAAATCATATTATATCACCAAAAGAATCTGTTATGAAAATGGGCTTTTGTAACAAAAGATAGCTGGCCATCTTCAAAAATGCTATATAATTTCCAAAATACAATCTCTCTCAGTTTTCTCTCAAAAATTAGTGCCTAGCTCATTATTTATTTGACCGCTGAAGGTATACCTACCAATGAACTAATGTGATGATCTGCCGTCATTTTTCATCCACATTATATTTTAAGTTTAAGTGATTAGCTAAATCTTTTTCATACTCCTATGGATTTAATGAAGAAACTTTGCTAGGTTTCTAGTAACAATGACATTAGTAGAATGTAATATGCAAATAGAAACATTTATAGAAACTCACCATCAAAAGAGAATCTATTTCTTCATTCTTTATAAGAGAACTTCTACTGACATTTATGAACACTTTTGATCACTTTTGATAAACAGATATCTTTGTGTTTTTTTGCCTCAGTTGACATGAATATTTATTCAACAAAATTATTGGCACGATTACATTTTTGATAGAGGTTTATAGGATTTTAATGTATCTGTGAAACATTTTTGTGAAGCAATGACATTTTGTTCTACTGACATGTTTTTACAAAGTCAGATTTTAGTAAAAATCTTATTAAACATTTGTTACACTTTTCAGTCAGTTTCTTGATTGTAGACATATGGTCTTCAATAGAAAAGCCTATGGGTTTTCTTTAAGGGACACTTCCATTAGGCATATACTTTTATCATACAGATTATAAAAAGAGTTTAAAGAATACATGAATTAGTTGTTGTTTTAATGTGTTTTTAAGTCAAATATTTTGGATAGGAGCGTTACCACATTTTTTGAATCTTCCCTTTTTAGTGTATAAATGTCCTTATACTTACACTAATCATATTGCTTCCAAATGTTTGATTAATTCCACCTGTTCTTCCAAATTCATTTTATTAAATATTGTTACTATTTTATTTGGGATAGTGATGCAGCAGAATACAAATATGGTGTAATATCACAGTGTGTGTGTGTGTGTGTGTGTGTGTGTGTGTGTGTGTGTATCACAGTAAAAGCTCTAGATCAGCTCATTTTACATGTTTCTCTATCCAGTTAGCTTGGATGAATCAGGTGCCAAAATCTCTACATGTTCATTCTCTCATCAACTATTTTCTCTTTCTTGAAAGGCAATACTGCATGATCTTCTACCGTTCCCTTCCATAACATTTGGCAAATGAACTTGTACTCTAAACCTTTGTTGCCAGAGGTTTAAATTACTTTTAAACTTTAAAATTACTTTTAGTAATGCTAACAACTCAATTACTGAATAGAGATGACTCTTTAGGAGTTCTATCATTTTGATTAATATTTATAAATATCCAGAGATTACCTACTATGATACCCTAGGCAAGTTACTTAACCCTATTTGCCTCAGTTTCCTCATCTGTAAAATGAGCTTGAGAAGGAAATGACAAGACATACCAGTATCTTTGCCATAAAAAAAAAAAAGCCCAAGATGGGTAAGGTGCACACAGCTGGACAAAAATCTGCCCATTGGATTCTAAGCCATAAAGACAAACACTTCTTAGTCTTCTTAGCCCTCACAAGCAATCTAGAGAAGGTTACTCTTCAGCACTCTTTGAAAATAAATGTAACCCATATAAAACATGTCCTCAAAAAAAATCAGTGAATCAAGAGAGAAAAAGAAACATTAGTGAAATTATTTATTACCAGTGTCCTTGCTAAGCCCAAAATTACAGTCCTGTTGCTGCTATGTGTCAGTGTAAGCTATCCTTTTACCTTTGAAAATATTCATTTCAAAATGAGTCATAAATACACTGGCAGACCAGCAAAGTCAATGGGCTCAGCCCCATCTGTAGTGAACAGAGATCCATGTGACAAATCCACCTAATGGTCTATAACAGTCATAAGACTCTGCTAAAGATACAGACAAGTATCTGTTTCTAGATGGGAAAAATTGTCAGGTCTTTTAAAGAAAGACCTAGCAATAAGTCTCTATTATTGGTCAGAGAAGACAGAATGACTATACTCGGGGAATCCAAAGCAATTTGCCCATTAGCCAAAATTTACTTTGTTTTTACAAACATTTAAGGAAATCAGTGTTGTCCTGTATTCTCTATGAATAGAATGGGAATCAAATGTTGTCAGGTGAGAATAATCACAGCACTATCCCTAGTATGTAAAGATGACGCTAAATTCCAACCCCCCAATCAGAGAGCACAAATCATAGCTGTCCCTCTGGGAGGGGGGATAGATTTGAGCATATCTAGGTAATGCTAGCCCTACCCAAGTCTCCTAATGCACCCACTTGCAAAGATTAGTTAGTCAGGGTTAGAGACTAATAAAGTGAACTAATCAGCCAGTGGAGATCCATAGGAATTCTGAATCATCTTTTAAAAGAGAGAGGTTAAGGGCTTCTAAATTCTTTTCTCTCTCTATTTGCACATGAAATTAGTGTTAAGATCTGATCATCTAAGAAAAGAAAGGAAAGGAAGAAAAAAGAAAAACTTCAGATAACAACCTAACACAAAATGGTCAGCAAAATGGATTGCAAAAGAACAAGAGTTGTCATCAAATCTTAACACTACTACTTAGGCTCATAGATTTAGAGTTGGAAAGTCCCCCAGAGGTTTTAAAAGACTCATTTTTCAGATTAGGAAACTGAGGATAAGAAAAGTTAAATTACCCATGGCCACACAATGAGTATATCTCTGCCTATACAGAATTTAAACTCAGACTTTACTAATGTCAAACTTGCACTCTCTCCACGGCACCCCCCAACTATCTATGTGAATATGGCCAACTCACTAGACGCCTCTATATTCCCTCATTTATAAAATTAGAAGGTTTAACTAGATGATCTATTAAATCTATTCCAGTTCTAATGCTCATGGTTCTGTATTATCACTAAGGTCCTACAGAATCATTGCAAAGCAATATATTTCCAATTCAACACTTTTCTTTATTCTCAAAGAACTCTCTAACCAGAAAGATTCTATATTCAAAAGTTATGCAGGAGAAAAATTAAGTATTAATTGTAATCTATTCCATGAATTTCTTAGCATTCATTTTTTAGTGTAGAGAAGTATTCCTGGAGCAAATCTTTGATCAAGAATATGAACCCACTGTGGGTTCCCATTAAAGTTATAATTAGCAACATCTAAAACAGTGATTCTTAATCTGAGATCAAAGATTTTTTTTAAATATTATGGTAATTATATTTCATTATGATTGGTTTCCTTTGTGATCAAGTGTATTTTATTTTATACATTTAAAAATATCACTTTGAGAAGAAGTCCATAAATTTCGCCAGACTACCCAAGGGGGCCATGATACCGAGAGACTAACATTATAAGGGATACCAGTTTTGAAACGTGGCCAAAGATCACCCATGTGAAGAGCCACTTGTCTCCTGACTATGTGTACAAGGCTTGTGCCACAAAGAAAAACCTCAGAAATACAGTGAGTCAGCGGATGATTCAATGACATTTGCTGAGCACTTGGAAGTCATCTTTGGCCTGCCTTATTATGATGGCCCATCCACTGAGTAACAATCCAAAGATAGAGAAAGGCTGAGTGAATTGTCACTCTCTCCACCTACACAGAATTTTGTACATCTGTTTTTTCCTCACTTTCAGATAAATGTCAATAATTGCATGTCCTTCATGAAAAAAAAGAAAAAAATTCTCATCAGAAATTCAATAGTTTCTGGTCTTGAGGCTGTCTATGAGCTACTTGTATATGCTCCTGATACACCTGCCAAATGCATTTGTGAAAAAACAGACGATGACATGGTCAAATAGGTCACTTTGATTTGCTACAGACGGTGTCCTTGATTTATCCAGGAAAAGAAAAATGTGGAAAAAGCAACTATATGATGTTAGTGATTATATTAAACTATGAAGGACCTTCTGGGCACTCATTCCTCATGCCCTGATCTTTGGGTGCCTTTATGTCTCCTCTTCCCCTTGAAGAGAATTCTAATAGAAATAATGAAAATAACAGTTAAAATGATAATAGCTAGTATTTATATAGCTATATAATGCTTTAAGATTTGGAATCCTTTTAATTTTATCCTCCTAACAACTCTGAGAGACAGGAACTATTCTTCCTATTTTTCAGATGTAAAGACTGAGGCAGAGACAGTCTATTCTTTTTCTTCCCATTTTTCAGATGTAAAGACTGAGACAGAAACAGTCTATTCTTCTTCTTCCCATTTATTAGATGTAGAGGCAATTTAGGTAAAGTTTCCAGAGTCACACAATTAGTAATTATCTGAGGGGGAATTTGGACTTAGCTTTTCCTAACTCTCAATCCAGTTCTTTATTCATTCTATCACCTAGTTTCCATTTGCTAAATGGAGGAAAAAAACATATTCCTTAGATTCAATATTAGATACTACAATTCCAAAATTAAACTTCCATGGTTCTTAATCTCTTTATTGTGCGCAAACCCTCTACCAGCACAGATGGCAAACTATCAACTCTTCTTATCCAGTGCATTTTTGTCCCTGTTCTTCCATAGATACACCACTGGGAGATTTGACTTACAGGATATAAAAATAATACTTCTGATCTTGTTCATTTCTATTCTATCCCCATGGCAACTATACTAGTTCAGGTCCTTTCTATCATGACTATTTTAATGGTTTCTCAATTAGTCTCTTTTTAGGGACCAATATCAATGCCCTAGAGAAGACATGATCTTATAAAGCCATCTATGGGAGAGATAGGATCCCTGGTGGCAGCTCTATCATTTATGCACTGGTGACCAGAAGAGCCCCAGAGGAGGGTAGGACCCAAGCAGGATCAGGTGCCCCAGGCACGAGTCCATTACCCCTGACTGATTATAGCTTTGTGGGGACCTCCTGGAACAGAGCTCTAAATGGGACAGAAAGACATAAAGTGAAGTTCTGCCTTAGAAGCTTATGACATAGATAACTTGGACAATTCACGTAACTTGTCTGCCTCAGTTTCCTTATCTGTAAAATGGGCATAATCCTTAGCACCCATCTGCCAAGTTTTTGCAAAGATAAAATGAGATAATACAGGGTAGCACCATTTTACACTTTAATAGCTTTAAACTTAAAAGAACTTTGCACATCTTAAAAGGCTATACAAATGTTAGCTGTCATTATATATTCAGTATTTATTTTTCTAGTCCATGAATCCTGGCAGGAGGGTTTTGTAGATCCAAAATCTTTAGATCAAATTTAATAAAATATCAGAGGACAAAAAAGTCTGTGGTGCATATATACCACCCCGGGTTAATCTTTTGAAAGCACCCTTTTTATCATGTTAGTTATATAATATTACTCCTTTAGGTGCACATTTTACTAATGTGTGAGTATTTTGTCTTATTTTAGATGAATGCCTCTGAAATGAGAAAAAATCAAAGACCAATGGGGCATTGAGCACAATTATAATTTTCCTTCTACTTTTCCTGGAAAAAGAAAGAACTTTGCCAATGTTTGAGTTCATTCTATCTCTAAAAAGTGAAGAAGACAGCTGTGGTAATTACTAGCATAAAATAGTTCCCAAAGCACTTCTAAACTATCTAGGTATTTGAAGCAAATTGGCTTTCCCTCTTTTCACAAAAACTGGAATTATTCCTATTTGTTATAAGAAAGGACCAAAACAAAAGAAGGGGTATATCTATGGGACTCTTGCATTCTGTTTTTTTGTCAATATACCTTCATTCACAAAAGAAAAGGCTTTGAAAGGGAGCCAGTCCTTTCTACTAACCAAGACCAAGCGTAGCTGATATGGCATAAACAGTTTAGAAATGTGTCAGACTCAGGAACTTCATGAAAGAGCCATCATTTCAAAATGCCTCTTAAGGCATCCACTAGAACCAATTAGCTTCAGGAAGCACCTCAGGGGCAGAATACAAGGGAGAAAACCAGAAATTGCTGCATGAAAGTCAAAGACCAGGACTTTAGTGGGACTTGTGGGAACGGTATTATCTCAGTCAGAATCTGACAAAATGTTTACACCTAGTACTAATCTCATATACTGTGTTATGGAATCATGAAACCTTAGTTGGTTGGAGAGGAGGGGAAAGATATGCTAAGACAAGATGTAAGGTACAGTAAGAACGGAAGAAAGGAAAGGAGAAAGGGAGGGAAGCAAAGGGAGGGAAGGAGGAAAAGTAGACAGAGAAGGAAATGGAGGAAGGAAAAAAAACTAAATAAGGGAGAAGTGCCTTTAATAATTTTCATTATTAACATTGCTAGATAGTTGTTAAATTCTATGGTTTACATGACTATGGGAAAAAAACCAAACAAACATGGTATCCTAGAATACAAAGGACAGACTCTGGATTCAGAGAATCTAAGTTCAAATATGATACTTAATCTTAAGAAGTCTCAGTTTCTTTATCTGCAAAGTAAGAGGGTTGTTCTCAGATAAATCTGTGAATCCCCTTCTAGTTCCAAATTTATGATCCTGTGACCAAAAGACTCTGAAACCCCTTTAAATCTGGTGTCTAGAGTAAAACCTTAGTTACTCATCTGTTTTTTTTTTTTTTTTTGTGGCTCCAAAGAATAAGTTTTCCTGGTGCTCAGAATGATGAGCATCAAACTCACAAATTGGCCTCAATTCTAAGTGAGAATGGGGCCTTTAATTTTGTCTTTTCATTTAAGTGAATGGTTGTAGCTATTTTTATGGCACAGATAAAAAGAGTACTTGGACTTGTCTTTAAGTGTTATCATTTTCAATAAAATACAATCATTGTAAATGAATGCTTGAAACTAAATACTTAAAAAAGTTTATATTTACATATACTTGTTTCAAAAGTTATTATTGCTTTTATTGTATTTTAAGAATCACATCTATGGAAATGTTTAGGAGAATTGTAGATATTTAACATATATTGGATTACTTGCTGTCTAGGGGAGGGAGGGAGGGAGAAAATTTTGGAACACAGTGTTTTGCAAGAGTAGATGTAAACTAGCTTTGCATATATTTTGAAAAACAAAAAGGCATTATTATTTTTTAAAGTCACATTTTAAAAAAATTCCTCGATAGTTCATTTTTCATCAGAATTTAGATTTGAAACCCAAAAAGGACCTTAGAGATCAATTAATCCAGTTTCTTCATTTTGAGACAAGCTAAATTAGACTAGAAGGGTTAAATAACTTGCCTCGGATCACAGGATTTAAATCTAGGGCCCAAACTCTAAAACTCTTTCCATAGGTAAAAATAAACATTAGGTTTTATTTAAGAGTGAAATTTTACTAGATTTTTTTCATGTTGCTCCCACTCATTCTGACAACTGCCAGCATTTCAGGTCAGTTGTAACGATGACCACTTTCTAATGCCATGAAATAGAAAATTTTCAAGTGATACAAAGAATATCATAGACATTCAAGATACATATATAGGCTACAGAATATTACTAACAATTTCCTTCTATCCAGAAGTGAACACAAAGCTATCATTAAAAAATCACAGATTTTGAGTTGGAAAAGAATCTGAATGTCATCTCACCCAATTCCCTAATATCATGAGGAAGTAGAAGCCCAGAGGTGTTAAATGACTGCCCAAAACAGATAGTGTCAAAGCTAGAATTCACATTTAGGTTGTCTATCTCCAAAGCCAGAATGCCTTCCACTGAATCCTGTTTGAAGGGAAGAGGTTCCTACTATGAGGTACCATGTTAAATACTGAGAGTGCAAAAAAAAAGAGGCACAAGATGGTCTCTGAGCTCAAGGAACTTACAATATAATGGGGAAGGCAACATGCAAACAAATATATACAAAACAAGCTATATACGGGATAAGCATGAAATAATTAACAGAGGAAAGGTACTGGGATTGACCATCTTTAAAGATGGTCAGAAAAAGATATCAGGTAGATCATGGAGCAAGAGAAGAGAGTTACAAATAAATGGATTGAGTGCTACATCACTACTCCTAAAAGGTCAAAGGAGGAACTCCAACCTTAGGCACATCTTGTATGAAGGACCAATGGAAGGGGATGAACACAGGATGAAAAGATGCTAATGGATAGTAATTGGTACTGCTGACAAACCTAGTCATGTCAGAAACACCTAAATTCATGTTACTGAAGTAAGTTCAAAAGATAAAGCTCTTTATTATTTATTAAGACATGGGTTTTCCCAATGGTATTATTGACCAAGCTAAACACAGGTCCCTTGTAAAATTAATTGTTGGGGGGATGACTATACAGCATTGCCATCTGGTGGCCATTTCCTGTGGCCATATTCTTTGCCTTATCTGCATGAGGAAGATGATGGTGAAGGATTAGTTTTCAAATCTAGTTTTATCAGTTTTGATATACTATGCGATCTCCTGTCTGGGAATATCTGTCTGTCTATCCATCACCTATCTATATAACATATATATATATATATATATATATATATGTATGTATATAGAGATGCAAATATACATCCATCTAAATATATGCTTATATAACCAGATATATCTATATCCATCCATCAATCAATCATCCAAATCTAGCTATCATCTCTCTCTCAATACACATTCAAAATAAACAAGTTTCAGAGGGAGGAGGGAACTAATAGATAGTAATAGCAAGAATCAGTGAGAAATTCGGGTATATAATCCTTCCTCCCTCCTGATGCACACTAAAAGAATTTTTCCAAACTCTTCTGTGCATCATTCCTAATTGTCATATTCAAAAATTACCTAGGCTCTTTGGGTATATCTGAAAGAGACCCCAGATGTCTTTGAAAGTACAATGTACATAAATAAGTAATTTCTTAAATTTCCTTTGGATGACTGCTGCAATCTAGTATGTGTGTGATGCTGCACAGGACTAGGATTGATCAAATTTACCATATGTACTGCTCAGAATAGAGAGCTAAAAAATTAGATCACTCACAGGGCTAATTAGCATCTGTGTCCTTGCTTCTCTTCCAAGGGTACAATTGTGGCACATATATGTGTTGCCAACAAAACTCATAGTTTGTAGCTTTGTTTCTATTTCTAGTCCTTGAATTCTAGAACTGGTCTGATTTAGACTAAAATTCTACAGATCTTTGGGGTGCTTCCCTTCATATCTGCAATTCCTCTTTAAAATATAGTCTTAGAAGATTGAATTGAGCAATTAAGCTGCTCCTACAAGAACCAAATGTCAGAAACTGAATTTAACCCTACACTACCAGATTCTAGAGATAAAAACATATACCATATTTCATGGAATAGATTAATGCTGATGTTTTTCCCTCACTGCTTCCTTTTCTTTTTCCCAATGTCAGTGAAGATGTTGATTAATCTGAGTCTCCCTGATTCTGAAATCAATCCTCCACTTACTGCAAGAAGCTTCCTTTCAGTTTGAAATGTGTCACATAGAAATGCAAGGTAACTATTACCTGATGAGAGAGATTATATGTACCAAGTAGGTAAATTAGTTCCTTTATCATCCTAAAACTACCCATTTAGGGCTTTAAAAAGTGGGGGGAGTGGGGCTAGGAGATCATCTAGTTCAGATCTCAATTTTGTAAATACAAACATTGAGGTTCAGTAATTTATTCAAGGCAATCCAAATAGAAGCTAGAAGCAGCACCTAGCAGTTGTATAGTGTCAAAGTTTGCAAAGTTTTATACATGTTATCTCCCTTAATTCTATCAATGACTGTTGAGACATGTGCAATTGTTATCCCCATTTTGTAAATGAGGAGACCAAAGCAGAAATAGCTGAAATCACTTGCCAAGAATCACATGGATAATAAAATGTTCAATACATAATTTGGTTCTGGGTCTCCCTGACCTGAAGTCCAATATTTTGCCCACTCTGGCACCTAGAAGTCTTGCTGCTATTTGTCCTTTGTTTTCAAGAGCACAATGACATCATGAAATGATGTCTTGACTTGTTCTTCACAAACAAATTGATTTAAATCAGGCTGAGG
Source organism: Sarcophilus harrisii (assembly GCF_902635505.1). Taxonomy (NCBI): domain Eukaryota; kingdom Metazoa; phylum Chordata; class Mammalia; order Dasyuromorphia; family Dasyuridae; genus Sarcophilus; species Sarcophilus harrisii. The sequence goes on from NC_045431.1 coordinate 67,481,912, forward strand.
CACAAAGTAACCAGCCTCACTCTTTTTCTAATCATCAAAGTGCAGTAGAAGGACAAGCCCTAAGTAGCAGAACCAAATTCTCAGTCTTTGAAGCTAGGATTCTTTCCAATACTCACTTCACTCTACCATACTAATCCCATCACATGTAGTTTATTTTACTGTGAGGATTAATAAAAAATAAAAAACCATTAAAGGACAAGAGCAGATTAATTGTTGTCATCATAATTATTATTATTAAAGAACTAGAGTGAATTTTAAAAATAAGTATTATCTACCTGACATTCTGATTTCTTACTACATTGGAATATGAGGGGAAGTTATTTCTGGTACCCAGGTGATATGAGGGGAAGTTATTTCTGGTACCCAGGTGATACAAGATAATAAAGTCATACATTTAATAGTTCAATAACTAATGCTGGCTGGTCTGCCTTTTTAATCCTTTTTTCTTTGAACCTTAAAAATCACCCTGCACTTGAGAAAACACTTCTGATTTTAGCTTCTGAAGATTAGAGCAGAGCAATTTTTCAACACTGAATAGATAAATGACCATTAATTCATCCGATAATTGGGATGAATTAACCACCTGAAAACCAATAAAAGACTATGTAATCATCATTTGCTGCCTTTCTATGATTTAGGATTTTCTTTTCCATTTAAACAACAAAATCTTCATGTTCTAAATGGCAGTGGGGATGGCAAAGCCAGCATTGAATTGCATGTCTCCATTGACCAAGTTATATGGTGTGAATAGAATCCTCAGGGAAATTGACTTATGAAAAATTAATAGACAGCAACAACTGGAGAGAAAAAATTCTTTGCAGCAGGTTTCTCTGATACAAGGAACTGATAAAGAAGAAACTGATTCAAATTTATAAAAATAAATTTATAAAATGTATAAATATATAAATATAAAATTTATTTTAAAAATTTATAAAAATAAGCATTGAGGAAGATATGTGGCACAATGGATAGTTCATTGGCCTAAGACTCAGGAGGACGTGAGTTCAAACCTAGCCTTGAAACTTTCTAGCTGTGTGATCTTGGGCAAGTCACTTAACATCTTGCCTGCCTCCAAAACAAAACAAAAAGAAGTAGAGGAAAGAAGAGGAGAGTAAAGGAAGAAGAAGAGGAGGAGGAGAAGTAAAAAAAGGAGGAGGAGGAAGGGAAAGGAAAAAATAAGATAAAAAAAAAAAAACATCATTCTTTAATTGGCAGATGAACTAAAGATATGAACAGGTTTCTCAAAGGAAGATATCCAGAATATCAAAAGTCATAAGAAAAAAAAATACTCCCAAATCACTGTCATTTAGAAAATTGAAAATAAAATTGATTCTGAGATTCTACCACACTCATCAAGTTAACAAAGGTGACAAAAAAGGAATATGACAACTATTGAGGATTTGTGGAAAAACAAGTCCTTTGACAGACTTAGCAGATTTGTGAATGAATATTACCATTCTGGAAAGCCATTTGGAACTAAGTTTTGGCATATCTTGTTACCCAACTATTCCAATCCTAAACTCATTCTTCAAATTGATCAGAAATGAGGCAAAATATGATTTCAAAGACACTTGGAAGGACTTGCATGAACTAATGCAAAATAAAATGAGCAGTACCAGAAGAACAATATTTACCAAAATTGCCATAACAATTTTTAAAACTCTGTTAAACTGCAGAAAAATGAAACGAGCAGAACGAGGAGGACAATGTATACAATAATGTCGGTCCAAACAATTTTGAAAACTATTATAGCACCTGTGATCGACACAGTGACCATTAATGATTGCAGTGAGGAAACATGTGCTCTACCCCCGAGTCATATAGATTTAGGGTACAGAACAGTCAATGAGGGAACTTGTTTTGCCGAACAATGCATATTTATTGCAAGTAATTTAATATCCTTTCTCCCTACAGCCCCCCCCCTAAAATGACATTAGACAGAGATGAAGAAAAAAGATTTCTTTAAAAACCTATCACTTAAAAAAGAAAAGAAAAGAAAAAACTCAGCTTGCCAGTGGACTTCTTATCCCTTATGCCAGCTATTCCATTCAATTCAACTCAATTCATTAAATGTTTCTTAAGGAGCTACAGTATATAAAGGTACTGTGCTATTTGCTGGTGATAAAAAAGGAAAAAAAAGGAACAATTTAATTTCTTAAGTAGCTTATTATAAGAGGATGCAATATTTATATAAATATTGCCAATTCAGTGCAAATGTAAAATAATACAAAATAACTTCAGAAGGGAGAAATAGCTAACAATTGTGGGTCTACAGATCCACAAGAAGCTAACAGATTTCAGGGGATATTTTAGCCTGGATGGAGGATAAATCACATTTCTATTTTAATACAACTGAATTCTTTCATCATCCTTTGATCTTATTTAATTATTTTGAAAACATTATTCTGAGAAAAGGTTCATAGATTTCACCAGGCTGCTAAAAACACCCATGACAAAAACAAAAAAGTAAAAATGATTAAAAACTTCTGGACTAGGGAGATGAGAAAAAGCCTAATGGAAGAGATTACATAGAACTATGCTTTGAAGAAAGCTTGGGATTCAAAGAGGGGACTCAGTCCCAGTCAGATGAGATAAACTGGTCTATATGTTGTTCCCTGTGTATGTCTTTGCATCTCCCACATTTGTGCCTTCACACAGGTTGACTGGGTTGGAGAGTTCACAAGAGGAAGGATATAAAACCGGAAAGGCAGCTATGGGACCTAAGTCACTGAACCTCTCTATATCCATCGCCTTGTTGCCATGTGTAAAAGGAGATTGAATTTGATCTCTCTGAGGTCCCTTCCAGCTCCAAATCTCTGATTGCAGCATTAGCCTTGTCCTTCCTAGGCAAACAGGCAGAGAAGCTTTGGGCAGAAATGGCAGCTCCAGCTGTGTTGGCAACTAATCCCCATCTGCAGACTTTCCTGTCTATTCTTGCGGAGCTGGGTGAAAAGCTCTTGTGCATCCCAAAGAGTCAAGGTCCCCATCAGCTGGAACAGAGAGCAGATCTTGTTGGACCTCAACATCAGCTATGGAAGGGACATGAAGAATGATGTGAAAATAAAGGAATAATTTCCCAGAGACCTAGCAAGAGTCAAGGGTACAAAGCTATGAGCTTGTGGAGAGTGATCACTCAAGTATGGTAGACCTTCCTATGATTGCAGCCGTGTCCATGCTCTTTAGCCATACCATCCCACCTTGGATACAAACTAAACTGTTGGACAACCCACTTCTCATGTGTAAATTAGCATGTATTTATTGGGCACCTGTTGATGTGTTCCACCCTATGCAAGAGGTCATGAATGTATACAAAGCAGATGAAAAGAATAGTTCCTGCTGAAGGGGAATTTTCAATCTAGACACAGGGACCAAGATGGAATACACTGACATATGCTTATATGATGTTACAATTGTGGCAAATCTTAAAAATCAGGATGAATTTAAACTTTGTACTATAAACATAAATTCCCTCTTTTTCCTTTATAACTTGAGAGGTAAGGCAGCACCTTTTACATAAAGCCTCTCGTAAGCCCATAGCTACAAATAACTCCATTGCTAAGGTATTTTTCTTTCAACTACTATATATATACACACACACACACACACACATATATATATATATATATATATATATATATACACAGAGAGAGAGAGAGAGAGAGAGAGAGAGAGAGAGAGAGAAATATATATATAGAGAGAGAAATATAGGGAGAAAATATATATAGAGAGAGAAATATAAATATATAGAGAATTATATATAGAGAGAAATATGTATATTTCTATGTACACACACAGATAGATGTGTAAGTATGTATGTATGTACAAATATATATGCTCCCCTATGAAGAGAGAGTTATACCAAAGGCTCTAAGGTTCCATTTGGCTATACCATTCTATGAATCTAATGATGTCTAGATATACTCCTGCTCCTAACCCTGCTAAGTGATTCCATTAAAACATCTGAAACAACATTATAGGGTCAGTTAGTTTCATAGCATCAGTGCCATAAATGGTAGCAAATTCTAGAGATTTCAAGTGATAAAAGCTTAATTCTTTTTTAATACAGAGATCTAAAGTTATAATAAGGCTGAGATAGTTATATATAAAGTAATAGGCTCACTAGAAGAATCTCTCAAGTTTCCCATAGCAGAACTGGTAGAGAGCAGAGGAGAGAAGGAATAAAGAGAAGGGTTGGGGAAGGGAGGAGGAGAGAATGGGAAGACATAAAACAAAGAATGTAGGAAAGTAACCAAGAGTGAAAAGAAAGGGTCCTAATACATCAGGGATCTTCTAATCTTTGCTTTAGTACACTGTGAGCTTCCACTGATTTTCCAAGAAGCTTCTAAAAGTTCACTTTACGTCACAATATGATTACAATTCTATTTTCTTCTGAAGATATTACCATGATCTTAAAGTACGTAATGCCTATGCAGCATAATGTGGAGATGCCATCATCCCATTATTAGTATAGACAAATTGGGAAATTCCAGTTGTAAATAACTACTCTGAAGCTCAAGGTGTCCCGTTTGGTTGTCTCTACTGACCAAAGATGACAAATAATGGTACTCTTCTCCTAGAGTTCTGTTTTCCATTAAAAAGTAATATCTTGCATGGCACCTAATTCTTGCTCTGTGTTCTCAAGGCTATTTTTATGGATTATTTGCACTTGTAAGATAATTCTGCAGATTGAGTTACAAGTGAATGACTAAATGAATTCATACCTCCAGGAATTCATGGAAATTGCTTTCTAAATGCCAAAGGCACATGTAGAATATCAGCAGCTATCAACAATACATAAATATTTACTATTAAAAATAAGTGTCCCATCTTTAATGTCCTTAAAATAAAGTGTACAAGTAGCTTCCTACCAAATTGAATGAATCATTGTATTTACTGTATTTCAATTAATCATATGTTACTGCTCTTCATGGGGTCTGAATGGAACTATGAAGAGAGTGGGGTACTAATCCAGGGGACATATCCCGAGGAGATGTGCTTCCTCCTTAGAGAGTCTCCAATGGCTTTATGCCCTTTTCCCAGGGCATAGTTTCTCTCACTCCCCCAAGAGGATAACTAAGTCCCATTGGAGTTAATTGTCTCCCCTCAAGCTGCCAAGGATAGAAATCCACATAACAAAGAGTGGGACACAATAATGACATCCCCACACACATTCCCAAACTTGTCCCAGATGCAAGTTGTTAAAGCTTTTGGAATGCATGAGGGAGGCAGATATTTTCCATTTTCCCCACTAGAAACAAAGCCTAGAGTTCTGCACTTGTTTGCAATATTTGTGAGCATCCCTAGCAAAGCTCCTTTCAAGGGCAGAAAGGACTGGTCTGGAATGAACATAGCTACGGCAGCAAAATATGACTCTCCATAACTCCATCCCCCTGCCAACTTTCTTTCCAGAGCCAATGTACATGGAAGCCAGGCGATTCATAAGAAGCAATCAAGCATAAGCCCACGTGCACAAGGGAGAATCAGGGTGACTATGTTCAATTAACAGGTCAACAAATGGAATGAGCATTGCAAGTGAGCAAGGGGGTACTTTCCAACCAAAGCAACCATTTTTCTTTTTTAAAAGCACCAGAAGAAATTCAGGGGTCCTGTAGTATGACCAATAACTTCATTCATATTCCTCCAAGACTACTTTCTGTGATAGGTCATTTTTCCCTACTTTGTTCAGTTCTACGTTAGGAAAGTGAAACGTGGAACATCAGTCTCATCCCTCTTTTTTAGTGTTATATCAAGGTCAATGGCCATTGATCTTGAAATCGTATGTGGTTATTCTCCCAACTAAATCCCACTGCCATAAGACTCTCCTTGGTTCAAAAGGAGAGCTTCAATGCATTACATACTTATTCCTTTAAAGAATGTGTCCTGAACAAGGCAAAGCAAGCAGTATTCTTAGTAGTAATGTTGTGAATATATCACAAGAAGACATATGAAAGTAAAATAAGACCTATAAAATAATGTATACAACTATATATAATATACATACATATACATATAATATACATATATACACATAACAAACAGATGAAGAGGGAGAGACAGAGAGGGAAAAGCACAGGAAGGGAGGGAGGGGAAAAAGGGAAAAGAGGGAGAAGGACAGAGAACACAGAATGAAATTGAATTGTCTATGACTATAATGATAAAACTTAATTTTGAAAAAACAGATGAGAAAATTTGCCTTCTTTGGATAAGTAATGATCATTAGATATGGAATTTTCTATATATTATCTAATTGTATATCTTAACTAATAAAATATAATAATAGTATATACTAACTCATCTAATAGAATAACCTATTATTATAAATACACTATATATAGTATATATTGTACTATTATATATATATATATATATATATATATATATATATATATATATATATAATAAAATAAAGTGGTTGGGGGAGAGCATCCGCAAAACGCTCATGTTCAAAGTGATGGATGAGCTGCAACTTAGGAAATCAGAGATTACTCCAGGGAAAGAGGAAGAGAGATTCATTCTAGCTATGGGAGATGGCCAAAATTAATTAATAGAAGTGTGCAATGGGCCACTCTGTGAGGAAAAGAGAACTCAGTTTACCAAGAGCACACAGTGTCGTCAGGGAATAAATTAGACCCAGATTCTAGAGCTTGAAAAGTTTAAGGGAAAAATTTGATTCCAGAGGTATTATGGAACTGCTGGAGTTTATTGAATAGTATAGTAACATGGTCAAATTTGCTCCTAAGGAAAATCAATTTGATCACCATATGGAAAATGGATTGGTGTGGAGAGAGATGTGATATAGAGATGACATTGTGATCAGCAGGATTTCAGAAAAGCCTGGAGAGACTTATGAGTTGATGCTAAGTGAAGGCAGTAGAACCAAGAGAACATTGTACACAGCAACATCAAGATTATGTGATGATCAACTATGAGGGACTCTTTTCAACAATGAGATGATTCAGGACAGTTCTAATAGACTTGTGATGGAGAGAGCCATCTGCAACCACAGACAGGGCTATTGGGACTAAGTGAGGATCACAACATAATTTTTCACCTTATTTGTTCATTTTCTTGCTTTTTTTCTCATTTTCCCCCTTTTGATCTGATTTTTCTTTTGCAGCATGATAAATGTGAAAATATATATAGAAGAATTGCACATGTTTAACCTATATTAGATTACTTGCCAACCAGGACAGGGTAGGGGAGAAAGATAAAGAAAAATTTGGAACACAAAGTATTGCAATATTGAATGTTGAAATGTTGAAATTATATTTATATGTATTTTGAAAATAAGAACCTATTATTTAATTTTTTAAATAAAAAAGAAGTTGTTGTAATTTTCCATGTGAGAGGTAATAAGGACCTGAACTAAGATGATTTATGTTTACTAGCATAGACACCATCTATTTTTTAAAATGTTATGGAGACAGAGAAAAGAAAGTTTTGGCAATTGATAGGAGTTGTGTGGAGAAGCTGAGGTTAAAACCAGGGCTACAACTCCAGGAGATTGAAGAAAGGGTGAATGTTTTAACATAGTTAGAGAAGGTTGGAAAAGAAATGGATTTAGAATGGGGGAAAATGATAAGTTCTATTTTGGACAGTTGAGTTTGGGATATAGAGCTTAAAATGTCCAAAGAGCAATTGTTGATAGAGGAACAAACTTCAATTCAAAATTGGAGTATCATCTGCATAAAGATGATAATTAAACCCACAATAGTTTTTGAGGTCACCAGGAGAGTGAAGAGAAAAGGGTGTGAACAGAGGATAAGAGGGAAAACCCACAGTTTAGGGAATGGGTGGTCTGGAAAACTTGAAGAGAGAAGGGCCTTAGAATAGCTTCCCTGAGCAATAAGATACAGCATTAATTAACATTAAATAGGAGGACTTCCTCGCTGCAGCTAGGGCCTAATTGACTTTAAATAACAAAAATTTGTAACTCAAGGAAGTCAGTAAAAGAAAATAGGCCCAAAAGAATCAGGGCCTCTGATCTCTGGACTGACTTGCCCTCTCTCCTGAGTTACAGACATCTGTGTATTTATAACCAGGGGAAGGAAGAGCCTGTTGTTTGGTGCTATTTCCTGATTGTGGGAAACTCAGGAAAAGAGGTTTTCCAGTGAGTTCTGATAACTTCACCTAGATTAAACATAAATTCTCAGAAAAATTAAATTACTTCCTCCTGACAAGGAGGTGACCCTCAGTGAAGGATGTTTTATCCCTGCATTAACAAAAACATTATCAACCACAATAATAGCTAGCATTTATGTAATACTTTCAGGTTTGCAAGATGCTTTACAAATATAATTTCATTTTATTTTCACAATAATCTTGAAAGATAGGAATTATCATTATCCCCATTTCACAGACAGTGAAATTGAAGCTGACAAGTTAAGTGGCTTGTCCAAAATCACAGAAGTAGGGAGTAAAAATCCCTATTTTGAATTCAGATCTGACTCCAACATCAGCTTTCTGTCCACTGTACCACTGCTTTAAACAAACAGGAAGCTAGCACCCATTCTAAGATCCTAAATACATTTTAGTACCAAGAAGAAAAATTTCTCACTTAATGAACTCCAAGAATACTCAGTTATAACCCCAAATTCATATAGACTTTCTACTGACTATATACAGTCCTATTAACTTCTGACTCAAGAAAGGGAACCATGAAAAATCTGTGTTAGTTACAGTGCAGAATACTCAGCCTCGTATTTTAAGAAATATTTCCAGTTCCCACCTTTCTGCTATTTTCTGAGGTCAACTGACTCCATCTCTCTATATATACAAATTTAAGTACTCAAAGTTTTGAGAATAGTAATAGAAAAAAGGCAATAATTACAAAGATGTGGGTGGATGCACGCACAAAGATGTGCATAAATGCATTAGAGAAGTGTATAAATGTACCATCACTATGTTTCTACACACACACACACACACACACACACATATATATATATATGGTTTTTGGACTTCTGTCCAGACTATGACAGTAGCTGAATAGCCAAGCTAGAGAACATATCTATGCATATACACATACACATATATCTGAGAGAAACTTAATGTGGAAAATTAATTGTACACAAAAAAAAAAAAAAAAGAGAAAGAGGGTTTCTGGCTAGACTGATAGCCTGTGGAAAATTTCAAATTGCTAATGACTCCAAATTTTTTCTTAAATGAAAGGTCCACCTTTTTTTTTTCAGTTTTAGAGATTTAAGTGAAAGAAAATTGGGTCTCTCATACAATTATGTTCACATTTGATAAAGTTTCTCATTTCATTAAGTTCCCCTGATAATCCCCAGCCCAGCCAGTTATTCCCTTTACCTTTTTTTATTATAGCTTTTTACTGACAAAACAAGACATATGCATGGGTAATTTTTCAACATTGATCCTTACAATAACTTCTGTTTCAACTTTTCCCCTCCTTTCCAACACCCCCATCCCCTAGATGGCCCATACATGTTAAATATGTTAAAGTATATGTTAAATACAATATGTGTATAGATATTTATACAGTTATCTTGTTGCACAAGAAAAAATCAGATTTAGACTTAAGGTAAAAATAACTGGAAAGAAAAACAAAAATGCAAGCAAACAACAACAGAAAAAGTGCAAATTCTATGTGGTGGTCCACACTCATTTCCCAGTGCTCTTTCTCTGGGTGTAGCTGGTTCTGTTCATTACAGATCAATTGGAACTGATTTGGTTCATTTCATTGCTGAGGATGGCCAGGTCCATCAGAACTGATCATCATGTAGTATTGTTTTTGAAGTATATAATGCTCTCCTGGTCCTACTCATTTCACTCAGCATCAGTTCGTGTAAGTCTCTCCAGGCCTTTCTGAAATCCTCCTGCTGGTCATTTCTTATAGAGCAATAATATTCCATAACATTCATATACTACAATTTATTTAGCCATTATCCAATTGATGAGCACCCACTCAGTTTCCAGTTCCTGGTCACTACAAATAGGGCTGCCACAAACATTTGTGCACATATAGGTCCCTTTCCCTTCTTTAAGATCTCTTTGGGGTATATGCCCAGTAGTAACACTACTGGAGCAAAGGGTATGCACAATTTGATAACTTTTTGAGCATAATTTGAGCATAATTCCATATTGCTCTCCAGAATGGTTCACAAATGTTCCCAACTCTACCAACAATGCATCAGTGTCCCAGTTTTCCCACATCCCCTCCAACAGTCATCATTATCTTTTCCTGTCATCTTAGTCAATCTGACAGGTATGTAGTGGTATCTCAGTTATCTTAATTTGCATTTCTCTGATCAATAATGATTTGGAGCACCCTTTCGTATAAATAGAAATAGTTTCAATTTTGTCCTCTGAAAATTGTCTGTTCACATCCTTTGAAAGATCCACCTTTTTAACACTGACTCAATCCAGCAAAAACTTTTTGTCATTGCCCACTACAAATGGATGCTGAACATCATAGGTACAAAGGAAAAACTTTTTTTAAAGAATCTTATTTTCAAAGAGCTCAATTACATTCCACTGCAGAAAACTATGCCTTTAGCAATAAAATAAAACATTGTTCTAATATTAAATATATGTTGAGAGGAGGAAGGAAGAAAAAGAAAGAATGGAAAGGGAGAGAATGAGGAGAAGAGAAAGAGGAGAAAAAGACAGACAAAAAGAGAGAAGAAAGAGGAAAAGAAGGAAGGAAAAGATGGAGCACAAAAGAGAAAAAAAATGGACTGGGAGAATACATTGATTATACGTGGCACTCAGCTTTTATCCAAGCTATGTTTATGAATAAAGCTTATATTGCAACCAAAAATCTGTATATGTGTATAGAAGAATTATTAAAACTACCAAAAAGAAAAAGATCATAAGAATTACAGTACTCCCAGCATTATAGGTTCACATCTGGAGCTGATATTCTTTAAGGACACCAAAATTTTGCAGATGAGGAAATTTAGAAGAGATGATTTGTTCACAATCATAAGATAATAAGAAAAAGGGCAAGTATTCAAATTCTAATATTGTGTCACTAAGTCCAATGGTCTTTCTACTATACTGGAGCAATATACATTCTGAGAGAGCAAAGACTCGATTTTTATTTTTTTATTTCCAGCACTAGCAGAGCATGGCACTTAATAAATGCTTATTGAATTGAGACTAGTGCTTAATTTCACAGAATGCCTTTACAACTGGGTAGCTCAGTTCTTTATGTAATTAAATAAAGAATCAGCCCAAATTTGTGTTTTTTACTTTGTACTCAAGAGCCAGTTGAAAAAATCTGCATTATGCAAAATATTACTATAAAAAACACTATGTGTATGTGAGATGGGGAAGGTTACCCATACTAGTGAGCTTTCATACAAATGCCAACCAGAAATGAGTGGTAAACTATTCATAGGGCCATTTTGCAGACCTAGCAAAGTATTTGCCCAAGGAAATACAGTCTGCTTCTACGCAGGCAGATGTTTTGTAAATAAAACATTTTATTTACATCACTGTTTTAGTTATTCACATCTGAATTAACTAGTTTTTTTTTTTTTTTACACATGCTTGTTTTAAAAATATAATTTTAATCATAGTGGTCTAATAAATATAACGATCTTCCATTAAAGCAATTACTACAAGGACTCAAATGAGCATTCACATCACTTTCCTAACATAACAACAAATTGTCTTGTGGAGTTTAGCTAATAATAAATTTTAGGATCATAGATTAAGAGGATTTAGAAGGGATTATAGTAGAGGCAGCTAGACAGGTAAAACACAGTTTAAATCCAAACTCAGTTACTTACTAACTGTAAGATCTAAGCAAGTCACCAAAAATGCTAAAGGACCCATTGCACACATCCCCACACTCACATATACATATATAACCACATACACATACAGAAGATTTGGAACTCTTAATTTGGGGGGAGGGGGAAGGAGATGAGACAGTCAGGGTTAAGTAATTTGCCCAATGTCACACACCTAGTAAGAATCTAATTTGAATTCATGCCTTCCTGACTTAAAGGCTAGGACTTTATCCACTGCAACATCTAACTCCTTCAAAAATTCTTAATCTAATTATGTACCTGAAGTCACTTCTGTCAATATCCCTTTGAATTTAATTCCTCCCTAAATCAAATTTTTTGTTAATAACAATAGCTTTTCATTTTTCAAAATCCATGCAAAGATAACCTTCAACATTCACCTTTACAAAACCCTGTTTCAAATTGTTCTTCCTCCCTCCTCCCTCTCCTAGACAGCAAACAATCAGATATAGGTTAAACAAGTGCAATTCTTCTAAACATATTTCCACAACAATTATGCTGAGCAAGAAAAATCAGATCAAAAAGGAGAAAAATAAGAAAGAAAAAAAAATGAAGCAAGCAAACAGCAACATAAAGAGTGAAAACGCTATGCTGTGAACCACACTCAGTCCCCACAGCCTCTCTCTGGGTGTAGATGGCTCTCTTCATCATAAGATCATTGGAACTGGCCTGAATCATCTCATTGTTGAAGAGGGCCACGTCCATAAGAATTGATCATCATATAGTCTTCTTGTTGCTGTGTACAATGATCTCCTGGTTCTACTCACTTCACTTAACATCAGTTCATATGATTCTCCAGTTCTCTCTGAAATCATCCTGCTGATGGTTTCTTACAGAACAATAATATTCTATAACATTCTTATACCACAATTTATTCAGCCATTCTCCTCCTGATGAGTATCAGTTTCCAGTTCCTTGCCACTACAAAAAAAAAAAGCTGCCACAAAGATTTTTTGCACATTTGGGTCCTTTTATCTTTTTTATGATCTCTTTGGGATACAGACATTGTAGAGACTCTGTTGTATTAAAGGCTCAAACAAATTTTTAAAAATTATGTTATATCATCTTCATTTCTGAACATCCCTCCCAACTCTCTGTACCTTCCTCCTGAGTTCATTTTATCCTGTATATATATATAAATGTTTGAATGTAAATCCCTTACGCTTTTTCCTACCTTAAAATATAAGTTCCTTGAAGTCAGAAGCTTTTTGCCTTTCTTTGTATATCCCATGTTTATAGCACAGTGTCTGAAACACCATAAGTGCATAAAAAATAATAATTTAAAAATTGACAAATGAAGATTCTTGATTGGCTGACTTAAGGGGCTAAGTAAGCATTAAACTAGACTTACAGGTCTTTGTTTTTTCCCTTTATTTTTGCTATAGTATAGACAGTCTATTTTATCACTCAAGTAAATAATTCTGAATCTTTTCTTCTTAAAACAAAGAAATGTGAGTAATTAAATATGTTCTGTCGGATTATAGCAAAAATTAATTAGCACAGTTTTAGGTGATTTTTTTTCAAAGCTCCATCAATATGTGGGAAGAAAAAATGCACCAAGTTGTTAATGAAATGACTTCAGGAAAAAGATCACTAAACATAAAATTCCCTTATAAAAGCAAAGTCCTATTGAGACATTCTCTCTTCTGTTGATAAAGGCATGTCTATAAAGCACAAAACAGTAGACTAAGGCATTCCATGAGCCAATTCATATAATATTTCATTCCTTGGTACACCCAATAAAGCACCCCCAAATTTTAGCCATTGACAAGTTTACCTGAGTCAGAGGTTAAGACCAGAGGTTACCCTGGCATCTGTAAACTTAAATATGTGTATATGTGTGTTTGTGTACACATACACATATACATTTCTATATGAATATATGCTTATATAATGGTTTTTCAATGAAATCATTTTCTTTGAAATTCTATATATTTTATTTAATTAATTAAAATGCATTATTCAGAGAAGAGCTTCATCAGACTGCAAAGGAGGACCACAACACAAGGAGAAAGGGCTAAAAATTACTGGGTTAATTTTGATTTTTTTTTAGCCAGACCTCTGAGGAACTCCTATAACCTGCTCTGCTCTTTACCATCTGAAGGGTCCTCTGAGAGATTCAGAGGATCAAGTAGCACCATAGTGAATGGGTCAAGAGGCAGGATTTTCACCTGGATCTTCTTAACACCAAAATCAACTATTTATGTGATATTGACTCCCAAAATGATAATTACATTAAAAATTTTATGATAAATATTAGTATTAAGTAGCAAAGTACAGTCATACGGAGTAGAGTTCAATTAATGACGCAGGGATACCAATTCCTCTTAGGAAGAGAACTTAGGACACTCTGTAGTGTGATGATGATGGTGGTGGTAGAAAGGAAAAGTCAATTCAAAGCACTATCATTCAGAAATTTAGGAACATTTTTAGGGCAGAGATGTTGGGAAAGCTATTATTGGGCAGCAGTGATGGGCAGTACACAGCAGAACAAATAAAAAGTAGAGTTTACTTGGAATTTGGAAACATGCCATCTGGTATCTTCTGATTTTTAACTTATTATTCTTACTAACTAGATGCTAAATTCAGCTGATTTTGCTCAGGCAAAAAGGTCAAAGGGTTGCCAAAATGTAGTGGACACAAATTGAAAGTTCCACACAATTTTGTAAAATTATTGTTTTCAGTTTCAGTGCCCTGGAGGAAAGTCTTGATTGTTTCTTCCTAGTTACAGCTTTGCTTTAGGGTTATTAGAATGACTGTTGCTTATTATTGTGCTAAAGACACTCAGAATTTCTTCTTAAAAATGAATTTTAGTGGGTAAAATTCTTGTTAGCTTTGGCCATTTTTTGGTCTGGCTGTGATCATATTTTCTGCATACAAAAGAATATTTTTAAAAAGAAAGCATAATTATAAGCAGAGACCCTGTGTTTCAGTGCTTATATCCTTGCTTTCTCAGAGAGCATTAGAGCTAAATTCATTGAAGTGATATAGAAATGCATAAATTAAATCTATTTTCTTTTGATCTTCACTCAGTACTCCAAGATACCAATTATTGTTGAATAAAAACATTGAGATATATCATACACCATCACCTAGTGTTAATGACCAGTTGATTTCAGGAAATAGTATGCTTTTAAGTCTACTCATTATTCATCTTATTTCAGAAAGAAAAAAAATGAAGGAAGAAGGAGAGGAAGGGGAGGGAAAGGAGGAAAGAAGAAAAACTATCATTCTCTTTTAAATCATTTCTTTACTCAAACTAAGGATACATGAGGGACAGGAAATTTCAGAACTTTCATCAATTCCTATAGTTTGCCAAATTTCATATAAAGTATGTGAAGGGGAAGAAAAGTTCAAGCCAAATAGGGAGAATTCAGAATCTCATACTGATTTTTTTTTCCACTGTCATTATCTAGCAGTAAAAATGGGGATGACTCCTTGGGCAAATATTATGCAGCCTCATCCTAGGACTGGCCACTATCCCTCTCTGTCTTTATCACTATAGTTGGTATCTCCCGGAGTTTAAACAATAGGAAAGTCAGGTCAAAAAGCATCTTTGGGGAGTAATGATAATTAGTTTAGGATATATTGAAATTGAAGTCCAACCAAGGCATCTAGCTGGAGATGTTCAGTAAGTCATCAGAAATGTGGGTCTGGAAATCAGGAACTAAAGACAGAAATTAGGGAGTCACAAATGTGTGATGTGTTTATGATGTGTAACTGGCATTAAGGGATTTTGTATGTCAGAGGGACAAACATTCTCTTCTCAGGATTTACAGAGAGATTTGGGAGTAATGAAATCTTTGAGCCAGAAGGGAGACTTTAGTCAACCCCAAAATCTTAAGGGACATTTGTGTCTGGGGTGGCAAAAAGTAGGTGATATGAAGTTTTCTGGAAATAATGGATCAGGAGAAGGGCTCGCAAGCTTTTTTTGTGTTGTAGAATCTTAGGACAGGCTGATGAAACTTTTGGTCCATTACTCAAAATCAAGTTTTAAATGCATAAAAAATAAAATTATAGAATTAGAAAGAGAAACACATTGAAGTACAGTTACCGAATTTTTTAAATTCATCAACAGCAGCTGTTCTACATTGGGTCTTAGGAAAGCAGTTGCAGATAAAAAAAAAAGATGTTAAAACCCTCAAGGTATAGTCTCTAGTGAGGGGCAAGGCTTTTGAGGAAATGATGAGACGACCAGAGAATCAAGAATTACCAGGGGTGCAACTTACCCTAGATATCTAGCCCAGAAAGAACAAGTATCTGGACTCAAATCCCCTACTACAAGTTCAGCATTTTATTTCCAAGCACCCACTATCATACCAGGGTACATCTATCACTGCCAACATACACAGAAGAATGTAAGTGGCTGAAAAGGAGTAAGAAAGGAGTGGCAGATGAGGTGGTAAAATTGCCAGACCAAGACTTTAAAGAAGTTTAGCACTGAAAAGGAGACTAAATATTAAGGTAGCCCAGTGCTGGGACCAAACAGTCTACAGGAAGGACTTCTGTTTGCTTCTAGATTTATTTTCTTCTTTTTGTTGGAAAAGACCCAGAAAAATTTACAAAAGAAGAAGCTGTCTGGGGTGAGGGTGAAGGGGGATGGATAGATTTAAGACATAAAGAGAAAAGGGATGCTTTATATCACAAGGTGCTAAAGGGTGCAAGAAGCACATGGAATTAAGATTGAAAAGAAAAGAAAAAGAAACTTTTTTGTTAGAGAAAGACCTCGAGTTTTGCTCCTTACGAATTGTGATCTTGGACAAGTGAATTCCTTCCCTGAACCACAATTTCCTCTGTAAAACGAGATCAGCCCAATGATACTTAAGGACCATTCTACACTGAAATCCTGTAATGCTTTCAAAGGAAAGGATGTTCATTTTAACAGAAACTGAACCATTCAGATAAGCAGTGCTACTTCCAAGGCAAAAACCATTGAATTAAACGATCCAGACTTTGGGAACACATCACACAACTCATTTTGGAGGGGGCATTTTGTGACCTAGAACAAATGGTGTTCTTTCTCAAAACATAAATTAAACCTCATTGCTCACCCAGAGAAACTGTCTCCTAACACAATCTCATGGCTTCCTCAAAATGTCATCTGTGACGCAAAATGTAAAAGTTCTGCGACTCTTTGAATAACTATTCTGTTTAAAATTAACACACACTAAGCAACTGCTTAAAATGCATGTGAAACTTAATCCATAAGCAAGGAGAGAAATATTAAACAGCAAAAGTATGTTACAATTTTCCCCTTTTTTGTGCTGAAAATTAATCTTGACTTCCAGGGCCACAGGCTTTTTTGTACTCGTCTTCAGTGACTGATTAAGGAGGGAGCTGATTTCCTCTGAAACAAAGAATATATTACAGCAGTGAAATCTCATTGCTGCATCAATAATAGCTAGATTATTTGCCACCCTTCCAAAATCCAGAAGTCAGGAAGATTAAATGAGATGCTACATATGCCAAGTAAAACCCACCGAGTATATTAGTCTCTTTACACATTGTAAGCAATGTAAATCTCCCTTGTTCTAAATGAGCAGCACTGGTATAAGAAAAATATGGCACGGTCATGAAAAAATAAAAAATATTTCTCATTTCTTTTTTTTTCTATGTAGACAAAAAAAGCTATCATGATAGTGGCTAAGGATTCTATTAACAAGTATTAAAGGCCCATTTCTTAAGGCATCCCAGGTGCATGTATACTATATAAAAGTTACCTTTTTTTAGATTTGCAAACCGAAAAGCAATTTTCTAGATCTAAATGCATTAATCCCAAATGGTGAGGGGAAGAAGAGGAAACTTGCTAGATTTCCTTAGTATTCTCTATTATTTAATTATAGGACCAGAATCGATGCTACTTTTCATTAAACTTAGTATTACTTGGGTCCTACCTAATTAAGCTTACTTCAGTTATTCCTGTACTTATTACTATATTACTTTTCAGGAAGCCACAAATTTTGTAAGCATAAGTTTTTCTGTTCTCCAGTAAATGAAATTATGCAAACTCTGTTCTAATACCATCCAAGTAATCCCCTTCCAAATGACAATTAGGCTGTTAGATAATAGGCAGAAATGAAAATGAAAGACTTCTTTCTAAATGGGTTTAAATTGTTAGGAAAAAGTCACACTATGTAACCAAAAGGTCATTTTAATTTATTATTAAATATGCATAGCTGTTAGTAACATCGGTATCTAAAATTAAAATAAAACAGAAAACTCAGAACTGGCATAACTTCAACATCATTCGCTCTCCACTTTCATTTCCTCATTTAGCCATCAGCTCCCTATTGCTGTTGGCTCAAAATGGGCACTCAAATATGTTATTGTAACCTGGAATCTTTATTAACTCACAGACAGCTTAAACTACTTAAAAAATATAGCCACTAGATTTACTTTCCTCTTCAATATGGTGAGGTCCTAATTGGTACAGTGTTTGCATAAATTTCCACATTGATTCCAAGCTATCCTAATTCTAGGAGAAAAATCTAATTAAATCACTGATTCAATTCAATTTAACAAATGTTTACTAAAACTAATCTGTGTCCTCAAGGAGTTTACATTCCACTGGGGATGGAAGTTTTATTTAAAAGCCAGGATTTAAGACTCAGAATTCTTGAAAGCAAAAGGGCGTTATATAATCAATCCAATGAGTATATCTCGAGGTCAGCTTTTGTTTGGTATTTTAATTGTAGTTCATGGATTGGGGTTAAATCGATTGACTCAGTCTCAGATTATTGTGGGTCAAATTTACCCTTGTGTTTTAGAGCTTTTTCATCATAGATTTAGCTCTCTGTGTCTGTGTATTTGTGAGTGTGTGTCCTTTTCTGACCATTGATAAAGGAACAGACTTAAGAGTAAATTTGAATTCCTGATCAATCATTACTCACATAGACTGATTCAGCATCAAGAATTATCTGATGATCAACTACATTTGACTGTTCATATCCACAACACAATGATCCAAGATAATTCCAAAAGGCTCATGATGGAAATACTATCCACTCCAGAGAAAAGACTATGGAATCTGAAAGTCCATGAAAGTATACTATTTTCCCTTTTTTTCATGTTTTCTTTTCCTTTTGTTCTATTTCTTCTTTCACAACATGACTAATGTAGAAATATGTTTTACACAACTGCACATGTATAATCTACCTATATTGGATTGCTTAGCATCTTGAAGAGGGGAGAAGTGAGGGAAGGAAAGAGAAACATTTGGCATTCAAAATCTTACCAAAAAGTGCTAAAAGTTGTCTTTATATATAATTGGGAAAAAATGAAATTCTATTGCATTTTAAAATTAAAAAATAAAATGAGAACTGGAGAAAAATCAAATTTGTATATATCTTATATATATACATTTCTTTACATTTCTCTTAGTCCAGTGCTTAGTCCAATACTTGCCACCTATAGCAAGTTCTTAATAAATGCTTATTATTGACTGACCAAAAAATAATTACCATGCTAAAATGTGTTAGGGCAGATTTTATAGGAAGGGGCTGTCTCTCTGGTAATCCCATGTTCTTTTTTTTTCTGTGGCAATCAAAGCCCCCAGGAGAATATCATAAAGCTAGATGTTTAAAGGGGCTTCTGTGTTAAAATGGAATTCACCAGAACAGAATTTAACAATTCTGGTTGTGTTTATTTTCTGGAGGACTTCAAGTCATCAGAGTAGTACCGTAAATCTAAAAGCCCATTTCAGTCTCTAGATGAAAACAGGATATTAAAATATCAAATTACAATAATTTTGTTTCCTTTGGCAGGTAAGCCCAAGCATTTAGAGTTCTATGATGAGGCAGAAGGACTGTATAGTTTCTAGAAATAAAAGTAGGGATCACAAGGATAACAGGATTTATCTGTAATAATTTATTTTCTTTTCTGAGGGGAATCTAAACTATAGGATGCAACTATGAATGTGCAGGTGTAAATAGGGTTGTGAAAGGAAGGGATGAGTTACTTGATAGAGGAAAAAAATCATACTAATTGTATGTTGGCTATTGTGAACCTATAATATGTATTTTGCTTTCAGTATGAGATGAAATAATGTCTATCCTACTCTATAATGTATTATTAACCTCAGTGCTTACAGAGGAGATTCTTTTATCTCAACTAAAGAAGACCTAGACACAAGCTATATTTCTAAATTCTGAGACTCCCAGCCGCTTATGGGAGGGACAAAATCAAAGCACAGAATTCTAGTCTGGGGAGGCTGTAACATTCTGTATTGAATCCATTCAGTGTAATCTCAGAACTTGGAGTGCTATGACATGGGTCATAAGAAAATTTCAAATCATAGGAGTAAAGGACTGAGGATAATCAAGCACAAAACTTGTAATAAAAAGATTAGAATGACTGTCACTATTCTTAGATGATCTCCACGATGGTATGTGACCATTTAAGATATGTTTTATTCTATTCTATTCAACTCATCTCTAAGAGAAACCACTGTTACAGGGTATTAGCTTCTTTGTCCTAAAAGCAAAGATAAATTACACCTGGAAAAAAGCAAATAGATGTCATTCCCCAGATTGTAGGTATCTCGTGGCAGTGCCAGAATGTCATCCATGACAGGATGTCTCAGGTAAAAATCACAGAGCCTTTTCTCTAAAAATTTTACATTGGTAAAACTCATATTAAAGTGCTGGAAACAACTTTCAATGGGGCAAACAGAAAGCTTTTTGTTACAGATGGACATTATCTTTATGATGATGGATGGTGGGTAATAAGGTGAGTTTGGACTATATATATATACATATATTATGCATATATAATATATATAATTATTGGGTGGGTTACATATATTGGTTATAACCATTTTATAGGCTATAGAACTTTTCTTCTTCATATTTGAATATGTGCTTCCACTTATTTCTCTCATTTGGAAGAGGCAATATGGCATAATGGATAGAGTGGTAAATTTGGAAGGCATGAAGACCGAGATTGCCGACATTTACGAGATGCATGACCATAAAAAAGTGAGTGATTTACTTGCCCCTCAAAGAACTGACTAAAAGAAACAAGGAATTTGTGATCTGTTTTGTTGGGAGTATTGCTACATTCAAGAAAAATGGATTTTTTATGTGTTGGTATTTCTCAATGTTATCTTTCAAAAGAAATAGTGAAAATACAGATCACAATGACCTTTTTTTAGAAACACAGATCTAATTACATTTGTATTCCTTCTATTCTTAACAGGTAGACAAAAGAATATTATCCAAAGTTCCATAAGGTCTAAAAAATAGAGAGACACTGTTTGAGGGTAAAAGAAATACCTGAGAGTTAGCCTTTGTCTTAAGTCAAATGAAATTGCATTTAATAATTCTTATGTTTAATTTTAGTCAGTTTTTAAAATTCAATTAAGGAATTGGAAGGATAAAAAGACACAAAAGATCCAAATGAGTACTTTCAGGATTAGTTGGAACCAACTAGAGAACCTGTCATATAACTATTTGTCCTTTTCACCAAGGAGGTCAAAAATAGACAAAGATATACAAAATGTAATTTATGTATTTAATGGAATATAACTATTTCATGTGAAATCCTGAATATGAAGAATTTGGAGGAACTTGAGAAGATGCATTTGAACAGATGCAGAGTGACAGGAACATAATCAGGGGATCAGTTTACATAACGACCACAACATTGGCAAGGAAAAGAACTTTGAATAGCCCTCAAACTCTAATCAACATAGTTAGCATTCATATTTTCAGAAGGCCAATGATAAAGTATGTCTGCTGCTTCTTACTAAAGAGGTAGACTATAAGTACAAAATGAACTACACATTTTCAATCACCAAAATACTGGTTTTCTTTTGTTTACCTATAGTTATTTATTATGAAAAAGGTCTTCTAAGATGGAAAGGGTAAATTAGTGGGAAGTGACAGATACAAAAAGAGGAAAGAAAAGATAGATTTAAAAAACAAAATAATTTT
The DNA here is from genome assembly GCF_902635505.1 of Sarcophilus harrisii. Taxonomy (NCBI): domain Eukaryota; kingdom Metazoa; phylum Chordata; class Mammalia; order Dasyuromorphia; family Dasyuridae; genus Sarcophilus; species Sarcophilus harrisii. The sequence continues at coordinate 67,503,624 of NC_045431.1, forward strand.
TTTAAAGTTCAGAACCAAAAAAAAAGCTGATACTATTATAGCCGTGTTATATTTAAGGTGTACTTTTTCTCACAGAAGTTCATATTTAATACTTTTTTCTTTGCATAATGAAATTTTTGGGGTTTTGATGACTAAGTTAATAATACACATGAAATTTAAAAGTATATTATTTAACCTTAAGAAATGATGACTATGAAAAGTGTGGAGAATGTGGGGAGACTCCCAGGAACCTTGATGCAAAGGAATATGAACAGAATCCAGCAAACAATTTACATAATTACCACAATGATGTAAAAGAAAACAAGACCGAAAGCCTTTGACTTTCAAAGGTGTTAAATCTCCTGGAATGTTGGATGGATGTGACTAATGTGTTGATCAGTTTTGTTTTCATGCACTTCTTTGTGATGAGGGGGATACTTTGGGGAGTGATACTTATTGGAAAATAGTGACAATATTTTTTTTAAAAAAAGAAAAGAACCAAAGAACATCAGTGAAGATTGTATATAGACAGACAGATCCATACATAAATACATACATTCATATATAAGAGCCAGAGACAGAGAGAAAAGAGAGAGTAGTATATGGACATTTAAAAGTCTCCTCATAACCCCAAGGAAGAAAGATTCATATATTGTCATTTACTTACAATCTTACAAATCAACTGAATTTATTGTCTTATGCTCAGGTTTTAATTTATTTTCAGTATGTCCCCTTCCCTGGTTATTTCTAAGCAGTTAGTTATATCAGAGTACATTTATAAAGGTGTATATTTTATTTATTTCTATGTATGTCAATCATTATTAGTATATATTAATTGCCTCTTATGTTTCAGGGACTTTGTTAATAATTAGAAACACAGCACAAGGCAAGAAACATACACGATAATAGACAACTATTCACAACCAAGATATATGTAGGATAAATTGGGGGTAGTCTCAGAGACTACCTACAATTAAGGATGACTAGAACAAGCTTCTTGCAGAAGGTGGGACTTTAGCTGAGAATTGAAAGAAGCAATGAGGAGATTTCAGGCAAGGGAAACAGCCAGGGGAAATGGGTAGGAAATGGACAGGATGGAATGTCAGGTGCAAGGATCACCAGGGAAGTCAGGGAATCACTGTCAAGATTACCTAGCATCAATTTGAAGAGGATCAAATGAGTTAACATAAAGTGCTTTGCAAATTTTAAAGCACTATCTGAATGCTATTTGACATTCCTCAATGTTATATATGTTATAAAGAGTTTATTTTTATCATAATCATCATGGCTGTGTCGTGGTTCTCTCTGATTTTTTTCAACAGCATCTGAGTAGGAGCAGAGCTAGGAGGTAACAGGAGTAATCCAAAGCTGATATTTGGAAGGACAAGATCTCTGATATAACAAATAGGCAAGGGATTTAAGAGAAATGGCTAGTAGACAGTCCAGTTGTTTTGTCCAAGGGTCAACATAAAGGAAAAGACTGTAATCGGTATTGGGATGACAAGGTGGGAAAGAACTAAAGAATGAAGAAATTAGAAGATATAGGAAGGACAAAGAGCAGGACGTGGAGTTGCAAAGCAGAAGGAAATAATGAGCAGATAAAGAAATTTGAGCTTTCATCAATGTGCATGTGGAACATTGGCAGGTGATGGCAAAGATCAAAGCTGTGACCATACCTATGTGTAGCAGTGATAGGATGAAGTAAATGGGACAGGAATAAACTGAAGAACTGGGAAGGGGGAGTTTTTGAAGGAGTAGGAATATATACTTTGAAATCCCTTAATATAAGAGAATAGGAGTTGGACATTGAAATTAGTAAGGAATTCATAAAGAAGGAAAGCAAGTCTTCTTGGGGTCTTTAAATTTCAGGTATCAGAATCTTGAGTGGATGAAAAATGTAGATTGAACTTCAAAGAAAAAGATATTATTGAGTGATAGTGGCAAAGGGGAGAAAAGTGCCAATGAGGAACAAAGAGTAATCCAATGCCCCATTACAGCCAAGGAGTCTTAAATATGAGTAAAACTACAACCAGTGATAGAAAGGGAGGCAGGAAAGCTAGGTCATCAAACATCTGTGTGTCTGCCCATCTGTGCATATGCATTCACATGCATTTACATGCAGGTATACATACAGGTGATGTCACATATTTTATATAGGTGTGTGCATATGTATGAAAGAAAGTCTTCTGGGATTTACTTAATCTGTGATTTCATTGGTATAGGAAACTGGGTGAGAAACAATTTACTACTATAGATAGGCGACTTTTCTCTAACTTGTAATCAGTTTTACTTCCAGAGAGCTGCACCAGACACTAATAGCTTATGACTTTCTTAGAGAGAGAGGCAAGTATAACACATAATAAAATTAAAATTAAAATGACAGACTGTAGTATATAATTAAAGCCAATATGTACATTTTATACAAGATGAACATAACATTTTCCCCAATTTTGTTTATTCTATAAAATAAAAGTAATAAGCCTGGAGTCCTTTTGTGAGGGCCAAATTAGGAGGAGGGGAAGGAAAAAATAACTTTTTCTGCCATGAATCCCTTTGTTCAGTTTGGCGAAGTCTAAGGCCCTCTTCTCAAGATAATGTTTTTAAATCCATAAAATAAAATAAAACTCACAGGTTTGCAAAGGAAACCAGTATTGGAAAAAAAAAGATCATGAAAAGCACAGGTTATTAATTTATTAACATGAATAGGGATAGGCACCCTTGTTTCAGATGAACAAGATAAATCCTTTGTCAGACAAGTTTAACAATCTAGAAAATGTTAGGCCCCAAGGAAAATTTCTCCCATCAAAATAAATGGTCCTACGGCCAGACCTGCAATGCAGAAACATTTTGGGCAGTATTTACCCACAGAGAAAGAGAAAGAAAGAGAGAGAGAGAAAGAGAGAGAGAGACAGAGAGAGACAGAGACAGACAGACACAGAGACAGAAAGAGAGAGAGAGAGAGAGAGAGAGAGAGAGAGAGAGAGAGACAGGGCCAACAGGAACAGGGCTCCCAACTCTAATCTGGGCTTATTCTCCACTCTTTTTCATACTTTCCCAAGAATATCCAAACCTCATGAGTAATCACCTTTGACAGGATGAGTGATCCTCAGTAGCTGTACACCTCCTACATCTTCAAAGAGCTTAATTGAAGTAAGTAAAAGCCCTGTTTCATCAGCTCTTAGAGACCTCTAATCATACCATAAATATCCTTAGCAACGTCTTAAACTAGATAGTGGCCTGCAGCCTCCCCAGCGTACTTCTGGGTTATTTTCTCAGGCAGAACATTCAGCCTTACATGAAGCCTCGAGCCTATCAAGTTTAATTCATTACAAAATAAAGAGTATGAAGGGACCTTTAGATCATTAAGTCAGTATTAAAATAATTATGATAACAATAGCTAACATTTATATAGTAATTATTATTTGCAAAGCAGTATGCTATGTATTTTAAATTATTGTCTAATGTGATCCTCACAATAACCCTGGGAGGTAGGTGCTATTATTATGCCCATTGTACAGATGAGGAAACTGAGGCAAACAGGATTAAATGACTTGCCCAGAATCACTCAGCTAGGAAGGGTCTGAGGGCAGATTTGAACTCAGGTGTTTTTTTTTTTTTTTTTTTTTTTTTTTAACTCCAGGCCCATTACTTTATCCACCTAGCTTCCCCCTATTTGTGGAAGAGAGAACTGGGGTTTAGAGAGAAGGGGAAGAGTCTTGCCCGAGATCAGAACAAACAAAAAGCAAACCAATATGGGATTCAGACTTAGATCCTCTGACTACAAATCTTTTGTGAATTCCAATGCACCATGTTCTTTCCTTCTAAATGTGTGTTGTGCTATAATCACAATATTGTAGGCAATACAACATTGCTGTTTTTTTTTTTTTTTGAATCTCCTTTATTGATTCTCTTACTCTCAAGAGCAGCTATTTCAAATCTTCTATCCTCAATCCACCCACAGCACTTCTTTCCCTCTCAGGAGAGGACCTGGAACTTTCTCACTTTTATTTAAAAAAACAAAAAAACAAAAAAACAAAAAAAACCCAGAAACTGTTCTTCATGAGATCTTTATTTCCCCTCTTTGTTCATCTCAAAATCCCTCTCTGTTAACCCCTATTTTCTTTACTTTTTATCTACTTTTAGAGAAAGAAGCAATCTTTTCCACACTAAGGCCATCCCTTTGTGTCTCTGATCCCATTCCACCATCTTGTTTCCTATGGCAGCTCAATCCTCAATCATTTTCTTTGTTTCCCTCATTCATTAAACTTTTCTCTCCCATATAGCCTCCCCTAGCCTCTCACCTGGACTACTGCAATTTCCTTCAAACTGTACTCTGAGCTTCAAGTCTCCCATTTTCAATTTATTTCAATTAAAATTGCCAAAATAATCTTACTAAATATAAAATTGACTATAACAATTCCTTGATTAAGAATATTCAGGGGCTCTCTATTGCCTCTGGAATAAAAGACAAAATTCTCAATTCCTTGCCTACTTTGCTATTAAATTATTCAGCTCACTCCCATCATTCATTAAAATCCTTCACTTGATCCCAATGATCTCTTCAAGCCTCTCTCTCTCCTCTCTAGCCAAACTCTTAATGAAAGTGCATTCAATCCCTGTTGTAGAAAGTATAATTCCGTTAGGCTGGCCATATTGTTAGAATACCAAATACCCGCTTGCCAAAAAGACTACTTTATGGAGAACTCATACTGGGTAAGTGCTTACAAGGTGGTCAGAAAAAGCTATACAAAGATACTCTCAAGCTCTCTCTTAAGAATTTTAGAATGAATTCTGGCACAGGATTGCCCTGAGAGCAAAGCAGAATTGAATTAACTCAGAAGAAACAAGAGATGTACAAAGTTGGAGAAGCCCCCCCAAAAAATATTCATAAGGATTATTTGTGTCCGACCTGTGTCAGAGCATTCCAAGCTGCTATTGCTCTGATCAGCCACAACTGGACATCGTAACTTGTGTCTAATATAATAATGTCATTTTAGACCTCTTTCAGAACAAAGGACAATAACCAACAACCAAAGTAAGTTGACACCCTAAACTACCGGCTGGACATATCTAACTCATTCTTCCAGTCATATCTAACTCATCGTCATCAAAATAGAAATTAATGCCCACTCCCCCAAACTCACCCCTCCTCTAAATTTCCTTATCTTTGTTGAGATCACAGAACTCAAGAAGAACACTTGATCCAAGTGTTTCAATTCTCAAGTTACCAAGTATTTTCAACAACTTTCCAATTCTTACATGACCAGCAGCCTAGTTCAAGCCCTGGTTACCTTTTGTCTGGACTATTAAAATAGTATGCAAATTAAGCTCCTAGATTCTAATCTCTACTCTTTTTCATTCTCTAATACTCAATAAGCAGCCATCTTCCTAAAGCATAGCAGGAGATGGCAAGATTAGGCGATCTGGTCATTTTTCCATTGAGAAAATTTCAGTAACTCCCAAACATCTCTAAGATAAAATATTAAGTTCTAACCTTGATATATTAAACCCTTCACTAGTTTTGCTAAAAATATATGCTCTATTTATTTTATAATAAATTGTTTTCATATATAATTTTGTTTATATTATATTAAATTAATATAAAATTAGTTTAAATTAGTATTAAATTAAATTAGTATAAAATTGGTGTATACCAAATTTCATATTTTCTATTTCTACATTTCTATTTTTCTATTAATATTTCTATATTTCTAAATTAACATTTCTATATTAGTTATTTTCTATATTACTCTATATTAATATTTCTATATTTCCACAAATTTCTATTATTTTATTATTCATTTCAGTTTTAGTTTTATCCATTTTTTGTTATTTACATTAAATTAGTATAAAATTACTATATGGTAAGTTTTATATTTTTCACAAGTTTTTACATTTTCTGGACACATTATTTCATTTTTTTTTCAAAATTTAGTGTTCTTTATAAAATACAGTATACTGATTGTGACTCTTTTGAAAGATCAAAGAATAAATGACAGAGAAGATCAGGGTTTAAAATCCAGCCTCAGATAGTAACTGCATGATCCTGAGCAAGTCACTAACCCTGTTAGTCCCTATTTCCCCATCTATAAAATGGGCATAATAATAATACCTCCCTCTCAGGGTTGTTATTAGAATCAAATGAGAGAGTAATTTTAAGTGGTTAGCATAGTACTTGGCACATGGTAAGAACTATATAAATGATAGTGGTCATTAAGTTTCTCATATCATCATTCATAAGCTCTATAGAATGGGGTCTGGTGAGAGCCACTTTTTGTTTTTGTTTTTCAAATATATACTTCTCCAAAAACCAGCAAATAATCCTAGGGTACATTTTAAAATTGCAGAGCATGTAAAGGCTCATATAAAAAGTATCACTTCTGGAACACCAGTAGAGAAAGTGAGTTCTTAAATTAGGAAAAGGTAGGGGATTGTCCAGCATCTCATATCTATTTAATGGATAAGCTCATAAAACAAAATTATAAAAGATCTATAAATAATGCAATTTTTGTATTTAAGGGATCTGGTTAAGTTAACCAAGAATTATTTATACTTAATCCTTTTATCTCCCACTGACCAAGAGCATCTGATATTTTCTGCTTTCAAATATGATTTCAACACAAAAAAGCTCTAGTCTTTATCTAATGGAAGAAAATGAGTAAGCCTCTGAGTCTATTCAGTAAGAAAGCACAGGCATTTTGAAATTTATATTTTTATTAAAAGTCTAATTACTTGGAAGATTACTTTCTGTGACTTCTCAGGTCTATTTCTAATTATCAAACTTTATTTGTAAAATAACTACAATTTCCCAAGGTTTTCTTATTTTTTTCTTTATAAAATTGTGAATAAGGATTGTATTTAAACATAGGTTGACTTGGCTTTGCTAAATTAATCAGGACTCATTTTAACTTTGCATTTTTATAATTCTATATGACTTTCCCAAAACTTTCTAGGTGGAAAAAAAATCCAAAAAAGAATGCTGCTGTAGTTTATGGGTTCTAAATCTCTCCTTTTCACCTAGTATTACAAATATTTATTTATATACTTAATATTTTGAGCCCAGTGAAATAGAAGTTCCTGAACATTTAATAAAAGTATTCAATATGAATATTAAATAATTTCAATGTCTAAAATTTTTCAGCTGTCATATAGCCCTAAAATGATTCCAAAGAAAGGCAAAATAGGCTTCTATTTTCTTTACTAGCCTATTTTTATACTTCTGGGGTCCATAGTATCCTCACTCAAAATGCTCATTAATTTCTAAGTAAATTTCAAATTCCTTTCTTTCTAATATTCAAGACCCTCTAAAATCTTCTACCTCAATCTACCCTCCATAATACCCTACTCCATCATGTCCATTTATAGCATATTTCAAAAAACTCCTCCAGACACTCCAGGCAATGCAGACTGTATCCTACTGTAGGAACACACTCCGGGATTTCCCATTTTCACATCTCTCCTTGGGATATTGCCTCTGCTTAAAATGCCCTCTTTTTATTTTTCATCTTTAGAATTCCAATTTTTCTTTAAAATACATGCTAGATATAAAATCTGCAGCTACGTGGCACAGTGGATAAAGTTCTAGTTCAGGAGTCAGAAAGACTCTATCTTTTTGAGTTCAATCATGCCTCAAGCACTTACTAGTTGTGAGGTCCTGGGCAAGTCACTTAAGCCTGTTTGCCTCAGTTTCCTCATTCGTAAAAAGAGCTAGAAAAGGAAACTGCAGTTTCAGTTTCTCGGCTAAGCAAACCCTAGATGGGGTCACAAAGAGTCGTAAATGATTGAAAATATAACTTAAAATGTTTCATGAAAACTTTTCTTATTTCCCCTATCAGTAACTCCCTCTGATCCCACAAAGACTTATTTTGTGACCTTCTAATTCTATATATATATATATTTTTTTTTTACAATGATATGCATCTGATCTTTCAAGTAGATTATGAAGTCAAGGTCTGTTTGTGCTTATATGTACATATTGACATGTAAATTTTTCTATGGGTATATATAAGTATTTATGAAATGCAAGGTTTGTGCCTTCATCAAGGTGGGGGACTATGCAGGAATAAATAAGTGTTGCTGAGCGAATAGCTAAGGTCTAGAAACATTACTGAAGCACACATAGAGTTTGAGTGATTTGATCACAATTCCTGAGTTATATTTCTCAGAGAAAGAACGGGAAAATCCTTGGGTTGCCCATAAGTAAATTCTGAGGGATCAAATACTGGCCAAAGATTGAAACCAAAAATGTTGTCCCTCTGATCTACAAAGAGTTGTCCTGCTGATGTGCGAGGACTAATATTTTTGGAGTCTCTTTATCTCTCTTGACATTATATTCAAACATGTAATCTGAACCTTTTCTGTAATCTTTGAAAACTTGATAAAACCTATGGACCCCTTTTCCGGATAATGGCTCTGAATGTATAAAATAAAACACATGTATTTATGGAGAAAACCACTTGTACTGAAAAAGTCTACCTGTCTATGTGTAACTACATAAATATATATATATATATATATATGTATACACATATATATACAAATATATATATGTACATATACATATATATATACACACACACACACATACACAAACACACAAACACAACTTCATGGATCCCAAGATAAGAACTCTCACATTAGAGAGGTCATAGTAGAAGAAAAGGACCAAATATCCCATATAGAAAACACATTCAAAATTGAAAGGATTCAAGCAAATAAAGTATTTTCTATGTTACTTTCAAAAATAGGCTAAAAATGGTCACGACTCCTGAAGACAAAGTCTGTGGTTGTTTATGAGCTGCTCCCCCCCATAATCAGATCCCCCACAGCTACCACCCTGGTCCAAATGTATGTACACGCCTAGAATAGTGAGAGCCTTAGAGCTCCAGCAGAACTTCCAGCAGCTGGTGGAGACTTACTCATGCGAGGCAGTCAGCTGTTGATGCAGCAAGGGAGGCTCCCCCCTCAAAATACTTCTTAATCCTGATTGCATGGAGATGTCATTGTAAATCCAAAAAGACATCTGCCTCACAGCTAGCGGATCAGATCTAAGCTTTCATTTTGGTATAAAATGATGTGAGTCTGCAATCTGTGTTTGACTTCACCTGTTTTTCTTCAGGAAATAATGACCACATTACCATTATAAATTGAAAAAGCATTTGTACAAAGCAACATGCGAGAGCTAACTTACCAATTATGTAGCTTGGTCTTGTTACAGGGAACCCACAAATAAATGTAATACAATTGACCAAGTGAAATTCCAGATTGCAAAATTTCTTCTCCATTTAGGTAAAGAACCCATAAACAAAATCAAAGATACTTGATTGGAAAAGGAGGCGGGCCATTCGTATGTTGAGAGTGAAGAGTAATAGATGGATGGTCCAAGAGTTGTTATACTGGTAGTCCCATAATTTTCTAAGAACCAAAGGAAGTCTCCAGTACCTTGGGAAGACTTCCTATGGAGTATTTATAGAAAGATACAGACAAGAATCCCACAAGATAAGAGGGCATGGATGTATTGACACATACCTTAGTGTCTAAAATTCAGGGGTCCTCAAACTTTTTAAATAGGCGGCCAGTTCACTGTCCCTCAGACTGTTGGAGGGCCAGACTATAGTAAAAACAAAAACTTTGTTTTGTGGGCCTTTAAATAAAGAAACTTCATAGCCCTGGGTGAGGGGGATAAACGTCCTCAGATGCCACATCTGGTCCACAGCCGTAGTTTGAGGACCCCTGGACTCTAAATTGTCACATCCACATTGAGGGGTGTGAAGTGAGTAAAAGGTTGAGCATAGATAGGTTGAACAAGATATAATTTTGCTCTTTAGAATTTACTTAATGGGAATTGTTCATATACTGTTTCAGAATGTGAAAGCTATTGAAAGGTGTCAATTATGCATTCTAGACAACCATACTCTTTAGCAGCTCGACTGCTGTTGAGGGCAAAAGCAGGAATCATGCTCATTTACACTGTTAAGGTACTTAGGAAGTAAAGAAATGTAAGAATGTAGGAAATGACACACTAGAAGAGTCCCAGAGTCCACATAGGTCAATGTCTTGTCCCTGGCAACTGCACAAAGGAATATTTTTTGACAGAGTGAAATAATTTTCCTCTCTGCTGTCATCTTTAGAGAAGAGGAATATAAATCCCTATCTTCCCCAATTTGTGATGATAGATATGATTACTAACTTGAAGTTTTGTCAATTGAAGAAGGGTGGCTACATCTCAAATACGTGTTATCAAAAACAATTTAGCTTTTCAACAGAGCTTTGATTTGAGAATGAAAGGTTCTCTCTGCACCCAAAGTAATTGGCTCAATCATCTGAAAAAAGTGAGACACATGAGTCCTAGATCTCATGTCCACAGACTTTAGTTCAGCTACCAGCTTTGGCACTAATTATCTACCTCTGACTCTGGACATATCCCCTAAACTCTTTGTTTCTCAGTTTCACCTATAAAATGAAGAATTGGATGAAATGAAAGGATTTATACCAACCAGTTCAGTCTTCTGAGACAATACATTCATTTACTCAACAAATATTTTTAATAGTCTGTCAGTGGTTCTCAAAGTCTGGTCCAGAGCATCCTGGGAATCTCTGAAATCTTTTCAGAGAGTCTACAAATTCATAATTAGTTTTTATTTTTAATGTGATCAAAACCTATAATTATAAACCACATAAACAAAAACTCTTTGGACAGATCCTCAATCATTTTTAATAGGATAAAGATATTGAGAACAAAAGTTTGAGAACCACTGGTCTAAGCACTATGTTAAATTCTCAGAATACAAAGTTAAATAAAGAAACAGTTTCTAACTTTAATACACAGGACTGAAGTATTTTCTATATAAAAGCAAAAGCAAGATACTTGAAGGAAATTTTAAAAATAAATCTATGTGCACCTACTTGCAGAAAAAGAGAAACTATATTTTTATTGACATGGTCAGAGAGTATGAATCCAAGTTTAAGAACATCTTCTGCAGAAGTTTAGATTGCAGTTTTCAGTTTTCAATGTTTATGCCTGAAAGAACAGAATTCTTTGCCACCAATATTCTCAGAAGGGGAAAAGAGGAAAGGTTTGATTTTCTCAGGAGGCCGTTTTGACCTAAAGAAAGAAAAAGAGGCCTTTAATATAAAGAGAATTTGAGAGAGATCTTCCACCCAAATTATTTTACTCAGTGAGAACGTAAAGGAAAAGTTCAGGAGTTCTTCTGTTGTTGTTGCTCTAACAAGGATGGGGATTTTCTCATGTAGCTTTGGGAGGATTTACAGCTGAAAAACTAAGGCAAAATAATAACTTCTGCCACTCGATGATGGTTATAAGGCCTCAGCACCATCAATAAAAAGATGCCTCTGTTCAATTTCCAGTCACATCAAATTCTCATTACAGGCAGCTAAAGCCCAGCTCTCTCCCAGAGCCAGGCTGGAGTAGAAGGAACAGTTTCATACATTCAGGTTTCCAGTGCACACTACATTCCAACTTAGGATCACAAAGCAAATACAAAGATGTTTTCTTACTGAATACAGGCAAGAGATGGCCAAGGTTTCAATGAGACTGGGAGCAAAGGATGTGCTGTTGACCTAGGTGCCCTTGGGAAGAAGATAGAAAGAATATGCCCTTTTGTAAATGTCAGTGGACAGTTCCCAAACACCATGGACTTGCCTAATATCTTTGTTGGCCCTAAAAAATGACCAAGAGAAGGATTCTGAATTAGTAAGAAAAAAAACAGAAAAGCAACTTGTGTATTTTTGGCAGAAGATACTTAATGCACAAAACCTAAAAACCCATTTTATAATTCCACTGCTTTTCTTCCCTCCCATGCTAATTCCAACCATTAGAGAATGTTACGCATCCTTCTGGAGTCTGATGTAAGGATGAGATTAAGTGCCCACCTTGTTAAAGCTCTTTAACCAGACAAGGGAAATCAGAGAAGATAAAATGTATGCACCACTAATGAATGCTCTGGTTCAAAACACCAAGATCTATATTACAGCAATACCAGCCTTAAAGGCAAACAGAGCAGCAGACAGCTTAGTACCAGCCAATGACACCGACTTTCATCTTTAACAAGGGCTTATTTTCATAATCAGGAGTCTTCCAGAATCAAACAAGGAGACATGTTTTCAAAGAGAAAATTCAAGGGTGACCTTATCATAATCCGAGGTGGGGTTTCAACCCAGAATGGCTGACTCCCTTATATGGGCATCATATATATAAAAATTTTTCTCTTATATCTGTATAAAGATACACACACACACTTTATATGTATACATTTCTCTCATATATAAATATATATAAGAGACAGTGTGTGTATAAATATATATATATGTATGTGCGTATATATATATAAAAGAGATTATGTATGCATATTCATATACACATGTTTATTTAGTATAGTATAGACATTCACACAGAGTAGAAGGAAATATTTCCTTAAAGAAAAAACTAAAAATCAAAGACAATATATGGAGCTATTCAACCAACTTCTTGATTGAATGAATAAAGTCTATTCTGTGGATCCTTTATCCTAGGAATATAGACAAAGGATAAAAAAAAATTCGTGTCTTCAAAGGGTTTAGATTCTACTACAAAATTTGGCATATAGACACATAACTAAGTACAAGATCATATAAGGGGTACTGATCACTAGGGGGATGAAAGAAAGCTTCCTCTTAATGCAGAAGGGTAGTGTACTTTAAACTATAAACTCTCATTTTAGTCTTAAAGCCTATAGTAAGTTCCATCTTAATTGTGCTTAAGGAATAGTGTATTAGTTACCTCACTAAAGACTGATGGTTAAATCCAGATGACTAATAAAGCACTTGGTAAGTTTTAAAGCTCTAGGTAAATATTAGTAAAAAAATAAAATAAAACAAAATAATGGTGATGATGATTATCAAATGAGCCACAGGCTATATTAACCTCTTCTTCTCTTGAGGCAAAGGCAGAACAGAACAGAATATATTTTGGGGGAGAAAAGGAGGAAATAACATTGAAGGAAAAGCAGCAACATTTGATGACAGAAAGTATTGAGACACCTGGGGCTGATATGTACAGAGAAAACTAACTAGAGAACCAACTTTGTTCCTATCACTCATTCATTCAGGCCTCAATTAGGTCTCTATTATTCTTCCTGAGGCACTGGGCAAGACAGAACAGGGATAAGGAAAAAAATTGGACCTGTGTTTCTGCTGATATGGGAAATTTGAAGATAAGGAAAACTCTCAACCAAAGAATGTTGGCCCCTTTCCTACCACTTAGGAATTGTGGAGAGTTTTCTGACATACTATTGTGTTAAATAATTTGTGCTCCAAAATAGAAAATTTTGACTATACCAAACTGAAAAGTTTTTGTACAAACAAAACTAATGCAGAAAAGATTAGAAGGGAAGCAATAAACTGGGAAAATATTTTACAATCAAAGGTTCTGATAAAGGCCTCATTTCCAAAATATATAGAGAATTAACTCTAATTTATAAAAAAATCAAGCCATTCTCCAATTGAAAAATGGTCAAAGGATATGAACAGACAATTCTCAGATGAAGAAATTGAAACTATTTCTAGTCATATGAAAAGATGCTCCAAGTCATTATTAATCAGAGAAATGCAAATTAAGACAACTCTATGATACCACTACACACCTGTCAAATTGGCTAAGATGACAGGAAAAAATAATGATGATTGTTGGAGGGGATGCAGGAAAACTGGGACATTGATGCATTGTTGGTGGAGTTGTGAACGAATCCAACCATTCTGGAGAGCAATTTGGAATTATGCTCAAAAAGTTATCAAACTGTGCATACCCTTTGATCCAGCAGTGTTACTACTGGGCTTATATCCCAAAGAGATTATAAAGAAGGGAAAGGGACCTGTATGTGCACGAATGTTTGTGGCAGCCCTTTTTGTAGTGGCTAGAAACTGGAAACTGAATGGATGTCCATCAGTTGGAGAATGGCTGAATAAATTGTGGTATATGAATATTATGGAATATTACTGTTCTGTAAGAAATGACCAACAGGATGATTTCAGAAAGGCCTGGAGAGACTTACACGAACTGATGCTGAGTGAAATGAGCAGGACCAGGAGATCATTATATACTTCAACAACAATACTATATGATGACCAGTTCTGATGGACCTGGCCATCCTCAGCAACGAGATCAACCAAATCATTTCCAATGGAACAGTAATGAACTGAACCAGCTGCGCCCAGAGAAAGAACTCTGGGTGATGACTAAAAACCATTACATTGAATTCCCAATCCCTATATTTATGCCCACCTGCATTTTTGATTTCCTTCACAAGCTAATTGTACAATATTTCAGAGTCTGATTCTTTTTGTACAGCAAAATAACGTTTTGGTCATGTATACTTATTGTGTATCTAATTTATATTTTAATATATTTAATATCTACTGGTCATCCTGCCATCTGGGGGAGGGGGTGGGGGGTAAGAGGTGAAAAATTGGAACAAGAGGTTTGGCAATTGTTAATGCTGTAAAGTTACCCATACATATAACCTGTAAATAAAAGGCTATTAAATAAAAAAAATAATAATAATTTGTGCCCAAAGTCATACAGTTAATATGAGCCAAAAGCAATTCTTGAATCTGGGTCTGGGATGTAACAAAAATAATAGAGCTTCTCCCTCATGAAGCTTACAATCAAGAACAAGACCTAAGATAAGTACACAAATAACAAAGTGAACTCAAGTATATCATTGTAACCCCTTATTTTGTCTTCCTGTCCCTCCCCCAATCCATCCTCTGTACAAATACCAAATCAATATTCCTAAAACACAGATTTGATTATGTCACTCCATGGCTTAGGAAATTTAAAATTCTTGACTCTAGAATAAAATATAAGTTCTTCTTTGGAGCTTTTAAAACCTTATGACTTCTCATTGCACACCCAACATTCTGGTCTTCCTGGACTACTTGTTCTCTCTCATATATGAAATTCCATCTCCCACCTCCATTCTTTTACATAAGCTGTGCTCTCTGACTCTCAGAAACCCTCCTTTTCTTTGAGATTTGGCTCAAGTGTCATTTGCTACAAGAGGCCATTCCTGATCCTTTCCTCCCTCCCTCTGTCATACTTTTCAGCACCCCCACCCATGGACAGAACTTTGTGTTTTATTTGTCTATTCACTGGGAGGAGAAGTAACCTTGTATTTTCTACAGAGAACCAGCCTCAAAATCATGAATATAGGATTCATGCCCTGCCTTTGACACATACTGGCTATGTGACTATGGACAAGTTTTGTAATTTCTCAATGCTCCTAGGCAATTCTGTGATTAATTAAGTTGCCAAACATGTGCCAGCCTAAATTCTCAGAGATATTTTCCTCCATGAGGGTATCTGATGACAATGAAATCACAGTTCCAGTGAAAACAAAAATGTAAGAAGGGGAGAATTGCACAATGGAGGAAAAAAATAAAAGTAATGTCTCATTTAACTGGAAAAATTAGTTTAGAGCCAGGTTGTAAAGAACTTTAAAAGCCAAAGGAGATTATATTTTATCCTGGAGATAGTAGGAAGTCACTACAGTTTATTGAGTAGATTAGTAATATGGTCAGAAATATACTTAAAACCATTTTGGCAGCTATGTAGAAGAGAAATTGGAGAGTGGAGTGAATTAGGAGGTCATGGCAATAGTCCAGGCTGGAAGTGAAGGCCTGAATTAAGGCTTGTGAAAAAGGAGGTCAGTTACTAAAGATGTTGTGCAGGTCAAAATAGAAAGATCTATCAGGAGACTAGATAGGTAAGGTGGAAATATATGAGGAATCCACAATAATACCAAGGTTACAAACACAGGCAATCAGCAGAATGGATGATGTCATCAATGAAAATGGAGAATTTTAGAAAGAGACTCAGTTTTGGGGAAAAGATAATTTCTGTTTTAGACATGATGAGTTTGAGATTGTTATGGGAAACCCCATTTGAAATGTATAATAGACTATAATGGTCTGTTATAGAATTTTAACTCAGGTTCTCTTCACTTTTCTGTGCTCCACGCCTGACACAGACTTTTAGAACCTGGGGTCATTTGTATACCTTTCATCCTCACTATCCTCTACCCACCTATTTTCACCTCACCCAACAAAGTAGTATTTAAATCTGAAAATACTGAGAAAGGATAGATCCTTTCTAGGTAAAAGTATCAAATTATTAAAATCAGATATTTTAACAAATTTTTATTGAAACAGTGAGTATAATTTTTAAACGTTCTATTTAAATGTTTTAGTTAATAATAGAAGGGTAAACAACATTAATTAATTAGTTGATGTTTTTGTTTGTGGATGTTAGTAAGGGGACCTTTTAATATCACTGACAAAGAGGGAAGGCTCAGAGTTTGATATAGCTTGGAATAGACCTACTTTCAAAATGTGATTTGGCATTTATTGCTTCTAATTTGTGTGTAAAGGAAGATAAAAATGAATGTAGATGATAGCTGTTATTTCTGTTTACTCCCATAAAATCTCATCCCAGCCCATCAAATACCATAATCAATTTTTTTAACCAAATTCTCTCTATGCAACATGGTACCTGTTTGAAAAACTACTGATTATTTGAAAATAAAACAAAGAGGGGTATTTTCAAAATTTTCCAGATGGCAAAATTGAACATTCATTCAACAAATACTTATTAAGCACACTACTTCATAAAGTGTTCTTTGCTCCTACTGCATCCCACCCTCTCCTAGTTCTCGTTCCCTGGGGGTAACACAGTCTAGGGAGAAGGAAAGTACAGAGGCTGACATTCCCTGAGCATCTTTCCTTATGAAGATAACTGTCAGGGAAATGATATAGTATATGAGGGATACTTATCCCCAGAAGGTGGATCCCCAGGGGATGCCTTGTGGCAGAGGACATGCTGGCCCTCAGGGATGGTTCCCTTAGCTGTCAGTCATTTCGATGTGACAACAAAAGAAAGAAAAATCTGGAAGTACAATGGTTGGGAGACTAGAGCCAGATACAAGAACCCCAGGGAACAATAAAGGGCACAGAGGCTTGCCTTCATCCGAAGGAGCTAATCAAGCTTTAAGTAGCAGCTTTTGCTTACCAAAATCCTTCTCTGTAGCACAGATCTACAGAGGGTTAAACACTACAGCAAATTGACAGAACCAAGAACTTTGCTTTCTGCAGACAAGTTCAGCTCCTTGAATGTGTGCATTTTATATGTTATAATAAATCAAAAGCAGGCAGCTCTACGTGAGCAACATTGGCTCAGTCAAAGAGGCATAATTTAATCTTTATTAGATCTTTGAGAACTAAAACCACTTTTCTCTTTTTCCCCTCAAAGCACATTTTTAAGAGCAATAAGAAACCAAAGCTTTGGGTTTACAGTCTCTGTAATGAATTGGCAGCACTGTTGAACAAAAACTAATTATTTTTCATCAGACAAACTATCTTCTACATATGTATACATCTTCGCTATGTGTAGCTGCGTCAGGCAGTCTAGAGACAAAGCATCCTCGCAGCCCTTTCTCTTCCCCTCTGCCCCACAGACAAAGAAATTATGATTTTAAATACATGAGACACTCACCTTCCTGACTAGTCCCATCAGAGATAATAGGTAAAATAAGACAAGACTATCAGGCAGAAAGGAGAAGGGGGATGAGTGCAGAATCTGAATTCTTACCCAACCCCAACCACGTGGAGTTTTGTTCTGGAGAGAGAAAAGGATGGAATAGGTCTGCATCTAAAGTAGAATGGAACTCCCATAGGCCCAGAGAGCTAGAAGAGATCATAGAATTATTCTGTTAACAAACATTTATTAAACACCAATATGTGTTGGGCAAGAGGTAAATATTCTGTGCATAAAGAAAGGCAAAAACAGAGTCTTCATGCCAAAGGGATTCATATTCCATTAGGAAAGACAACATATAAATAATTATGTACATGCAAGGTATGTAAAGAATACATGAGATAGAATCTCAGAGAGAAGGTAACAGGTGGAAAGGGAAACAAGGAAAGATTTCCTACTTTGGGTGGAATTGGAGTTTTGTTTTGAAGGAAGCAAGCAAAACTAAGAGGCAGAAGAAAGAAAGTAGTGAAGAGGAAAGAGTATTGTTGCATGAGTGATAGCTAGGGAAAGGCTCAGAAAAAGAACATTATAAGCAAGGAAAAGAAAATAGGCATTTGTAGGGAGATCACAGAGGACATGTAGAGGTGTAAACTGTAAGAAGATCAGAAATATACAACCTGACTTTTATATTTATGGTCTTCTTATAGTGGCTTTAAATGCTAAACAGAGAACTTTATATTTGAACATGAAAGTAATAGTGAACCCCAGGGGTGGTTATTTATTTATTATTTAATTGTTTACATTTTAGTCTAGTTTAATTACTTAAGAAGCATCACTCGACTTACAGTTTTAGAAAAATCAAGTTGTGTGTGGCCCTGGGCAAGTCACTTAACCCCAATTGCCTCAGCAAAAAAAAAAAAAAAAAAACATCAATTTGGTAAGTTTAGTAGAGGATAGATTAGGGTGGAGGAATTTTTGAGGAAGGAAGGTCAGCAAGAAGTTTAGAAAGAGATAATAGTCATCCAGGAAAGAGAGGTTATGAGAGTCTAAACCAGGATAATAGATCATGTGAGTGGAAGGAAAGTATATCAGAGCAATTTAACAACATATCCAATATATTGGGGTGAGGTTGAGTAGGAAGTCAGGAATAGCATTCAAGTTATGAACCTGATTGATTAGGAAAATGGTAATAATTTCAACAATAATGGGAAAAATAGGAGGCAAGGGTCCTATGGGAATAAAGATGGTGAGTTTTCTTTAGGATATGCTAAATTTGAAATGTTTATGGGGCATTCAGTTTTGCATATTCAAAAGACAGTAGATAGTGCAAGCCCAGAGCCCAGGGGAAAGACCAGGACTGAGATCTGAAAATCACATGCATAAAGATGAAAAATGAATCTATGGGAGCTGATGAAATTATCGATAAGATAGTACAAAGGGAGAAGACTAAAACAGAACATAGGAGGAAATGCAAATATAGTCAGTATAGAACTGAATGAAAACCCAAAAATCATTTCTTTTGGGCCCCTCATTTTATAAAGAAACCTAAGTCAGAAAGTTGAAGCAATTTACCTATGGTTACAAAGCCAAGTATCATAAATAAAAAGTCATGGAGTTGAGATCTAAATACTAATCTTATTCCAAATGCACCATTCTTTCTACTATACCTGGCTGTCATTACAATTAATGCATTTATAATAAAAAACTAGAATATGACATTAAGAATTAGTCAATTACATTTCACTGGATCACCTTGTATTTTTAATTCCAGATCACCATTAAATATTCCAACAAAACACCACAAATACGCCAACACAGACACAAATATGTGTATTTGTGTGTGCTGAAATAAACCAGAACACCATTGATCAAAAGCATTCAGGGATCTCAAAGATCATCCTTTCATACCTAAGGAAACCGAGCTGTTAAATAGACTTAAACAAAGTGAGATCAATAATCTCTCTCCCAAACAGAAGTAAAGCCAGTTCCTCTGACTTTCAAGACAGTTCTTTTTTTTTCATATAATGGGTGGCTTCCTCAAATTAATAATATGGTACAGCTAGAGCCATGAGGGTAGGCAGACAGCAAACCCTGTCCAGTGTATTAAATGTGAATAAATTAAAAGAGGATAAATACAAGCTTGATATGACTTCTTTGTCAGATGCTCTACTCATGGCTTCATCAACTGGGATGTTATAGGGAAAAGGGCGTTGATTCCCTAGTCATGTCTTGCTTGTCATGTTTAATATCCACATAATCATGAGCTTTAGCATTTATTTAACCATCTTTAAAATTAAAGAGTCATAGGTCTGTATCTGTTAACCAGACTACATATTCCCAGAGTTGTCAAAGCAAACTAATTCTCTCAAGGTCTGAATATTTCCCCAATATTCCTCAAGTCTTTCCCTACTTCAATCCACCCTCCTGTCTCTTTTTTAATCATTACTATTTTCTCATTGTCTTACAAATAAATAGCAAACAAATTCTATAATGCTCTAAAATTTAACCATTACATGACTGCACTTTCAAGCTCAGAATTTTCTCTGTGGGCAACTTATGGAATAAATCAATTATGAATAGGCATTTCATTTTTGAAACTTCTAGAATATTTTATTCTATTTGCAGATGTGTAGCAAAAATTTAGCCCACAGTAGAGTTTTCAAACTATTAAATTTAATAGTATTTTCTATGATACTTATGATCCTTAAATTACTTCTGCACATCCTCTCTTCCAAGTCAGTTACTTTGGCCAGTAAAGAAAAATTCACACATTCCTTAAAAATAAATAAATATCAAAGCATTGGCTCTTACAAATGCAATAAATTTGTTTCAACTAAACAAGCATTTTTATTTAGTACTTATTATGTAGCTGGAGCTGAACAAAGACAAGAGGGGGGAAAGTCTTTTCTCTGAAGATGACATTTCACTTTAAATATATGTATGTGTGTGTGTGTATGAATTTGTATTTATGAATTTTATTTACAAATTTGTTCACATAAAAATATTTTATAAAGACTCATTCACTTCTTGCCTAGTTAAGAATCTATTTGTCCCAAAACCTTCAAGCTTTTCATAAGTTTGCATTCTTCTCTGTTCTCAGCATTTGAATGGTCAATAACAAGTGCCATAACAAAGAAGTTTCAGTATCTTAGTTCTGCCAACCCTGGAAAGATAAACATGTGGGCCATTTTTCATTAAAGTTATATATTCTCTCTCCAAAGGCTTTCTTGAACTCCTGACTTCTTTTCTCTTAGGTTTTTTTTTAGTCAATTTAGATTAAGAATTAGTTCACTGCTATTAAAGAGAACAATAAAATTGGAGGCAGAAAGAGAAGTCTCACCTCACAAAACAGGTTGTTTTCCCCATGAATGACCAGTAATTATTTCAAAGCAATATTTTCAAGTTAATTCCCAGTTCTAGCCTCCCCTCAGAGGGGCCAGTGCAGCAAAGAAATTTCAAAAGCACAGATCTGAACTTTCAGCCCTTCTGGAATATCTTAAAAGTCTGAAGTCCACAGGGAAATTGGCTCATTTACAGTAAACATAACCCGACTTCTTGGCTCCTGCCTCCTCTCCCCTCCTGTCCTCTCTTTTCCCTCACCCC
Organism: Sarcophilus harrisii; assembly: GCF_902635505.1. Taxonomy (NCBI): domain Eukaryota; kingdom Metazoa; phylum Chordata; class Mammalia; order Dasyuromorphia; family Dasyuridae; genus Sarcophilus; species Sarcophilus harrisii. Next base: position 67,524,733 of record NC_045431.1, read on the forward strand.
CAACTGTTTCTTTTCCATTTCCAATTTTCCTCTCCTCTCTTCTCCTGTCCCTGTCCCTCTGCCATTCTCTCCCTTTCTCTCCCCACCTCTCCCTCTCCTCACGAAGCCCTAACATAGCTACAATCAGGAGACAAAGTACAACCTTCATGTTATTTTCAAGTCTCACCAAGATTACCAAGGTTAGATACATAGGCAAGAAGCTTTGCTCATAACTAAAATTCTAAAAGAAAATGCAGGAAATAAAAAATCCTTGGATAAGTTACTTCAATATCCTTGCCTTAGTTTTCTCATCTGTAACATAAGGAGGTTGGAGCAAATGACCTTTGATGTCCCTTCTACCTCTAGCTCTGATATTATTACCCTACTAGGTAATAGGGGAGATATTTAACCACTCTGAAGATGTGCCTTTTTTCTGTAATCAGAAAATCTTCAAAGCATGTGTCTGGAGTATCTAGAATCCCCACAAAATTACCTCTCAGTTAGAAAAGATCTCCAACAGAAATCTTGGTACTGCTCTGAAGGTGGCAATGTGGTAGCTCAGGGAAACATTTCTGCAGACCTATGGAACAAATCAGTATAGTAATTGCATGTGGGTTGTTAATACTTATGTCAGAAGCTTTGACCTTTTCAAATTTAATAACTTTTTGTGTGTTGGGAACTTATTAAATATACAAAATGTTCACCTATTTAGCTCAAAAAATGTCAAATAAAAGAAGGTGGATATTTCATTATTTTATCTTTAAACACACTTTGAAATATTTGGATAAAAATTTAAATTATCTGCTTTACACAATATAAGTTCATGTGCAAGAATATTTATCGGTTGGGGGCTTTTCCCCCACTTTTTTTCTGTTGAATTTCCTAATATCAACGTGGAATATTATTACTTAAAGCTTCATCCTTTGCTAGTTTCAAAGCACTATGGATCATTTGTGGATGTGGGAGGTGTGTGTGTGTGTGTGTGTGTGTGTGTGTGTTTTAATATAATTGGTTTCAAGGTGTGTTAACTTGGAGATTATCTCAGGTCTTTTTTTCATTTTACAGATAAGGAAACAGGCTTAGGAAGGTCAAGGGACTTGCCCATGATTACACAGCTAGGCTTGTGATTATATTGCTGCCTTCCAGCTTAGGCCAGATGGAGAGATGGGGAGTCTTCAGACAATAAAAATATTCTTAAAATAATTGAGCGGGTAGTCTTTGACAATTGTGAAGACAGTAAAAAAAATCACCTTGACTCCAACCTGATGATGGTACTCTGAAAACTTAGGTGGACTGGTCCTTGGACACAGATGTATGCCTTTCATCATAAAGTTCAAAGATGAACTTTCCAGTCCAGAAGCATCTTCAAGAGCTTTTTCTCCAGGGGCATAACCTTAGAGAATCCAAGGTCACTTCCATACCATGGAGAAGCATGTGGAAGGAACTGTAGCATGTAACATGTGCAAACACACAAACACATCAATAAATTCTAGGTTTCTTTACAATACAGAAGGGAAATGGGAAATAGAGATTTTTTTTAAATCCAATTTATATCTATTTTGACCTTTTAATGGTTAGAGATAAAGAATAATATTCTTCTTGAACAGTCAACAACAATTGCCCCACAATCCTAGAAACACAATCCTAGAATCCTAGAAACATTGATTCTTACCACATAATAAAAAAATCAGAATCAAAATAATAAAAAGAATAATATTAGATCTTTATATCTATCCTACAAAATTTCCTGGCTTTGGGGACATTTTCCCACACCAATAATGAATGATACATTCTTTTTCTCCACATAAGATCTTAGCCAGTCCTCCAAAGCCTGATTCAGTCCTTCAAAACTGAAAGATCACATTTTGAGAAGGGTGACTTCTTCATCTTAATTACTTCAAGCATTTCAATTTACACTCAGAAATATTTTGATTGAAATGGAATTGAAAGGTAATTATTAAGTGTTGACTATAATTTCCTATCTGAGCCACTTTTTTATTATAGAATGTTACCTAGACATGCAAAAATGGAACACATTTCCATTTTGCCCTTGGCGTAAGTTAGGAGTTCTCAAATCTCTACAGTGGCAAACCTTTCATGCTAAATGAAATTTTGGTTATAAAAAATCTTATCGTCAAAGATTTTTTAAATTATAGTTACCTATTACTTAGATTCAACAAACATTTATTAAGCACCTAATATATAGCAGGCACTATGCCAGGTGATCAGAATGAAAAAACAAATATGAAATGGTCAGTCACCTAAAGGACTTCACAATCTGGGGAACAGTGATAAAAAACAAAAGCCATACCAAGTAACAAAAAGGATGGTGTCTTTTTTTAAAAATCATCCATTTTTAGATCAGTTTTATTCTGAAGATTATTATCAACTTAGTGAAAAGGATATCATTGCTTGCTACTATTAAGTGTTTTATAAACGGAACCAATATTGAATGTGCTAATTCACTTTAGAAGATACTTCTCAATAATTCTCCTTTTTTCATTTACTTACGTGAGAAATTATGCTGGAGTTCTGTTTCAGGTCATCACATTTTCAGTTCAATAATAGAAGAAGTTTCATTTCAAATTTTCCATGTAATCACATTTTCAGTTTAATAATAGGAGAAGTTTCATTTTAAATTCTCCATATTGTATTTATAGTTGTCTTTTTTTTTATTGGCAGCAACAAGGAATTGCTTTAACATTTAATAGTAAATACATACTATATACTAGTATTACTTGTAGTAAACCCAAACTAGAGATAGTTAACATCATATTTGCTTTTCTTCTGGAATTTGGAATTTAGTATTTGAGTAAGGTTTGTAGATCATAAATGTAGACCTAGAAGGAACTCCTGGAAATAGAGTTCCAGGTACTTGGCCAAGGTCACACAATTAGCAAGTGTCAGAAATGGAATTTGAACACAGGTTTGGCTCAGTCCAAAGAGTCAATGCTTTCTCTTCTATATAACAATGAATGTTTCTTTCATTAACAGATTCTCAGTAATTAATATTTTAAACATCTTTGATTTTTTTATTTATCCAAGAATCTATTATAAGCATTGGCACACAAGCAAAAATTATAATCAAAATTAACATTAATAATGATAATGAAAAGGATGGAAAGTTGTTCTCAAACGACATGACAAAAAAAGATTGTCTTTATAGAACTACTTCCTGAACAGAGAGCCTTTCTTTGAATAGTAGTAAAGTGATTAGGTATACCAATGGACTTATCAAATATAACTAATAGCTATTTGTCATTCAGTGAAATCTAGAAAATGAACAAAAATAAAGAACAGACCCAAAAGGGCCTCAGTGAGGAACATTCACATTAACTCAAGCAACAAAAAGTCAACAAGAAAGCATCAAACAGATGACCGAAGAAGAATAATTTGCAGAATGTGGAGTTCTTAATAATAATACAAGATCAGATCCATTGTACGAATCAATCAAAAAGCATGTATTAATCAATTACAATGTACTAGTTGCTAAGAATACATTTAAAAAATGAAAAATAGCTCCTTCCCTCAAGGTGCTTACAATCTAATGAGAAGAATAAGATACATAAATCAGTATATAAGAAAAGATGATTGCCTTAGAAAGGGAGAGATACTAGCAGTAGAAAGAGCAGGAGAGACCTCCTGGAGGAGCTGAGTCTTGAAAGAAGGCAGAGATCCAAAAGATAGCACACAGGAAGAATAATTCAGGTATTGAGGATAATCAATAGAAAAGCACAGAAATGTGTGTGTGAGTGAGTGAGAGAGAGAGAGAGAAAAAGAGAGAGAGAGAGAGAGAGAGAGAGAGAGAGAGAGAGAGAGAGAGAGAGAGAGAAGGGGGAGGGGGGGACAGCGAATAAGACAATATAGTTGGACCTTGGCAGGTGAAAAGGAGAATGATATGTTAAAAGACCAGAAATACAGAGAAGATGCAGATTATAAAAAGCCTTAAATGTTAAGGAGAGGCATTTGTTTTTGGCCCTAGAAGTAATAGGAGACACTGAAAATTATGAAGCAGAGTAGTGACATGATTATGGTTGATTAATCACATTGTCAGAAATGTGGATGATGGACTAGATGAGGAGTCACTTGAAGCAAGGAGGTCTAATTAGAAAGTTATTTGTCACATTCATTCTCAAGAAGCCTGAGCTTGTTAATTAATACAGAGTTGGCAAGTAGAAACTGCCTAACATAACACCGTAGGTTGCAAAAATTTAGCACCTACTGAATATCTGGAAAGATTTGATCAAGTGCCCAGAATTATACTAGGACCTCAGATCTATACAGTGCTTCATTTTTTTTGAAAAACCAATACCTAAAAATCTAGCCTGAGCATGTAAACCGCAAAATATCATGAATCATTTAAATATTGAACTCAAACTGTAGTAAAATAAGAATTTTATCAAGTGCAGTCACTCATTTTTAACAATATTTCACAAAAGAATTAGGAACAATGATTTTAACACATGTTGCCAACTACTAACAATATTGAAGTTTTCTGGAATAAAAAGCTTTCAACGTATGGATATCTAGAGAAAAAAAATCAAAGACATATGGGAATAAAAGGAAGTACAGGTCATTCCTATTATCCTACAATCTATTACTAAAATTTTTCCAAAAGTATTTTCACTGAATTTTCAGAAGATGAATTCACATGTTGAAAAAATCCACAATTGTATCTATCCATACAAAAATCCACCAAACTTTAAACCAACGACTTGTATCAATAAAGCAACTTATTTTAGAACCATTTCTATTGGAACTCCTTTGAACAGAAAAATAAGAGGAATTGAATGACAATTTCTGGGAGAATTAATCAATATTCTGGACCACTCATCTGAATATCTCATAAAACTGAGATTTCATAGTGTCTACATAATTCTGGACATCATGAAAAGTTGGCCTGGTGTGTTCCTGAATCAGCAGGTGTCATGTTCTATGACCAATTCAAAGCTCCGTACATCCTTTACCTAGAACTTGGTTTATTTGAAGGTACTATTTTCATGAGACATTGATAATAATGAACAATACTTTCTGTGGTGTCAAAGACTGAATGTTTAGGGGATGTCTGTCTACTGTGGAATGGCTGAACAAGTTGAAATTAATAATTGTGTTGTAATACTATTGTGCTGTAAGAAATGACAAGGGGACCAGTGTCAGAAAAACCTGGGAAGCTTCATATGAACTGATGCAAAGAAAAATAAAGAGAATCAGTAGAACAATGTATATGGTAACATCAACAGTGTAACAATAATCATTTGTGAAAGACCCATGAGGAAAAATGCTACTCATTTTCAGAGAGAGAATTGATGAATTCTGAATGCAAATTGAAATATTCTTATTTTTAATTTTTTTTCTTTGTATGTGTATCTTCTTTTGCAACAAGGCTAACGACTTCACATGTATAATCAGTATCATATTACTTGCCTTATCAAGTGTTAGGAGGGGAAGGAGGTAAGATGGAAACTTGAATTTTTTTCAGTTTAAAAAATTTTGACGTTGTTATATTACATAATAAACATCATATGCCATCAAGATAACAAATTTTAAAAATATTATCTCATATTTATTACTTATTATTCCTTCCAATTCAAGAGTTCCATTTATTAATCTCACCAAGTTCCAAAAAGATTATTCTTCGAAGTCTGTGTTGAGTTTTTTAAAATAGTGTTTTATTTTTTTTCAATTTTAACATTCATTTCAAAAAACTAGAGGAACTTGAAAGGAATTTTTTTAAATGAATGGTTAAAGATGTCCAGTGTAATTATAAAATTGTTAATGAAGTAAAACTACTTTAAAAAGAAAAAATAGTAATAAGCAGGACTTTGAATTAAGAGTCAGCTTCATAACAGTGAAGATCTGGATTCATATTTCACATCTGATATATACTGACCCTATGACCATGGGTAAGTCACTTTTATTTCAATGTCACAACAGCTCTCTAAGACTATGGGTTGTTGCGTATGTGCCATTCTGTACTGAAGAGAAAAGTTTCTCCCTAGAAGTTCCCTAAAATCATAATCCTGCAAATAATATTTACAACTTCCACAAAGTACTAGTCTAATAATACATTTTGATGTGAAGGTTACTCTAGGTGCTCAACAGCTATAACAACAGTCTCAGGTTTTACAGGTTCTATCAAGCTAAAAAAGTTTAAGTATTTATCTCAGGGACAGATGGCATCTGCCTAACACTTATATGCTCAATAAATTTTTTTTGAAATGAAATTGAATTAATTGAATCAGTATAATAAAGGAACTCAATAGTAGGCGACTGGACATAAGATAGAGTTGTGAATGATGGTAAGCCATAAATAAAATGAAAAATAAAATATCATGTTCCTCAGGTCTTTATGGGTCTTCCTGTTTCTAAAATAATGATGGAATTTCAGGATGGGAGGAAAGAGAGAACTCAGAATTTCACATTTTTTAAACACACATGTTGTTTACATTCTTTTGTCCTTTGTTCTCAAAAAGGACCATGATTTCAGGGAAGGGATGCCATGATGCACAAGTGAATTGGATTTAAGTGAGGGAAGCTGGGCAAAATCACCTGCCTCACTTTCCCCTCCAGAGCCATCTGTGATCAGTGGCCAGATATGAATCAGGATGACTGCAGATGGCCTGGATGCAGTGGGAGATCTTGATATTTTTCAGCTAAGGTCTTGTAACAAGTCTCAGATTGACTAAGGCAGTACTCAATCAATAATTAAGCTAGGTAAGAAATGAGGTGGAGAGTGATCTCTTTTACATAGTCAAAAATGTCAGTCTGGGAATGAAGAGTTCAGGGTACTCTGGCCAAAACAGAAATAATAGTTATTTACATTCACTCTGAACCAATCAGGGCCCAAACAATGATCAACTGGGACGTAGCCTAGGACCTATTGTTGGTCAATCAATGAGAGCCAGAATGATTTGGATTCAAGACATGATTCTTAAGAAAAAAATCCCGCCCCCAAACCCCAAGATATCTTGGGAGGTTTCAGTAATCGAAATTTACATTTCTTTGGGCACAGCACCTCCTGGTAAGCACCTCTTATCTTATGTGGACAGGGGAAAAGGAAGGAAAGAAAAGAAAAGAAGAGAAAAGGAAAAACTAGAAATAAAGAAAAAAAAAAGAAAAAGTAAAAAATAAATAAATAAAAGGGCTGTTTTGACCAACTGGCCAGTTCCAGTTAGGCTTCCAGTGGGATATATACATATACATATCTAAGTATGTTTGTGGTGATGTAAATTTGATTGTTAGCATTCTAAAAGTGAAATTTTTGTTCAATGATCTAATATATCACTGGAAGACTTAAATCATATTATATTAGCAGTATATAAGTAAAGCAAAAAAAATATAGAATTGTAACTACAAGGAAGAATAACTCATGTTTTTCCTTTAAAGGGCAAAATTAAGGAGATATTATAGTTTCTTTAATCATTTACCCCCAGCTATATATACCAGGGCAAGATGTGAATGATAATCTAGATTGGAAGGAGTGTGAGATTTCATTTCAAAAAAGACTAGATCAGGATCATAACATGAACAATTTAAAGCTGAAAGGGTCTTTGGCAACCAAGGAATCCAGCTCTCTCATTTTACAAAGCAAGTGAGACACAGAAAAATTCCCAGGGGTATATATCTACAAGTGTCTTTGGTCTTCCTTACTCCAAGTCCAGTGTTTTATCCACTGCACTACACTGCCCCTCAGTACAATATAAGCACTTTATGCATTTCTCTTTATCTTGAATAATAAACCCTTTGTAGGTGCTATTCATAACATGGCTTATGTTACTCAAAAATTATTGCCCAGGAGTTCTGGCATTGTTTTTTTCCTATCAAGCATTCATCTCGAAATTAAATTAAAACTCTTATTACTTTTGTTCCTATAAAACACAGGGAAAAACAGTTTCACTATATTACTAAAATTAATGAAGTAATGTTATATGGTCCTTTTATTAGGAAGTAATGGAGCTAAAAGTTATTTTTTAGTTATAATTTGAGAACAAAAAAATGAAAACTGACATTTAAATAAAAACATTTTCAGAAACTTTAGGAGAAAAGAAAGCTAAGGAAGAAGGCTTTAAAGAGGAAGGGACCTTTGCCCTATTAAAGATTATTTATAATTAGTAAATTTGTGATTATCTAAGTTATTTATTTGGATGCATCCCCTTCCTCCTTAGCTGCCCTACCAAAAAAAAAATTGTTCTCATGTGAAAGAATATGGAGGTGGGGGCACTGTGGTGTCCCCATATATAAGACTCAACCTATTGATAAAATCAGTCTGTGAAGGCAGTATTCATAAGCCAGCCACATGAGCTGAAGGTTGGAAATACGCAGCCAAGAAATATGAAGGTCAAAAGGAAAGGTGACTGCACAGGTGTCTCACAGAAGACCCCAGGAACCATTATGGACTGGCAGGCGAGCAAAGTGGTAATTATTTTGGGATTATATCATGGGCTTGAGTACATAAGGCCCCATTAGGCTAATATTGAACTGAGTAAAGAATACTAAGCAAAAAATATGATGGGGGCAAAGACAGAAAAGAATATACATGATATATATTTTATAGATTTATAGAAATATAAATAATAGATAAGAATAAAATGGAAGGAGATGTGCAATTAATGTTCACATATGAGAATGTAAATAAGGAGAGGAGAAAGGAGGGGAGGGAAGAGAAGGATGAGAGGGAAGAAAAGGAGGAGAGGGAAGAGAAGGAAGGGAGGGAAGAAAAGGAGGGGGGGAGAAGAAGGGGAGGGAAGAGAAGAAGGGGAGGGAAGAGGAGGGGAGGGAAGAGGAGGGGAAGGAAGAGAAGAGGAGGGAAAAGAAGAAGATGAAGGCTGGTTCACACCAAATCTAGTCTCTTCACTGGGTGTTGTCAAACAATGAATAGAATTTGCCTAATAAAATATGGTCTTTTTCCCCAGGCTAGAGAGTTCAGTACCAAGTGTAAAATATAGCATCTGACACATGGACCCAAATCCTAACTCCATGTTTGAAAAAATATCTTGGACAAATTATTGAACTTCTCCACGACTTTGTTCCTCATCTGTACCCACTGAACACGCAAGCAAAATATCAGAGAACAGCAAGGGGAATTTCTAAATAGATGAACTTCACTTAAAATATACTATTTGTTTTGCTACATTATATAAAGTTATTCATGGAAAGAGGTAAAAAAAAATAAAAGAATTATTTTTTGTCCCATTCTTAGAAGCTTAGGTTTTGTAGGATTTCTTTTGGGGGGGTTGTTTGGTCATTGTTCAGTTCTGACTCCTTTTGGAGGTTTTTTTGGCAGAGATACTGGCATCGAAAATTAAAGCAACTCTGAGATATGACTACACACCTCTCAGATTGGCTAAGATGAAAGCAAAAAATAATGATCAATGTTGGAGGGGATGTGGGAAAACTGGAACATTGATGCATTGTTGGTGGAACTGTGAACAAATCCAACCATTCTAGAGAGCAATTGGGAACTATGACCAAAGGGCTATCAAAATGTGCATACCCTTTGATCCAGCAGCATTTCTACTGGGCTTATATCCTAAAGAGATACTAAAGAAGGGAAGGGGACTCCCATGTGCAAAAATGTTTCTAGCAAGTCTTCTTATAATGGCAAGGAACTGGAAAATGAGTGGATGCTCATTATTGGAGAATGGTGGATTAAGTTATGATATATGAATGTTATGGAATATTATTTTTCTATAAGAAACAACCAGCAGGATGATTTCAGAAAGGTTTGGAGAGAACAATGCTAAATAAGGTGAATAGAACCAAGAGACCATTGTACACGGCAACAGCCAGATTATATGATAACAATTCTGATAGACATTGCTCTTCTCAACAATGAGATGATTCAGGCCAGTTCCAATAGTCTCATGATGGAGAAAAGCATCTGCATCTAGAGGGAGGACTATGAGGATTAAATGTGGATCACAACTTAGAATTTTCACTTTTTTGTTGTTTGCATTTTGTTTGCTTTCTCATTTTTTCCTTTTTTGATCTGATTTTTCTTTGTGCCATGATAATTGTGGAAATATGTATAGAAGAATTGCACATGTTTAATCTATTACTTGCCATCTAGGGAAGGGGATGGGGAGAAGGCAGTGAGACAAAAAATAGAACACAAGGTCTTGCAAGGGTGAATGTTCACAATTATCTATGTATATGTTTTGAAAATAAAAAGTTTTTTTAAATAAGATATTGGCTTTGTCATTTTCTTCTCCAGCTCATTTTACACATGAGGAAACTGAGGCAAACAGAGAAAACTGACTTGCCCAGGGTCACATAGCTACTGTCTTAGGCTAGAATTTAATTTAGCTTGTCCTGATTTCAGGTCTAGAGTTCTATCTGTTGTACCACTTAGTTGCCCCATTTTTAGATAATAAAGTTAAAAAATAAGGAGTCACTTCTATACCCTAAGTAGAGGGAAGAGAGTTATCTTACCCAGATCCTTACTTAAAACCCCAAAATATCTGTAATCCTGGTTCTCCCAAAAGTATAGATATTTCAGAGAAGTTTAAGAACAGCTTCTTATTCCACATAATCCCCTTCCTTCCTGCCAGTTGACCCCAGAAATCCTTGGTTTGACTGAGTAACAGTAATACTATTTATAGTCCTTTATGCAAACTGTTCGGCGCTTATGCCTAATTATCGTGCAGCACAATAATGATTATGCATTTCATTAGGTATGTCTCATTAACTTTGTTGTAAGTTTTATTTGATTGCAACACTAAATTCTCTTCATATATGGAGAGCTTCAAAGAATCACGGGGTTCAGACTTAGCATGGTCTTTACAGCTCATCTGGGCAAACCCTCTCATTTTATTGATGAGGTAAGAGATTGAGAAAAGTTGCCCACTTCAAACTTTGTTGCTCAGTCAGCATGACCACAGGCTCACAACTTAAAAACAACTAGAAGAAAAAGTGCTTCTGACCCATCTGAGATGGGAGGGAGAGACCATGGTAGGAACTGGAATGGCCAGACAATGAGATAGCAAGGTATCACCTAGAATTACACAATTCTGAAGATGAAGGTGGCAAAATCTTGACATCTGAATGAAAAAAAAAAGATTATCTATGTTAAATCTAGTAGCTAAAACTACAGTATATTTTTTTCCATATAGCAAATAAGGTGGCAAGCATTTATTAATTACCTATTATGTGTCAGGAATACAAAAAAGGTAAAAAGAAAAAAAATGTGGAGAAGACTATTTGCAAAGAACTATGTACACACATATAATATCCCAATACATATACATACATGTATATGCATATATGTAAAAGTGCACATAAATATATGCCCACATATATTTAGATTTCTGTGTATTATACAAAAATGTATGTGTATACCCAAGATAAACAACAATAAAACATTAAAGGATTAATTAAGAGAAGGATGCAAAGGCTTTTTGATAGGATTTTAGCTGAGGTTTATACAAGTCAGAGGAAGTAGAGATAAGGAAAGAAAGAATTCCAAGAATGCAGGATAGCCAAAGAAAATTTTTTTTAAAACCTGAAAATAAGCTGAAACTTCTTGCTTGTCAGTGCCTGGAATATAGCGAAAACTTAACAAAAGGCTGCCTTACTTTCTTAAGTTCCACTTTGTTAACCCATTTCTAAACCAAAATGTCAAAGGTGTCCAACCATAATATCCATTCTGCTGGATCAAAGAATATGCACATAATTCCCTAATTGTTCTCTAGAATGGTTGGATCAGTTCACAACTCCACCAACAATGTATTAGTGTCCCATTTTCCAATATCCCCTCCAACATTCATCCTTATCTATTCCTGCTCTCATTACACACACTGTAGTCCAATTCCCTCTAAAAATAATTGATTCTCACAGCTAACACCCCTAATTTTATTCACTTTCCTCAAATCTCCTATTTCAGAAGACTTTTCTTCACAATATATTATCATTTAATGTAATTATGATTGATAAACATGAAACCACTGTCATTCACAGCTGAGAAATTCTATTCAATGACTGGAAGTAACCAAAATAAAAGTTCTTCCAGCTTCCTGGATGATTGTACACAAATGAGGACTTGTAGAGAATTCCTGAGAGCCTGACTATGGTTATTGTTCTAAACTACTGAGCTTCTCTCCCAAAACCTTCCATTTCTGGCATCTAATTTGAAATCATTGTAACAGTTTAAGTTTAGTGGAATGGTAGGATGCTGATGCTCTCTGTCTCCAAAGGATACTATAGAGAGAGTGGGAAGACAAAAAGATAACATTTCAAAGAAATATGATATAATGAATGGGGGTAGGCAGCAGAAGGTTGGGGAAAACTGCTGATAAATTTGTACATACACTAAATTTACACAATAGGATTTCCCATTAGGAGAAGGATGTCCCCATGGAATGAATAACCTCAGAATACTGGAAAACTCTTCAAAATATAATTTCACTGAAGTGGGTACTTCCTCCAAAAATACCTCTCTGTGGTATCAAAAGATGGTCTTCATGAATTGTGATATATTTTTTTAAACAAAAACATCATCTGGTGATCAACCTTATAGTTATCAAGATCTCTGAACTTAGCTGAGTGAATTTTCAGATGACAGATAGGCCTTTCCAGCTTGATCAGGTAAGTCAAACTTTTTAGTCTACTGGTATAGCCTTCAAGAATTCTATACTATAAAGAGACTTTGAAATAGGATATCTGCAAATTGAAAAAGTTACCAAAAGGCATTATTTGGCTTTTTATAAGGTATAAGCCTAGGAACCTTTATCTTCTTTATTAAATAATTTCTGTTGATATGTTTTGTTTTTATGCATTTCCCACTGTATCTCTCTCCTCCAAGAGGACTGTCTCTTATAATAAACAAATATATAAAATAAATAATATATAATAAATGTATCTAATATATATAATAAAATATATGTAACAAATAAATAATATAAACTAAATAAAAATAGAACATAAATATAATGAAGAGGGAAAAAACCATAAAATTTATCAATACATCAAAAAATTCTGATGATAAATAGAATGTTCCACATATATGATACCTTTATGTATCTCCACCAATCTCTAAAAGGAGTAAGAAAAGGTATTTTCCTCTTCCTTGGAGCCAAGCTTGCTCTTTGTGATTTTGTAATGTTCATTTTCTATTGTTTTATGCCTTCCATCTAAATTGTTTTGGTCATTTTGTTTATTGTTTTCTTGGCTCTGCTTACTTTATCTTCCATCTATTCTTTTTAAATCTTTCATTTTATATGCTTTTCTTTTTAGCATAATATTCCATTACTCTCATATACCACAATTAATTATTTCCCAACCAAAACAATCTATTTTATTTCCAGTTTCTCCCTGTTTAAAAAAAGTTAAAAAAAAAAAAAAGAAAGAAAAAAAAACTAGTATATATAGAGCATTTTTTTAAATCAATTACTTCCTGGGGATATATGCCTGAAAGTGAAATCTCTGAGTTAAAGGATGTGTGTGTCTGTGTGTGTGTGTGTGTGTGTGTGTGTGTGCGTGTGTGTTTTAATGATTTTATTTGCACAAGGGAATCTTTATTTTGATGGAGAAATTATCCTTGTGTTTCTGTATATTCTACTCCAAACCAATAGACATCAAATGCTACTACTTGCTAGACACTATTAAGCATTGTAGATTCAAATAATAAAAGGAAAGTCTCTATCCTCAAGGAACTACAATCTAGTGTAGGATGCAATAGACAAAAAGAAGTAGGAAAGGGTAGGGGGTGGGAAGAGGAAAGAGACAGGCAGGGCTGGGGGTACCCATAATGTGGGTATCTTGTTCCCTAGAGTTGAAACCAGGTGGAAAAGCAGATGCAAAGCAGTGAGCAAAGAATCCAGTTTCTGTCTTCTATAAAGAAGACATATGGAGGAGTTTGGTATTCCACCTCCAGCTCTCCAAACAAAAGGGAGAGGAAGATGAGGGAGGTGGTATCAATCAAGGCTTGGGTTAGTCGCATGATGGTGATTTCAGAAGGGTCAAACTTGTTTTCATCAACACAATGAATCAAAATAATTCTGTAAGACTTATGATGAAAGATGTTCTCTCTCTCCAAAGAACTGGTAGAGCCTGAATGCAAATCAAAGATACTTTTTCTTTACTTTCTGTATTTTTTCTTGAGTTTTTGGTCTAGATTTCTTCCCTCAGAATGATTTATATGGAAAAGTGTTTTGCATGACACATGTGTCATGCATATCAAATGTTTTGCCTTCTCAGTGATGGGAGGGGACAGAAGGTACAGAATGTGGAACTCAAAATTTGGTGGGGAAAGAATGTTAAATAAGGAAGGAAAAAAAAAAAGAAGTGATGAGCTTAACCTGAGGTGAGTAACTTGTTAGGTAGAGCAGCAGATGCAAAGTAGAATATGCTCTGAACTTCTATTTAACCAAGAAATTACAACTAAAAATTCTAAGCAATTTTAAGAAGTTGCAAAGAAGGAGATATAGCTTGACATAAGAGGGAAAAACAACCTACAAATTTGGAACAATCCAAAAGTAGAATAGATTGACTTAGAAGGTCGGGATAAGGTGGAGGAGGGTTCCTTCTCATTTTAGAGTTTCAAATAAAGACTGAATGACTTCTTAACAAGTCATGAAAGTATCTTAGAGGTCAACCTGTCTAGTATCATCATTTTTCAGGTGAAAAAAATGAACCCCTGAATAGCGAAATTCTTGCCCAAAATCACTCCAGCAGGAAGTAATAGAGCTAAGGTTTAAATCCAGGTCTTTTTATTTCAAATTTGGATCTCTTTCTACTGTAGTACATGCATCTCATGGTCATTGAGGTTCCTTCTAATTCTGAAATTCTATGACATTCATTCTGATGAAACATACTTTACTTAACTTGTAAATCATAGGACCCAGATTCAAATCATCTTGAGGACACTTACTATCACATTGGACCAGTCATTTAATGTTCTTGGGCACCATTTTCTCAACTGTAAAATAAAAAGTTGAACTAGATGATCTCTGAAGTCACTTCCAGCTCTGTATCCTTATGATCCTATAATTCCATCTGTCTGAAGGATTATGATATGGATTATTAAGGAACTCTAAGAGAACAATGAAATAAGGCTAACACTACCACTTATACAAAGAGCATGGTTCAGCAACCTCAGCTTTTCAGGATATATAGGAGAATTTGGAAATAAAGAAAAAAGCCCTCTGAGCATCAAATTTTTTTCATAAGCCCATACACTAAGGCAGTGCTCTAGAAATTTAGAAAAGTTTTCAAGAATATAATTTTCTGATCATAATGATTTTGAATTTGTACATGCTACTTTTGTGTATGTAACTTCTGTCAGTATGTTCCTGGCAGGAAGGTCCATATTCATTTACTGAGGTAGATTGTTCACTACAAATAGCCTCCTCATATAATAAAATACCTCAGTACTGGGGGAAGGGACTACCATCACTACCCCTACCTACCATCCACCACTCCCACCAATCTATATGCAAACTCTCTCATAGAATAATATACTTCTCTAATCACTACTATGGTTCTAAAGCCCCCACCAGTGTGCTTTCATTTACACAAACTTTTCTTCCTTCCTTTTCCCATAAAAAACAATAAATAACTATTAGTAATAAACAATAGTAACATCACAGATACTTCCATGCAGTGAAGATGAGAATAATAAATACAACATAGTTAACATATAATCCTGGGTCATACTCTTGTACAATTCACTTAGAGTTGTGGAGGACAGTGGGCATATACTTAGTGAGCTGTACTAAGGAGGCATATAAGTAAATTAACCTTGTATAACCCATAACAAACTTGGATGCCCCTTCTGTGTCAGAAACTGTTCAGGAAAGACTCTGGAAGAATGCAGCTTCTGTGCTCAACAGATGCTTCCACTGATAAGTTTGGTAATACAATGGGCTTCACTAAGATGTCACTGAGCATGATCTCAAAGTCATCAGTCCAGCAGGTGACTTCTCTGATTCTCTTTCTTCAGACTATTCTATCTTTCACCTGGGTTTACTTAAAGCTCAATAGCAAATGTCCTCTCTGTGTCTTCTAGCTTTAGGATCAGCTTGTGCCTTCAGTTATAATCATAATGCTTGCTTTTGGATAAAAGGGAAAGTTTGACTTCTAAAAGTTTTAAAAAAATAAAAAAGCTCTCCAACTATCTCTCTCTCTTTTTGCAGGATTCTCTTTCTTATCCACCTCATCAACAATCAACAATGCAAAGAAGTATTTTCTGCCTTCGTTTTTCTCAGCAAAAATGTTTATGTTAGAGAATACAATATATTGTTTTTATTCTTTTTTTCCTCTCAGAAACAGTAAATTGCACTTCATACTCTCATTGGGTAACCAATCTGCTCAGCAGCAAGTGACAGTACAGAGAAATATTACAGGCTCTCTTTAACACTATTCTGAAACTTGTTCTTTTCCCTTTCTCATTTTACCGAGTTAGACTTTGTGTCCTCCTTGAAAATGACCCCACTTTAGCTCAATACAAGTAACCAAAGTCTTGTCTTCTATCAGCAAATTATATTTGTTTCATAAATATAGAAGAGCTCTGGTATTAACTTAAATCTTTAATTCTTTCTTTTATTACAAGCTAATCACTAAAGTAGACTGTCATCTCCATTCACTACAATGTTTTTTAGTTTGTCACATTCAAATAAAAAAATCATGTTTCAGAACTCTAAGACATTTAACTCTAATAACTTCCTCTTTTAGAACTCTGAGCAGACTTATGCCCCAGAGAAGTAAGCTGTCAAGACAGACCCAACTTAGTTAATACTTCTTTCAGAAGCAGATTTATCTCCCTACACAAGTGAACTGTCGGGGGCGGAGCCAAGATGGCAGAGAAGACACAGGCGACTTTCTAAGCTCTTCTCTTACCCTCTTTATCAATATTATATCGAGCCTCAAAAATAGTCTTGACTGCTACAATTCGTAAAAATGAGAAGTAGAACAACTCACCGGCCGAAGAAAATCTGCAGTCTCGCCAAAAAAAGGTTGGTTCCGGGGCCAGGGGGGAGATCGGCACAGATGGGGAGAGAAATTAGGTTCTGAGGAGAGCCTCAAACCGAAAGTGAAAGCACAGATCTCAGCCGCAGTACGGGGCTTTTCCTTGGGGCAGTTGTGATCCTGCACGGCAGGAGGATGCAGCCCGGGTTAGCCTCCAATCTACGCAGTGGGGGACTCGGCTTGGGGCCATAGAGCTTTCCCAGGGCCGATTTGCATCAGCCAGAGACACTGGGGCAGAGTTCCGGGCCGTCTGTGGTCTGCGGTCAGCTGCTAATACTCACAGTCCCACAAGAGGCCGGCCTGGGGCAGTGACACTTTCACCCCTTAGTCTCTAGCTGTGGGCAATCGCTAACCCACACAGCCCAACTGGGCACTCCAAGCTCGGCCATGCTGAATCCACTTCCTGTTGGGGAAGGGAAGACTCTCACCAGAGCACTCCCATACTGGAGCCTGAAATCGGTTTACATCTCTCCCCTGCTCTGCAGAGGAGCTGGTAACCTCCCTTGCCTAGGAAATACCTTAAAGGCTTTAAAACATGAATAAAAAGATGAAAAGAACGATGGGCAGCTTCATGAGAAAAGAGCAGGTCAGCAAACCCTGAAGAGACCTCAAACAGCAAAATGCATCAGACTGTCCTCCTTTACATGATGTCTCAAAGAAGAGAATTAAAGTCCAAAAAGAGTTAGAAGATAAATGGGAAAGGAGAAAGCCTTAAAGAGAGCAACAACTTCCTGAAACACGAATTGAAAAGTTAAAAAATTCCAGGAAGTCAGGAAACAAAATTGGTGAATGGGAAAAATAAAGAATTCACTTAGAAAGTAGGATTTAAATTGGAAAGAAAAGAATTCACTAAAAAAAAAAATTATGAAATGGAAAAATTCCACAGACCAAAACAATACATTTAAAAACTCAATTGGACATATACAGAAAGAAGTAAAAAGCTAATGAAGAAAAATTTTTAAAAATTAGAACTGAACAAATAGAAACTAATGATTCATTGAGACAGCAAGAATCAGTCAAGCAAACCAAAATGACAAACTGGAAAAACATGATTATCTACTTGAAAACGACAGACTTGGAAAATAGATCTAGGAGAGATAATCTGAGGATTATTGGACTTTCCAAAACTATGATGAAAAAAAGAGCCTAGATACTATTTTTTACAAGAAATCATCAAAGAGAACTGTCCAGATGTAATAGAATCAGAAGGTAAAATAGGCATTGAAAGAATTCATCGAACACCTTCTGAAAGAAAACCCTAAAATAAAAACCCATGGAATATTGTTGGCCAAATTTCAGAACTACGATTAAGGAAAAAATTTTACAAGCAGCCAAAAACAACCATTTAAATACCGAGGTGCACAATAAGGATCACCAAGATCTGGCTGCTTCTACATTAAAGGAACAAAGGGCCTGGAATATGATATTCGGAAAGGCACAAGAACTTGGGATGCAGCCAAGAATAAACTACCAGCTAAGCTGAGATTTTCTTCCAGGAAGAAGATGGAATTTAATGAAACAATGAATTCCATTTGTTTCTGAAGAAAAACCAGAACTAAACAAAAATTTGATCTCCAACCATAGAACTCAAGAGATGCAGAAAAAGTAAAAATAACTCTTGAGAATTGTTTTGCGTGATATACAAAAAGAATACATGTATAATTTGATTTACTGATATAACATAAAAAAGGGAAGAGATATGGAAAAGGGATGATGGTAGAACAAGGTGGGAAGGAGGGATAAAAAGAGGGAAACCACATCCCACAAAGAGGGCAAAGGAAACTTATCATATCTGAGGGAATTTAGAGAGGGAGAAATGTGAATCTTACTCTATCAGAGTTGGCTCAAAGGAAAAATAATTGACATTTGTTTTAGGCGAAAATCTCTCGCCTATTAAAATGGGAGAGAGGAAAAGGGAAAAGAAAAGAGTAATAAGGGAAGGAAGGGAAAGACCTCAAAGGGGTGGAGGGAGGGATTATAAAGAGGGAGCATCGTGATACAAGAGGGCCATAGTTAAAGGGGAAAGAGGTTGGGGAGGCAAGAATAAGTAAGCATAATCTGGGGTTATTGGGATGGCAGGAACAAGATTTAGTAATTCTAACTGTAAATGAATGAATGAAATCCCCATAAAGAGGAGGCAGATAGCAGACTGGATCAAAGTCGAACCCTACAATATGTTGTTTACAAGAAACACATTTAAAGCAGGGAGATACAATAGAGTAAAGGTAAAAGGCTGGAGCAAAATCTATTATGCTTCAGGTGAAGTCAAGTAGCCATCCTTATCTCAGATCAAGCAAAAACAAAAATTGATCTAATTAAAAGAGATAAGGAAGAAACTACATCCTGCAAAGGGTATAAACAAACAATATCAATATTAAACATATATGCACCAATGGTATGGCGTCCAACTTCCTAAAGGAGAGTTAAGAGAGTTCAAGAAGAAATAGACAACAAAACTGGTAATAGTGGGAGATCTCAACCTTGCACTCTCAGAATTAGACAAATCAAACCACAAAATAAATAAGAAAGAAATTAAAGAAGTAAATAGAATATTAGAAAAATTAGGTATGTTGGATCTTTGGAGAAAATTGAATAGAGATAGAAAGGAATATACTTTCTTCTCAGCAGTTCATGGAACCTATTCAAAAATTGACCATATATTGACATAAAGACCTCAAAATTAAATGCAAGAAAGCAGAAATAGTAAATGCTTTCTTTCAGATCATGATGCAATAAAACTACATTCAACAAAAAAGTTAGGGAAATAGACCAAAAAGAAATTGGAAACTAAACAATCTCATCTTCAAGAATGATTGGGTGAAGCAGCAAATTATAGATGCAATTAATAATTTCATAAGATAATGACAATGATGAGACATCATACCAAAATTTGTGGGATGCACCAAAGGGTAATAAGAGGGAATTTTATATCCTTAAAGGCTTTACTTGAATAAAACAGAGAAAGAAAAAGATTAATGAATTATGCAAACAAAAAAACTAAAAAGACCAAATTAAAACCCCAATCAAATACTAAATTGGAAATTTAAAATTAAAAGGAGAAATTAAAAATATTATAAAAACATTGAACTAATTAAGAAAACTAAGAGTTGGTTCCTATGAAAAGCCAATAAAATAGATGCCTTGGTAAATCTGATTAGAAAAAGGAGGGAGGAAAATGAAATTAGTAGTCTTAAAAAATGAAAAGGAGAACTTCCACCAATGAAGAGGAAATTAGAGAAATAATAAGGAGTTATTTTGCTCAACTTTAGCACAAATTTGATAACCTAAGTGAAATGGATGACTACCCAAAAATAGCTTCCCAACTAAAGGAGGAGGAAGTAAATTGTTGAATAGTCCATTTCAGAAAAAGAAATAGAACAGGCAATAAACAACTCCCTAAGAAAATCCAGGACCAGATGGATTTACATGTGAATTTTACCAAACATTTAAAGAACAATACCTATGCATATAAATATTTGATAAAATAGGGAATGAAGGAGTCCTACCAAATTCCTTCTATGACACAGACATGGTTCTGATACCAAACCAGGTAGGCTTGAAAACAGAGAAAGAAAATATAGACCAATCTCCCTAATGAATTTGATCTAAAACCTTAAATAAGATATTAGCAAAAAGATACAGAAAAATCATCTCCCAAGATAATCACTATGATCAAGTAGGTTTATACCAAAGCAGGGCTGGTTCAATATTAGGAAAACTATCAATATAATTGGCCATGTTAATAACCAAATTAATAAAAACAATATGATCATCTCAATAGATGCAGAAAAGCATTTGATAAATCCAACATCCATTCCTATTAAAACACTTGAGAGTATAGGGAATAAATGGACTTTTCCTAAATAATCAGCAGCATCTATTTAAAACCATCAGTAAGACATATGTAATGAGACAACCAACCATTCCCAATAAGATCTGGAGGAACAATTGCCACATCATGTACTATTTAATATTGTATTAGAAACGCTAGTTTAGCAATAAGAACTGAGAAAGAGATTAAAGGAATAAGAATAGGCAATGGAAACCAAATTATCAATTTCCTTTTGCCGATGACATGATGGTATACTTAGAGAACCCCAGAGATTCTACCAAAAAGTTATTAGAAATAATCCACAACTTTAGCAAAGTTGCTTATAAAATAAACCCACATAAGTCATCAGCATTCTTATATATCACTAACAAAATCCAACAGTAAGAGTTACAAAGAGAAATTCCATTTAAAGTAACTACTGATAATATAAAATATTTAGGAATCTATCTGCCAAGGGAAAATCAGAAACTTTATGAGCAAAATTACAGACCACTTTTCACACAAATAAGTCTGATCTAACCAATTGAAAATATTAAATGCTCTTTGGATAGGTGAGCAAAATATAATAAAGATGACAATATTACCTAAACTGATCTATTTATTTAGCGCTTATACCAATCAGAGTCCCAAAACCATTTTAATGACCTAGAAAAAATAACAAAAAGTTCATATGGAAAACAAAAAGGTCAAGAATTTCCAAGGGAATTAATGAAAAAAAACAAATGATGGTGGCTTAGCTTAAGATCTAAAATTATATTATAGAGCAGCAGTTAAAAACTATTTGATTGGCAAGGAAAGATTAGTTGATCAGTGGAATAGATTAGTTCAAGGGATAAAACAGTCAACAAATATAGCAACCTAGTCCTTTGATAAAACCCAAAGATCCCAGCTTTTGGGATAAGAACTACGTTTGATAAAATTGCTGGGAAAATTGGAAACTAATATGGCAGAAACTAGGCATTGATCCATACTTAACGCCGTACACCAAGATAAGGTCAAAATGGGTTCATGACCTAGGCATAAAGAATGAAATTATTAATAAATTAGAGGAACACAGGATAGTTTACCTCTCAGATCTGTGGAAGGGGAAGGTCTTTATGACCAAAGAAGAACTAGAAATCATTACTGATCACAAAATAGAAAATTTCGCTTATACCAAACTGAAAAGTTTTTGTACAAACAAAACTAATGCAGACAAGATTAGAAGGGAAGCAATAACCTGGGAAAATATTTTTACAGTCAAAGGTCTGATAAAGGCCCTATTTCCAAAATATATAGAGAATTAACCTAATTTATAAAAAATCAAGCCATTCTCCAATTGAAAATGGTCAAAGGATATGAACAGACAATTTAGATGAAGAAATTGAAACTATTTCTAGTCATAGAAAGATGCTCCAAGTCATTATTAGTCAGGAAATGCAAAAGACAACTCTAAGATTACCACACACCTGTCAGATTTGGCTAAGATGACAGGAAAAATAATGATGATTGTTGAGGGATGCGGAAAACGGGACATTGATGCATTGTTGGTGGAGTTGTGAACGAATCCAACCATTTTGGAGAGTAGTTTAACTATGCTCAAAAGTTATCAAACTGTGTATTACCTTTGATCCAGCAGGTACTACTGGATTATATCCCAAAGAGATTATAAAGAAGGGAAAGGGACCTGTATGTGCACGAATGTTTGGCAGCCTTTTGTAGTGGCTAAAACTGGAAACTGAATGGATGTCCATCAGTTGGAGAATGGTGGAATAAATTGTGGTATATGAATATTATGGAATATTACTGTTCTGTAAGAAATGACCAACAGGATGATTTCAGAAAGGCCTGGAGAGACTTAACGAACTGATGCTGAGTGAAATGAGCAGGACCAGGAGATCATTATATACTTCAACAAAATACTATATGATGACCAGTTCTGATGGACCGGCCATCCTCAGCAACGAGATCAACCAAATCATTTCCAATGGAGCAGCAATGAACTGAACCAGCTATGCCCAGAAAAAGAACTCTGGGAGATGACTAAAAACCATTACATTGAATTCCCAATCCCTATATTTATGCACACATGCATTTTTTATTTCTTTCACAAGCTAATTGTACAATATTTCAGAGTCTGATTCTTTTTGTACAGCAAAATAACGTTTTGGTCATGTATACTTATTGTGTATCTAATTTATATTTTAATATATTTAACATCTACTGGTCATCCTGCCATCTAGGGGAGGGGTGGGGGGGGTAAGAGGTGAAAATTGGAACAAGAGGTTTGGCAATTGTTAATGCTGTAAAGTTACCCATGCATATATCCTGTAAATAAAAAGCTATTAAAAAAAAAAAAAAAAAGTGAACTGTCAAAGAAGAAACAATTCCACAATTGTCCTTTTCAAATGTATACATGCCCTAGACTCTCTTTTAAAGAATCACTAACTTAGTTTTAGTCTTGTTTACATGATTTTTTAGATAATGGTAGATCAAAAACAACATATTGGTAGGGGAAAGGGTTTTAAAAGATCCATACTGACAACGTTAATGGGAGTCAACAACAAAGGAGTTAGAAAAACAGCTATATTACTGTTTATTATCAATTGAATCCTTATGACTGTGACAAGTAGAAAATAAAATTAACTTCTGGTAATTACTGTTGAATCATTTCAATCATATCGGACTCTTAGTGAGTCCATTTGAAGTTTTCTTGGTAAAGATAATGGAATAATTTGCCATTTCTTTCTCCAGCTCAGTTAACAATGAGAAAACCGAAGGAAATAGAGATACATGACTTGCCCAGGGTCACAGAACTAGTAAGTGAATAGGATCAAATTTGAATTCAGATCTTTGTGAGTCAAGATTCTATCATTGTAGCACCTACAATCCTTCTGGTGATAAATTTCCTTAAATATTTTCTTCCAATGACAGACATAAAACAATGCAAGGCACTCACTTGAAGTCTCTTCAATTTAGTAGGATTGATCATAATTACAGGGTCAACGAAATAGCCTTTAAGAATTCAGCATCACAATGTAGCTTTATGGGAATAGCTTTATTAGAGATATGCAAAAGGGAAAAAAACCCAACACTTCAACCCAAAACTCAATCATCACAACAACTGGTGATAGAATGATGACCCCAAGTCATTAAAGTAACATTAAATTACATTTAATTCTGCAAAAAGTTGTATCTAGTCATGCACCAGAAAAATTAAAGCCTACCCCAGTCATCTTTGCATCTTCTCTGCTGCTTTGAATGTACCCTCTCCCCTTCTTCTATTCCAACACACACACACACAAACACAACAATCAATTCAATTTAAAACTAATACTCCTGAAAAGGGCATGTCAATCAAATGCTCTTTGGCTCCAAGTAAAAGCCTTGAGAGTGGCAGGATAATAAAGCATCTATCCAAGTGGTCAGGACAACTCACCTCTGATATTCTTTCGCATTCTCAGGAATTGGCCATAAAAGTTCCTTTACAAGCTTGGCTTGTGTGGGAAAAAATATTTCCATGGTTAAGCTGAGCCGATTCACATTCTACTGGGGCTCACGCACTAGACACAGAATCTCAAAGGAACAGGTTGGTCCACTGGGGTGCTTTGGTGAGGCTTTATTTCTAAGCTTGCCCTCTATTTACAGGCATGGGCTTTTTTCTACAATTACTTATTATCCATCATTCTCAGCATCAGGCTTAGTGTGAGGCCATCAGTTTAATAGTGTTGATGTTCTTTTAGGAAAAATCAACAACTTTTATTCTAATATTGGCAAAAAAAACCTCTCCCAGTCAGTTCCTTTAGTAGGATTTATCTCCTCTCTTCCTCACCAACAAGAATGCAGAGAAGAATCTTCTGTCTTCTCTTTTTCCTAATCATAATGATAGTTAGTATTGAGATATAACTTTAAGGTTTTCAAAGCACTTTTCAAATTTTATCTCATCTCTCAAAAAACCCCTGTAGGGTTGATGCTATTGTGATCCTTATTTTGCAGATGGGAAAACTGAAGTGGAAGTTAAATGACTTGCTTAGAACAGCTAAGAAGTATATGAGGCAGAACTCAAACTGAGTTCTTCCCAACTCCAGATACAGAGTTCTGGCCAATGATCTACTTAGTAACAAGAAAGCATAAAATATACTCTATACCCTCCCTCATAGTAGCAAGTGGCAATAGAAAAAATAAAGGATATCTCCTCAATCAATCAGTTGCCAGTCAGCAACCATTGTCTCATACTACTCAGTAACTAGCTCTTCAGAAGACTGGGCAGAATTAAGTTAAGTGACCCATAAATGATTCACTATATTATTAGTCACTTACCCCATTAAGAAATATTGTTTTTCAGTAAATTCAGTCATATTCTACTCTTCATCACCCTATATAGGGTTTTTGTATCAAAGATCCTGGAATGGTTTCCCATTTCCCTTCCAGCTCATTTTAGAGATGAGAAAATTGAGGCAAATAGGGTGAAGTGACTTGCTCAAGATCACAGAGCTAGTGTCTGAAGCCACATTTGAACTCAGGGAATTCAAGTTTTCAGATCTGACCCACTGGGCCATTTCCCAGCCTCATTTAAGAAATATTGTCATCAAAAATTGGTTACATCAGGGAAAAATGGGGCTCTTAAGGAATAAGCTTCATTTATCTGAAAAAATGTACTGATGTAGAAAATTTGATTTCCCTTCAAGCCTAGCAAATAAGATATTTAAGTGCTGACATCATCTCTGCTGTTTTCCACAGATAGGAGATATAGCTCAGCAGCTAAAAAGAAGGAATCCACATTTCTAAACTCTATTTTGAGCTTGTCACTGGACTGTCAGTTAGAAGAAAAACACAAAATTTGAAGACGCAGGGGTATTATTTTGTGGCCTGTCCCTATTTCCAATAACACTAAGCCTTAAACACTCCAGATTCTGATCTTTCACGGAGGAAAAAAGTTGAAAAGTGCTAGCAAGACAAACTATGCATCCTTTTTTAATGTCCCAAACAATGTAAGATGGTGGAAATGGCAGTGAGGAATATAAAAAATAGCATCCTTTGCTGAGTGTCAAATCACTTAGACAAAAACTCAAGGGGTTGCCTATGAGCTGGTGAAATGGCCATACAAGTCTAATGTTAGGAATGATGAGGCTCAGGATGATCTAAGATTACTGAAGAATATTAGGACAATAGAAAAGATTGTTTTTCATTTTTATTCATTTGTTTACTACTATATGAGGAAAAATGACTATGACAGGACAAATAGGATGATTACTTAATGTTCAGCTGCTCAGTTTCTTACTATATTTATATTTATTTCCTTTGGATGTGAAAGAACAGAATAAGAGAAAAATGGCTTAAAAGGAAGTTGGTGGAGTGAGGAGGAATGAAGGAAAGAAATAGTAAAAGAACTCTGAGTTCTCCTTGATTAGCTCAGTCACAAGGCCAAGGTGAATTCTATTTCATATCAAGCAAGAACACATATATGTAACTAACTTAGTATTAGGCATATAATAAATGCATAAAAAGTGTGCCTTGATTGATGTGATTGCTGAGTCAAATTCAGAGACCTCTGAAAGATTATGGAAAATGTGAGAGATACTAGGAAATTCCAAAAGGAAATGTCTGGATTTTCAAAAACCAGAGTCTACAATTTATGAGCCATGAGTTTAACTTTCTTGCAAAATTCTGGAAGATAGTATTAAAGTTATGGTTAGGGAACATCTAGAAAAGGTAGCAATGAGCTTAAAGAGCAAATAAAGCTTCATTAAGAACATTTCTGACAGGCTTACTAGAATGATAGGTAAGTGAAATCCTATACCTATAGTTTGCCTATATTTTAACAAAGTATTTAATAAGGTCTTTTCTGAAAAAAAAAAAAGGAGGATAATTTAGATAATAATATAGTACTGGGCTTCCAAATAGGCACTGGGAGTAGTTAGACACAAAAAGTAATTACTGATGATTTGATGACACATTGAAGAAAGGTCTTCAGCAAACTATCCTAGGAATCTATATTTGACCTTATCCATTTACTATTTTTACTAGTGACTGAGATAAAGATATCAATGCCTTGTCTGCCAAATTTACAAATGATCCATTGTCATCCAAACATCGATATAAGTTAGGATCCAAAATGATTTTTGGCAGACTAAAACATTGGACTGAAGCTGCCACAATGAAATTCATTAGGGATAATTATAAACCTCTATACTTTGGTTTAAAAAAATAAAGTTCTGAAGAGTTGAGACAGCTTAGGGCACAATGTAAAGAAGATTTGAACTGGAGTCTGAAAGATCTAAGTTCAAAATCAGCCTTGACCCAGCTGACTCAGAGCAAGATATTTAACCTTTGTCTGCCTTGGTTTCCTCATTTGTAGTTATAGTAGCACCTACTTCCCAGGTTGTTATAAGGATCATTTGAAATAAAATTGATAAAGTACTTTATAATCTTTAAATAACTATACAAAATTTAGTTATTATTGTAGTTATTAAGAAGAGAGAGTATATGTTTAAAATATATAAGTATAAGAGAGTATAAGTTAAAAATACAGTGTCGAAGCCATTAAGAGAATTATGGGGATAGCCCCACCGTATGCTGTCTTCATCAGACACTGTCTAGAGTTCTGGCCATACCACCTTTTAGGCAGGAAACTGATAGACCAGAGAGAGTCCAGAGGAGTATGTTAAAGAGCTTCCAGATCATGTCCTATGAAAATTAGCTGAAGGATCTGATAATAGTCTAGCTTAGAAGATTGCATAGGGCCATGATAGTTGTTTTCAACAATCTGAAGGGCAATAATATGGGAGAACAATTATATCTGTTTTACTTGGAACCAAAGCACAGAACTTAAACAAGAGGTAGAAGTGACAGAAACCAATTTGGGTTGGATATAAGGAAAAGACTTATTAACAATCCCAACTATCCTAAGGCACTACAGGCTACCTAGGAAGTTAATGAATCTACTGCCTTCAGGAGAGATGACTAATTCTTGTGGAAGAAGTCTTAGGCACTGATGACAATGCTCAGAGTCATTGAAGGAGATAGATTATGAGTTCATGAAGACCCAATTTGCAAAAGTCTCTTACAAAAAGCTAGCTAACATCAGATCATAGATGGATCCAGAGTTCTGGAGTAATAATAACATAATAATGACTAGCATGGATAGAGTACAAAAATCACATATATTCATTAGATCTTCAAAATATTCTGCAAGGTACATGCTATTATAAGCATATATTATTATATTTATAATTAATATTTTATATACAATATTTTACATGTTATATACAACATAATTATTATTATAACAGATGAGGAAATTGAGGCAGATCTTTCCAATTTCCTTCAGTTGCTAATACAACCCAAAAATTGTTTTATAACTAAATATTCGTATACAAGCTGTGCTTAGCCCTTCATTAGAATGTAAGCTGTCTCAGAGCATAGTGCCCCGTTCCCAAGGCATAGCACCATAACCTGATACATGAGTGCATAAACAAATACTTACTAGATTAAACTGAATCTAATTCTTGCTGGAAAGCAAACAACACAAAGGAAGCACAAACAGCAACTATGCAAATGATGCTGTCTTACTTCAGCACTCCACCGAAGACAGCGCATTTAGATAGACACAAAATCTGGCACCAGAAAATCTTATGGGTTTTGTGAGGTTTGAAGTTCAACAGTGAGAGTTGAAATGACCTGCCTACCAACTAACCAATCCCATCACATTGAAAGAACAGCTAATTTAATTACCTCATTACAGGAATGCTTGGCTCACCTAATAGCTTATCCCTTGGTCATTTTAGCTTAATTGTCCATGTTATGGTCAAGGATATCCAGCATAAAAATTCCAATAAATGACTTTTGGCAGCATGAAAATTCAGTGATGTTCCAAACATTTCCATTTAAAGATATTAAATATAAGACTGTGAACAGATCTGTCTGCTTGGACCATATACACATTCATTTGTAATTTTACTAAACAATTCGAAACTAACCTCAGCATTTCAGTTCACCTAGGCACTGTACTGAACAGAAAAGCACTTACCTAGTTCTTGCCCTCCAGTCGTTTACATGCTAATAAAATAAGACATTTAACTTCATCACATTGTGTCTTTACCCCCTACAAAAGTATTTGAGATTTATGGGAAGGCATAAAGGAGATAGAGGAATGTCAGTGTTTTAATATCCTAGGTTCAGCTACCTTTTACTGTCTTAGGCTCATAGATTAACAGCTAGAGGGGATCACTTAAATCACTTAGCTCTACCTTTTCTTTTATAAATAAAAGAATTGTGTCTCAGAAGAGTTGCATCACTTGTCCAAGATGATACATGTAATTAATGGGAAAAAAAGGGAATTTAAATCCAAATCCCCCAACTCCACATTCAGTGTTCTTTTCATTACGTGATCTTTCCTGAACTCTAGACTCTGTCTCTGAATCAATAATCCCCTGTAATTAAAACAGAGAAAGTCTTCCTACCAACTAGGCCCAAAGAACCCCAATGCTTTCCTTCCTCTCCTCTGAGGCAATTCAAGCTGTGGGAACTCAGACCAAGAAATAAATCATCTGAAAATTATTTGGTAACCCTATTTACCAAACCAAAACTCAAGACATGTTTTGACAGTCCCATTTTCCCATTTTCAAAACTTCCTTCATATTATACTCTTCTTTCTTGAATTCAAAAGCATTTCAGAAAATCCAAATCATAAAGTAATGGCAAATAAAATCTCAATTATAATTATAGTTCTTAATCCAGATATATCCCATGAGGATTTGGTTCATTCTCAGGCCATTTTTAGGTCGGTTCTCATTCTTTCCAACATCATCATCAAGCTAGTTTTTTTTTTTTAAATCTGGATTTACACTATTGATCAGAGAAATGCAAATTAAGACAACTCTGAGATACCACTACACACCTCTCAGATTGGCTAAGATGACAGGAAAAAATAATGATGAAGGTTGGAGAGAATGCAGGAAAACTGGGACACTGACACATTGTTGGTGGAGTTGTGAACAATCCAACCATTCTGGAGAGTAATCTGGAATTATGCCCAAAAAGTTATCAAACTGTGCATACCCTTTGACCCAGCAGTGTTTCTACTGGGCTTATACCCCAAAGAGATACTAAAAAAGGGAAAGGGACCTGTATGTGCCAAAATGTTTGTGGCAGCCCTGTTTGTAGTGGCTAGAAACTGGAAAATGAATGGATGCCCATCAATTGGAGAATGGTTGGGTAAATTGCGGTATATGAATGTTATGGAATATTACTGTGCTGTAAGAAATGATCAACAGGATGAATACAGAGAGGCCTGGAGAGACTTACATGAACTGATGCTAAGTGAAATGAGCAGAACCAGCAGATCATTCTATACCTCAACAACGATACTGTATGAGGATGCATTCTGATGGAAATGGATTTCTTTGACAAAGAGAAGATCTAACTCAGTTTTCAACTGATCAAGGATGGACAGAAGCAGCTATACATAAAGAAAGAACAGTGGGAAATAAATGTAAACTGCTTGCATTTTTGTTTTTCTTCCAGGGTTATTTTTACCTTCTGAATCCAATTCTTCCTGTGTAACAAGAGAATTGTTCAGTTCTGCACACATATATTGTATCTAGGATATACTGTGACATATTTAACATGTATAGGACTGCTTGTCATCTGGGGGAGGGGGTGAAGGGAGAGAGGGGAAAAGTTGGAACAGAAGTGAGTGCGAGGGATAATGTTGTAAAAAATTACCCAGGTATGGGTTCTGTCAATAAAAAGTTATAATTATTAAAAAAAAATAAAATAAAAATCTGGATTTAGAGATTAAATTTAATCAGAGGAGACAAAAGGAAACTAGCAAGGCCCATTCCAAGACATTAACCAAAGAAAAATCCACCATTTAGAAAATGTATTTTTGTTTACTTTTTGAAGAATATCAAAACTAATAAGACAAAAGAGGAATACTTTTACTTGTTAAAAAATATAATTATGTCAAAGAGTTTTCAGGCTATTTCCAAATGGACCTATGTTTTATGAATAGAAATGTGTTCAAATAGCCACACATATACATTATTCATACATAAATACATATCACACAGATCTGGTTTCCCAAAGCCAGCTGGAAACCCAAAGACAGGCAAGCCTGTAACAGGGTTACTTTAGATTAGCAGATTATTGATGAATGTGCTTTCTTCTGACTCAACATGATCAGTAGGTAACATTTCACTGTGAATGCCAGGTTTCACAGAAATAGATCTATTGCCTCCATAGCTATCATTGGTAATAATTCTATCTTCTTGATAATGTGAGATCAAACCCTAACCATTATCCTAAAGCAAACAAGAGAAAAAAATCCCAGATCTCAGGGTGCAGCCTTTGCCTGAATAGGAAGTCTCTCAACAAATAAGTGAATAAGTGATCATTCAGTTTTTTTCTTCAAGAATATAAATCCACCACATCAGAAGGCAGTCCATTCTGTTACAGTTCTAATTGCTTATATTTCTCTCCTTAGGTTGAATCAAGATCTGCCTTTTTCCAACTTCTGCTCATATTCTTGCTATTTCTATCCTGTGTCCAAATCCAATTCCTTTATTACATGATAATCCGTAAAACATTTCAACCACACTCCCTGAATTTCTCAATTATGTATCTACAAGATAGAAAGTGTACACAAAAGTTAATCTCAGTCTTGCTTCTCGTTGCCCCAGGAAACACTCTCTAAATTGAGTTATGAGTAAATTATACTTATTCTATGGAAGGGAGTTTCTAAATTGGGAATTCCCATGCTTGGAGCACCATACACCAGTAAAATAATCAGTGCTGATCTATCAATCAATATATTAATGGATGAATGGATAAGTAAGTCAATATTATATGAAGAGTATTATGTTATACAATGAAGGAGAACTACTACTGGAAGGTTAGATGCCTCATTTATTGTATAATAAATAACTCTGAAGAAAATAAATACTGGGAAATAAATATTTGAATACTTCAAGGAGTTATTTACTTCATTAATACAACTCTTACTATCCAGAAAGGGCTTCCCCATTAACTCCCATTGTAATCAGGTAATTTCCAGTCATCCTAATCTATATCTGGCCACTGGAGGAGAAAGTGAGGCTGACTTTGCCCAGCCCTCCTTCACTTAAATCCAATTCATCTGCATGTCATGATATCACCTCCCTGATATCATGGCCATCTCTGAGAATGAAGGGCAGACAAAACCCAAGTAGCCTGTAACAGACAGTCTTTATGAGTTGGGATTGCCTGGTGGCCATCCTTCTGATGCTGTTCCTCAGCCACAAGATTACCCATAGGGATTGGTCTCCAGGATTTTCTACTTT
This sequence comes from Sarcophilus harrisii, assembly GCF_902635505.1. NCBI lineage: Eukaryota > Metazoa > Chordata > Mammalia > Dasyuromorphia > Dasyuridae > Sarcophilus > Sarcophilus harrisii. The sequence goes on from NC_045431.1 coordinate 67,556,806, forward strand.
TAAAAGCCTTCCAGATCTTACAGTCCAATACCATTGTCTTAGAACACCAAGGGTCATCTCCATACCACAATGTAACATCCAAGAAGAATTTTAGAATAGGACTCAGTATTAAAAATGACTTCACTTAATGTCTAGGCAAGATAGTCTCCCCACATTCTAGAGAGGTACTAAGAATCTCCAAGTGAAAAGCTGATTAAAAACAGAAAAGGGAAAGGCATATTATCACCAATGTGTGCCAATCTGGTGCATGTGTGTGTACCCAACATAACATTCCTGACCTTACTCATTCCATCTGCAGCTGCATCTGAGGTATTATTACTATACAGTCCCAAGAGTCTTAAATATTCTCCCTCTTCATTTCTCCATGCTGTTAAAAATGTGATGGATTAATACTTTAAAAATTACATCTACTCAAAAGTATAGGAAAAATAAGAGCTACAAAAATACTGATTAGGCATCCATTTCAGCATGAACCCCAAATTTGTTAAAGTCATAAAATACATCACCAAAATAAGGAGATGTGAAAGCTTTTTGCATTTAGTTTTTATTTTCTTGAACCTGGATCTACCATATTCTGTGTTTTGCAAGTCAATTCCAATTTAGAGGTGAATAACCCCAAAAGGTAGTAGACTATTCTACTATTTTTGAAATCTGTGCAGAAGGGAAGATTAAAATCCAAGTTTGTACCACTTAGAATTGGAAAGTTTCCCAAAAGGAACTTTGTGATTCATAGATAACCATGAGCAGTAGTTATTAATGTTGAGTCACTGTGAGAGAGGAAGCATAATAGATGGAGAGCTGATCCTCAAATTAATCCTGAGTTCAAATTCTGTTTATGATACACGCTGACTATAAAAGACTGGACAAGTCACTTGGCCACTGTAAATCTCAATTATCTCATCAGTAAGTATCTCATCTATGTACTCTCAGATAATTAACTAAACTTTTAAGTTAGAGTTGCTGAACTGCATCAAATGAAAGGAATTTCCACACTGATTTCTCTAACACAAGAAAATCACAGATCTAAATCCAAAGGAGGGGAAATAATAATAATATGGAAGATTGGGAAAAGTGGTTACTTACTAAGTGCTCATAGAAACAGTGAGATTGTAATCAATCATACCTAATTTACATGAAGGAAATGTAAGTAGATACTAAGAAAAATATGATGGCTTTAGAGAAGACTCAATAGTGTTTGTGACAAACCCTAAGCAAAGCTCCTTAGATATTCTGACCCTCAATTTCTTTTTCTATAAAATAAAAGTCCAAAGTCCCTTCCAATTCTGAATCCTACAAAACCTATGAACTAATCAAATAGGAAGGGGTTTCTCTGTACAGAAGTCCTCTAACAGAGAATTTGATGCATAGGAAATCAAGCTATTCATAACATGGACAAGGGCCATGCAACATGCATGTTCCACTTTTCCCACATGGCACCATCTGAACAGTCTTAAATTCAATATATGTCCTGTGATGTCAAAATCTGATTCGCATAATCAATCTGGAACAGCTGGATTTGTTTTTAAAGGAAATAACTGATTATACTCTGAAATTTTCCATAGAAAAACAAACTGTTATAATAAATTTGGCATTAGCATACTATTACCTACTATGAGTTTCATGTTTAGTTTGATGTGTTTTTTGGCTGTGATACAGGCTGGTTAGTCTGGAGTCCTTCTCCAGAGGGAGAAAGAAAGGCATTTGTATAAAAAGAAAAACAGGTAGAATGAATGTATTGTAGAATCAAATTCAGAGCTGAAAGGAATCCCAGCAAATATCTAATCCAAACATTTCATCTTACAGATGAGGTAAATGAGGCACAAAGTATAAAGGACTTTTCAAGGTCAGAGTGGCAATAAAAAGCTGTGGCAAGATTTGGAGCTGGGTTCTGTACCTTCAGATTTATTTTCTTCTCAGTGACTAATGACGGCATGAGTGTAGCTTCTTAGAAAAGGAATTCTACCAACCCCTATGATTATGCTTATCTAAACAATTCATGATTAGTATATTAAATATACCTTAGGCATATTTCCCCTATAATGATACTTTATTTTTAAACTCCAACTCTTTCTGTCTATACCTTTGTACGTGTAAAACCATAAAATTCCTAAAAACCTTGGGCCATTCTAAATCTGCCTGTACCTGAGTGGAATGATATACCTGGGAAGAGTTACATGTGCTATTCCATCTTCCAAAGGCAGGTCAACATTGGAACCCAAATGTGACAATGAAATAAGTGTACATGTCTTCCTACATCCCTGAATTTTGTAATTAGTTTAAGGCGAATGGAATTCTACCTCTGTTCTTTGATATGTTGATGTTTGTCCTTCACTTTTGAAGAGAACTAATGTCATCATGGGATAATGTTTTGACTCATGAATAAACTGGTTTTAAGAGAGGCAAAATTTAGTTCCAATAATCTTGTTATGAGAGCCATCTACACCCAGAGAGGACTGTGGGAACTGAGTGTGGATCACAACATAGAATTTTTACTTCTTTTATTGTTGTTTGCTTGAATTTTATTTTCTTTCTCATTTTTTTCCTTTTTGATCTGATTCTTCTTGCTCAGCAAGATAACTGTATAAAAACATATGCCTATATTGGATTTACATATATTCTACCTTGTTTAATATATATTGGATTACTTGTCATCTAGGAGAGGAGGTAGGGAAAAGGGGAAAACTGGAACACTAGATTTTGTAAGGGTCAATGGCAAAAAATTATCCTTGCATATGTTTTGAAAATAAAAAGTTTCAATTAAAAAAGAGAGAAAGGCAAAATTGTCAATCTCACTGTCTCTTCCAGAATCATTGAAATCTAGTGACAGAACAAAAACCAAGATGACTAGCAATGGCTCTGAATGTTTGGATGTATAACCAAGCTCTAAGTGCTCCACAGTGCCCATGTCAGCCACCTTCATAGCCATTGGGAACAAACTGTTCTCATCTGCCCATTCCACCATTGGAAATCATCAGATGCTTGAGCTAGACATCCCCCTAATTCACTATCAGGTTTTCAGCCTGTTGCTTACCCTCAACCTGATTTAGCCCATCTGCAGAGACAATTTTACCAGAATGTCATCCCCAGCTTCTTGGAACTGCAGCTAAGAGCTGACTGACAGATAGATACCAAAGGCAGCCCTCCTGCAAGCCCTCCTGCAAGAGTTGCTAATCCTCTTGGAATACTCCATATATCCTTGACAGGAAAATACAGTATATAGAAGTCAACTTTGTGGCAAGCACATTGAACAAAGAGTCAAAAGACCTGAATTTAAATTCTTTTCTACTAGGATTGTTGAATTAGGGCTAGAAAGGACCTTGGAGACCATCTAGTCCAATTCCAAGATTTGAACTCACATCCTCTCTCTTCAAATCCAATACCTTGTCTATTGTACCACCCTACCTCTCAATTCTGTGATTTACCATCTTGGAACCTCCTTTTCTTCTTCTGTTAAATTGGGGAGTAGATTAGCTGCTCTGCATACCTCTCAAAGCTATTATAAAGTTGACATGACGTATCATGTGAAAGGGCTTTATAATCTATGAGATACTAGCTACACATAATCTCATTATTATTATTACCATTTTGTCTTCTAAATTTAAAGTGAAGTTTTTGGAACAAATCAACACAGCTGAGAAAATTGTATATATCTCCTCAATCCTCTCTGCCCACCCCTATTGGAAATAGCAGACTTATTATATCTGAGCCGTTTATTTGAAAACCAAAAGAGGATTATAGAGTTATAATGAGTTTTAGGGGTCAGCTAATTTAACCCTTTCATTTTTCTGACACTGAAACCCAAGCAGCTAAAGCAACCTACCCATGTAGGGCCCATCATGAGATTTGAACTCATTGTACTAGGCTGATTCCCTCCCTCATCATATGCTGATTAAAAGTTATTTCTGAATATACATGTCTTTCTCCAAACAGAGCCTTTTAAAGAAATGAATATACTGAATACAGAATATACAGTATGTCTCCCACTCTATGTTGCCAGATGCTCAAATGTCACAAATATCCAAAATTCTAGGTCAAAATGGCCTCAGGAATCCCAAATATAATTACTTTCAGAAAGACTCCTGGTTGGGCTTCTTAGGAAGCAAAATTGTTAGCAATTTTGGCTTAATCATCCTTAGTGAGAAAGACAATAGCTGGCACTTAATGCTTGAACATCTGCCCCTATTTTCTTTCCAATTTTAAAAGTGAAAGAGACAATTCTGTACATGTTTCCAGAAGGAAAATCCCCCAGTCTTATGCCAGAAGGTTCCCACGAAATGAATGAAATGCCAAAGATGAACAATGTGAGCAGGTGAGAAGACACAGGACCTTTATTCCCCCTGAAAGATGGCAGTAAAGAGATTATTAGTGCTTGAAGGGACCATAGAGGTCATATAGTCTAACCTGCTCATTTTGGAGTTGAAGAAACAGAGACTCCGAGAAAGAGCAGCAGAGCACCTGGGCCAGGTGTTCTGATTACTGAACCAGAACACTTTTCATTAGATCACACCGACTCTCTCCTTCAAACCTTCACTATATACTTTGTAAAAAAGACACAGATCAGAAAGTAGAACTAAACTGTGCTGGAGTCTCAAAAGATGAGAGAACCAGCAAATGCTTTCCTAATCTTACTTCTGAGATGCTCACACACCAAAAAAATTAAGATAAAAGACCTGACAGTGTCAGGTGTAATTGCCAAATTACACAATTTGTAATTGCAAGTGTAATTGCCAAAGAAGTAAAGTTTGTCCTTAGCAAGTTTGTCCCTTTTGTAGCTCTTCCATTTACTTCAAAGTAAATGCTACCCTTTTATTGGAGAGAGCTGTAACAAATTGGGAGCAAATAAGGTTTTACCTGAAGTATGGACATCTAATGGAGCAGGGATTGTGGATGGGAACACTAGATCCTGAGGAATCTGTGTTTCCTCCCTCACTGAGCACCAGCCCAATGACGTGAATCAAGGGAGACCTTGGGCAACCACCTCATACTTATGGGCCTCGATTCTTTGTCTATAATGTGAGAACGCTGCACCAAATAGGAGCTAACATCTGTCTGTGTCCAAGGTAACACGGCAGGACTGGTCCAGGGATGCACCTAGAGTCAGGAATATCTGGTCTTAAAACCATCCTTTGATGAGGCCTTGATGTGGCACCATCGCCAGCTCCCACAACCCCTTGGATACTGAGTTTTCTTAGGAATAGCAAGGGCAGGAACAGGCAGCAGAGGAGAGCAAACAGAAAACCAATCTCAGAGAGAAGACCTTGATTCAAGTCTTGCTTCTGGTACCAGATGTGGGGTCAGAAAAAAACACTCAAGGTCGCAGTATTGCAAGAAACCAGCTAATCCTAGAAACTAGAGATGAATTGTAGAATGTAGGAATGTTCTCCACCCATATTGTCCCAGATTTAGATGGATAATAGACTGATACATGGAAATAGATTTATATCCTTATCTAGGGAGAGAGGGACAGAGGAAGGGAGGGAGGGGAAGGAGGAGAGAGAGAGAGAGAGAGAGAGAGAGAGAGAGAGAGAGAGAGAGAGAGAGAACGAAGAGAGACAGAGACACAGAGAGACAGAGGAAGAGGAAGACACAGAGAGAGACAGAGACACAAACACACAGAGAGAGACAAAGGCAGAGGAAGAGAGAGAAACAGAGACAGAGAGACACAGAGTGAGATACACACAGAGAGACAGAAAGAAAAAGAGAGACAGAGGAAGAGAGAGAGACAGAGAGACGGACGAAGATGAAAAGAGAGACAGAGAGAGAGACAGAGAGAGACACAGGGAGACACACACAGAGAGACCGAGACACAGACACAGAGAGACAGAGGCAGAGGAAGAGAGAGAAACAGAGAGACACAGAGTGAGACACACACAGAGACAGAGACAGAGAAAAAAGAGAGACAGAGGAAGAGGAAGAGAGACCGACAGAGATACAGAGAGACACACACAGAGACAAACAGAGAGAGAGAGACAGACAGACAGACAGAGACACACACAGAGAGACACACAGAGAAAGACACACACACACAGAGGGACACAGAGACACACGCAGAGAGAGACATGCAGAGATAAGACACACACAGAGACAGACACAGAGAGACACATATAGAGACACACAGAGAGACAGAGACACAGAGAGACAGACAAACACAGAAAGAAAGAAAAGGGAGGCAGATATAGAGAGAATTGTTGAGATAGAGATAAGTAGTTATAGCTATATATGTATATGTATATATACATATATAATTTTTATATCACATGTATAGAGAGAGGGAGTGTAGAAAGGAGAATAAATATAGAGAGATTACTATAAATATAGAGAGATATAGAAATATAATAAATATAGAAAGATAGAAAGATTGGTGGATATAAGCATATATCTATATCTATCTATATATACAAAGAGAGAGAGAGAGGGAGGGAGAGAAGGAGGAGGGAAGAAGAAAGGAAGAAAGGGGGAGATGAGAGAGGGAGATAAGAGGGGGAAAGAGGAGAGAGAGAGAAAGAGAGAGAAGAGAGAGAATATATGGATGATACACAAATTTAGCAATTATTTCACAGGGACGTTGTATCAAATGACATAAGGTATACAAACCTTTTTACACACCTTAATGAATTTTACAGCTATTTTTCCTCAAGGTCAAAACTAGAGAGCAGAACAGATGCAGACTATGGATTTCGAAAGCTGCCTTCATTGACAAAATGCCTCTGTAATTGGTTTCATTTATCTCTGTTTCTTTGCTACAATGGAGGGTTCTAGAGGAAGGAAGAGAATATACTAGAAAATGAAGGTAATTATAAAAACAAAAAGCATCAAGAAAACTTTTTTGTGAGAAAATAAAAAAGAGTCTTAAGTTCTACTGAGTCACTTGTCCAATAGCTCCAGAGTCTATGCCGAGGAACTATAACTGAGCTAAAACCCACCACCCAAGAAAAGAAAAATAGCTTTCTGTGGGAGGTAAGTTGATGAATCACCATTGATTAGTGGTGAAAGGTTAGTTGAGACTAATTCTAGCCACCTCCTCCTCTTTCTTGGATATTTTGGGATAATTTTTCTCTACTGTTCAGATAATATCAAAGGAAATAATAACTTAGACCCATACCTGGCAGTGGATGACTAATGCCTTAGGGATTTTTTCATGTGAATGATTCCTTAAAACAGTCAAAATTCCCCTTTATCTGAACTAGATAATCTCCTCCAAGATCAGATTAAATTCTCAGAAGTAGATGTCACCCAGCTTCAAAAGTCACCATGATGCAATGCAAAATCTTTTATGTGCGGTCTTTTTCCATTTGTAGGAGCTCAGTGAGTGTCATGGAAAGTATCACTTAAGAACCCATAGGGATTCATTTCGAAAATCCTGAGAGGCAGCAAAATGCCTTATTAACCTGCAAGATCACAGTGCATTTATCTGGGAAACAATGAAAAAGATGAATACAGAGGGATTTGTGGTTGGGGGGGAGTGAGAGTTTCCTCCACCCCACTCATCCTTATGACCTGATAGATCAAGTCCCATGGAGCTCTTTGGAGCAGAGGAAAAACGTATTGCCCAAGTTCACTCAGCTAGCAAGTGGCAAAGATGCAATTTTAATGACTTTCTGTCATTAAATTCAACATTCCTTCACCATTGTATCTCATGCACTCTGCACTGCAGACAAATGTTCTATAACATTCCCTTCCTGATTCTGCTCATGGTTCCTCCATATCTATAATGATGTTATTTGTCACCTCTATCTTTGGGTACTCCTCCAAGGCTTAATTTAGTAGCTAACACCGATAGGATACCTTTCCTGAATCCCATCAGTTATTAGTGCTTTTCTTATTCCAAATAGTATTTTGTATACTTTTTGTTTACTTCTTTGTCTAATGTTGGTCCATAGTTCAGGAAATCTAAGTTCCTTGAAGACAGGAACTGCTTTCATTTTTTTATCCTTTTATCACTAATGCCTCACATAGTACTTTGCAGTAGGTGCTGCAAAAATTATTGTTGAATTGAATTACATTAGATTATTTCTGAGCAATAAAAATAACCTAGTATTAACAGTGAAGCTGGTTGGCAACCTGAGTTTTAAAAGTACAATCCTAGCATGAAAATGGGGATCCTACCAGATTGAGAAATTGGACTTGGAGTACCAATATTCACATAAATGAAATTGGGAGAAATCTCCAGATTTCAAGAGTATGTAAATAACTGTAAATGATCAGACCAATACAACTGCTTGAATATATGGTCTTAAATAATTTACATCCTAAGAATATCAACCTAAATGGTTCCTTCTATCATTGCTTTGTAGAAATCATAGAAAGGTATTATAACCAATAATAAATCTATATCTTGCCACATGGCTCCAAAGAAGTGAGGCTGCTGACTTTGCACAGTCCTCCCTCACTTAAATCCAATGCATTTGCACTTCATGGCTTCAACTCCCTGAGGTTATGGTCCTCTTTAAAACAAAAGACAAACAAAAACAATGTAGAAATTCTAAGGTAAAAGTAGAATATGTGGACAAATCTGGGCAAATGACAATAAAGTAAACAAACAAAAAAAAAAGACAGGACCAACATTAATCAAATGCTCTCTGTGGGCCCAATATTGTACTATATGCTGGAAAAGAGGTAATGTTCATACGGTATAATGTCTATCTTCATGAAGCTCATACTTGACCAAGACAATATAATTCCACACAAAGGTAATGTATATGCTAAAAAACAAAACAAAACAAAACAAAACAACAACAACAAAAAAAAAAAAAAAAAAAAAACGATTCTATGGAATCAAACAGCCCAGGTTCAAATTCAAATCAGGCTCAACCACCTATGTGACTTTAGGAAGATCCTTGGTTTTCTAATTTGTACAATTACACTATATGTTCTCTAAAGATGACTTCCAACTCCCAATCTATGATTGCTATAATCATATATTGTGATATATTGTGAGGTTCTTTACATTTTGTAGGCCATCAAGCAAATTTTATCATATAGATCTTGCATAAAGATCTCAAATACATTATCTGAACTCATGACACAATAAGGTAAAAGATTTAGATCTGTACAAAATGAAGAAAAGAATGAGACCTATGAAGTCATTATCACAAGGAATTCCAAAGTGAGGATATCAATGCAAATCAACACCTTCTAAGCAAATTATGAGACTCTGGGAGAAAGCAGATTTTAAATTATCTACTTGAATCACACAGCCAGATCATACTGTTATCAAAATCAGCTCTTTATCCACTATGATATACTCTCTCTCATCAAAAAGAGAAAGAAAAAGAGATCATGGATGAGCTTCTACAAAATTTTCTAAGCGTCTTTGGATACAAAATACAAACTGTTCATATCATCTTTCATACTCGTAATGGAAACATAAGACTTGTAAACATACCAGAAACTTGAATCAATTACAGGCTGAAGTAAAAGAAGAAAAAAATGCTAATCTGTTACTGTTGTTGTTGTTCCAGTAGCTTGCAAAACTAGAGCATGCAACAGAGTCCCAGGTGAAGAATCTCTTCAGTCATTTCCTAGAAATGCATAAAGCACCGAAGATTATCTAAACAAGCTCATTGTTCCTCAGGATGACACTTCCTCTGGGCTAATTTGTCAACTTTTACTTGCACTTTGGTTTGGGTTCCAGGTTACCCCTAAGTTTAAAGGAATTCCTCTTTGGGACCCCATTCTAGAATTATGGTTCATTAACTTTCCTAACCTACAGTCAAGAACTAAAGTGTACAAAGAGATATAATCTAAGTATGCTGTGAGATCTGAGCAAGAACTGGAGAATCTTCATAAAGGGAATTACTTCTATTGGAGACTTTAAAGGACAGGAAAGGAACTCAGAAAGGAAAAAAGGGAAAGGGAGACAATTCTTTGCATTAGAAATGGAAGGAACAAAACCATGGAGATAGAAATGTATCTTCATTGTTTAAGGTTATAGAAAGTAGCCCAATTGGGTAAGAGCAAAGAGTATATAAAGGGGTCAATATAACATAGGGTGGGACCCGACTGTGGAAAGCTTGTCATGTTACAAAAAAAAGTCATTTGAATTTTATTTCAATAAGAGTTAAAAACAACAACAACACTGAATTCAATTGTCAGATATGGCTCGTAGAAAGGATGCACATTCTTAATTTCAAGGAATCTGACTTGCAATTAAACTACTAGTTACCTGTGTGATTTGGTCAATTTACATCACTTCCCAGGACCAGGAGATAATTATAACTTCAACAACAATATTGTTTGTTGAGGATTTATATGATGGACGTGGCTCTCTTCAACAATGAGATGAACCAAATCAGTTCCAGTTGTTCAATAACGAAGAGAACCAGCTACACCCAGTGAAAGAACTGTGGGAAATGAGTGTGAACCACTACATAGCATTTCTAATCCCTCTGTTTTTTTTCTGCTTGCATTTTTTATTTCCTTCTCAGGTTATTTTTACCTTATGTCTTAGTCTGATTTTTCTTGTGCTACAAAATCACTCTATGCACATGTGTACATATATTGTATTTAACATATACTTTAATACGTATTGGACTACCTGACATCTGGGGGAGGGGTGGGGAGGGAAAGAGGGGAAAAATTAGAACAAAAGGTTTTGTAATTGTCAATGCTGAAAAATTACCCATGCATAGATCTTATAAATAAAAAGCTATAATAATAAAAAAAAAAAGTTATATCACTTCTCCAATCCTCAATTTCCTCATCTGAGGGATGATGGGTAGGAACCACGCACCCAACTCAAAGATCCTTCTATCTCTAGCTTTATGATGTGAAGCTCATCATTAAGGCCAAAGTCAGATACCAACTTCTCTATGAAGTCTTACTTAGTTCTCCCCAATTAGATGAAGGATGAAGATGGAAGAGGGAGAGAGAAAAATTTGTTAGGAGGTTACTGCAGTACTCCAGGTAGATGGTAACTGGAATCTGGACAACATGGCATTAGGGGAACAAAAAAGTAAGACAAACCCAATTTAAAAGTAAAGAGGTACAACCAACTACCAATCCTAATGCAGATAGCTAGTTGTCAGAATTTGTTAAAAACATCAGTTCTCAATTTTTTGGTCTTGGGGAATACTTTATAATCTAAAACATTATTGAAAATTCCCCCAAAATCTTTATTTGAGTTTTATCTATTGGTATTTACTGTATTAGAAATTAAACATCATAATATTATTATAAAATGCTTTTGATATTTCATATCTTTTCCCCAAAGGTTCTTGAGGACCCCTCAGAAATCTCTGAATCATAGTTTGATAACTGTTTGTTTAAAGAATGCATGTCCTTATGAAAAGGTGCTCCAAATCACTATTGATCAGAGAAATGCAAATTAAGACAACTCTGGGGTACCACTACACACCTGTCAGACTGGCTGAGATGACAGAAAAGATAGTGACTAATGTTGGAGGGGATGTAGGAAAACTGGGACACTGATACATTGTTGGTGGAGTTGTAAACGGATCCAACCATTCTGGAGAGCAGTTTGGAACTAGGCTCAAAAAGTTATCAAACTGTGCATACCCTTTGATCCAGCAGTGTTTCTACTGGGCTTATACACCAAAGAGATCTTAAAAAAGGGAAAAGGACCCACATGTGCCAAAATGTTTGTGGCAGCCCTGTTTATAGTGGCCAGAAACTGGAAACTGAGTAGATGCCCATCAATTGGAGAATGGCTGAATAAGTTATGGTATATGAATGTATATTATTATTCCATAAAAAAATGACCAGCAGGATGATTTCAGAAAGGCCTTGAGAGACTTACATGAACTGATGCTGAGTGAAATGAGCAGAAGCAGGAGATCATTATACATGGCAACAACAAAATTATACGATGATTTATTCTGAAGGGTGTGGCTCTCTTTAACAATGAGATGATTCAAGCCAGTACCACCTGTGCAGTGATGAAGAGAGCCACCTACACCCAGAGAGAGAACCATGGGAACAGAGTGTGGACCACAAGATAACATACTTACTTTCTCTGTTATTGTTTGCTTACAATTTGTTAACTTTCTCAGTTTTTTTTTCCTTCTTGATCCGATTTTTCTTGTGCAAGCAGATAACTTATTAAATATGTATACATATATTGGATTTAACATATTTAACATGTATTACACTACCTGCCATCTAGGGGAAGGGGTGGGGAGAAGGAGAGGAAAATTTGGAACAAAAGGTTTTGCAAGGGTCAGGTGTTGAAAAACTGCCCATGCATATGTTTTGTGAATAAAAAGCTTTAATAAAATTAAAAAAAGAAAAATTAAAAATTGATTATCTTTAAATATGAAAAAATGAATGCCTTTGTCTAAGAGGAAAAAGAAACTAAAGTATACTTTAAAACATGCAAAAATGTAAGTATAATTTTAATAAATTCATCCTGAAGTGCTACAAGGCCCCAGTAATCTCATTATTATGCATTACATGCCCTGGGCATCCTTGACCTTTGCTAAGTTAATGCAAACCATTTGTCAATTGGATTTTAAATGTCTCTTTTTAAAAAAAATACTTTGTTGTTTTTGCCTTGCATCAAGTTGATTCACCATCAGGTGATTTTTAAAAACCTAAAATCCTTGCTGGCATAAAGAGTGCTAACATTGGGAATAATATTTCTGGTTTTTAAGAAGAATTAAGGTCTGTTTTTAGAATCAGGAAAAACTGGGTTTAAGTCCTACTTTTGAAAGATATATATATATATATATATATATATATATATATATATTAGCTGTGTGTGTATGTGTGTGTGTGTGTGTGTGTGTGTGTGTACATATTAACTGTGTGTATATATATATTAGCTCTGTATGTGTGTATATTATATATATATATATATTAGCTGTGTGTGTGTATATATATACATATATTATCTGTATATATATATATATATATATATATATATATATATATTAGCTGTGTAACCACAAGGAAAATTATTAAGTTTCTCCATTGCCCAGTCAACTCTTTTGAATTGTAAATTGTAGGGAGAAGGTGCTGATCTGCATCCATGGAAGATATGTCTACAATGTGAGTCCTTTACACTAATGAATCACACTCCTTTTCTCCCTGGAGCAGGAATTCTTAACTGGGAGTCCATGAATACTGTGTGTCTGCATTGTGATATGCATATATACATACACACACATGCATGCATATAACATATATACATATATCTCTTTAAGTCAATTTCCTCCTTATATAATCTAATAGTTTTGTTTTTAATATAACTATTATAATTCATTTCCTTTGTAATGCAGACATTTTATGTATTTGAAAGCAAATAGGAGTCCACATACTTCACTAGATTGCCAAAGGAGTCCATGACATAAAAAGGTTGAGAGGTTGCCTATTGATTCCATCAGTCAGATTTGAAACAGCAATAGGAAAATTAGTGGTACTTCTATAGATTTCCCATTATCTTAGCACTCTGGGCTTTTTTACATGGCTAGCATGTGTGAGTGTGTGTCTGTGGGTATGACTGCACATGGAGAAAGACAGACATGTTTTAAGTCAAGATTCGGCTCTCAAGTTCATGATTTTGTAGGATGGACATATGAAAGGAACCACGGAGATCACCTGGTCCAATTCCCTCATTTTCATAAAAGAATACCATGACAAATATAGGCTAAATGTCACTTCCAATGTCACATGAATAAGATTAGGATTTGAATCTTGATAAAATATATACCATGCTTTTGGTTGTTTAGTCATTTCACTCATGTCTTATTCTTTGTGGGCTTTTGAGGAATCCCTCAAATCCCTCTTGGCAGAAATAGTGGAGTAATTTGCTATTTCCTCACTCCCTCATTTGTAAAATGAGGGAACTGAGGTAAACAGGCTTAAGTGACATGCCCAAGATCACACAAGTAGAAAGTATCTGAAGCTGGGTTTGAACTCCCATCTTCCTGATTTGGGACCTGGCATTCTGTTTACCTAGCCACTTATATGCTATGTTAGACCCCATCTTTGTCCTTGTTGCCTTATACCTCTGATTACTTCTTCTGCTTATGGCCTCTAAACCACAGCAAGGTCAAAATTGTGGCTACTTAGGTAATAAACCACATGAGCTTAATTCTAATTTTGTCTTTATCTTTAAATAGATCTTAGCAAGCAATCAGGGCAGCTGCAAGCTTCTTGTGCTATTTGCTATCTACTCTATAAACTGCTCACATATCTTCCCATAGTAAGGGCCCAAGAGAACTCATTTCAGTTTGTGCTCAAAAAAATAGCCATGTAAGCCACAATGAGCTTCTCTGGCACCTGCCTTTCAGGACCCACAGTCCTGGAATGGAGAGAAGAAAAGGGCTCCCTCTTATATCTTCCTAAATCTCACTGGCACATCAAACTTAGACATGAAAGTCCTTGTGAAGGCCAATGAGAGGAGCCTCTGCAAATAAATACTAGGCAAAGTATAAAATGCAGTATTGATTCCTATTTGCCTTTACTCCTCCTCCAATATGGCCAATTTTCCTTTCTCCATCTACAGAATTCATTTCCATAGGAATAGAAACTATCTAGATCAATTCACTCATTTTACCAAAAAAAATAATAAACTGAGATCTGGGGGAACTTGAGTTACTTGCCCAAGAATCACACAGATTTTATAGCGGCAGAAAAAAGATTTGAATCTGGGACTTCAGACTCTACAATTAACATTATTTTATTTTAAACTTTTTATCCTGGACATCCTTGTTTCTCCCAGGCTAGAGCCAGTCCCATGGGAGAGAGTCTGCAGGGGATAAACACAAAAGCTTTGACCTGTTCCACTTTATGACCTAGGTTATTCCACACTTCCATAGGTAGCCCTCTTCTCCAGGGGACTCACTTTATTAATGTCAAATTTACAGTAGACATCCCATTAGCTCAAATCTGGTCAAGTTAGGAAATCCATTAAACTGAGCCCTCCCAATAACAGTCATTATAGGCATGTACTCCATGCTTGTCCCAAAACCAATTTTTTCCATTATCTAGGCTTGTTGTTAAATTCTTCCCCCAGAATAATTCAATGTGATGAAGGAAAGGAATAATATAGACAGACATCTGGGGCTAGATTGCAAGGGTCTTGAATTCTCTGTTAAGGAATATGGATTTTATCCCATAAGAAATGGGGAATTGTGAAACATTTCTGAGAAAGGGAATGTTATAGTCAGAGCTTGACTACAAAAATAAAACTCACAATGCTGAGGAGGATGGTCCAGCACTTTAAGAAACAAGAAGCAGCGACAGGACTTAGTAGGCTATTGTAACAGTCCAAAGCAGAGTTCAAGAGAAACTGAACCACAATAACATCAGAAGAAGAAATGAGGAAAAGCAGCATAAGAAATTCTCCATTGAGCAAAGGAGAGGGACCTAGAGGGGCAGGAGAAAAATGAAAAATCATACCAAGTATCCTAACCTGGATAAGAACAATTGTGCAAGGAAAGAGTTTAAAGAAATGGTCAGTAGTGAGAAATTGCAAAGAAGCTAATGATAATGAAAACTGAATCAATTCTATTGGATTTGGTGGTTAGGAAGTCATTTGGTAGACATCAAAAGAGCAATTTTAGTAGAAAGATGGGAAGAAAAACCATGTTTACAAGGGCTTCAAAAAGGTACAGAAGATGCCAGAAGAATAGTAAGTGCCCAACACTCATTTGTTTGACTGAAAAATGGGAAAGCTATAGTCTCCCTGGAGACTAGTTATGTCTTCCCAGAAATAACTTAATATTGAAGATACATGGATTATTAGGTTCATCAGAGCTTATTAAGTGTGGTTATTAGTTGGTAAATGACTATGAAAGTTATGAAGTATAGTGGAGATCAGCTTAGAGGGAAAAAAAACCCATAGATTAAAGAATTTATAGTTAGAATGCAATTTAGAAACTGAATGTCCTATCCCCTCATTTGTTAACACCATCATTTAAGACCTCTAGTAAAAATTTAGCCATGGATTTGTAGAATTCTTATGATCTGATTTATAATGACTGAAAAAGTATAACTGAATATAAATGAATAATTGATATATTATTTTAAAATTTGCAAAAAAGTTTTATACAAGGTAAGTGCTATAATTAATCACACTCGTTTTACAGATGAGAAAACTAAAGTTGAGAACTTAATTGACTATGTGGCTAACAAGTATCTAAGGTAGGATTCTAACAGTTCTCCTGATTTCAGATGAAAATTATCCATTTTACCACACTTCTTTCATGTGAATGTTTATTCTATATAAAATATAAACAAGAGACCAAACCACACCATAAAAAATCTTAGTGCCCTGCCTAGATATGTATACTTCTATCATGTTGGTAAATATCTAACTAGCAAGTCACCCTGCTTCCCAGAACTCTACCTCTGCAATAGATACTCATAAAACTGACCACAACACATCTTTTATCTCTAACAAAAATTATTGTCAAGATGATTCCACAAATTGCAGCATGTCCTTGCAATCTTCTGTGAATACGCCTGGTATGGATGGTTTACAGAAGACCTTTCAGTCTTAATGACTTTCTTTCCCCATATCTGCCCACATATACACGAGAGCACAAATCCATATTTTATGGGGAAAAAATATGTTTCTTGAAGAAATGATTGCTTTATCAACTTGCTTGACCATTGATTTTGTTGTATCCTGTTAACACCACCCCATGCACTAGCTGAAATTAGACACTTCAAAGAGGAACCAAGAACTCTGCAATGTAATCAGCACCCTGCTAAGGTTAAGCATAGCTAAACTACTAGAAGTATAAGTAATCAGCTTAACAGAAAAATGCTTTACATATTACCCATGGAATCTGAAAATATTTCCGAGTAAAAAAGAACATAAATTGTAAATAAAATTTTCTGCCTAATAACTGCCACTGAGATCCTAATGGTGCATCTTCAATATAGAAGTAACTGTGTGACCAGGGGGCAGGTTCTATCACCTTCCCTGAGCCTTCAGAGAAAGCAGGTGATGACCCCAAGATTGCTTTACACTCTTAAGTTTATGATCCTAGGATTCTATGAACATATTTATAAAATAAACATCCATGACCTTTCTGCCCTATGTTTTGCAAGAAAGACAGACAGATGCTGATTAAAAAATAAAATGTAAAATACATAAAATGCTTTTTTTTTGCTTTGAGAATCAGAAAAATCTCATCATATTAGATCTCAAAATGAATAATAAAGCAGTGATGATCACAACAATCTGATACTAGCTAAGAAATAGAGTGATAGATCAGTGGAACGGATTAGGTACAATAAAATGACCATAGGGCAGCTAGGTGATTCATTGAATTGAATACTCGTCCTGGAGTCAAGAAAACTCATCTCTATAAGTTCAAATAGCACCTCAAACATTGATAGCTGTGTGAACCTGGACAGGTCACTTAAGCTTGTTTCCTTAGTTCCTTATCTATAAAAGGAACTAGAAGAGGAAATGGCAAGAAAACTCCAAATGAGGTCATGAAGAGTCAGATGTGACTGAAAAATGACTGAACAACAAAAAATAAAAAAGTAACCACAGTAATCTATTGTTTGATAAACCCTAAGATATAAATTTCACAAAAACTGCTGAGAAAACAGGAAAATGGTTTGACAGAAACTCAGTATAGACTAATCAAAATGGCACAGGATTTAGACATAAAGAAGAATACCATAGGCAAATTAGGAAGCGTGAAATAGTTTACCTGTCAGATCTATGGATAAGAGAAGAATTTATGACTAAATAAGATTTAAAGAATACTCCTAGATGTAAAATGGATAATTTTGATTGTATTAAATTTAAAAGGTTTTGTACAAACAAAACCAATACAGCCAAGATTAGAAGGAAAGCTGAAAGGTGTGAAAATTTTATTTATAGTATGTGTCTCTGTTAAAGGTCTCATTTCTCAAATATATAGAGAACTGAGTTTTAAGTTTTCATAACTCACAAGAACTGAGTTAATAGAACATACAAGTCATCTTCCCAATTAAAAAATATTCAATGGATATGAACAGGAAGTTTTCAGATAAAGAAATCAAAGATGTATACAGTCATGGAAGAAAAATGCTCTAAATAACTACTGATTTGAGAAATGCAAATTAAAACAACTCTGGGATGTCACCTAACACATACTGCCAGACATTTCAAACTGAATTTTATAGACATTAACTCAACATATCCCAAACAGAACTCGCACTTTTTCTCTCCCCCAAAAAACCTTCCCCATTTATTAACTTCTCAATTTTTATCAAGAGCCCTACTAGTCTTTCAGACTCTCAAGTTCTAAACTTTGACATTATCCATCATCTTCACCTTCAATCTCATACACCCACTATGTCATTTCTATCCTATGCGTATGCTATTCCTAACTATCCCTCTTATTATTTATATGGCTACCATTACACTTTGGGACTTCTTCTCCTCTAACTTGAACTATTGCAACTGCCTCCTAATTTGTTTCCTTGCCTCACGTCTCAAGTTGTTCAGTCCAACACATTTCTGACACTGTTGTAAAAGTTATTTTCCTGAAGCACAGGTCTGAACAAGTCATTCCTCTATCTATAAACTCTACTTTCACCATCCAGAATCTTGGATGGTGAAATATAAATTCCTCTGTTTGCCTTTAAAAGGCAGTTACAACCTAACTCTGATTCATTTTTCCAAGCCCATTTATGATTCCCATTTCCCCACTCTACAATCTAGTTAAATCAATTTTTTTTCTAATCCTCATTCATGGCATTTAATCTCCTATCATTGGTTCTAAATTTCCCAGCCTGATCATTTCAAGTCAACCAATTAAGCATTTACTAAATATCTATCATATTCAAGGCATTGTGAAACTCTGCAAATCAAAAGAAACTAAAAAGAATATGTGCTTAAGAGACTTATACTCTACTAGAAAACCTGATGTGTACACAGACAGGTAAATTTTAAAAATATATGAATACAAAGTAATTTCTGGGGGTGTTTCAGCAGGGTAAGAGAGAACACAAACAATAAGAGCTAGACCAAGAAAGGTAGAAGGATGAGAGGGAGCTGAGCCCCGATAAGCTATTCATTACACAAGATAAACATAAAATACCATTAGGGTAAGAGAAGGAAGAAGTGATAAACTTAAAAATAACAGCTGCACACTATTTTGTCTGCCTCATGTTGTAGCCAATATCCAGGTACTTGAAAATGTAAGAATATAGCCTGCCAGTGACCAAACCAGATAAGTAGATGCTTGATCTTACTAATGTTTGTGTTCCCTCCAGTGTTGCAGATGGCAGCCCATCTCCATTTATTCATTCTCTGTGACTGGTTTTCATTTTCTTTCATAAATTTGAGATCACAGGCCCATCCAACATACTAGAGGTCTTACTCACTGTGTCCTGATATCTCAAGTACACCAATAGAGCACTCCAACTGTCCAGAATTATTCCTGGATCTTGCCATATGACAGGTCCATCTTTCTCATTCTTATTTTTCTCTCATTCTATCCTTTACTCTATTTTGCTTTGGAATTATTTATTAGCAATGGGTTGTAGGTTTTTCACATGTACCAAGCACCTCTCTATTGCCTTTTAACTCTTCAGATATGATTGTATCCCATAATAGCCTTATACTAACAGGGCAACATTAGTTTTTAAAAATGAGCCTTTCTTTAAGAAGTGGTTTGCTCAGAGCTAGGGATAAGCTGAGGAAAATTTACTTTGGCACTTCAGTTCCTATTATCCAACCCTTCCTAAAACACCATGTTCCTAATCCTTCCCTAACAGCAATCAGAAAAGACAAGTAAATAATATCTACATACTCTTTGGTCCCCACATTTCCTCCCAATCCATCATTGATATCAAGTAGAGTATCCAGGATATCCCTACAAAAAAAAAAAGCCCCAAGAGTAGCAGCAACCTTGCAGACCTAGTCAGCCAGCAGTGCAACCAGCCAGACATCTGGGGAAATGATTGTCACCAATGAAATGAGAGAATTCTACTTCTAAATGCAAACCATTTTATCTTATAAAGGAAAAAAAAATGTTCTGGAGCCATTCCAGAAACCGATTATCTCTTTCTTACATACAATATCTCATGGAGTTCACAGGCAACAATGCAGACAAGAGAGAAAATGACCCTGATTAAGTCATCTGTTAAAATAGCTACCCACAAAATAAATCCCACCGAAAGCCCTGGGGGGAGACTATAATCATTCATTTTTCTCCACCTTGCCTTGCCAGAGTGGATCAAATTAACATGATTTTCAGGCAAGGCAATATAGAGAACAGCATGTGGGCAGGTGGAAGTTTCACACCCTCATTCTCATTCTATGACTTGAATTTTCTTTCTTTCTCTGGCCAAAAATTATTGGAAGTAATCAGACAAAAGATGACATTTACATAACAATATGGTTGTGTGTCATAATGATGGAAAGGGAATGCAGATCATACTTACTAGAGAAATTTAAAGGCAAGAGGGGGTTGTATATTTTATATGTGCTCTAATAATCTGGCTGGAGCAGGGAGGATTAAGGAGCCAAGGTAATCAGAAAAGTGATTATTGCCTATCAGGGGGCCCATGAGAGTGGAAAGGGAGAGCTCTGCTGGAGATGTGAATATTTAGAATTTTTTTTAAAAAGAGCCTCTTGCTTAAAAGCACAGGTCTGAAGCAAGTCACTCACCTATTCAGAAAATTTTAGTGGCATGGTGTGACCTCCAAAGAAAGCACAAAATACTCCAAGTTGCATTTAAAGCCTTTCATGATCTAGCTACAGACTAACTTGCCAGACATAAAGCGTATTTTACCCTTCTGTGTACTTCACAGTCATATTGGCCTATTTAGCCTTCCATCTCTCATTTGTGGGTCTTTATCAATGCTTTATGTCTGGAATAAATTTCTTATACCCTTCTTACCACCATATCAGTTCTAAACCTATCATTATCATAAGTTCCTTCAAGGGTCAATTTATGGGCTGCCTACTACGTGAAGCTTTTTCTTCTCTCCCTATCCACCACCTAGCAATTAGTAATATCTCCTCCTCAGTCTTCAGGTCAGTTCAACAAATGTACTACGTGCGAGGTTAAGCATTGGAGATACAAGGACAAAATGAAAAAGTTCCTTCTCTTGAGAAGCTTACCTTCTACTGAGAGAAAATCCATGCACAAATAAGGAAACACAAAATTATACAAATATGATTGCCACCTTGACTTTTCCTGTCTGCCTGGCTCTTACACATGATACTTTATCTCAATAGGAGATACTCAATATCCTTCCCTGAGATCCCAGCTAAATCCTATCTTCTGTAAGAAACCTTTCCTAATACCTTTAATCCTTTCCCCCTTATATTACAACTAATTTATCTTAAATGTATCTTTTTTTAAATATCTGTTTGTATTTTGTATCACCCCTCACCATTAGACTGTGAGCTCTGAGTCCTCTGCACTAATATATGATCAGTCTTTTTGGCCATCAATGTACTATAGCCAAGGAGTCAAATGAAGAGGCTAATAAATTAACCTCATGAGGCTAAGTCCTTGGTGGGGAAAATCCCCCTGCTGTGAGGTAGGAAATTACATGACATTTAATAGAACAGAACAACTTCCAGCAGTTTGACTATGCCCATGTGAACAATAAGCCATTTACATTAAAAATGGCAATCCTGGCATTTTGGTTGTTACCAGCAAAATGAACTCACTGAAGCAAATTCAAATGAACCCAGAAAGGGCAATCACATTATAGATACTTTTGTAGCTGATCAATCACGGCTCCATGAAATATTTCAAAGAGGTATCTTACTTCCATATTAACAGGTTGTATCCTTCAGATCTAAATAGAACAATGGCATTTATGAAGCTTTTTAAAGTTTACCAAGTGTTTTTATGTGTCATCTCTGTTGAAAAAAACTTTGAAGAACTATAAATGTTATTATCCCCATTTTAGAGATAAAAGGATTAAGAATCAGTGAGTGTTAGTGGTTTACTAACACACGACAAAAAAATATTAGAAGTAAGATTATGAATCCAATTCTCTCTGATTCTTCTAAGTCCACAACTCACTCTACTAGGCTTCTCCCTTTGAAGCAAGAACTTTTCATTTGTCATTGTATTCCTAGAGTCTATCCTACTCCTTCCACTTAATAAGAGTTTAAAAAATATTTGTTGAGTTGAATTGAACTGAATTCATCATGCCTGGTGGCTCATAAGGTAAGCTAAGAATTCTGGGTTATCAAAAAGACAAAGCTTCTAGATAGTCCAAACCAACTACCTCCTTATCCACAGGAGAAATCGAAAGCCCAGACTACTGAAGGCTCAATCTGGAGCTAAAACAAGGAACCTGGATCTCCCAAGCACTATTATCTATCTCTGTCTCGCATTGCTTTCTTTATACCCTTACAAATGTTATTTTAGAGTCATTTGTAAATTCAACTTCAATGTCTTTTGATATTCATTGGGCTAATTTCATCCTTGATAACTGAATTTTTATACAATTTTTTTTTCCTTTCGTTATACTAGATGAGAATCAAACTCATTAAGTCTAAAATCTAGGTCATGTTTAATTACTTTACCCATTAATTCTTGGATTCTGTTATATTTGCTAGCCTATTATTCTAGTCTATAAAGATTCCCTTACCCCTATGTACAATCATAAAATAAGAAAATATAAATTAAGTACAAAAAACTTCTAAATCTCTTTAATGGCAAAGCTGCCAGCAGAGAACCATAGATTTGGTGTAACAGCACAAAAACAAGATGGTAAATCACTGAATGTCAGGGTTGGAATGCATCTTAGGAACCATCTATTCCATCAACCTCATTTTGCAGAGGAGAAAGTGGGGGCTCAGTTAGTCAGATGACTTGCTCTAGGTCATATAGGTAGCAAATAAATAATAGGACCAGGTTTGAAGCCAAGTCTGCTGATTCCACATTACAAGGACTTTAGGATAGTTGTCCCTCTTTCTCAATTCTGTTTCTTGATCTCTTACTAGAATTTGACAACACTACCCACATTATCCCTCTTGGATAAACTCTCCTCCATTGCAGTGTCATCCACATGTGACCCCTAAATGTGGATCTACACCTTCAAGGTATATAATAAGTTTTCCTCTCGTCTCTCAGTAGACTCCTTTTCTTGGTGACCTCCTAAGTCCCCATACGTTAATAGCTATAGTGATGGCACATAAGATATATGCTGGTGAAATAGAACATAGGACAGTGACAGGACACAGTGGATAGAGCATGGGGTCTAAAGTCAGGGAGATATGAGTTCAAATTTGGCTTTAGACACTCACTATCTTTTGTTTTCTTGGGCAAGTCACTTAACCCTGCTTGCTTCAGTTTCTTAAACTGGAGAAGGAAATGACAACCATTCCAGTATTTTTTGCCAAGAAAACCCCAAATGGAGTCATCACAAAGAGCTGGACATGACTGAAATGACTGAACAACATGCTGATGATTCCCAGATTTATATATATTCACTCCCAGTTTCTTTCCTGAACTCCAGTCTCATATCACACTGTTGAACATTTTAAAATGGATGTTCCATAAATATCTCATATTGAACATATCTAGAGCAGGATTCAGTTCCTTTTCCCAAAAATCCATATGTCTTCCCAACTATCTTATTTCTGTCAAGAGCAGCACCATTCTCCCAGTCACCCAAATGTATAATCTCAACATTATTATTTAATACTAATAATGATATATTTAATATAATAATATTTAACTTTTAATTCTAACTCACCCAAAATAAGTACTAATTTTTTAAATCTTTTTTTAAACATCCACATCTCCTATCAAATACTCTCTGCGCTCATATAGTCATTCCTAAATCAGGCTCTAAATATTCCTCACCTGATCTACAATCTTCAGATTGATCCCTTTTTCTCTGTGTCTCTATCCATGTTCTACACAGCAGTCATTTTCCTCAAGGTCAGATCTGCAAGCAAACTAGAGCAATTACCTTCTGTTTTTCGGATCAAGTATAACTCTCCTGTTTGGTCCTTTAAGTTCTTCATAACTTGAATTCAATATGCCTTTACGATCTTATTACATATTACTACTCCCCTTTCTATATTCTACTGCTCAGTAAACTAGATTTTTTGTTATTCTTCATACATAATATTCCATCTTCCTTCCTCTGACTCTTTGTCTTGATTATACTCCAAGCCTAGAATTTCCCCCCGTTTTCTCCTTTCCCTCTGAGAATTCTTAGCTTCCTAATGAATTCAACTGAAGAGCCATCTTCTACATGAAACCTTTCATGATTCTTCCAACAATTAGTTCTACCCTATTCCCAGCAATTTTCTTATACAGGTGTTATATAGGTTCACACATGTACTTGTCTTGGCTGACTAGACTAACTTTCTCAAAGACAAGACTTGTTTTCCTTTCGTCTCTGTGTCCTTAGCCCTCAGCAGAGTGACTGGCACATGGCTTGTAATAGAATCTTGATAATTAATTGATCAACTGAATATGTTAGGCCTGAAATATGTGTGTATCTACATACACACACAATGGAGGTTGGTAGTTATTAGGAAAATCCAGTTAATTAAATTATTAATTAAGAGGTGTTCAAATGCACAAATCTACCAGGGGACCAGAATTGCATAGATTTGCCATCTACACAACATAAATTCACAAATTGCCAGATTTTCATCTACTTTTATAATTTTTTTTTTTTTTTGCTGAGTCAATTGGAGTTAAGTGACTTGTCCAGGGTCACATAGCTAGGAAGTGTTAAGTGTCTGAGATCCAGATTTGAACTCAGGTCCTCCTGACTTCAGGACTGGTGCTCTATCCACTGAGCTACCTCGCTGTCCCTTACTTTTCTAATTTTTTGAAATAATTTTTGTGGATTTTTTTTTGTTTCTTACATCAGCAAAGTTTCTCAAGTATTCTTCCTTCTCCCTCTCCATGAAAAGGAGATTTTGAGATTTTGATTTTGGTTTTTTAAAAATCAGTCTAACTGATCAGATGTTGAAAAAATCTAAAAACATATGCAGTGTGTAATGCCTGTGGCTCTCCCACTTCCATCAAGGAATAGTTTGAAAGTGTTTTCTCATATCTCTTCAATCAAATCTCACTAGAGCTTATAATTTTGTTACCTTTACTTTTAATTTTTTAGTGTGGTTTTTTTTATTTTAGGGTTGTTTTCAATGTATCTTTTTTATTTTTATTTTCAGTATTTATAGTATTTATTTTTATTTTGTAATTTTTTAGAATTTATCTTTAGTGTACTTTTCTGTATTTATTTTTATTTGGTGCATTATTTTAGTGTGTTGTTTATTTTTATGTTATTTTCTACCAAGTGAGTTCAAAATCTTAACACAGGGCAGGCATACAAATGTGTTCTTGGATAAATGAAACCATTTTAAATTCCTAGGATTTAGCACTATAAATAACTTTACAGCTTACCATTGGTGAAAAGTTCTCAGCTTTCATTTTTCTGAAAATTATATATTTGACCAGACAGTAATGATACAATCAAATGAAGTGATCTGAAGTCTTCTGAAAAAGCAAGTGTTTTTAAAAGTGTGAACTCAGAGGGGTATCTCAATGAATAGAATCAATGAGGGAAATCTACAGTTTGCAACTTGGGCACAATGGGGAATGTGTGAGATGATAATTTCTGAATCCCAGAGTCCTAATAGAATTCTGATAACAAGCTGAGCCTCTTTAACATATCACAAATGTGTGTTCCTCCCCAATCTACTGGAGGATTTGATTATCATTCCCTTGAAACCATAAAAGGTAGTTCCCATATCTAAATGGATAAAAAGAAAGATTTTTTAACTTGACTTTCCCATATTATTTTTTTTTTGTCTTTTATGTCTTAATTAAATGTTTTTGTTGTTGAATTTTTGGCTTTTTCAAGGTCTATAAATAAAAGTGCTACACTAGAGTAGAGTTCAAGCCACAATTTGAAAAACTGATTACCCCCAAATAGCCAAGGCCAAATTAGGGAAAGTTACAAGGGATTTCAGAACCAGAATTCTCAGAGGGAACTTTAAGGGAGAGGTATGAAATACAAACGAGAAAAGCAAATCACAGACAAGGGAAAGGCTTTACACAAAGTCACACAAATAGTAAGAAACAAAACTAAGATTTGAAACAATATCTTCTGGCATCAAATCCAATGTTCTATCTAAAAATCCTCCAAAGATAAAACATTTTAAAATTCAGCAGAAGCTCATGTTGGAATGGGGAGTCTTTAATTAAAGAGAGATTGCTAATCACTACCATATATATTATGTTCATATACTTATATAGTAAATCAACCAAACTAAAGCACCATTTTTCTATAATTATGTGAAAGCATCTTGCTTGGAAAATATTTATAAATTTATTTTTATAGTGCACTTGACATCTGACTTGTGGCTTTTTCAACACTAGATTTGTTCACTTTTACTCAAGAACATAATCCTTCACCAATTCACTTTCTTCAACAATACTGAAACTTTTGTGGAAAATCCCAGTTCTCTGAGGTCCAAATTTATCACTTCATCTTTGAACATGTCACTTTTAGTAAAAGACCCTTTTATAACGATGGTTCATCTTTTGATACACAAGTTGATTATATTTTTCCTTGATCTATCCTTTTGACAAGCTTTTATAGGATAAGAGCAGCTATATTACAGAATTTCTAATGTTTTGTTTTGTTACAAAGAAAATATAGAGGCTCTCTATGACAAGTTTATCCTTATAAAGGTTCACCTAAAGAAAGTACAAACACCCATGGGGCATCCCTGAGAAAAAAAGTGCTGGAAGAGAGGAACACAAAAGGATAGATATGACAACCCTAAGATCTCTCTTAAAAAATCATCCATTACTATGCAATTGGAATATTTCAGCCTGGTATAGAAGAAAATCTGCCTTCATTATATTTTCATTTTTCCCCGTTTTCATCCTTTTCTGACTGAAGTAGAATTGAACAGATTTTCCTACAGTGAATGAATAATCCAATAAGCCAAGTCTACCAGCAGACAGATGAGAGAGCTCTCTGCCTGGGCCAAGGGAGTAAACAAAAATAATTAACAAGAACAATCCTAGCAGCACTTCTCTCCACCTGGTCTCTGTAAGAAGAGAAGCAAAGTCCTCTGATTGACAATGAGCATAGTAAAGAAGAACAATAGGTATTGAATCAATACAAATTGATTACTGCCCCAAAAATTTTGTTTGAAGAACGCCCCTTCTCACTCACTCAAATTTGATTCATTTTGAA
The DNA here is from genome assembly GCF_902635505.1 of Sarcophilus harrisii. Classification (NCBI taxonomy): domain Eukaryota; kingdom Metazoa; phylum Chordata; class Mammalia; order Dasyuromorphia; family Dasyuridae; genus Sarcophilus; species Sarcophilus harrisii. The sequence goes on from NC_045431.1 coordinate 67,583,932, forward strand.
AAGTCTCTCTCAATGGATTTGAGAAATTCAAATAAAATGCCAGATTTTATTTTATTTAAGCTCATGTTGTTTCCAAATTCAAGGTGAATTTTTTTTTAATTTATTTGTGAAAAATTTGTTTTAACAGCACTTCCAAACTTGAAACTATTTTATAAAGCAATTACCATCAAATTCATTTCCTATTCATTACAAAATAGATAAGTAATTTCAATTGAATGAATTAGAAAAAGGGAGAACCAGAAATAATTGAATTCAATAAGTGTTTAATAAATTCAAAAACATTAATTACCTAGAAAACCATTTCCTATTTGACAATAATTGCTGAAAAAATGAAAATCACAATGGTAGAAATTAGGATTAGACCAACATCTTACATAACATCCAACAATAAACTCAATAAACCTGAATATTAAAGTTATAATTAAAAAATTAGAAAAGCAACAGATCAAGTCCTTTTCATAGAAATATCTTAAGCAAATAGGAAATTGAGGCAATTACAAAACAAAGTCAATAATTTGTTTACATTTAAATAAAATCAATGAAAGGGAAGAAGTTGAATAAAAAAATCCTTATTATCAATTATTTTTATAAAAATGTGGTATCATACATATGTATATGCACACACAACTAACCAAAATTCATAAGAATTATTAACTAATAAAAACCATATCAAAGAATGCTCCCACACTAATAAGAGAAATGTATATCAAAACAACTATGAGGTTTTACTTTGCAATCCCAAACTGGCAAATATGAGAAAAGATGGAAAGAATCGATGTTCAAGAGGTTGTAGAAAGAGTGACACATTAATACACTAATGGTAGTGTTATAAATTAATCTAATCAATATGGAAAGTAATTTGGAATTAGGCAAAGAACACATCAAATATCCATTCTGTTGGACAGAGAGATGCCACTGCTATCCATAAATCCCAAAGTTATCAGAAACAGATAGAAGGGCCTGATAAACAGAAAAAACATAGAGTAGTTTTTGATTTTGTTTTGCTTTCCTTTTGTAATAGCAACTATAGTAGTAGCAAAGTTATTATCCATAATTTGAGATGGTTAAACATATTTTGATACATGAAATTAGTGCTTTATTATGTTGTTAAAAACAATGAATATAATGATGTAATGAATAAAAAAAGAAGTACTAGAAGACATCTACAATGATGTAAAGTGAAGTAAGTAGAACCAGGAAAATAATATAATGGAAATGGAAAGAACAACAACAAAATAATCAAAACTGAGTATCTCAAAACTCTAATAACTAAGCTTGGCTCCAGAGAAGAGATGGTAGAAAGTACCTAACCTTACCTTTTGGAAAGAAGGAAGACTCTAAATATTAGACATTCTTTATAATATCATCCTTTTTAATATGTCTATCAGTTTCATAATTTAAAACATATATCCATTATCAGGAATTGCTTCCTGGGAAACATTATGGAGGGCAACATTGGAAAATGTAAGTCATATAGAACAAAAGAATAAAAGTTAAATTAAACTTATTGTAAAGAAAAAATATTCCTTTTCTCCCTCCAAAAATATAATTTGCTTAGGTTGGTTATGTAGAAGATTTCATTGTTTACAGTGGCTAAGATTATTTTATTCTTCAGAAGTTAGTACCTGCACTATTGCCTTAGTGCCTAAGCACTCAAGACTTTGAGTGACAGCCTCAGAGACAGGCTAAGAAGAGCAAATTAGCTGAACGCTATCTAAGGATTCAATTTGTGAAGTACAGAGAGGCTCATTACCAGAAGAATTTTCAATAAATGATAAATTATTTTGTCCTGGAAACTCAAAGAATTTGGAAAACACTAAAAAAAATTTAAATGGACTTCACTCCTGAATAACCACTTTCAACATTCATAGCAAGTGCTGTAAAAGAAAGAGGAATAAAGAGTTCCAAAAAATCATAATTTTGGGAATTATCTAATATGAGCTCAACTCTGTTTTCTGAAGACAAGGTTGCTATCAAATGGCCAAACTGAACAATCCTTGGAATAATTAAGCTGCATGTTGGGTCAGACTTGTGATTTTCTTCAGTGTAAAGAGATCCCCAGAGATGAAATTCTCTCTCTCCAAAACAGATGAGCAACAATTTTGTATCATATAGTCTTATTTCGGGCACTTACAGGTTAAGTGACTTTTCCAAAGTCACAGAAATAATATGTATGAAAAGTGGATCTTTATGACTCCAAGACCAGCTCTCTATCCATATACCATGCTTCAATAACAAAACTGACTATTTATTAATAATATTGATAAGATTATCAATATTGAAATAAGAAGATAAGGAAGTAGCCAACTAAATGGAAAGCTCCCAGGTTCTCTGCAGAAAATCAAAAAACAAATAAACAAAAAGAGCAGTCACAGGACTTGGTTTTATTATATACCCAAAGGAAACAATAAATGTCATTTCCTAAGCCATCTCATCATCTTGTTTTGCAATGCTGATGACAATAAACAAAAAGATTATCATGAATATCATTGCAGTTTTCTGTCCCTTCTATTGCAGAGGGTGAAGAGGTAGAAAAAAATTGTATGATGAACTTAATGAGATACTCCAAGTCAACTTATATTTTGATATTCAGTACCTTTAAAACAAATATAAATACAGGGAGAAAGAGTAATGTTGGAAATATGGCTCACATTTGAGAATCAAATAAGTGAAAAGCAAATGGACTGTGTTCAAGCATTAGATGGACTATTGATAAGTATTCATACTACCTGAAAAGCTCTTTGCTAAATTCTGGAAATATATAAAAGGCCAATAGTCCCCAATTTCAAGAAGGCTTAAAGTCTAATGGAGGAAATACACAAACAACCATATATAAACAAAATATGTACAAGATAAATTGAAGAAAATCAAAAGAAGAAAGTCACTAGCATGAAGAATGATCAGAAAAACATTCTTACAGAAAGTTAGATTTTATCTGGGAATTAGAGAAAGCTAGAGAAGCCAAAAGCCTCAATTTTATAACCTGAATATTTTATTTCTAAAGGCAAGCTCTCTCTCTCAACCTCTGTGCAATATTACCCAAATAAGGAAATACCTAGCTATTCATATAAAAGTCAAAGTTAGTATACAACCAAACAATGGCTACCTGGACAAAGACCAAAATCAACATCTAATTAAAAGAACAGATAAAGATAAAATGGGACTAAGAACTACTACAAAAACCTCACCATCACTTGAGCCATTATTATGTAAAGACACACACACACACACACACACACACACACACACATGCGCAGAAAGCAGAAAAAAGAAAAACAAAAACAAGACTTTCCATCAAGGAAGCTGTTGTCATAATGTAGAGGTCAAAAGAACTTAGAAATTGTTTTAAACAGGAAACAGTGGTTCTTGAAAAGGGGAGGGTAGCCAAAGGCAATACTAATTTAAGAGATATACATATATGTGCGTATACACACATACACACACATAGATAAAAAAAACATTTTAAAGAAGAATGGTTAAAAACTACACAAAACATTTCTGTTTTAGAAAGAGCACCTTTTCATAGTGTTCCATGGTTTTCAAAAAAGATTAGCAAAAGGATTCACAACAAAAAAAAATTGATGGATAACAAATGCCTATTGTCACACAATTAGATGGCCAGTCAATTGAGTAAGAATACCAATATAAGTATGTGATTATTTTAGGGTGAGGGAAGAATGAGGAGTCAAAGCTGTGGTTGCAGTAACTATGGTGTCTTCAAAAAGAAAGGGGTTATATGGTGCAGTGGATAGGATGCTAGAGTTAGTCATAAAGACTCATCTTTCTGAGTTCAGTCTGGACTCAGACACCAGCTGAGTGACTCTGGAAAGACATTTAATCTATTTGCCTCAGTTTCCTTGTGTGTAAAATGAACTGAAAAACGAAATGGCAAATGTGATCATGTAGAGTTAGATACAACTCAAATGATGAAACAAAATATCAAAAGAAATAGGGAAGTTTGGAAAAGGTGTGGGGTTGAGGAAAAGATAAGTTCTGTTTTGGACATGTTGAGATTGATATTCCTTTAGAACATCTAGTTCAACATTTCTGGTAAATAATTATAGCTTCTTTAGAAGGTAGCAGATGTGATATGAGAAGAATAAAAGTGAGTTGTAATCTTACAGGAAGCAAAAGTCAGCCAGAAACAATAATCAAATTCAGAGTAAGCTAGAATTATTCATGATGGGATGTAAAAGTCTCTCAGTTATTCCTGAGATGTAGAAAGTTTCACAGATGGAGTAGAAGGAAAGGCAGAAATTTTAAGCCTGAAGTCTTGAGTTAGGTAGAGTAAGGGGATGGGAAAGATGATGAAGGACAGAAATCATTTCAGTGGGGAATCCAAGAAGGAAGAAGCAGGAGCTATAGAAATATGGAGCACTTTATGGTATGTCAGAGCAGTGATTGGAAGTGGGTAGTTGAGTTCACAGCATGGTTTCCAAAGTTGATAAGGAAGGATGAGTGGTAGTAATGAGGGATTTTGACTATACAGACATTTCTTAGAGTTTTCTTGCTTCCATGATTTATTTTTCTTGATGATAATTTCACTTTTCAGCAGAGCAAGATATAAGGACCATAAATATTGTGTACTGGATGCTGATACAAAAAAAGGAAGAACTGGTTAGTGGAAAGCACAGAAGGTTGTGACCATAATAATCTAAAACTAAGAAAGAGGAGAACATTGGATAATGTCCTGGACTCTAGGAAAAGAAAAGAAATAATTTGAAGCCCATAACTTGGACTTTTCAAGGTACTTTCCTCAATGGTGATGGGAACCTCTCACAAATGGAATTCTGCTGACCAACTCATAAATGATACTGAGAGGAAAAATAAAAGGGGAAATGTCTAAAGATCCAGATGGGGAACTAGATGGCTTAGTGGATAAAATATTGAATTTGGGAAACAGGAAAATTCAAGTTCCAGTCCTCTCTCAGAATCTTATTAACTGTATGATATTTACTTCCTAGCCCCAATTAATCAATACACATATTAAGGTTTATTGAGTGCCAGGCACTATGCTAAAAGCTAAAGAAAAATGCTACTTATATTGGAATATAAATACAATTTGAAAGAAGACAGTCCTTGTCCTCAAGAACCTTATATTTTGATGAAGAAAACACATAACAGAAAGCTGTGACAGGGAGAAAAGAAAGCATAGGGGTACTTAGAGTTAAGGGAATAATAGAGGAAATTCAAAGAGTGATCTACACAGAAATAAGACATAACTGTCCTGAGCACCTTCTTGAAAATGAAAGTTCTGAGAGAAGCCATCCAATTAGAGGAAAAGGAAAAGGCTTCAGGGGAAGAGGATAGGTGTGATTCCATGGCTGGGAATTCAGTTCTCAGTGTCTTCTGTAAAATGGGAGTAATTTTATACACAACCTCACAGGGTTTCTAAGAGGAACAAAGAAAATATATATGAAGTGCTATTATATAAACACATATCTGTATAAAAATATATATGTAACATATATACAAATATATTTAAGCAAATATGTCTATATGAAGACTACTAATGGATGATTAATAATATAGCAAATAATTCATATTTTTTTAAAAAATGCATATAAGAGTTAGAGATAAAATAGGATATCTGAGGACAAATATAAATAAGAAAACATGGTAAAGGCCGGGAAGCTAAGTATCAGGAAGAATAAAGTCCAATATGAGTTGATGTTGGCAGGAACATCTGTGATTTCCCTGGTATGTGGGTGCTCTCTCCTCTCAACCAGATCCTAATTCCTATATAATTTATTAAATTGTGTTTTAGGGTTTCTGAAATTAAAAAAAAAGTGGCTTGCCCTGTGCTTACTTCAACAGTGACAGACTTGAGGGCTCTGGATTTTTTTAGGTCTTTAGGCATCAGACACATTGTCTCCAGAGAAGCTTTGGCAGCTAGGGAAGACCCAAAAGGCTAGCCATTAAGAATGAAAAGGCATTTCTATGCAAGGAGGAGGGGGCGCATGGGTAATGTGCAAACCCCTTTAAGGGAAATTTTTATTTTTGTCTTTGTACCCCTCGTATCTAGTTTAGTATTTGGCACATATTGGGTACTTAATAAATGTTTGTTCCATTGAATTGTGCATATTTTCTTCATGCTGTGACTAATTACCTAAAATCTACTTAATTTTGTCTTATTTGGAAGCAACTGGGAAGAGTTCTGAGTCTGGAGTCAGGAGAATCTGAGTACAAATCCTTCTTCATACACAAGCACTGTGCCCCTCCATCAAGACATTTCATGTCTCTTCACCATACTTTCCTCATCTCTGAAATAATGATAACATCTATCTTGAGGAATAATCATGAAGATCAAATGAGAATTTTAGAAAAAATGTTTAATAGTATCGGGTACATAGTAGGCACTTTATAATTGTTCATTTTCTTCACCCCCCTTCCCTTCTGAGAACCAATACCATCACCACGTCATATGAACCTAATTTAAAATTTTATGAACACTAAATAATGAATAACACCATGTGCTTTTCACTCATTACCAAAATTGGTCAACATCATCAGACTTTATTGTTGGGAATAATGGCTGATGAATCAAATTTATAATTTAATTGATAGGTTTCTCACTTTGGGGCTATTATGTTATCTCACTGCAATAGAAATAATTACATATATTTTGCAGTATACATTTGATTTTTTTAAGAAGAAAGGAAGAGAAAAATCTTTTGTAAATACAACAGAAATCTTCCCATATTATTTGCCAGCTTATAATAGCAAATCTGATATGATACTAACATAGCTTTAATTATTTCTAGTTCATAAACTCTTCAGTTTGGCCATTAAGTAACCGAGTTTTATTATTTTTCTCCATTTTATATATCCTTTATGTTCCTATAGATCTTAGTTTTTAGGGTTTCTGTAATCTTTAAATTTAATCACAGATTAAATAAAAGGTCTTTTCTAAAACTGATTTCCACTTCTCTCTTTCCAATTCCTGGGAAATTCACTCTAGTCAGTATATGATATTATAATCTCATTTTCCATCAAAAGATAACTTTCACTATTTAAGAATGCTATTCTTGTTAAATATAATTTTAAGCTAAATCACAAGCATGACTCTGTGTCTGTGTGTGTTTCAGTTAAATGCAAACAACTTATTCCAAAAAAGCAATACTTTGTAGCCTGGGTATATCAATTCTCTTTTCAAGATCAAATTGTCCATTTCTAGAACAAATGGATACTAAAGGCTCATAGTTTTCATTAAATTATCAGCAAATTAAATAGCTAATAAATTATACTAGTCATTATTCTTTTGTTTCCAAGCAGCACTGTGATATCATTGTATTACTTAATATTAGTGCATATATATATATATATATACATACATATACATATATGCATTGAATAATATAATCATACACAGAGATACATATACTCAGTATAGTTATATATAAAGTGATGTGGATTAGACTGGTGATTTTTTCACTGGAAGAGGCATTTTCCTATTGAAAAAAAAGAAAACTGTTTTACCAGTTTCTCTGTCACTTATTGCCTAGAGCAGAGATGGCAAATTCAAGAACTGTATAGGTCCTAGCTATAGCTTCAAATGGACTAAAATGTAATTGATAAATATTTAACAAAAAAATTACAATAAAATGTAAATGATGTTAATTTGTGGTATTAATAGACCTGTAGGGATCCATTTCTATTTGACAGCACTGGCCCAGAGCACTAGAAAGTTATTTACACAGGATTATACTAGTATGTGTCAGAGGCAAAGTTTTTTTTCTAGTTGTTCATAATTTCAAGGTTGACTCTCTATCCACTGTACCATGCAGCTTCTCAGGTATGTGTGTATACTCAGATTTATAAATGGTTATGTTTGTACACATGTATCACACATACATATGGATGATGGAGATGGATCTATAAACCTATAGACATAAATGTTTTGTCATATACTATAGAAAAAGTGAGGAGGGAAAATTTCATATTACAAATAAAACTAAGACTTAAAGAAAAGCAGCTTAAGAAACATGGCTCTTTTTAAGATGTTAGGTTTTTCTGAAAAATATCATATCCCTAGAAATATTACGTCAATGAATTAACTGAAAGAATGATAGACTTTTGTAGCTGAAAAGTCAGACTTCATATGAATGACTAAGCATATGAATTAGTATAGAGAAGTAAAGGAAATGAATGCAAGATATCAAAGCCAGCAGTGTATATTATTCCTCAAGTTCCTGCATACTTGAAACAATCCCAGTTGAACTCAGCTCATCTTTAGTGTTTGAGGGACTGAGCAATCCACACATACTGATAGATAAGAGTACATCAGCAAAACTTACCTCATTTCTAAGCCACTTTTCTAGGGCAAAGGTTCTGGTACCGAACTCAAGACCAAGAAGGGGTGGAGTTGTATGTCCCTAATGGGACAAGAAACCTGTGGCTACGTACAGTTATTTTGGGAAGCAAGTTGGATCTATGATCTAAAGTGTTTTAAACTGTGCATTCCCTTTAATGGAGCGATAATACCATTTGTAAGTTTAGACACCTTCCACAAAATATTTAGTAACAGCCCTTTTTGAGTTGGGAATAATGGTTGATGAGTCGAATTTACAATTTAATTGATAGGACTTTAAAGAGAAGTGATAAGACAAATGATAAACATTAGTTTCCTCATCTATATAGTAAGGATATTAAAACTGATAACCTATATGATCTTTTCCTAATTAAAATTTATGAGCCTAGGACTCTTCTACTTTGGACAGCTATAAATTGTTCTATTCTAAATGATCAAGCAGAGTCATTGGAATAATTGGAGTAATTTCAAAATATGTGGGAAAATAATATAATTTAATATCTTTGATTATGAAATTACCCATCCAAGACAGAGCCAAGATGATAGGATAGAAGTATCAAGCCAATTGAACTCTTACTCCTTACTCCTCTAAAAAATTTCAAAATAATATAGCAAATCAATTTCTGGAATGTCACAGCCAACAATACATTGAGATGAGATATTTTTAAGGCTAATCGAGTCAGGAGAAGTGATCTGTAACTCTAGAGTAGGGGCTGGCTGGTGGGACAGGCAGTGGTGAACCTTGGAAGTAACACTAACAGCTTTGGGAGCTCTAATTCTAGACATTGTAAGGGGATTGAATGGACAACTGGTCAGAATGAAATGACAGGTGACCCTGAGCTGACACTGTCCATATGCAGTTCTGGATCACAATTCCAGGATGGAAAAAAATACTTGTGGTCACAGGTGAGCAGAAGTCCTGATAAAGAAGGGGGGGAGAAGGAGAAGAAGGGCAAAGATCACTCATTCAAACTAATCAAAGATTCACCAAATAAAACACATGGTCCAGTTTAGCCTAGAAGTCTAGAAGAACAAAACAGTATTTTTTAAGTACTAGAAGTGTAGGAGGGAGAATGATTCACCTTCCACCTAGATTACTTTGAAAAACCATATTTGTGACCATTGCCATGGCTTCTTCAAAACTGGGGGAGAAAAGAAGCTAATTTTTGGATGATATAGGTAAGGACCTCACCTACACTCTGATTATTCCTTCTGGGCTATGTTCTAGTGAAACAATAAGCACAAAATTCACCCCCACACCTTGTACCCTTCTTACTTATCACAGAAGGCTTCATTTCTCAGTTTATTCTGGTTAGACTAAATGTCTTATAAGAATAAGTTAGCTGGTGTGATACAGAGAGTAATTAGAAGCTAGATTCCTGACCACAACTTCATCACTATATCTTTTCTGGGCCTTGGTCCACCATGCAACTTCCCAATCATGTCTTCTGTCTTTACTGACTGTGATCTGGCATCCTCCTCAGCTTCCATACCCCAAACTCAGACTTCTGTCTCCTTGCCTCTGATTGATGGGCTTTCATTTTCTCTTTCCCAAAATTGGGACTATCACAAAATTTCTGACCATTTCCAAGCTATTCCTCCATTTTCATATTCTCTGCCAAAGGCATGTCTTCTCCTCCTTTCAACTTTTGTTTTCCTCTATGTGTTATTTGATCCTATTAGAAATTAAAACTCCTTGAAGCCCTAGACTATCTTGTACTTAGCACAGTGGCTGACATATGCTAATTATTTAAATGATTTCCCATTCATTCATTTATTTATTCCATTGTGCCATATTTACAATGCCTTCAAGGAAGACACTTTAGACTTTGTCATTTTGCATTCATTTTCTTACTTGTCTGCATTTATTAATTTACCAGTATTACATTTCTGAAGGATTCCACACATTACAAATCCAACCACAGTTTAGTTCTCTAATTGTTTAGTAAGTATTGTTAATATTTCATGGTGTGACAAGTTCCTATTTTGTGAGTTCTAATTTTTAAAAACAGGAAAAAAAATCTTGGCACTAAGTATATCTTGGAAGAGTTAGTCTAATCAGAGGAAGCAGCACAGTAAATGTATATAACAAGGCAGGTTCCATGAACCTCATCCTGACATGAAAACAGAGAATGAGAATAGAGAAGGAAACCAAATTATGTTGAGTTTTTCATTTATAATATGATGCCAAAGGGCTTTGATTAAAAAAAAATTCTGAAGTAATTAACTCTGCCATTCAACTTAAAAGAATCCTTTTTGAAAAGAATCTTACTATGGAAAAATACTCCAATGCCAGTGAAGGGGTATAAAACAAAGAGTAGATAATGTAGATATGGTATGATATATCCTTTGGTGTGAGGCTATTTTTCCAATATACATACATACATATATGTGTATGTATGTATCTATATGCAGACACAGTTATAATCTACTCTTCTCCCTTACCGATATGGAGTTTTTTTTTCTGGATTCACACACAAACACACACACATACACATGTACATGTATACATGTTCAAATAGATATACATGTGTGTATTGTAAATATCTATGTTTACATTTATAGACAAACAGACAGGTAGACAGACAGATATGAGATGGGGCTGAGGTAGCATAGGGTTAATGATGTGATTAAAGCTGCATCTAGAAACAAAAAAACAAACAAAAAAAACAAAAAACAAAAAATAACAACTTAGGTTCAAGTCCCACAGAGACAAGTACTGCTTTTGTTACCCTGGGCAATTCACTGAACCACTCAGAACCCTATAAAATTCTCTATTATCAAAAATTGCAGAGAAAAGTCAATCTACCCTGGAGATTCCTCATCCAAGCATATCCCATTCCAAGGAAATCACAGGTCCAGTCCTTATATTAATAATAATAAATAATTAACACTTGTGTAATGCTTTCAGTTTTTCAAAGGGATATATACAGTTACCCTTTCCAATCCTGGAGGTTAGGGGAATGGAGGCTCTGGATTTTGGAAAATTTACTTAAATTTTTTTTGGCCTTCTCTTTATACCAGAGAAGAAATCTGAATGTTTTCTTTTTTATGGGATGTTTACAGTATCTTATTGTAAAATTTGTTTGAATATTGTACAATCCTATCCATATTTTATACATTTCTGACTTTCTGAACTTTTTCTGTGTCATCTTCTAATTTTTGAGTGCTATTTACAACTCTTCAACTTCCAAAATATTTTGTTTTAATTTCTTGTGTTGGCCCACAATATATCAAAACCATGATGGGAAAAGTCATGAAGTAGAAGGCATAACTGTGTATACACATACATATATATTCAGATGGATAATATAATCTTATTTGATACAAGAATCTGGGAAGTGCTATTATGATCCTTATTTTGCAAATCAGGAGACAGAGACCCAGAGAGATTAAATTAGTTGCCAAGTGTTACTGAGCTAGTATTAATGACGGGGAGAGAGAAGGAAGAAAAGAAGAGAGAAAAAGAGGAGAGGGAGGGGGAGGAGTGAGAGAGAGAAGGATGAGAAAGGTGGGGAGGAAGAAAGAGAGAGAAGTAACAGAAAGAAAAAGGAGGGAGAAAAGGAAAAAGGAGGAGAGAGAAATAAAGAGGAAGGGATTCTTCAAGCTTTCCTTTTAATCAGAAAGATCTACTCTTTAAGGAAGATTTCACATTTAAACTCAGGACAACTAAATAATTCATCATAATGAAATCTGAAATATTCTAATACAAAAAAAGAATTTGTTAAGAATCAAAAATGAATATTAATTTCCTAAATACAATAAAAACAAATCTAGGGACCAAAATAAAAAAAGGCTGGAAATAATGCAACCTAATAATGGAGTTGATATAGGGCTAGAGCCATTCTGGTGAGGGAGATTTTCAGGAGCAGAATGTTTATATCGGGAAAAACAATAGCAACTCTATGAATTTTTTTAATCTTCTACCACAGAGCAGCCCCCTGGAATCATTGAATTACTAAGGTACAAGGTTCAGAGGTCATCTAGTTCAATTTGTATCCTAAAAAGGAATCTCCATTGTACCATATAAGTAATCATGGAGCTTTTCCAAATGATGTCCAGTGAAGAGGAACCAACAAACTACTTCCCAAGGCAGCTCATTCTACTTCTGAATGGCTCTAATTATAGGAAGCTCTTCCTCATATTCAGTCAACATCTACTTGCCACCCACTCCTCTTGGCTCTGCCTTTTGAGGCCAGTTAGGACAAGTCTGTTCTCTCCTTTACATGACAACTTGAAGCTAAAAATCATGTTGCCTCCTAAGAATCCTTTTCTCTAAACCAAAAATAACCAGTCTTTCAACCAGCTTTCTTATCCACTTTTTCATCTTCATTTTCTACTCCAGACAACCAAGCTACCTATCTTCTCTAATCACCTATAGTTTTCTATTTATCTATTTTTCTCCTACTTATGACATGTAAATTTTTTCATTTATATCATTTATATTTATGTCATATCAATTAGAGTTATAAGAAACCTAAAAGCATATTTTTTAAAATCTTGAGCTCAGCTAGACCCCCATGAAGAGGTCTTTATTTTTTAAATAGTTTTCAACATTTACTTTTATAAAATTTTGAGTTCTAATTCTTTTTTTCTCTCCTTCCTCCCCAAGATGTCAAACATCTGATATAGATTATACATATTAAACATATTTCTAGATCAGTCATTTTGTGAAAGAAGAATCAGAAAAAAAGGAAGAATCATAAGAAAAAAGGGAGAAAAAAGTAAAGATATATGTTTCAATCTGCATTCTGACTTGATGTTCTTTGTTTAGATATGGATAGCATTTTCCATCATGAGTCTTTTGGAATTGTCTTAAATCTGTCTTAAATCATTTTATGGCTGAGAAGAGCTAAGACCGCACAATGTTGCCTTACTGTGTACAATGTTGTCATGGTTCTGTTTCAGTTCATATAAGTCTTTCCAGGTTTTTTCCTGAAATTTGCCCACTTATCCTTTCTTATAAAACAATAGTTTTCCATTATACTCATATAGCATAATTTGTTTAACCATTCTTCAATTGATGGGTATCCCTTCAATTTTCAACTCTTTGCCACCACAAAAAGAGCTGCTATATTTTTACATATGTAGGTCCTTTTTATGATCTCTTTGAAATACAGACCTATTAGTATTGCTGGATGAAATGCTATGCAGAGTTTTAGAGGTCCTTTGGACATAGTTCCATATTGTTCTCCAGAATGTCTGGATCAGTTCACAGCTCCACCAACCATGCCTCAGTGTTCCAATTTTCCCACATCCTCTCCAACATCCATCATTTTTCTTTTGTAAGGTGCTACCTCAAAGTTCTTTTAATTTGCATTTCTTTAATCAATCATGACTTAGAATACTTTTTCATTTAACTACAGATAGCTTTAAGTTCTTCATCTGAAAACTTCTTTTCATAACCTTTGGCCATGCATGGATTATCTCAAACTTTTTAATATTCACCCCTCAATTTCTCTGTCCCTTCTCCCTTTGTCACTCACAACACACACACACACAAACACACACACACAGAGCATCTTGCCCTTCATTTTGTACAAAGTAAATGCTCAATAAACCAGAGGAGACCAAGATTTGGGGAGCAAAAGGAAATTGGAGTTTTCCTGAGCCCCCTCTATCCAATTTTAGTAAGACTGGAGCTCTCACTTTGAATTCAGTTTCAAACCTACCAATAATAGAATAATAATAGCACCTTCATGAAAATCTATAGGACAGCTAAATAAATTACAGATGCTTTATAAAAAAATAAAAATAAATAAAATTGACTAGACATGGTTGACAACCAAGGAAGATGTGCTACATTTGTTAATTTGAAGCTGTCTACTCCTGGCTGTCCTGAGGAAATTAACTTGTGAACATCAAGAAAAAAATTTTAGCAAGAGCTTTTACACTGAACAATTTCTCAGGGAAAGTAGTAGAAGTCCCATTGTGCATGTCAATTAGATCTACCCTGGGGAAGGTGCCCATGAAGACATCGTAGAAAGTCATTCTGTTTTGGCAAGGGAAAGAACAAGATGAACTAATAGTCATTTTGTCAATAATTCCTAAAATGCCTTCAAAAATATTCATTACAATTAAAGGATTATGTGGAAGACACCCAGATAGTCCCTAATGTTAATGTCTATAAGTGACCTGTCATATAGCCATGATTTGCCAGCTCTAGAAAACTCTAGCAGCCAAAAAATCAATTTATAAAGCTCACATTCTCCAGGCAGGTAGAATAGACTTGTGTGCACTGTCAGGATTAAAACAATATATTAGAAAAATTCTAATTAAAACATTTCTATTTCTTAAATTATGAATTCTGCCTGATCTCAAATTTGCCATTTACTATCAGTGTAACCTTGAGTAATTCATGTTGCATCTCTGAACCTTCGATTCTTTATCTGTAAAATGGACTAATGGAATAGATCAGGACTTTTTAATTTTTTTTTCACTTGTCCCTTTTTGGCGGAGAAATTTTTACATAATCCCAGGTATATGGATATATAAAATTGGTTTTTTTTATACATATACTTTTTTTATTTAATAGCCTTTTATTTACAGGATATATGCATGGGTAACTTTACAGCATTAACAATTGCCAAACCTCTTGTTCCAAATTTTCACCTCTTAACCCCCCACCCCTCCCCTAGATGGCAGGATGACCAGTAGATGTTAAATACATTAAAATATAAATTAGATACACAATAAGTATACATGACCAAAACGTTATTTTGCTGTACAAAAAGAATCAGACTCTGAAATATTCTACAATTAGCTTGTGAAGGAAATCAAAAATGCATGTGTGCATAAATATAGGGATTGGGAATTCAATGTAATGGTTTTTAGTTATCTCCCAGAGTTCTTTTTCTGGGCATAGCTAGTTCAGTTCATTACTGCTCCATTGGAAATGATTTGGTTAATCTCATTGCTGAGGATGGCCTGGTCCATCAGAACTGGTCATCATATAGTATTGTTGTTGAAGTATATAATGATCTCCTGGTCCTACTCATTTCACTCAGCATCAGTTCGTGTAAGTCTCTCCAGGCCTTTCTGAAATCATCCTGCTGGTCATTTCTTACAGAACAGTAATATTCCATAATATTCATATACCACAATTTATTCAGCCATTCTCCAACTGATGGACATCCATTCAGTTTCCAGTTTTTAGCCACTACAAAAAGGGCTGCCACAAACATTCGTGCACATACAGGTCCCTTTCCCTTCTTTATAATCTCTTTGGGATATAATCCCAGTAGTAACACTGCTGGATCAAAGGGTATGCACAGTTTGATAACTTTTTGAGCATAGTTCCAAACTACTCTCCAAAATGGTTGGATTCGTTCACAACTCCACCAACAATGCATCAATGTCCCAGTTTTCCCGCATCCCCTCCAACAATCATCATTATTTTTTCCTGTCATCTTAGCCAATCTGACAGGTGTGTAGTGGTATCTTAGAGTTGTCTTAATTTGCATTTCTCTGATTAATAATGACTTGGAGCATCTTTTCATATGACTAGAAATAGTTTCAATTTCTTCATCTGAGAATTTTCTGTTCATATCCTTTGACCATTTTTCAATTGGAGAATGGCTTGATTTTTTATAAATTAGAGTTAATTCTCTATATATTTTGGAAATGAGGCCTTTATCAGAACCTTTGACTGTAAAAATATTTTCCCAGTTTATTGCTTCCCTTCTAATCTTGTCTGCATTAGTTTTGTTTGTACAAAAATTTTTCAGTTTGGTATAATCGAAATTTTCTATTTTGTGATCAGTAATGATCTCTAGTTCTTCTTTGGTCATAAAGACCTTCCCCTTCCACAGGTCTGAGAGGTATACAATTGGTATACAATTAGTATACAAATCAGACATTTACTGATAATTAATCATAAATTTATTTTGAAACAATTCTTTGGTTTACATATAATTTTACCATTTATTAAAGATGAAAGCAAATTTGCATACTAATATACTTGTTTATTTTTACATAAAAAATTAAATCTTTATGGAATATTTAAATGATACCTCTTATTGCCAAATTTTTCGTGATTCCCCTCAATTCAGTTATATGATCCGTATGGGATCATGGCCCATAGTTTTAGAAGCTTTGAACCAAATGACCTCTATGTAGCCTGGGACTGGTATTGCCCCTAGGATTTCTTTGAGACAGGAATTTCCTAGATTATGGAATTTTCTTTACCACTACAGGCTGGTATGTAACTTACAGCAGGGGCTTTTGTCTGGGGTTCAAGAGCTTTTTTTATAACTATATTTCAATATAATTGGTTTAAAGTGTTCAAAAACATTCTGAGAAAAAACATAGTCATAACCATTTTACCAAAATGTTTCGTGATTGCAAAAATCTCTATTTTAGAGAATGGCCAGGAGGGAAGGGAAGGAATAATGAGCATCTATTATATATCAAGACCTATACTAAATTTTACATCATTTTATCAGTGTCTACAGCACTAAAAAGTTAAATGTCTTGTCCTGGTTCATGTAGCCAGCATACATCAAAGGCAGGACTTTTAGTTTCTATGCCAACTTTTTATCCACTATGACATACTAGCCTCTCTTCTAAATCTATGATCCCATAAAAAAACTGATTGTTTTCCCTTTCAGGAATCATTAGATGGAATCAAGCAATGATAAAAGTGAAAAAGAAAAAGATACAGAATTTATTATTGCACTTTTATTATAGCATTGCTTCAATCACATGCAATATCTTTGGTATGGTCTCTCCAGCTACCACTGCTTATTACACATCTTCTTCAGCAAACAATCTGACCTTCATGACTTTTTGTTGCTGAATAAGTATTACCTGGTAACCAACCAGAATTTAGTCTGGTTTTCAGATAACAGATATATAAATCATCCCAAGGTCTTAACCCAGGAGCCTTTGCAACCTTTCCAGATTGCTTAGGACCTATGAATTTGTTTTCAACTAGAATACCCTCAAGAATCTGGGTCCTCCTCCACACCAAGATGGGGCAGCAGAAGGTGGCTTTAGCAGAGAATATATAGGTTTACATATATAAAACTTCCCATAAAGTCCCTCCCAGCTCTAAAAACTTACAATTCTCTATGGATATAACAAGAAGAGCTACAGTATATTAGAGGGGATTTTTCTTATCACTGGCTTATTGCCCCCAGCCATATGATTTAAGAATATCATCTGCCATATTTGACATACTTTCCAGTGGTAGTGACCTCTCCTTACAAATACACAAACCCACACATATCAAGGCATTAAGATTTTTGTCAGAACCAATAAACATTAACATCACCCAATCAATGAGCCAGCATCACCACTAGAAATTCTGTATCACCTCAGTTACTCACAACACTGCTATTAGTAAGACTTCAGGAAGAGTCACTTGGAATCTCCTACCAGTACCTCCTGCCAAGGCCCTCCTTTCTAGATGTATTATGCTGTTCTCTTCCAACAAATATTTCTTCCATGTGCTCTCAACAGGTTTCCCTCCGCTGTTCTCAGGAGCTTTGATTGATGTAATCCTGAATCACTTGAAGAAGGTAATAGTCTTTTAACACAGGCCCTTTCCTCAATTGCTCTGCAGGTCTACTTCTTGTACATCTTTTTCCAGGTGTATGATCAGTATGCAAAGCCCTCCTTCACCCCACCACCTCCTTTTCTGTTTCTCTTATTTCTGCCCATTCTCCTCAGCCTCTAAAGAAATGGCACTGAGTCCTTCCTGCAGGGGAACCTCCAGATCTCTAACAAAAGACTTGAAGGGGAAGAACTCTCCATGGCCCTCAACTATCTTGATTATATATTTGGAGTTCAAAAATGTGCCTCTGGAATCACAATTCTTTTCATCCCTCTGAAGTTTACTTTTATATGCTAGTTTACATGTCTAGGAGGTTTTATATACATCGGATTACCCAGGGGCTAAAGAAACAGTTTTATTTTATACTTCAAAAAATGGGTCACATTCCATTTCTAGGTAGACTCCTACTAGCTTATGATCATTTATATATTCTTTCTTCCTTTCTTCCCTGCATTAGTCATGTACTTCCTGCTGGTCTCAGAGGCTGACCCACAAGTTTTCAAGTGTTTGTTCATCCCGGATGATAGTTCAGCTATAGGGTATATGCCTATAAGCCCTAACAACACTGCCCAAAGAGCATATATTTCTCTCTTTATCTTTCTTTCTCTCTCTCTCTCTCTCTCTCTCTCTCTCTCTCCTTTCCCTGTTTACAACCCTATCAAGTTCTTTGTCAAGAATAAGGCTTGGGTAAATTTCCACATTGACCAGAAAGAAAAAATGCTAGAGAAGAACCCAATGTGCTTCCTCTATCAGTCAATAAGCATTCACTAAGTACTTATTTGCCAGGCACTGTGGATAGAAAAATAAAAATCAAACAACCCTCATCTGGTCTCTGCCTGTGTAAGAAAAGCCATTACCTACCACCTTTCTCTTTTTTCAACGTCACCATTTCTGTGTCTGTCTTTGTATCTTTAGTGCTTAGCATCATGTGAGATTATATATACTGAATGATATACTTAATAAATACTTCTTTCCTGACTGGTCGGTTGACTTATCCCTCAAGAGAAAAGATTTACCTTCTAATTCCATTAGTCAAAGGCACATTGTTTACTCCCTCTCTAAATTCTTTAAAAATAACTTAACCAATAATTTTAAAGCTATAATGCAAAATAAGTATTTAATAAAATCTCATTGGCTGAGTGACTGTGCTCCACACAATCCTAGGCTTTGAGAAAGCATCTCCAATAGTTTCTTGAAACCATAGTCATGGTGGACCTTTTTTGTTGAACAGTTTCCTGGTGTCAATAGCCTAAGTTTTCAGTTTAACTTTAACACCACTAAATGAATCTATTTCTTTTAGAAAGTTTTAGAAAATAGACAATTATTTCAGAATAATTTTTAAATTGTTTTTTTCAAAGAAGAGCAGAGGTTCCAATTAATTAGATTTTCTCCCTACCATGCCAGAATTCTCATCCAAGAGATCAGCAGGAATATGAATTAAAACACATTTCCTAACCACACCAAACTACAGGATTACCTAAGCTATGCCAAATACTGCTGCCTTTTCTTGTCTATCAAATTTCCCAGGGAAGCTGTTTAACTAAAATGATAATTTGCTTTAAGTTTCTTCCAAATTAAAAAGGCATTTACTTCATCTTCAAAGTATGTACCTATTCTTAAAGAACCTAGATCTTTATTTACAGTTGTCCACTCACTTCTAAGAATTTTTTAAAAAGAATACTGCTGCAATATCAAAGGCTCCCTTTTTACACATTAACAACATGCATGTCTCCTATTTAGTCATCAAATCCTCCATGGAGTCCTCTTTATATAGTTTCTCTTTATTAAGGAAGTGAATGTTTATTAAACATAGCATAGAAATGAAGTTATGAACAGAACTCCTTTCTCTATCAATCATCAAGCCATGTAGTCAACATATACATTTAAGACACGACACAAGATCTTGTCAGGCGAATTCAAATTTACTTCCACATTGCTAGTGCCAATGGAATTCTTGTTTATATCCATTGAGGTCTTTACATGTGGATATGCAAATATCAACCCAGTTACACTTTCTCACCTATATTGTTGTTTTCTATATTCTTCCACTAATTCTCCAAAGATGATCTATTTAACATCTTCTTTGGTTTTTTTAATATTCTGTAGGTAATTCGCAACTGTCTATCATCTTTCCCTCTAGCTATATAATCAATCCTCCTATTCTTATTATGTATTTCATTGACAATATCTCTTATCCCATGTCTTTATATAGGCCACTACCAGAAATATATCATAGCTTTTTTGTGTTCACCATGAGCTTCGCCATTATTCCACTGCTCTAAGATTCACAAGTAAACAACATTGCTAGAATAGCATTTTAAAAAAAGATATGTGATTCCTCACTCATGTTTCATTTTAATCATTCTTCTTCAATAACTTTCTTCAAGTCATACTATCATAAGGGTTTCACTTCTCTGCAGAGTACATGATTGAGATGCCCTTTATTAAAACTCCAAATCACCACCCAAAGGCATGAAAAGATGAGACTAGAGCATCTCTACTCTCTTTCTTAACTCGAAACTTCTTTGATTCTCTAAATCCCCCAGAACAAGAAACCATGAGGATATTCTTTCTAGTCTATGTAATTCTATTCCCAAGTTATAGTATATCCTTCATTAAAACTCCAAATCACCACCCAAAGGCATAAAAGGATGAGTCTAGAGGATCTCTACTCTCTTTCTTAACTCTAAACTCTTTGATTCTCTAAATCCCCCAGAACATGAAACCACGAGGATAGTCTTCCTAGCCTATGTAATTCTATTCCCAAGTTATAGTGCATTTCTAACTTATAGTGAAATAGGTCAAATCCTGATCATCTACAAATCCATGAACTTAGCAATGAAAGGTTGGCAAGAAAAGCAGGTTTACTGCAATATTACTGACTGTAAAAGGTAGAACTTCAAGCACCTAGGTGGCTCAGTGGATAGAGTGCTGGGTCTGGAGTTAGGTAGAACTGAGTTCAAAGGTGACCTTAGGCACTTGCTTGTTGTGTAACCCTGAGCAAGTCACTTAACTCTATTTACCTCAGTTTCCTCATCTGGAGAAAGAAGTGGTAATCACTCCAGTATCTTCATCAAGAAAATCCCAGATAGGGACAAGAAGAATTAGAAATGACTGAAATGACTGGAAAACAAAAACATAGCCTACCACCTAGTTGCTGTGCTATAAAAGAAGGCCTAAAATTCCATTTTCCTGTATCCTTGTTCATTGTATTTTTTCCAGTTATAATTAATATGGTCTTTCAAACTGTCTAAAAGAAATTTATAGCTTAACCAATGCATTTCTGTAAGCATTATTTTTAAGCTGTGTAGAATCCTCTAATGAGCCATGGAACTGAAGCCATTGTGCTCCCTAGGGGTGTGCATAAGTCCCATTAAAGTGTAAAGCAGAACAGACATCCTGAATTAAGAGTAACTGATTTCCATCATTCTGGGGATGCCAGGACAAGACGTCATAACGAATGTTGAAGGGCCTGCTGCATGGAGCCAGGCTATACTTAGGTATAAGGGCAAAATGACATGGAGATAAAAGGCAGCTCAGTCACTATTCAGAATGGTCTGTGATTCATAAGAATTATTTGACTCATAGGGAAAAAAAGATGAGAAGATGAGCAATTTAATAACCTGAGAAAAGCCAGGGATAAAAAAAAAAGCCAAATAAGAAATGGGAAATTGACAATTAGCTGATCAAATTTGGGCATCAAAGATGGACAATCTGAAAAATACAAGATGTCTCAAATCTTCATTAAAAACCAATCACCTTTCAGGAAGTGAATGACAGAGAACGCAGTAAGATCTAGATGTCAGAATTTATGTAAAAGTATAGGGTAATATCATTTCCATTCATTTCAGGAAGCAAAAGAGCAGTAGAGAAGTATAGAATGGAATAGAGGCAGTCAGCTACACATCAGGAAAAAGGGGAAATATGGGAGACATAGTATAATAGAAACTAGAGATTATATGGCTAAGGAAAAAAAGATGAACCATTCACATAGTGACAGTGAAGGACACTGTCTACTATCAGAGTTCCGATAATAGATGTGCATAGAATGCAAAAAAGGACTCCCACAAAGTCACATGGAACTCTGTGATCAATTTATGGTAGGATATGGAATCACCCAGGATAAACTGGGATGGATAGGCTGCAATCTTCAATGGTGGAAGGAAACTCACATCAAAGAGATGGCAGATCTAATCTGGAGATACAAAAACAACAAACACACATTCCTGCTATCAAGGAACTCGTTAAAGAGGTATGCATCATTTTTATTGCTTTTGCTTTTATAAGGACAGAAGGTTGTTTCTTTCCAAGAGGAGATATTATACATGATGAGAGAATAAACTAGTGATAGGAAGATTGCTAGCCAAGGAGCAAAGAGAAGAGATTGCCCTAATGTTTTGTAATCTGCCTTGAAATTTTTAAAAATGCAATATAATAAATTGTATTATACCAAATTTTTCTTGCTCCGTGTGTAGTTCCATTTTAATAAATATGGCTGGCATATTTTGTAGTATCCGCTGTGCAATGTTTCATCATTTATAATTATCCTGAATCCACATAGAAACAACTTAAAATTTCAGTCATAAAGAAAACTGCGTTGTTCCTGCTCAGTGGGCAATTTAGTCTTAATAAACACATCTAGCAGATATTGCCTTCCTCCATCTTCTCGGCGCTTTGTCATTCAGCCTGATCCTTGAAGCAATATCTGCAGTTAAGCTACTTCATCTGCTTTATGACATTTGAAAACAAATGTTCTAATGATGTGGAAAACGATTTTACATGCAGTTAATTCATTCTATCAATTTTAACAAGTTCGGTTCTGTTTTGACACTTTTTTTCCCCAAAGAGAATATTTAATGTAATTAGTTTGCATGGAATACATCTTCCTCATTTTCAGTGGCAAAAAATTTCACCTCCAGGATTTAACCTTGAATGGCAGTGAGAAGTTCCCATCTTAAATGGTGGACATTTTCATTATCTTTTTTTGAAGACTATTTGGAATGCTTTAATGCAGAGCAAGCCAAAACAAAACAACAGTTATCCACTAAGGAACAATATTTCTCCTTCAAGTAACAAATACAATAATAATGATCGTTAAGTGCAGTCAATTAAATTTCATTGATACAATAAAATCATAATTGTAATTCCATACCTTGCATTTCAAGTGTCACTAAAACATAATCATTGGTTAATCCACACAATTTCCACCTAAAAGCATGTAAATGCTGCTTTGCCACAAACCAATTGAGACAATATGACCAGCAAGCTGGAGCAGCAGATTGGGGCTGACTAGATAATCAGGTGGTCCAAATTACTGTCTGGATGCCACTAGAACATAACCTTTCACATCAAAGTAATTAGATTTCAATGAAACATGAAAGTTGAGTACTAATACTTCATACCAAAGGAAAACAAATTTATTTCTATAAAGATGAGATCCAGGTAACAACAAAAAAGAAAACTTATTTTCCCTCAAGAAATTGAATTCTGGGGTCATACCAGACAATGTGACTCAATTATTGAGAGAAAAGGTAAATTTGAAATTCAGGTGAGTCTTGCACATCCGTTCCCTGAGCAGGGAATTGAAGTAGAAAGTCCTCAATGGGATATGCTTTAACAGATCTACCCTACAGATGTTCTACAGAACATTTCACAGGATTATAGAAGAATGCTTGATAGCCAGAGACAAGGGTATGTGTCCTGAAGTGCTGCCCCTTCACATTCATGAGGATCCAAAAAGAGACAAGAAAATAGAGCCTGTGGAAGTATGAAGCAGAGTAATGCTGTTATTTTTTTGGGAAGAGGGTTGGGGTTTAATGAATATTAATGACTATTAGATGGTATATCCAAGCACAAGTAGGATTCAAACTGTGCAGCTGCAGCAACCTCTTTTCCAGTAGCTTTTAACAGGAATTTTGTAGACTGAATAAAATATTTAAAAAAATTTCCTTCTAGTCTTAACTAAAATCCCACCTCTTATAGAAAACTTGATTCCTTTAATTCTAATGATAATTTCTAACTTATCATACATATACATATGATATATACATATGTATGTATAAAAACTAATTCATACTCAATTATTTACACATTTTTTTCATGTCCTTTACCCAAAGCTTAGCACTATATCTGGCAAATAATAGGCAATTAATAAATGTTTATTGACTGACTCAAGAATGATTTTCAACCCAGAAGGCATTATCTTAGGGAAGAAATCAAAGAGGAACAACTTGTCATAGCCACCATAAGATCTAGACTAGTGTTTGTATGCTTGGAGGCTAATGCTATAGATTCAAGAGAAAGATTTTATCAATAAGCACATTGAGTTCTTGAATGAAATATGTGAAAGTATAAGCATCTAAACTCCTTTACTTAAAGACAACTGGCATTGAATATAAAATATAAAAATGGAATGATTTTAGGGAGAGAATGACAGATATTCAGAATGGGAAAAGATGCCCAAGTTCATCTAGTCAACATGTGCTGGATTAAGAATTTCCCCATTTAATACTTGCTTATCCAATACTTTGCTTAAAAAAACCTTCAATTAAAGGAAACTATTCCCTAAAATAAGCCATTCTGTTTTTGAATAACACCAATTGCTTGAAATTCTTCCCCATCAACCTGCCTCTCACAACTTCCACCCAGTGATCCTAATTCTATCTTCTGGGACCAGAATAAGTACATCCTCTTATTCCAAGCAACAATCTTTCAAATGTTTCAAGAAATCTATAATGCTTCTTTTCAGTCTTTTCTTCTACAGACAAAACATCCCATTTTCTTCAGCTCATAATAATATTGTTCAGTAGTTTCAGGTATGTTTCACTCTTCATTACCCCTTTGGGGGTTTTCTTGGTAGACATAATGGACCAGTTTGCCATTTCCTTATCTAGCTCATTTTATAGATGAGGAAACTGAGGCAAAAAAAGGTTAAGTGACTCACCCAGGATCACACAACTACTAAGGGTTTAAGACCAAATTTGAACTCAGGAGGATGAGTCTACTTGAATCTTCCCCTACTCTCTATCCACTGTGCCAATTGTCAATGTTCTCTCTCTCAGAGTTCAACCCAAAATTCTAGATATATTTGGGATTAATGAGAGTCTGTCAAATAAAGGCAAAGATCTATGTCTATCATTTCCTTCTTTCTGCTGGCCATATCTCTCATTAAAACCAATGGTTCCACTGACTATGATTTCTGGCCTCCATGTCCTACAATTAACACATAGTGAGGTTGCAGTCTATAAAAACTAACAAATATTTTTCAGGCAATTAGTCTATTTTTCCCCCTCTTTAATCTGGCATCCCCTTGATTTTCTGAAAACTGTCAAGAACTTTACGTGATAGAAATTTCCACTGTCCATGTAAGCAAGGTTTGGCATTTTCTTGCCTGTGACATCAAATTTCCTTTATTGGGGGCTCTCACAAAAAATGGCAACACCCCTTGGAGGAAGAAACAGCTGACTTGCAGCAGCAAGTGATAGGTTCAGCAGATGGAGAAAGAAACTTGGCAAAAAAGTAGGGTAGGAGCTCTAAGAGTTTAGTGAGGCAGCAGTACAAGGGAAGCTCCAGGATCTTGCCAAGATCTATACTAGAACTGTGCCTCATATAAATGAGAACCAGGAAAGCATGCTGGTTTCCAAGAGATAAGACTTGAGAAGTTTTTCCTCCCAACCATACGTGATACAATCCTTCTTCCTCTTAGAGAAAGAATTTCATAGACAGTTTTCCCCTTCTTCACTGGCAAGAATAAGAATGAGAGATCATGGCAACATCTAAAATAAAGGGTCATCTGAAGATTCCATTGTCTGATTTTTCTCTGAAATTTACTTTTGTACCTATTAAATGCTTTGCTATTTGATCTACAGACACTTTTTCATCTATTGGTAGAGAAACTACTGATGGAGACTTGACCTCTATTTGCATGATTATAATTACTCAAAGCAATTCACAATAAACCTTGGTATCAAGGTGTTCCAGATTCATTTGTTACAAAAGTATTCTCCCTCCCCTCTTTTTCAGTTGAAAACTTTTTTGATTAGAATATAAAACTCAAACTAAATATTCTTTTTTTCCATCCATTGTTAGATGAAATTAATCTTCTCAATATAGGCTGGTCACATTGAACTAAGGAGTTCTAGTAAAGGATAAATCTGGGTTTCCTTTCTATTCCTTTCACTGAAAGATTATAATGGAGAGTTGGTTCAGGGACCAACATTTAGAAAATACAGATTTCAGTCCTTAATATTGTTTCGTATGTGATCTTGAAGAGATCATTAACTACTCTCCAATTTAGATTCCTAATTTGTAAAGTTACGGATGTGAACCACATAATCTTGAAGGTCTTTTCTATGTCTGGATCTTATAGTGTGATTAATTAGATATTTTTGCCATCTTAATAGACAAATCTACAAGAGGATAATAAACTGTCTAGCCATCCAATTCAATCACAGAGCGGAATGGATATTCTTGTTATAAAGGAACTAAATATTGGTTTGGCAGCTAGGTTTTGCACTGGATAGAGCATCAGAATTTAGAGCACTGGAATCAGGAAGATTAATCTTCACAGATTCAAATCCCATCTCAGAAACTTAATAGTTGTATGGGCAAGTCCCTTGACTCTATTTGCCTCAGTTTTGTCATCTGTAAAATGAGCTAGAGAAGGAATTGACAAATGATTCCAAATATCTTCACCAAGAAAATGCCAAAAAGAGCCATGAGTCAGACACAATAGAAATGACTCAACAACAATAAATATTAGCTATCAAATTCTATAAACTCTAAACACATTTTAAAATATGAGCTAGATACATATTACAAATCAGTTTTGTGAAATACATGAAACAGAGAAAACTACATTGATCTAATGATAATTTTCTTAAAGTAACTACCTAGCATTTAGCCTCTAGTAACTTAATTAGGGCACAGATGATCAGATACATAACACAGCCTAGAAGACATCTTCTTAATTGAGTGTACATGTGTGTATATTAAATATTTAATACTTGCTTTGAAACAAAACTGTGACACCTCATTTAAATGTGAAAGCTAGACTCTTGTACATATTTTCAAATTTCCTTCTCTCACTCCTTGTTGCTAATAACATTGCTCTATCCTCCCATAACAATGAACACTGAGCTTTGCACATGATAGACACAATAGGTGATGCTTGTAAAAAAATGACTCCATTTCCATGTCTGTACATTTCATGTTATATATTTTTTTAATTTGAGTCATCTGAATCTTCAAGCACTGCTTCTGGCATTACCTTATTCCATACATAAGAAAAAAAGGTCTAATTCTGGGTCTTCCTGACTTTTATTTAAATTTTCCAAGAGAAATATATACTCATTGATACCTCATATCAATATCTCATTATTCAATATGTCTGCTTTTATATATATAAATATAAATATATATGTTTATATATAAATAATTTATTAAATTTAATAAATTATATAATATTTAATTTAATAATAATTTAATTTAATAATTTATTTATTTATAATTATATTTTTAAAATTTATAATTATTTATTTAATAATAATACTTTAATTTAATAATTTAATAAATTATAAATAAATTAATAAATTTATTAAATTAAATATATTAAATAATATTTATAAATTTATATATATATTATATATAAGAAGATAGTTGGCCATTCTGGTCCAGTGGACTATTAATACCTTTTCAGAATGTTTGATTTTATCACTTCTTTCATTTATTTTAAAAGTAGACTTTAGGAGCAAAAAAATAACTTTATACATTCCCAGTCATCAGAGAGGCTTACAAAATTCTCTCATAGAATATAAAGCACAGATCGAACAAATTAATAAATGAACTTTATGGAAGAATGATTTTTCTTTCAGGCTTAAGTAGTGACCCTTTGGGGACTGAAGGGGGGTGTCTACCATTTCATAGCACAATCCAAACCACTTTTGACTGAGGTCAAATATTTGAGTTTAACGTTTTGATTTGCAAAAATGGTGACCTGAAACAGTTCACATTGAACTTGGGGAAAGCAGTAGTGGATTTTAGAGATAGTTAATCACTGAGGGGAAGAGGGAGCAGTGGTTACACTCTAAACAATTGCTTATGATTTCAATAAGCCTCACAACATTCATGTTACATAACCAGAAGTACAATCCCAACTAGCTTAAAGATCTCATAGATTTACTGTTGCAAAGGATCTCAGAAACATTGAGTTTAAACTCATTTTACAGATAAGGAAACTGAGGCTTACGGAAGTTAAGTGACTTTATTTATTTTTTTTTAATTCTTTTCTAAAGGAACATACATTTTATTTTTTTTTAAAGGAAGTTAAGTGACTTTAAAAGACCATGCCCACTGAGACTATATGTAAGAAGGGAATTTGATTGAGGAATCCTTTGACATCAGACTACTATTGTTGTTGTTTTTTCCCCTTTATACCATAATGTCTCCTCAGTTCCAATTTTTCTTTGTACTTAATTTAATTCAGGACCTAAACATTGCAGACCAAATTCACCACACCTACATTTTCTGATAGGGGATAGGAAATAGTTTTCACACAGTAGAATCCCATTTATATATCCTATATCTGTTCTAGAACATCAATAAATCAACAAGCATTTATTAAGGAATAACTGTAAGTCAGACATCATGCTAAGTTCCAGGCTTAAAATAAAATGTAGGATATGTAAAAGCTAAAGTAAAAATAGAATAAATGGGATTCATTGGCATGATACCTAGAACGTTGTCAACTAGAAATGAGATATCCAATTGTTTTCTAGAGTTATTGGAAAAACATCAGATCTAGGGAGGGACTTTGTTATACCCTGTGACAAAGAAAAGGAATCCTACCAATTTAGGGCAAAAACGGCAGCAAAAAAAAAAAAAAAAAAAAAAAAAAGCATTTATTCACATTATTTGGGGGGTTTGTGTAATAAAATTTGCTTTGAGTACATTAGCCATGTGACCCCAGGAATATTCTTTGATTCTAAGGTTTCTTATCTATAAAATAAAGGTTATAATAGTCACATAACCTACCTCAGTGTTGTTGAAAAAAAAAGGCATTTTGTAAACTTTAAAACACCATAGAAAATTATGTTTGCATTTTATTACAGTCAAGTTGAAAACAAGTTGAAACTGGTGATTGTCTATTCAAGCAGATGAAATTTTCCAAGTGTTTTATATTAGTATTTACACAATGGAAAAATAATCTCCACAAAGAGTGTCCTTTCTGCCTATAGTATTTCTAACACAAGTCACGGTTGGTATTCCCATTTCACAGATAAAAAGATTAAAGTACTCACGTAAGTTTTCCAAAAGCATGTATTTAGTCAGTCTAGAGAGCTCTTGAACAAAACTATTGAGTAAGATCTACATCATACCAATAATGTACTACAATTCCCTTGGCCTAAAATCCATTTCATCAAATAATAATTATATGACCTTAATGACCAATCACTTTTCCAAAAAAACAGTGGTAAACAATAACACCTACCTACTGATATAAAGATGGTAGACTCAAGATGCAGAAAACAACCTATAATTTTAGACCTTGCCAATGAGATTTGTTGTGCTTGATAATGTATATTTGCTATAGGGCTTTATTTTCTTTTATTTCTTTCTCATTAGTGATTAAGGAAGAGGTGATAAGGAGCCCAAAAAAGGCTTATTAATTGAAAAAATGTTATAAAAATCACATACCATATAGTAGTAAGTGAAAAGAACATTGGATTTAAAAATCAGAAGACCTAAGTTTATTTCAAATATTTTTTACTAGCTGCATGTTTATTGGAAAATCTTTCTCCTTCTCTGACTCTCAGCTATAAAGAGGGAGATATAATTCTATTGATACCTTCTTGATAGGGTTGATATGAGGAAATTACTTTGCAAACCTGTAAGCACTATTTAAAAGAGATTAATTATATCTTTCAACAGTTAATGACAAGAAGAAAGGACTAAACAAAACAGAATTTTAAAGAAACTCTGATCATTTAATAAATTAGTATGTGCAAGAAGCAATATGATAGAGAAGAGAGAGATTTGACTTTGGAAACAAGAAGAACTGAGGTCAAGTCACAACTCTAACATCAAAACTATTACTCCAAAATAAATCAATTACCCTTGCCTACTTTTTAAGATTATAAATTTCAGAAAAAAGTATTGACCTGCATTGATGGGGGGGAATGTTTTCCTCCTGGAATTCCACATACACCAGAAATCATAGATCAAATCCCCATGCCTTCTCTCTTAATGTATATTATCTGATGCACTCTAACAAGCAATTTATTAAGTGCTTTCTGTGCCTTGTGTCTATATATGTATAAATATTTATATTTATATATATATAATATATATAATGGATCATGGATCTCAAACAACTTATATTCACCTTCATTTTTCTGGACTATTCTCAAAATCACAAAATGTCAGAACTGGAAGGAATCACAATTGGTATCTGAACAGGAATCACTAATATGACACTCTGCTCCCATAATTGTGGAAATAAGTATAGAAAAATTGCGCATGTATAACATATATTGGATTACTTGTCCTCTTGAAGGAGAGGTGGGAGAAAGGAATATAAATTGAAATACAATGTTTTACAAGGGTGAAAGCTGAAAATTATCTATGCATATGTTTTGAAAATATAAAGCTTTAATAAAAACAAATAAAAGATTTGCTCTTGATCTGAAAAAAAAAAAGTCTGCCCAAAAGGGGGAACTTCAAGAAAGTGCTCTTCCCTTTATGCCTCAGAGACATTATTAAAAAGCAGTTTTTTTTGAAACCTTTCAGAGGTATCTTTGGTATTTGAGCTCAAACCATTTCAGATGAAAATGGAAAACCACAATGCACTTAATTAAATCGCAACCTTAAGCTCAACATTATTCCTGTGTAGGGAAAGATCACTTCCCATGGTACTAATTACTTTTCAAAATTATAATTAGGCCAAATTGGAGGAAGATGACAAAAAAATCAGCCAATGTGATAATCCAGTCTGCAAAAGGTCAGTTCAAATAAAGCATGCTGATTATATATTAATAAAAGGGAATAAATCAAAGCACATACATGGGACTCTCAACATTTCTAAGTTTAAATATATTTAAATAGCTGTCAAAATGTAGATATTTATTTTCTCTGACATTATTCCCTGATTCAGACTTAAGTATGTCTTCCATAATTCTGAAAGGCATAACAGTCAGTTATATATCACAAGGACGGGCCACAGCACTAGACATGCAGCTTCCCACTTTTACAAGCTATCACAATATTACTTAATAAGTAGGAGCTGACTCCTGCCAACACAGTCCTGCATTTGCTTACGACAGGGAAATATATATTACTTTACAAGCAGAACATTTGAATATTTGCCACTTTAGAGCTCCTTCCTGACTGCAGAGGAGAAAAAAACTAAACATCACTTTAGAAGGATCTTTCATTGGGGAGACATTTTTACGGAGTAATATTTCATGGACTGTTCAAGGGTGGAGAAAATTTGTTTTTTAAACAATAAATATTTTAGTGACTCCCCATGGTGCACATTTTAAAACATATACTTCATTTTATGATCTGATCTCTTTTCCTATGCCTGGAATATCAGGATATGTGACAGCTGCTATTCCTAAAAGTGGTCAATAGGTTCTCCTGATATTTGAGAACAATAAAAAGCATTATGGCATAGTGATGAGAAGGCTGACCATCATACAGACCCAAGTTTAGGTACTAATTTGGAATCGGGGCCAAAACTATTTCAGGTGGAAATGGAAAGACATAATTTTGCTGACTAAAAGACCTGGTTGACATATGTTAGTTATATTAAATAGGCAAGTCACTCAGTGCCTCCAGATAATAATCAAAAGAGCATTAGTTCTGAAGTGAGAGGTTCTGGGTTCAAATTTCATCTTTGTACAAGTTATCCTCACATATGAAATGTTCTATTTCCTTTTAATCCTAGAATCCTAAATTGCTTTCAAAATTCATATTACATGTCACACAATAAACCTATTGTCATCCTCCCTTGCTGATAAGTTTCCCCTCAAAGGACTTAATGGTTAATTTTGCATTTATTTTGCATTTTCTTTTTTACATCCAGGTTTTTTCCTCAGGGAAAAAAAATGTAAGCTGCTTAAAGGCAGGGATTGTTTGTTTTTTGGTTTAGCACACCTGGCACTTTTGAAGACATCACATTGCTTAAAGATTGCCCAAAAGACATTTTAATGGTAAATACCTCCAGCATGGATCTGCAAACCATAAGGCATTTTGGGCAGTTTCCAAAAGCATCTTAAGGATCTGGATTGGGAATGGGCTATCTTTAGGGACAAGAAATCAATTGTATTAAAAAGAATACAACACTGTATTCCTGAAATCAGAAAGAATTTTGTTCAAAATTGTCTTCAACCATTTAACAACTATATAATACTGGGCAAATCACAATATTTTTGTCTTCCTCAATTTCTTCTCTGTAAACTGGAGCTAATAAGAGCCTCTTCCTTCTAGGATTTTTATGAAGACAAACTTTAAAATGTTATGTAAATAGTAGCTATTAATATTATTAAGTGGCTATTATGTGCTAGGTGCTGGGAACACAAGTTTAAATATTTGTAAAGTATTCTGCAAACCTTAAAGTACTATATAAATGCTATTATTCTTGTTTAAAAAAAATCACTAAATACCTCCTAGAGGGTAGGTGCTAGAGATACAAATATAAAGAAAGGAACAATCCCTATGAGCCATGAGTTTACATTCTGGTAGGAAACAAAAGGGCAGTCATTTTCAGAGAGTGACACACAAATTCTTAGGGTTCTGTGTCCTGACATCTAGCTATCCCATAAATTACAATATTTGGAGAAGCTGCCAAGGGGCAGACTTTGACTTAATATAAGAAAATCTTGCTAATGGTGTTATCCAAAAGTAAAATGGGCACCCTCAAAAAGCAGCAAGGATGTTAATAACATCCATGTTATTGGATGGTCAAATCCTGTGTTCAGATCCTGCCTTAGACACTGAATGTGACCCCATATAAATCATATAAGTCACTTAATCTGTCTCAGTCTCATTTTATTCATCTTTAAAAGGAAGATAATAATAGCATTTACTTCATAGGGTTATGGCACAAATCATATGAGAGAGCATTAAAGTGCTTTTCAAACATTAAAGCACTCCACAAATATTAGTAAATATTGGTGTTGGGTTAGTGATAGTGATGAAAGACTTTTCCTCATTAGAGGTTTCCAAGCAAAATCTAGATGACCCTTTCTTATAGAAAATGTTATAAAGAGGCTTCTTATTCAGATATAGAATGGATGCAAGAACTTCTAGGGTCCCTTCCAAAACAAGAATTTTGTGATTCTGCCATTACCTTGACTGTTAGTTTGTATAAAAGAACATTAAAGTTGAATTTCCCACCAACTTTTTGCTGTGGCCCAAAAGGGAATGACAAAAAATCAGTTCCAATTGTTAAGTAATAAAGAGAACCAGTTATGCCCAGTGAAAGAACTATAGGAATTGAGTGTGGACCACAATATAGCATTCCCACTCCTGTTATTGTTTGCTTGCATTTTTGTGGTGTCCACATTTAGCACCCAGGTTATTTTAAAATTAGCCGGAGTCAGGATAAGAGAAAATCCCTGATCTTTATTCTTTGTGGAAGGGCAATCACAACAGGAATCCAACCAGCAGTCCCTCTGGCTCTCACACTCCACCCACCTAATGCTCTATGCATTCTCCTATACAACACATCAAACTTGCACGGAGAGTGGGCAGGGCCATTCTTTCTCCAAGCATATATTAATAGAATATTGTCCATTTGCTAATTAGCCATAAGTGCTCGGATCAGACCTCAGTGCATCTGCTCAGCTTCAGCCCATTACACATTTTTATTTTCTTTCTCAGGTTATTTTTATATTCTTTCTAAATCCAATTTTTCTTGTGCAGCAAGATAATTGTATAAATGTGTGTGTGTGTGTGTGTGTGTATAGTATTTAACATATACTTTAACATATTTAACATGTATGGGACTACCTGCCATCTAGGGGAGAGGGTGAGGAGAAGGAGGGGAAAAGTTGGGACAGAAGGATTTGCAAAGGTCATGTCTTATAAATAAAAAGCTATAATAAAGAAAAAAAAAAGGAATGACAAAATTGATCACTAGATCAGGTACACAGTAAATCACCTGAGGAAAAGAATGGCGGTATTAGATCTTTGAAGATTGCATATCGAAATTTAGCCTTGCCATGAACCTCAAAATAGAGGTTAGTCAGGGGAGGAAACAGCAAAGAGGTGTTGAATAATAATTAATAAGAGCAATGAATCTCAATAAAACCAATTTTATTTTTATTGTTAAAGAAATGGGATAGTTAAGTAGTTACTATGAGATATTTCTCAACTATCTCCTTGCTCTTCTCTTGCTGACCAGACCTCTCCAACCATCATCCTCACTTACAAGCCCAATATGTTTCAAATATGTCTATTGCTTCAAAACTAAAATATTATACTTTTTTATTAAAGCTTTTTTATTTGCAAAACATATTCATGAGTAATTTTTCAACATTGACCCTTGTAAAACCTTTTTTCCAAATTATCTCCTCCTTCCCCCCATCCTCTCCCCTAGCTGGCAGGTAGTCCAATACATGTAAAATATGTTAAAATTCATGTTAAATCCAATATATGTATACAGATTTATATAATTATCTTGTTGCACCAAAAAAATCAGATCGAGAAGGAAGAGGGTGGAGCTAAGATGGTGGAGAGCAGACACGACTTTCTGTGACCTCCTCTAACCTTTTCTCAAACCAATAATAGAATAAGCCTCTGAACTGGTTTTGGAGTCACAGAATTCACAAATATTTGGAGTACAACACATTTCCAGAACTGCCCCACAACAAACTAAAGCAGCTATTACTCCTTTGTATTAAGAGCAGATCTCAAGCCTTAAAAAAATGAGGGAAAAAACAAAAAGAACTCTCAACATAAATAGCATTTGTGGGGGGGAGAAGAGAAAGAGAGACAGAAAGACAGAGAGATAAAGACAGAGACAGAGACAGAAAAGAAGAGACCTCAAATCCTGAAGTTCTTAAAGGAAAATCAACTCTAGATGAAGTCCCCAAGGGAGATATGAACTGGTCCCCATTTCACAAGGGTTTCTTGGGATATCCTTTCATAAAGGATCTTAAAAGATAGAAAAAATGAGGAAAGGAAAGGAAATATTTTCAAGAAGAGATGGGAAAAGCGTATAACTACATACAAAATAGATATGAAAAAGATATCAATTCATTGAAAAACAGAATTTGTGAAATGAAAAAAAAAATGCAATGAACAAAAGTAATTCAATTGGTCAATTACAAAAGGAGCCCAAAAAAAGGTAACTGAAGAAAATAATATACTAAAGATTAGAACTGAACAAATGGAAGTGAATGACTCAATAAGATTTCAAGAATCAAACAAAACCAAAAAAATGAAAATAAAAGAAGAAAATATGAAATACCTCCTAAGAAAAACAACTGACTTGAAAAATAGATCTTGGAGAGACAATCTAAGGATTATTGGACTTCCTGAAAGACATGGTGAAAAAAAAATAGCCTAGACATCTTATGGGAAATCATAAAGGAAAACTTCCCTGATGTCTTAGAATCTTTGAAAGAATTCACCAGTCACCTCCTGAAAGAGATCCCAAAATTAAAACTCCAAGGAATATCTTGGCTAAATTTGAGAACTATTACACGAAGATACTGCAAGCAGCCAAAAAGAAACAATTTAAATATCAAGGAGTCACAATCAGGATTATCCAGCACCTAGCAGCTTCCACCTTAAAGGATGGAAGGACCTGGAATCTGATATTACAAAAGGCAAAGGAACTTGGATTACAAACAAGAATAAGTTATCCAGCTAAAATGAGCATTTTTTTTTTCAGAGAAGAGGGTGGGCATTCAATGATATAGGTAAATTTCATCTAATTTCTGATGAAAAGACCAGAACTGAACAAAAAATTTAATCTCCAAACACTGAATTCAGAGAAGCATAAAAAGGTAAGAAGAAAAGAACTGTTGAGAACTATATTTCTGTTATGGGTATATACTTATAGAGTGCAGGCATAATTTGATTTTATTGTGATAATATGAAAAAGACTAGAGATGGAAAAGGGATCATATTGGAAAAAGAGGAAAAAGCAGGTAAAATAAAGAAAGTTACATCTCATGAAGAGGCAAAGAATACCTATTATAATTGGGGGGGGGGGAAAGAAAGGGAACTTCCATCGTGTGAATCTTACTCTCACCAATTTGGCTCAAAGAGAGAATATCAGACATTTGGTTTCACAGAGAGAATATCAGACATTTGGTTTCACAGAGAAATTTGTCTAACCTTATAGGAAAGTGGGAGAGGAAAGGCAAAAAGAAAAGGGAAGGCTAATAGAAGAGAAACCCAAAGTATTTAGGGGAAAGTGTAAAAAAGCAGAAGCCCTAAAGGGGGAGGACTGTTTGAGAGAGGTGGGGATCAGAAGCAAAAGACTGGGAAAGAGGGAAGGAGGAAAGGAAAGAGAAAAGCATAACTTAGGATAAATAATATGGCAGGATATATAGAATTAGTTATTTTAACTGTGAGTGTGAATAAGATGTACTCTCCCATAAAACAGAAGTGGACAGCAGACTAGATTAAAAGCCAGAATCCTACAATATGTTGCTCACAATAAACACATTTAAAGCAGAGTGGTATATGCAAAGTGAAAATAAAAGGCTGGAGCAGAATGTATTATACTTCAGGTGGAGTTAAAAAAAGTCAGGGGTAGCAATCCTGATCTCAGATCAAGTAAAAGCAAAGATAGATCTAATTAAAAGAGATAAGGAAGGAAACTATATCTTATTAAAGGGTACCATAGATAATGAAGCAATATTAATACTGAGTATATATGCACCAAGAGGTATAGCATCCAAATTCCTAAAGAAGTTAAGAGAGATGCAAGAAGAAAGACAGCAAAACTATACTAGTGGGGAATCTCAATCTTGCTCTCTCAGAACTAGATAAATTGAATCACAAAATAAATAAGAAAGAAGTTAGGGAGGTAAACAGAAAGTTAGAAAAGTTAGGTATGATAGATCTTTGGAGAAAATTGAATGTAAACAAAGGAGTTTACTTTTTTCTCACAGAAGCTATACAAAATTTGATCATGTATTAGGGCATTACAAACTTCAAAATCAAATGCAGAAAGGCAGAAATAGTAAATATTTTTTTTCAGATCATGATGCAATAAAAATCACATGCAATAAAAAGCCGGGAGAAAATACACCAAAAGTTAATTAGAAATTAAATAATCTAATCCTAAAGAATGAGTGGATGAAACAGCAAATCA
Source organism: Sarcophilus harrisii (assembly GCF_902635505.1). Classification (NCBI taxonomy): domain Eukaryota; kingdom Metazoa; phylum Chordata; class Mammalia; order Dasyuromorphia; family Dasyuridae; genus Sarcophilus; species Sarcophilus harrisii. The sequence goes on from NC_045431.1 coordinate 67,621,132, forward strand.
TAGACACAATCAATAACTTCATCCAAGAGAATGACAATAATGAGGCAACATTCCAAAATTTGTGGAACTCATCCAAGTGGTTATTAGGGGAAATTTTATATCTCTAGATAGTTACGTGCAAAAAAATAGAGAAAGAGAGCATCAATGAATTGGGATTACAACTTTAAAAACTATAAAAAAAAAATTAAAAACCCTCAATTAAATATCAAATTCTGAAAATAAAAGGGTAGATTAATAAAATTGAAAATAAGAAAACTATTGAACTAATAAATAAAACTAATAGGTGGTTTTGTGAAAAAAACAACAAAATAGATAAATCTTTAGTTAAATATGATTAGAAAAAAGAAAGAAGAAAAATCAAATTGTTAGTCTCAAAAATGAAAAGGAAGAAGTTTCCACCAATGAAGGTGAATTAGAGCAATAATTAGGAATTATTATGCCCAACTATATGCCAATAAATTTGATAATCTAAATGAAATGGAGGAATATCTACAAAAAATATAGATTTAACAGAAGAGGAAATAAATTATTTAAGCAGTCCCATTTTAGAAAAAGAAATAGAACAAGCTATTAATGAACTCCCTAAGAAAAAATCTGCAGGGCCAGATGGATGTATATGTGAATTCTACCAAACACTTAAAGAACAATTAATTCCAATGCTATATAAATTATTTGAAAAAATAGGGAAAGAAGGGGTCCTACCTAATTCCTTTTATGATACAGATATGGTGCTGATAGCTAAACCAGATAGGGTAAAAACAAAGAAAGAAAATTATAGATCAATTTCCCTAAAGAATATTGATGCAAAAATCTTAAATAAAATATTAGCAATGAGATTATAGAAAATCACCCCCAAGATAATACACTATGATCAAGTAGGATTTATAACAGGAATGCAGGGCTGGTTCAATATTAGGAAAACTATTAGCATAATTGACTATATCAATAACCAAACTAACAAAAACCATATGATTATCTCAAGAGATGCAGAAAAAGCATTTGATAAAATCCAACACCCATTTCTGTTAAAAAAAAAAAAAAACACTAGAGAGTATAGGAATAAATAAACTTTTCCTTTAAATGATCAGGAGCATCTATTTAAAACCATCAGCAAGCATTATATGTAATCATATTCCCAATAAGATCAGGAGTGAAATAAGATTGTCCATTATCACGATTACTATTCAATATTGTATTAGAAATATTAGCTTTGGCAATAAGAGAAGAAAAAGAAATTAAAGGAATTAGAGTAGGGAATGAGGAAACCAAATTATCACTTTTTGCAGATGATATGATGGTATACTTAGAGGACCCTAGAGAATTAACTAAAAAAACCTACTAGAAACAATTCACAACTTTAGCAAAGTTGGAGGATACAAAATAAATCTATATAAATCATCAGTATTTTTATATATTACCAGTGAAGTCCAGCAGCAAGAGATACAAAAAGAAATTCCATTCCAAATAATTGTCGATAGTATAAAATATCTGGGAATCTATTTGCCAAGGGAAAGTTGGGAACTATATGAACAAAATTACAAAACATTTGTCACACAAATAAAGTCAGATCTAATCATCTGGAAAAATATCAAGTGCTCATGGGCAGGCTGAGTAAATATAATAAAAATGACAAAAGAAATGACCAAGAAAAAATAATAACAAAGTTCGTCTGAAAGAACAAAAGGCCAAAAAAAAATCTGTTTATAACATATTTTCATTTATATTCTAAAAGCCATGAAATAGTTTAAAAGTAGTTGTGAAACAAACTATATGAGAGTCTACTAGTAATATCAACACATTTGTGAGTATTGTAGGGCTATACCTTTGACCAAAGGTACCAAAATTTAGAGCTAACACCACTTGTAATCCTTCAGCAAAATAGGAACAATTGAGTTTATTCATTTGTTATCAAGGACAATTAGTCTAAATAGAAAACTATTTTGATTAAGCTAAGAAATGCCTTATCCTCTATGTCCCTGCAAAAACATACATGTGTACACACACATGCACACACACACACACACACACACACACACACATACTCGCTTTCCCATTAGTGACAATGAAGTATATAGGAAGCCTGCCTTTCCAAATGCATTTGCCTTAAAATGTTGGTTTGAGGGAATTTTTGTGTAGCTTACTCTTCATGCAAAAAAAATAAAAAAATAAAAAAAACTGCTCCGGGTAATGGAAATTTATATGACCAATTTACAAAGAAGTTTAAATGCCTCTTTTTTCTAAACACATAAGCTGTTTTTAAAAATCCCAATTTCTTATATTTTAAAGAAAGTAAAATTTTCTTTATTCAACTGTTCATTAGGATGCATGAAGCAATGAAGATGGCAGCCACCTGCTTAACTATTGTTGCTAATTAACTCCAGTTCCACACACTTTATAAACAGTCTTTTTAGTGATGTTCTCATCTCTATATTCAGATTAACTGATGAAAATATCTTTTCTGATATTTGGGAGTTTTCCTTCACAACATCAGGCAGATTGCTCTACTATCATCTTGCTGATCAAAATACTTAGTTGACCCATCAGTATCAAGTCCTAGAATAGAGCTATGTTCTTAATATCCTATTAAGACCCGATCAAGTATCTCTTATTGATCCATTAATACATGACTCAGGTGTGTTACAAAACATGAAGCTGGAGGAAATGAACCTGAATCGACCAACTGACTCTCACACTCCTCTCACTCTCTCAAAGGAATAGATATAGGATGCTCTGGGCTGGGGGGGGGGGGTCTTTCCTCCTCTGTAACATGAAGGATTTGTTTTGAAGACCATTTTTGTTCTTTTCAACAATGAAAACCTACTCTCTATAGTATGTAAAAATTTTAGCACTGAAAAACACACTAAGTCTAAGACACACAGGGGAAAAGAGACAAATGTTTTAATAAGAGAAAATTCTATTTAATTTCTCCTTCCCCTTCCCCAACTATTTCACAGGTTAAGATTGGTTTTCTCTCTTGGGTCTGCAGTGGCTCTCTATGGGTGGGCTGTTGCTGGGGAAGAATTAGAAAATAGCTGCATCCCATTCCCCTAAGAATATTTCCCTTAGTACCTTCGACTTCATTTTTTAAAATCCAATGAAGGATTTTTATATGCCTCTGAAGAACCTTCATCTCCCCCCATACACCACACATATCTCCCCCCCCCCACCCAATCTCCTAGAAGATAATAAAACTAATCCACCAGAAATTCCCAGTAAAGGTCTTTTTTTTTTAAATTTTTTTATTTAATAGCCTTTTATTTACAGGTTATATGCATGGATAACTTTACAGCATTAACAATTGCCAAACCTCTTGTTCCAATTTTTCACCTCTTACCCCCCACCCCCTCCCCTAGATGGCAGGATGACCAGTAGATGTTAAATACATTAAAATATAAATTAGATACACAATAAGTATACATGACCAAAACATTATTTTGCTGTATAGCCCAGCAAAGGTCTTAAGACTGAGGCTACAAGGTTGAAGTGAGCCGCCTACCCACCAACCATCACTAACACTGAAAGGTCTCGTCCTTTCATCCTGTATTTCTTGTTCAAAAAAATTATAGACAGAAACTGTTGATAGCTAGTGGGTGATCATTTATTTTAATGTTAGCATTTGAAATGCCAAGTGTGAACCGTAGTTATTTCCCCAACTCCTCCAAAAATTAAAAATGTATAGTCTGGATCACCATGACGTGCTGACTAGAGAGATTCAACTGAACAAAGAATGGTGAAAAGCAACTATTAATTCCAAAGCTGTGTGACTTGGAGGCAACAAATATATCTCATCACTTCATTGCTTCAACATGTGACTAGCTTTCTCCCTTTTTAACGTTATCTTGAGGTTCCCTGTCACCATGTTATCCATCAAAGTGTAAAAACTCAGATGGGGATAATCAAGACTGCCACTCATTCTTACACAGGGAACAAAATGCAATTTCTAAAGCACAGTAAAAGAAATAAAAGGCACAATCTGATTCTAACATGTGAAAAAGCCCAGAACAGAGTTTGTACATCCAAGCCTACAATTTAAATGGTTTGGGTCCTCAGTCAACAAATAAAACTTGAGATAGAACAAAGAGACTTAGAGACCCTCAAAGAGTCACAAAGTTTATTTATGGTAGGTTGCTTCTTTCTGCCCTGGATACGGGACATAGTCCCTCTTTTTTATCCAAAAAGCTACCCTGATATTTTCTAGAAATTTCTATCATCCACATTTGTACTTCCATTGAACCCAGCACACCTTACTCAACTACTATTTTTCTGCTTAGAGCATTTCAGTTGGGCTACTAACCAGGCTCAGTTGAATGAGTATCCATCCCCCCTTCCTAAAATAATAATAACAATAATATAATCTTTGACTTCCTCAATGAGTTGCCCTGCAATGACCATAACTGGAAAAATTGTAGAAGGTTCAATGGAATGACATATACTGAGTTTTGGGGCATCTTATCTGAAAAACTATTTATTATGGGTTCTTCTGTAGAATGAAGCCCACAGTGAATTCATCTTTTTCAGATTCTAGCTAACTTTCAAGTCATAACCCTCCAACTCTTGTTGACTTTCTATCTTCTTAGCCTAAAGACCACTGCCCTGAGGTTACTGACCTTTCAGGATGTCATATATACATATATTTTATTTTATTTTATTTTTACATCTATATTATATATTATGCTCTTCCATAGTTTTTACTTGAAGGCTCAAGCCTTCCATTGAATGTGCTGAAGAAAACTGCCATAAAGGCCATTATTAAAAATGCTTCTGCTCTTTATGATTCTTATGTCTTAAATCCAATAACTTCTGTTAAATTCTGAGAAGTACTAAACAAAGAAAATAAATGACTAAAGGTTCCTAAGGGAATTTCAGTTGGTCCACAAGCATTTATTAAGCACTCACTATGTATCAAGCACTGTGCTTAGGGTTGAGGATACAAATAAAGGTAAAAATAATCCCTCTCCTTAAGGAATTTACATCCTAATGGAGGAGCCATGTCAATAACTAATTGCCTATAAGATATATACAGAGCAGACAAAAAATTCTGAGAAGAGAAGGTAATAGGAATTGGCAGAGGGAAACCAGGAAAGGTCTCCTCCAGAAAGTAGGAATTTATCTCTGTCTTAGAATTAATCTAGGAAACTGGGAAGCAGGGGTGAGAGAGCAGATTGTTGCAAGAATGAGAGACAACCAGTATAAGATAGGGGTTTGGGATGCTAAATGTGAAAAATAGTAAGTGGATCAGTGTAATTGGATCATAAAATAGAGAACTGAAATGTAGAAAGACTGAAAGGATGGAAAGGGGTCAAATTATAAAGACCTTTACATGCCAAACAAAGTACCTTATATTTGATCCCAGAGGCAACTGATTTCTGCTTAACTTTATTGAGTAGGAGGATGATATGGTAACTCAGGAGAGGAACCGGGAAGATTATATATGTTTGTACAGTTGTGTTGTACAGATATATGCACATGTAAAACCTACGATAGATAAATAAATTTCACATATGTGTATTTGTGTGTGTAAATAAGTGGGCATATGTTATATACTATAGAGTAGGGGGATTATATATTACACAGAAGGCCCAGGACAGAGTCTAAAGAACATCCAAAGTTAGTGGGCATAAATTATATTAGAACTTAGAAAAAGAATCAGTGTCAAACTTTGTCTTATCTTTATCTCTGTCCCGATACATACACACTACATTCATGTATTATATGTAATATAATCTCTCTGTATGTAGATAAATATATAGATAAATAAATAGAGATATATCTGGAAGTCAGCTGAATAAAAATGACTATTAAACCCATGGAAGCTGACAAAGAAAGGGAACATTGAAATAGAAGAGTTAGAGACATGAGAAGGATGAAAAAAAAAAAAGACCTACATAGGACTTGTGGTATTTTCATAATTAGGTACCATGATAAGGATAATCAGCCAACAAAGGAAACAAAGAGTGAGCTAAGAAACAGAAGGAATAGAGGGAGAGCAATATCATGAAAAATTAGAGAACAAGTGTCAAGGAGGAAAATATGTTCACTATGGTTAGAACAGCAGGGTGGTACAAAGGACAAAATCAAAGTCAGGAAGAGTCAGGAAGACTCATCTTCCTGAGTTCAAATCCTTCCTCAGACACTTACCAGCTGTGTGATCCTGGGCAAGAACTTACCTCTGTGTGACCAGTTTTCTCATCTACAAAATGCACTGGAGAAGGGAATGCCAAATCAAGCCAGTGTCTTTGCCAAGAAAGCCCCAGGCAGAATCACCAAAATGACTAAACTACTACAAAAATGTTTGGGTTACATTTTATGGTCATCGCCATCCTTGTGGCTTTCTAGTGGGAAGGAGTCTCAGTTTAGTGAGATATAAAATGATCTGCATGAAGATTTCCACCACGCTGGGCAGACAGGTGAAGAAACATTCCAAGGGGGCATTCTATTCTAAATGGAAGAGCCAAGATTCAAATACTGAGGGTTCTCTAAATTCAATGCTCTTCAAGCACACACTGAACGTGATTATTTTTAATGAGATATGGATGGAAGGGCGAGGAAAACAAATAGCAATTACAGAAATCCTGTGCCTCTGAGGGATTAACAATCCCTCATTTAATTGCACACCAATGCACCCATCCAGAGCCCAGGATCAGGAAAACACGCACATTGTCCAACTATGAACTCGAGAAAGTTTCCTCTCTTGGTCTCATTCTCTCAAATGGAAAATTAGATGGTCTAATTGTATTATCTTTAAAAAAAAAAGATGAGGCAAACTCCGTAACGACAACTAAAGTCTTTTCTTACACCCAATTCTTGGATTTTATGTAATGTCCCAGATACTTTCTAATAGCACTCTTTGATACTTTATTTCCCTCATTTCTAAAGCAGACTGAGGCTATTCCTTCATATGCACGAGGAAACATTTAAGGTAGATTAGTAACATTGTTCTTTTATAATATAAAAGATTTTCAGTCCAAAGAGTCTTGACTATTACACTGAATCAAATTCATAGTTTCCTCATCTTTGAATCCTCTATCTAAAATCTTAGGGACAAATAACCAAGACAGAAACATGTATAGAAACCAAAAATAAAGTAATGATAATAATACAGTGTTAGGAAGAAATTATATTATCTAAATACTAATTCTGCTATTCTACAATATATACTTCCTCAAATCTTCAATCAAAATACAGAAAGAACTCAGTTTAAAGATTGTCTAAATTCAAAAAAAAATCAAAATGACACAATTTTGCTAAGAAATGTTTGAATCTCAATGGCTCTATTCTAGCATTCAACTCAACTCACAAGCATTTATTAAAGTGATAGGCATTATACTAGGGTGAGGTCCAAGAGCAGCAGCAACATCCATCCCTGGGACATTTCACCAGTAGGGTCCTGTACTCCTGCAAACCAGCAGCCCCCAAGGCAAGTGAGCAGTCTATACAGGACACCAAGGTCCCATTCCAGTGATCCCACTCCCAGCACAAGCCACCAGTGAGTCACTGATCACATTGCTGACCAATTGGGAAGTTCAGCTCTGGGACTGGTCACCAGCAAGACCTGACCCCTAGAGTCCACCTACAAAGAGACCCTGTTCCCCTAGCAAACAAGCTAGGGCACTACTAGGGCAGATCAGAGATAAGGTCCCTCCTCCAGGGCCAGCCCCCAGAAATATTCTGTTACAATAGCAGCTCAGCAGACAGGCCCCACACCCTGCCTCATACCCAGAAAGGGTCAACAAGGAGACCCCCAATCTTCACCCAATACAAGTCAGAAAAAAAAGCCTATCCTCCAGTAAAAGCAAACAGTTAAGCCCAGCAAAGACAGCAGTAGGATCTTAAGCCCCAGCTCAAAAACCTTGGGACAATGTAGGACCTGACCCTAACTCTCACATAAAAACACCAAGTCACAAAAATAAGGCAGAAAAAAAGGAGTTTAAAAAAAGAATTTGACTATAGAAAGTTACTGTAGTGACAGGAAGGATCATACACATATGACTATAGTGTCAAAATAGTTACATGTGAAACCTCAAAGAAAAATGTAATTTGTTCTAAGACCCACAAAGAACTCCTAGAAGAGTATAAAAAGGATTTTTAAAAAGAAATAAGAACAATGCAAGAGAATCAAAGGAGGGAAAAGAGTCAAAAACATGGAAGAGATATTCAAAAATTTACTGAGGAAAATAACTCCCTAAAAAGTAGAAATGGCTCAACAGAAAAGGAAGTACAAAAACTCTCTAAAGAAAATAATTCTTTAAAAATTAGAATTGAACAAATTGAAGTTACTGACTCTGTGACAAATCAAAAAAAACCTAAAACAAAATTTAAAAAAAATTTAAAGAAGAAAATATGTTGGAAAAACAATGACTTAAAAAATAAATCCAGAAGAGACAATATAAAAAATTATTGGACTACATGAAAGCCATAATTTAAAAAAAGGTCTGGACATCTTTCAAGTAATTATCAAAGAATATATTAGAACCAAATATTTTAAAATGAGAGGGAAAATAGAAATGGAAAGAGTTTATCAATCACCACCTGAAAGAGATCCCGAAATAAAAACTCTCAAACATCATAGCCAAACTCCAGAGCTTACAGATCAAGGAGAAAGTATTGCAAGAAGTCAAAAAGAAACAATTCAATTATTATAAAGCTATAGTCATGATTACACAAGATTTGGCAGCTTCTACATTAAAGAACCAAAAGACTTGGAATGATACATTAAAAGACAAAGTAGTTAAGATTACAACCAAGAATCACCTATCCAACAAAACTGAAAATAATATTTCTGGGGTGGAGAGAGAAGGAAGGGTGGATATTTAACAAAGTAGAGGACTTTCAAGCATTCTTAATTAAAAAAACACAAATTTTTTTAAATTACCTCCAAACACAAGAGTCAAGGGAAACCTAAAAGGTAAAAAAAAAAAAAAAAAAGAAATAAGAAAGTTTAATCTTATTGAATTTCTTATGTTTTCTCTGTTTATAGTTCTATATAGGAAGAAAACTTGATAACTAAAAAAGCAATTAGAAGGAATATATGTAGATAGAGGGTGTGGATATAAAGTGACTTTGATGGGATGATATCCCCCCACCAACAAACAACAGCAGCAGCAGGAGCATCAGCAACAACAAAATAAAGATATGAAAAAGAGAATTGCACTAGAAAGCAGGTGGATATCAAACAGAATAAACTACTTCACATTTATGTAGCATGGAAGGTATATTCTACTGGTAGTGAGTGGGGGCAAAACATTCTATGACACAAATATATTGCTAACATCTAAACCAAAAAGAGATGTAGAAAAACAAGGACATTAATGCATTATTGGTAGAGCTGTAAACCTATCCAACCATTTTGAAGAGTAATTTGGAATCATATCCAAAGTCCTATAAAATTGTACATACCCTTTGATCTCGCAATATCCACTGCTAGGATTATATCCCAAAAACATCCAAAAAGGCCACAAAGGATATATTTGTACAAAAATATTTATAGCTTTTTGGACTGACTAATAAGAATTGGAAATCAAGGAGATGCACATCAATTGAGGAATTGTTAAAGAAGCAGCAGTATATGGTTGTAATGGAATATTATTTTATTATAAGAAATGACATGCAGGATTATTTCAGGACCACCTGAAAAGACCGACAGGGGAGAACAATGTCCATAGAAACAATAAGATTGTACAATGAACAACTGAATGACTTAGCTATTCTCAGCAATACAGTGATTTAAGACAATCTCAAAGGACTAATGATGTAAAGCATATTCTCCTCTTCCAGAGAAAGAATAAATATTGTTTGAGGACAAACTGAGGCATGTTATTTTTCACTCTTTCTTTTATTCAAGTCTCCTTAAATGTAAGGACTAATATGGAAAGTTTTACAGTTGCACATGTATCACATATCTGCTTAACATCTCAGCGAGGAGGAAGGCTTGGATGGAATTTAGAACTCAAAACTTTAAATAAAAATGTTATTTTAACAAAATGAGAGTCTTTGCACATGAAAGTAGCTAAAGTTTATTTAAAATGATATATAATTTCTCTATTCCAGTGGAAGAAAATGAAAGCTCTAAATGGATACCATGTGCCCTTTTAAAAGCAAAAATTAAAGAATCAGAGTAAAGTGATAATGGGAAGAGACTGCAATCCCAGCTGTGCTATAGTCTATATGTGACTTTCTAGACCTGTTTTCTTATCTATAAAATGGGTGGTTTAGACTGGTTTCTTCCAGGGACAGGTAAGTAGTAGAGTTTGAGACCTGATCCAGATATTTCTTGAGATCCTGACGAGGCTGTATGATACTGGACAAGTCATTTCACTTTTTTTGGCTTCAGTTCCCTCAGCTGTAAAATGCTAATAATCATTCCTATCTCATGATTTACTGTGAAGAGTCAATGAAATAATTAATGTAAAGTGATTTACAAATTTTAAAGGACTATTACTGCTATTCCTTTTTTTAAAAATCTATGATCTTGAGAGCTACAACTTCCTTGATGAAAGGTACTATGATGACTCCCTGTTGGGGAAAAATAAGGAAATGGGGCTTTTTAGAAATGGGAGGAGGAAAACTGATGAACTCTGAGTGCAGATTGAAGTGTACTTTTTCAATCTTATTTTTATTGCCTTTTTTTCATCATGGCTAATAAGGAAGTATGTTTTACAGGACTTTAAATGTATAATGGATGACGTATTGCTTATCTTCTCAGTGGATGGAGGCAAGAAGAGAACTTAAAACAATTTTTTTAAGTGATTGCTAAAATTAAATAGAGAAATAAAAAAAATGGAAGAGAGGAAGAGGAGGAAGAATGTTCTTTTCTATTTCTTTTACCAAAAAAAAATTTTAATTTACAATCAAAGACCTATTAGCTAAATATTTCAATGTAATGAATTTTGAAAAAGCCTAAATTACCCAAGAAATTCTGTAATTTATCATTCTATTGATGTTTATCTGTCTAGACATAAAAACCAGCTTGCCTTAAAAACGTCAACATTATTTGACTTCTTTCTGTAAAGCATTGACTCCACTAACTTAATTATTGTTAGTGCCTTTCCTCTGTTCATCCTATGCTGTATATAGTCTTATTTATATGCTTGTTTGCATATTGTCTTCTTCCCCATTAGGCTGTGAGCAGAGTCCATTTTATGGCTTTTCTTTTTATCCTTAGCACTTAACAGAGTATTCCAAATAAAAAAGTGTTTAATAAATGCTTATTCAGTTACTTGACAATGAGACTAGAAACCACATAGCATTGCTTCAGGATTAAAGAAAGTGGGTCTGTCACTGTAATAATCTTGATCCAGTAATAATATATCAGAAGCCTTTCAACTTTGAGGACAGGCAGACCCAAGCATTAATTCTTGATCTCTTTTGATAAAGTAACATGATAGCTTCTGCTGGTCACCAATTAAAGCTGATAGATAATTATTATTAAACTAGAGAGTCATTTTCCTTCTTTAAAAAGTAATGCATGACACCTTTTTCCATATGTTGGTTAGTTTTACTGAACTTTCCCCCCCATCTTTTTAATTATTTTTATAAAAAAAAATTGCTCTCTGAAACAGGGAGCAAGGAAAAATACAGTGAGAAATATAGATGATGTAAAAACAAAGAAATATGCCCAAAATGCATTTTAAATTTAATCCACTTTAGTACATTTTTTAACCTAGCTGGAAACCCTATGACAAAGACCAGAAAATTGATAGCGGCAGTCTACTCCTGTTGCTTTCGATTTCTTCATGCCATTATTTACAAATTTGCAGGTTAAAAAAATAAAAACTGTATTTGTCCATGTGGTGGAAAGCAACAGGTTTGAAAAAGAAAATGGTACTTGGCATTTTCAAGAATAAGCTTTAACGAAGGGAGGGATATAGTGGAGGGAAAATGCTGAATTTGGGATTACAGGACAAGTCCAGTCCCAGCTCTGTTGCACGTTCCTGAATGACCTTAAGTCATTTAACCCCTCTGATTTTCAGTTTTTTCATCTATAAAATGAAGAGATTGGTCTACACTGCAGAGGGCCACAGATACTGGGGGAACTCTGGGTAAGCCCAGAGGGAACCTGCTGACAATGTCTGGTTTGGCTCCCCATCTCCCCTAAGAGCTCTTGGTGACAACCTGTGTTGTAGTTGAATGAGAGAGATACCAAGTGGCAAAGAGTCATCTACACACAATAGCAAGTTGTTTATGTGGTCCCATGTGTGCAGTATATAATTAGCGCATGCATGGTGTTGTTTTGGTTGTATGAGAGTATATAAAGGGGAAAAGACCTTGGAATAAATGGACTCCATATTTTAACCATCTTTGGGAGTCTCACCTTATAACTCCTCCACATTATAGTCACTCTTCACAGTATATTTTAACCACCCCAACTGGGGGCTCTAGAAAGCAAAATAGAACACTATATGACCTCTCTAGGCTAGACTTTTGATGCTGGCAGCTGTGACTTGTATTTGGGTTTTCCATCTCCACCTCATATATCCATTTCTCTGGTCTCACAAAATTCACCCTACCCTAATTCAGATCTGTATCCCTGGGAAGCAAGGATTCAAACTCAGGTCCTTTGAATGAAAACCCTTCCCAATACTTTTTTATTTTCTTGAATCTTTTGTTCCCATAACCTTCCCTTCCAGGGGTCCTCAAACTATGTGAATGTTAAAATTAAATAGATAAATGGGGGAAAAATAGAAGAGAGGAAGGAAGAGAAGAAAGAATGTTCCTTTCTATCTCTTTTACCAAAAAAAAAATTTAATTTATAATCAAAAACCTATTAACTAAATATTTCAATGTAATGAATTTTGAAAAAGCCTAAATTACCCAAGAAATTCTGTAATTTATCATCCTTTCCAATACTTTTTTATTTTCTTGAATCTTTTGTTCCCATAACCTTCCCTTCTAGGCGTCCTCAAACTATGGCCCGTGGGCCAGATGCAGCAAGTGAGGACGATTATCCCCCTCACCCAGGGCTATGAATTTTCTTTATTTAAAGGCCCACAAAACAAAGTTTTTGTTTTTACTATAGTCTGGCCCTCCAACAGTCTGAGAGACAGTGAACTGGCCCCCTATTTAAAAAGTTTGAGGACCGCTGTGACAGCTAAAAAACTGGGAAGGGGGCAAGTTGAAAGGACTCCAGACATAAAAGGTACTCAGGTAAACACAGGCTTATGGTTTCACTTCCTTATTAGAATACAATTTATTATGCATCTTTTGCATCTTCTACCTGTCTTTATCATAGTACTTTCTCCAGCAAGGGAGCAGATAAAACCTCAGTGTGCTGCCTAGAAAATGCTATTGTGTGCATTTATTCTTAGCCTACTAAGCCTGAGAGATTGAGGCACAACAACGAGGTTGGAAAGATTTTACTTTCTTCCTGTTTAAAAGTCTGTCACTGATGATTTATTGTCCCTGAGCTGAATTTTTTTAAATACCTTAAGTGACCTTCTTGGAACCTCATTACATGTGTGTAATATGGATGCAACCTTTTATGTATGCTACCTAACTTGTTTTGTTAAGCTCTTCATCATTAAATCATAGAATCCATAGTGTAATACTATCCCCAGAAAAAAACACATTTAAGTGGCAAACTTGTTATAATATGGTCCCTCCAAAAGAACAGAGAGGCTCTAAATGAGTGGAAGATCCTCTTTGCTAGTGTATTAAGCTTTTCTCCTTCCTCTCTACATTGGACAGACTAGCACTTTTTAAATATTATTTTTTCAGATAGAATCAGAGTGAACCCTTCTTTTCTGGTTTCAGCTAACTGAAAAACCTAGAACTACCAAACTGATTTTGATGTAACTGAAGCATGACATCACTGGCATAGTGAAAAGGGCTCAGAATTTTGGATCTGAAGTGCTAGGTTCAAGTTTCAATCGCTTTAAGTCTTAATTTTCTTAAGTATAAAAGACAGATGAAGGGAAACAAGGAGAGGAAAGATCTAAATGATCTATACATTCCCTTCTAGCAATACTCCTGATGAAAATAGTAATGTACCAAATCTAATAAGCATACTCACAAAAGTAATATAAATTGGCTTATCCCGGCTGGTCATCTAAAGTCATTTTAATTGTGAGATGTTTGGCTAAATATCCAACCCAAATGAATATGCTATCAAACCTAGTCTAAAATAATTTAGACAGTATGTCTTATTGGACTTCATGTACAACATGCAAAAGAAGAGCTGGCTAAAGTTTTCATTCCATATTTCAATAGTGGGACTATGGAGGATGGACGGGCAAAGAAGGGTGTGACAGGCCAAAAAGAAAGAAAAATCCTTCCTAGAAGATTACATAGGGAGAATGTGTAACCAAGTACATTTGAATTTTCTATTATCATGAAATAAATATCTTTAGATACCGTGAAAAGTATTTGGCCATCTAAAACTGCTGATTTAGTTTTAAAATTCCAATAAGTACATGAAGGCAAGAAGGTATAAATCATTTCCTGAGACCTAACTTGTTTAACACAAAGTGTATTGTATATGTATACATACTCACATACCCACCTATGAATAAAAAGGTGGGGCATATAAGGACAGGTGATTGCATCATGCTAATTCCAACCAGAAATTCAAGCTGACAACTCATTTATAGTCTTGGACAATTACCATGGAGCACAAAAAGTTTAAATGATTTGCCAGTATCTTTCAGAGGCAGGATTCAAACTTGGGTTTTTCTGATTCTGAGATTGATCTTCTAACAAAAACAACTATACAGCCTCTTCAGCAAATGTATAGGACTTTTCAGAAAGACACCACATGAGCATTTGAAATTTCCAAGATATAAAATAATTAGCTAGAATATACTGTATAATTTAAGACTAGTCTCAGAGCAGAATACACATTTGAAATAACAAACCGAATAGAAATCTAAAGATAGTTGCAAAAGTCTTGAGCTTTTGATTAAACATTCAGGCTGAAAGCAATCTTCAATGAAAGCAATGAAAGTCAGATAGGCTACATTAGCAGTAGCTCCTAAGAGAAAGAAATCAATACAATTACTCATTTTCTAAGCAACATATTTCTGACACATAACAGAATGAAATTATGGAAACTAGAATTTTGAAGCTGGTTTTAATGAACCTCAAAAACATTTATTTATTTCAACCTATATAAAAATAACAATCTCTTTTAAAATGTTCAAGCTGGACAGCTTGCACTGGATAATCTCAAAGGATGGCCTCAACAACTCATAAAGCAGCTCATTACACTTCGTAACAGTACCAAATGTCTGAAAACTTTTACTTATATAAGGAACACACCTGCTCTCTCTGCATTTTCTATGCATTGCTCCTACTTTTGAAACAAAGCTGATCAAGTTGAATTCCATTTCCACTCAATTGTTCTTCAAATACTTAGCAAAAGCTTCCATGTTTTATTGATTCTTCCAAAGATGTTCATGTGGATGGTTCTTATAAGGAAGCACCTTATTGATAGAAATATGGATGCTCAAAGATAAATACATGGTCTAGGTGTGACAACCATCCATGTTGTCAGTCACTTAGTCATGTCTAGCATTTAAAGAACTCATGGACAATTCAGTCTAGTTCAGGTTTTTGGACAAAAATACTAGAGTGGTTTGCCTTTTCCAGACTCATACATAGTGAGTGTCTGAGGCCAGATTTCAACTTAGGTCTTGTTTCTCCAGGTCTAGCTCTCCAACCATGAGCCACCAAGTTGTCATTATAAAACAGAATAAGATGAAATAAGATTTTTGGGCTGTCACACTCATAATGCCCAACACTGATCTTGCTTTCTATTAACTTCCAACCACCCCGAATATATTGTCGCCTATCTAATATTTACCTTTGTCTTATTTAGTCAGTACTTTGCTTGAAAATAAACTGACCCAAATAAACTGATCTTTCATATTTGCCCCACATTAAAGTTCATCTTAAGAGATTTGGTTCATTATCCCGACCTTAGATATCTTGATTCTACTTGTCCAGTGTGTTAGGTCTCTTCCCCTTGCTTCATTCCATTGATGCAATTACTGAACAAAAAAGTAAATCCAAGTACAAATCCTTGGGATATTACACTAAGACCCTCTCTCTACACTGATATAAATCTCAACACCCAAAGTCTTTCTATCTTAACACCCAAAGTCTTTCTGAAATTTTTACAAATTCCTAGTTTAAAACATCATAAAACAGGTATAATTTATATTAGCCTTTACGTTGCCATTGACCAGCAAGACAATATTTTGAGAGGTAATTTTCTATAATAACACTAGTCCTAGACCTAGAATCAGGAGACATGAAGTTTAACCTCTGCTTTTGGCACATATTATCTATGTATGAGCCTGGAGAAATAAATAGCTTAAACTTCTTTCAACCTAAGCTCTTCTGCGAGATGGACAAACTTATATCTGTACTATATATCTCACAAGGCTGTTGGAAGAAAAAGAGCATTGAAACCCTTGCAGAAGCACAAAAAAATGTGAATTAATAATATTCTTTTTCTTAAATTGCTGAACTCTCTGTAGGAATGAATAATCCAAGAAATTTAGCCATTATAAACTCATAATATTATGTTTGCCCCATTTTAAAAAAAAATTAGAGCCAGTATATATTTATCTCTTCTATTTCATATTAACATTAAACAGAAAGAGAGGAAAAGAACTCACAACTGAGCAATTATTCCATATTCTACATTTTATTTACCCTTGATAAACCTGATTGCCCTAATTCCTAAAATGCTTCATAAAAATAAGGATTAAGATAGTCACGTCTGAAAGCTATACTAGGTTTTAACAACCGCAAAGCATCATTTCATAAATGAACCCTTCAGTGGGTGGGGGAGAGGAATCAGCTTCCTAGTATTCTAGAGAAAATCCAGCTGAGTCAGATCAGTAGGCGAAATCTCACTCAATGGTATAGAAGAAGAGTCATCACTAGTTGAAACTGCACCTGGGACAAATTGAGTTGAGGAAGAATAGAAGCATGGTAATATACTAGGAAAGAATGTCCCACCTCCCAGAATGGACCTCACATGGGGAGGATGAGGAGCATGGGAAGTCTCCCCTGAGATTTTAAGAGTACAGTCTATAGCTACAACATTTACTGAAGGAAAGAAGCATGTCTCCCAGACACTCCCTCCCTCAGCATAGGCAAAATGTTAATAAAATCATTGCTTTTTGCAGAAGATGTTGGAAAATATTAAAGGCAAAAGGAAAAGGGGATGGCAGATGATAAAATTAGATCATGGAAATAATGAACAGAAGCTCAAACAGACTTTGAGAAATAGTGAAGGATATAAAGGTCTAGCATGCTATGGTCCAAGAGTCATGAAGAATTGTACATGACTGAAACAACAACAAATGATGTATGTAGGGAACCTTAAAGAGTCAAGTAAAAATTAATTGAAACAATAATTTTAGCATTGTTGTTGGGTATAAAATCATTAAACATCAGCCATCAGTATTTCTATGTACTACCAGCAACAGGCAGTAGGAAAAGATATAAAAAGGAATTTCATTTACAAGAGCTACAAAATAAATAAAATATTTGGCAGATACCTGTCAGTATATGCATATACACACAGGATCTAAGACCACAAATACAAAGTATTCTTTACAGAAATAAAAAAGATCCAAATAATTAGAAAAATGTTCATTGCTCATGGACAGGCCAATCCAACATAATAAAAGTGACAACTATCTAATTGAGGGAAAGAACTATTTGGAAAGTTGGTAGAGGAAATATGATAGATACATAGATAGATAGTCTGCTACCAGCAACAGGCAGTAGGAAAAATGTAAAAAGAAATTCCATTTAAAATAGTACAAAATAAATAAAATATTTGTCAGATACTTGTTTATAATTGCACATACACACAGGATCTCCAAAAATATGAGCATGAAATATTCTTTCTTTTATTTCTCTAGAAATAAAAACTGACCTAAATAATTGGGAATATGTTAATTGCTCATGGGCAAGCCAGGATAACATAATAAAAAAGACAACAATTTCCTAATTGGGGGAAAGGGCTATTTAGTAAATTGATGGAGGAAATATATATGGTCTGATTATTAGAAAGGAAGTTTGACATAATAGAAATAGCTCTAGTTTCAAAGTCAATGTGGAATAAGTCCAATGTTTAACATGTACAGTTTTGATGATGAAGATGATTATAGCCAAAACTGATAGTTCTATTATGTACCAGGTACTACACTAAGTGCTTTATAAATATTATTTCAACTGATCTTCACAACAGCTCTGAGAGGTATCTGCTATTATGACCCTCCTTCACAGATGATGAAACTGAGGCAAATTAAAGTTAAATGATTTACCCTAAGGTCACACAATAACTTGTAGTTAGAATTCAAGGCTGAATTTGAACTCAAATCCCCCTAAATCTAAGCTAGATATTCCTTCCACTACTCTTATGTTACTACTTGTGTTCATTATTATCCCTTTTAAGCCTCAATTTCCATATCTATAAAATACATTAGATGACCTCTATAGAACTTTTCAGCTCTAATATCTAGCTATGTAAACCTTAAGTTGTTGTTGTTGTTGTTATTTTAACACCAGGTGACTTATCTTTACTTCAGCCAACATTGACCTCCCTGAATCATGCAAACACCAAGTACAAACCTTGGACCTAAAACCAATATCTTTTTTGTTGTTCTCCAGGATTAAGGTGACTACTGTACAATAGATCCTAACAATGCAGAAAAAGTTTAACTCTGGTGGGAAGGCGGTCCTTTTCATAGTAAACACTTGGAGAACCATAAAAAAAGTTCATTCACATTCATTTTTAATTCATGTCAAATGCTTAGTGACTCCATTTAGGGTTTTCTTGGCAAAGACTTTGGAGTATTTTTCCATTTCCTACTCCAGATCATTTTTAGATGACGAAATTGAGGCAAATAGAATTAAGTGACTTGACCAAGATCACATAGCTAGTAAGTGTATGAGAATGAATTTGAATCAGGTCCTACATTCTATTCATTGAACCACCTAACTGCTCCTTGAAAAGAGTACTAATAAAAAAATTAAATAATCTTGGATTATTATACTCTACCTCAAACTTGCCTTTCCAAGTTTAATGCATATTATTCTTTATTCATTCTCCATTCCAGCCAAATCTGTCTCCTTGCTGTTCCTCACATTAGATACTCATCTTGCATCACCACCGGTTTGCTTGGATCCTATATCCCGTAGAATTCTTAGATTCCTTCAAGGCTCACATCAGCCACTTCCTCTATGAATCTCATCCCAATATTCCAGTTTCTAGTGTCCTTTCCTTGGAAAGCACTTCAAATTTACTTATCTGGATTCGTTTCCATTCAATTGTTCCCAGCACATATTAGGTACTTAAGTATTAGTTGGACAAATTGTTCAAGTCATGTTATCATACAGCTTAAATCTTATCAATGATATGTAAAAAAGATATTTATTACTGATTTCACTGTCAATATTTAATGATTTGACAGTGAGGATGGGAGGGTTGACTTCCTAATGGTCATACAGCTGGTCTGTGTCCGAACCAGTTCCTAGACATGGGATAGTTTTCCTGACTCTAAAGCCACTCCAATCCACTGTTCCACTCATTCTCAGTGAATAATAGAGAAAATATTCTTCATTTGATAGACACTCTGCTTGCCACTTTGAATATATTTTAAAATATTTTCATATTATTTTATATTATAATGATTGAATTCTTAAAAATAAAATAACAGTCCCCTTCAAGTCTTTGTGCTATAAGACATCAAAGGGATCCAGGTAGAGCTGATAATCTGAGCTGAGAATGACTTAACTGATCATTGCATTCAAGACCTGTCAGTCATCTAGATTCTTCAAATGAAGTAAGATGTGCAGGCATCTTTCAGAAAAGGAAGAATTCAGTGGGTGGCCCAAAAGAGACTGAAGGTATTGAAACAGATAGAAACAAGCAATCTGCCTCCAAGGTAGTGGAGATAGCTGCTGTGATGGAAGGAGTGTGCAGAAAAAAATGGTTCCTACAACCAAAGGTACAGTCCCAATGAAGATGAGATACAGATGCTATCTTAAGACTATAATAATTTGTGTTGCTTTAGCACTTTTGATTCAACAATTCTTTGAGGTATGTAAAACTTGTATTATTATCCCCATTTTTCATGTTAGGAAACTGAGGCACCAGGAAGTTCTAAGTCTTGACAAGACAGCTTAACCAGACCTAAAGAATCTCCTAACTCCAGATCCAAAATTCTTTTTATTATACTAGATTTTAAGAAGTTTGCCTTTATTAAAGGGTAGAACTTGCCTTTATTAGTCAATTGTATTATGAACATGCATCAGATGAAATGAATAATTCAAATACAAATAAACTGGGGACAAGAATAAGATTTATTGGGGCAGGAGTCATAGATACTTTCAGTATTCCTTTTAGGAAAGGGGCAAGAAATAACTAAGGTCTGCATGATGGTTTAAAATTTTGGAGAGGAATCTTTGAAGTCAGAGAGAAAAATCCCTTCCTTCGTGGTAGGGTCAATAACGAGAGCAAGACTCAAAAAGAATATTATTTATTGAAGGCTAGGAATAACTCTAGGCTACAGAGTATGATTAAGATGTGTACACTCAGCTGGGGAAAAGATTGTAAGAAGAATTCAGATGAACATTTAAATTATCTAAATTCTATATACCACAGACCTTATTATCCTGCATAACCTCAGCACAATTATCCTCTGTAGCTCCAAGGCCAAAGACCAACAGCCTCAGGGTGAAAGAGAGAGAGAAGCTGCAAGATGGAGTGACTTATCAATGGGGTTGCTTTTTTTTAAAGTTTATACAATTGAAAGACTAAAGGATCTTTCCTAGTAAAGACATTTTTGTATTAGTTAAAAAAAAATCCCATACATGTCAAGAATACATAATTCAATGTTTGCCAAGCAAACTCTCAGTTGCTGTTGTTACATCTTGAGTGATTCAACACATCCAGAATGAATGTCATATGTAGACAAGATTGGTTCCAGTTTGGGGGACATGTATAGCATCCATAATGATCAAATAAACTGACATTGCCAATTTGTGTTGGTTTATAATGGTTTATGAATAATATATTTTCTGGGACTGGTCACCCTAAGTTAATTCTTCAATATTTCCTTAATGAGTCTCTGATTGTCTTAAACTAAAGCCCAAAAACCATATCATGATGATTTTCTTGTAAAACAGGAATTTCATGATGTCCCCCCTAAGAAGGTGCGCAAGGTACATAGAATACTCCAGAGAGCTCAGGGAAATATAGCACACCTGCACAAATGGAGGTTTCAGACTCACTGGGGCAGACTTGTATTGTGACATAGGAAGAGAGGCAGGTGCCGATTGGCAGATTTGTGACCCACTACTCAATTCTGACCTACAGATACAGTAAATAAAGTAAGAAGGGAACCTGAGCACAGAGCAGTAAGGGGGTTGCCTTTGCCAGCTAAGGAAGCTCTGGGCCAATGAACCAAAAAAGGAGGAAATTCAGAAGTATCAACAGTGTGGTTTAGACCCCAAGCTCAAATCAGGGTCTTGATTACAATTACCACAAACTACATAGAATAACCAAGGCAGGAAATCCATATGCAAAGGAAGCCTATAATTCTGTCCCTTTAAATCAATTCTTTGCCCCATTGTAGTCTTACAAATCATAAATTCGTAAATTTTGAGACCTTAGAGGTCTTTAACGTCAATCCCCTCAATTTTATATATGAAGAAACTGAGACACAAAGAATTCAATTAGCTTTTTCATAATAATACAGCTAACAAGTATCTGAATTAGGATTTGAACCCACATTTTCCTAACTCCAAGTCTTGCATTCTATCCACTGTACCCCTACTACTAATGATCATTCCTCAATCCTATTTTCCTCCTCTTAGAACTGTTCAGCACAGGAACAAACAGTCTGTGCTACTTCCCAAATAACTTCTCTAATCAGTTTTCTCTCACAATAATTAGCTTCCCCTATATATATATCATCTCCGTATGGGTACCCCTCCAGGTAAGTGCTAAATCTATGTGTGTCCACTGATTACAATTCTTCCATTTTGGGCCATTTTTTGTTCATGTCATCCTATAAATTTACCACAAATATAGCAGGAACATTCTTTTTTTCTTTCATTATAAAGAGTCCAGCAAATCACACGGAACATTCTTGGGTTATCCCTTGCTCTCACTGTGAGACAAATCTTCCTTCATTTTTAGATATACATGTCACCAATAAAGTCTTTTGCAACAGCTCCTTTCAAATTCCTTGTCTATAATATATTGTAGACTATTTATATCTATACGGGTATCCAGTTCAGTATAATAAAGGAAGAAAAATATGATCTGTTAACTGTGAAATGAGCTAAAGATGAAAAGACAAAGCCAGCCCCAGAAAGATCCCTGGAGGTCAAGGCCCAGTTTCTATGGCATGTGAGTGATTATATCAGACCTCAATACTATCCCTGGTGGCTGACTTTGGATTTTATGTCATGGCACATTCTAAAATTTTGGCAAAGAAGAATGAAAGAAAAACAGCATTCTGTTCTTCTTGAAGCCCTCATTTAGTCCAGTTTATTCAATTACATGTGATCTTTCCCATCGGTCTAAAAAGTGATCAAAATTGGTGATTCTTTTTCTTCTGCTTCTGGACTATAGCAAATCATTGTAAATTATAAAAAGAAAAAATATCAATAAATTCTCCTTTATCTTGAACTCCAAAGCGACAACACCTTGGTCTTTGCTTCTAAGACTGGTGTCTCTCACTTCTTTTTAATCCCACAGAGATACTAACTAATCCAGTGATACTTTTCTTTAATCACTAATGAAATAATTTTCTTGATAAGCAGAACAAAAGCCAGGGGAAGATTTAAAATGTTCTTGAACTAGCTGTTCATTGCCAGATTTCATTTCCACTCACTTTAAGTCAAACAGTAAAAAGGAATCTATTCATTCTTTCTACTAATATTTGTCTATCAAGCACTTTGAATTCTGTAGGCTATAGATATAGAATGGACTGTCCCCAGATTTAAAGAGTTCACAATCTGGTCATTTATTATCATCAAAGTTTACATTTCTATAATGCTCTTAAATTTATAAATTGTTTTTCTCAATAACCATACTAAGAGGTAGAAGATACAATTCCCTAATGTGGTCCATCAACTGAATTCTATAGTCGTACCCTGTGGTGGGTACCCAAATAGGCAGAGAGGCAAAGAAGGAGGGGGGGGGGGAAGATAGCAAAGATTAAATCTGCTCCTTTGTTCTCTTCATCAAGAAATTTATTTCATTGGTGATTAGAAGAAAAGTATCATTGGGTTAGTTAGTATCTCTGACGTGTTCAAACAATAGTGAAAGACATCAGCCTTAGAAGTAGAGATCAATGGATGCCCATCAGTCGGAGAATGGCTGAATAAATTGTGGTATATGAATATTATGGAATATTATTGTTCTGTAAGAAATGACCAACAGGATGATTTCAGAAAGGGCTGGAGAGACTTACACGAACTGATGCTGAGTGAAATGAGCAGGACCAGGAGATCATTATATACTTCAACAACAATACTATATGATGACCAGTTCTGATGGACCTGGCCATCCTCAGCAAGGAGATCAGCCAAACCATTTCCAATGGAGCAGTAATGAACTGAACCAGCTACGCCCAGAGAAAGAACTCTGGGTGATGACTAAAAACCATTACATTGAATTCCCAATCCCTATATTTATGCCCACCTGCATTTTTGATTTCCTTCACAAGCTAATTGTACAATATTTCAGAGTCTGATTCTTTTTGTATAGCAAAATAACGGTTTGGTCATGTATACATATTGTGTATCTAATTTATATTTTAATATATTTAACATCTACTGGTCATCCTGTCATCTGGGGGAGGAGGTGGGGGGTAAGAGGTGAAAAATTGGAACAAGAGGTTTGGCAATTGTTAATGCTGTAAAGTTACCCATGCATATAACCTGTAAATAAAAGGCTATTAAATAAATAAATTAAAAGAAAAAAAATAAAAAATAAATAAATAAAAAAGAAGTAGAGATCAAGGTGCAGTTATTATTTAGAGTTCTAGGTAAATGAAAGACTTTATTGATATTTTTTCTGCTTATAATTTATAATGATAGGCTATAGTCCAGAAGCAGAAGATAGATGAAAGGAGAGAAAAAAAAGAGGGACAAAGGGAGAGACAGAGGAGAGAGTGAGAGAAAGAGAGGGAAAGCTGGACGGAGAAGAAAGAGCTGGAGGAAGAGACAGAAGGAACAGAGAAGAAAGGGAAAGAGAAAAAGGAGAGAGGAGGAGAAATGAAGGAGTAGAAGGAGAATGGGAATAAGCTGAAAAAGAGGGAGGAGGAAAAGGGAGAAAAGAAGAGAGAATATTAAGGAACCTACTATGTGCCAAGTTCTGTTTTAAGTACAATGTAATAGAAGGACATTGGATCTAGGGTCAGAAGACTCTGATGTCCTGGCTGTTGCAATGACTAGTTTTTTTTTTTCTTTTGTGGAGAGGGAAGGAGAGGAGGGAGGGAATCTATTTAAAGACATGTTTATATGTATGTATTTTATAACTATATATAGATTTTATATGTAAATTTAAATTTTACTGTTGTCATTAGGTTTTACAAAATATCATTTCTGGAAATGCCCTCTTCTCCTTAGCACAATATATTGGATCCTCTTTGAAAAGAAAGAAAAACAGTTAAGCAAAAGCATTCAGTGTCGTATCTGGTAATATGTCCAATGTTCTGTTCTAGTACTTCCCCATTTAGTGCTTATTACAGTACCTGGCACATAATAGCTGCTTAATAAATGCTTCTTGATTTGATTCTGCCAAAGAGATCTATTTCTAAGAATTATCTGTTTTCAGAGATTACTGATGTTTCAGAAATTTTTTGCTTTCCTATATGTTGTGATCATTGTGGTTTTTTGTTGATTTGATTCTGCATCAGCTAATAAAAAGTTTTCAATGCTTCTCTAAATTCTTCATAGTCATCATTTTAATATTCCATTACATTCACATACCACTTACCACTTTTTTTAGTCATTCCCCAACAATGAACACTAAGTTTTGCTTCCAGTTCTTTGTTCCCACAAAAACAGCACTACCAAAAATATTTTGGCACAATTCAGACCTTTTTTCCTTGCCCTGACTTCAGGATCATTTCAAGTAGGACACTAGCTCTATCAAAGAATATTCATAGCTTAGCCATTCTTATTACACAATTCCAAAGTGATATCCAGAGTGGATGCAACAATTCATACTATGTGATCTTGGATAGTCTCATTATCTCAGTTTCCTCTGTAAAAACAAGTGAAAATAAGCCTGAATCTCCCTACTTCATAGAACTAGAGTGGGCTTGAGGTGAGATCTTACATGTGCATGTACAAATAAACTGGAATATCCAATCCAAAGGTAATCATCACCATTATCATAATTTCTCAACTCAGACCTGTCCTACCTGTGTGACAACCTATGCTCTATCCTTGACTAATTCTTTTCTATCAGGGAAAAAAAAATTTACTGATCCTATTTTCTACTCTTTTGAAATTCAAATTACTATACATGTGACACTTAAGCTCTCTAAGCCTCAGGTTCCTTGTTATAAAATGAGGAATTTGGATTTGATGACCTTTATTGTCTCCTTGCAGATTTAAATCTGGATTCTCAAATCCTATTATTCTATCCTGATAATTTTTTAATCATTTTAAAAAAAATTCACTCGTGCTAAAGTATTAATAGGGTTGTTTGGGACACAAAAGACCCAAGTGAGAGCAAAGTACTAAATTTATAATATGGCTAATGTA
Source organism: Sarcophilus harrisii (assembly GCF_902635505.1). Taxonomy (NCBI): domain Eukaryota; kingdom Metazoa; phylum Chordata; class Mammalia; order Dasyuromorphia; family Dasyuridae; genus Sarcophilus; species Sarcophilus harrisii. The sequence goes on from NC_045431.1 coordinate 67,646,881, forward strand.
GGCTTGATGCAATGAAAAATTTCCTAGAATTCCAGTAGTCCAAAAGTGAAATCAGCTGCCTCTGGAGAGAGTGAGGTCTTCCTCCATGAGAGTCTTCAGGAGAAAAATCTTGATTAGCACAAGACTGGACTAGCACTAGCATGTTCCTAAGGTCCCTACCATTTATGAAAGTCTATTATTCTTGAATACTTGTCTTTAGAACTTGACTTTTAGGGTAAAATGTCTGAAGATGAAGCAGTGATACACACAATAGGAATTTTAGAGTGCTTGGCAGGGTATTGGGAGGATGTTGATCTGATGGCAAGTCTCAAGGCACACTCCCACAAGATGCAGCATGTTTTTCATGTATGAAATGCCTCTGAGAACATCACTTCCCTTATCAAGAAGTTTGGGTGGCATTCTATTGCCTCAACAATAAGGTGGAGACTCCGTTACTTGACATTGACAACCCTTCAAAATCTCAGTGTAACTTCCATTTCCAGACTGATTAAATCCTATTCCCCCCACATGCATTTGTCCTTCTGTGGCTTTCTTGGGTTCTCTCTGTAGTCATTTGATCTCCCATCCTAAGTATTTATATAAGTTGAACCCCACACTTTAAAAGCACTCTTTTCTTTCTCTTGCCCTATAGAAACCCTTCTTTAATACTGCTTCTTTCAGGAATCCCTTTCTGGTTACCTTATAACGATTCTGCTTCTTCAAAATTACTTTGTATTTCTTCTGTACATGTTTTATATAGACAAATAATATAGCAAGGGTAGAAAGACAAGGAGGAATCAATTAAAGGTGTCTTTAATATATATATTGGCTCATGACTCAGGGCTACTCATTCATCATCCCAAGAAACTAAGTATATAAAGAGAGAAAGAGACAGAGATAGAGATAGGCAGACAGAGAGAGGGGGAGAGAGAGAGAGAGAGAGAGAGAGAGAGAGAGAGAGAGAGAGAGAGAGAGAGAGAGAGAGAGAGAATGCACACAAATGCTTCCTTTCCCACTAAAACAAGCCATCTCTGTGAATTACATGACAAATTGGAATTGGGGCTTTCTGGTGCTTTTATTTCACAATACTAAGAAGCTGGCAAGGAGATAAAGCTGAGAAATACACTTGTGGATCCTTGCTATCATTCCATTGCTGCTATTTACTTTCCCTTTGTAGTTTGCATGCTTTGTTGTTATAAAGAAAATCAATACACAAGCTTTCAAGGAAATAGCACCCATGGAGAATGAGTTTCATTTTGCTGTAAAGTTCTTCCTCTTTTTCTTTTTTTATATAAGTTATTCCCATGCCACAGTCAGGGTTCACTTTCAAGTCAATGGGAGCTCGGTGTACTCAAGAGGGCTCTCTGCTTGAAAAACAGGGCTCCCAAGTCATCAGAAGGAATGCTGGGGTATCTTTTGGCAACTGATAATCTCTGCAGGTTGAAGCATTCAAAAAAGCCCAACAGTAGGAAAATGAGGAAAGACTACAACAATGTAATCATGGGCCTACAATCTCAGAATCTTAAAAATGTCTAGGCAAAATGAAAGGAAAATAGGCAGTGGGTCTAATACAAGTTTAATGAAACCTTGGTTTGTCTGAAGAGAAATTCTGAGTCCTCACCTCCCTAAGGACTCCTCAAGGAAAATTGAAATCAGCCTCCCCCAGGGTTGGCCTAAGGTGTGGAATACTGTTTCATGGATGGCTTTGCTGTTATTGCCTTTTTCTTTAAACTTGCTTCTCCTTCGACTTTACTATTTCTGGGTCACAGAATCCCCACTACTCAACTTCTGAGATAATTTTCATTCTTCCTTTTCCTTTATCTCTCATCTTAAGTCCATTATGTCTGTGAAACATCTCTTGCATTTTATCCCCTTCTTTAGATTTCTACTGTCAACATACCTATAATAATGATCATTGTTATTGTTGTTGTTGTTATTAATTATATTCTTATTACTCCAAACCCTAGACTATTGTAATTGGCTCCAAAAAGGTCTTCAGGACTATATCCTCTCACTTTTTCAGTATGTCCTTGTGCAAGAATCATCTCTGTATATAATTCTAGTCATATAGGCTACACTTCTGCTAAAACAAATTTTCAGTGGTCTCCTATTTTCTCTCTAACAATAGCCAAACTCATTTCCTTCATCTTCCCTTCCCTAAGCACAATTTATTGTCATTTGTCTTTCTACCATCAAAAATATATTCCTCATTCTCAGTCACTTCCAGTCTCACACCCTTAATTTCTCCCTAGGTCATCAAGCTTAACACATCCGCTACTTTCACCTCCCTCCCCAGCTTGACACACATACTTGACACAACATTTACCAAGATTTCGATTCTGATTTTTATTTTTTCCTCTCTGTCCTCTCTCCCCAAGATGGCAAGCAATCTGATATGGGTTATACATGTACAATTATATTAAACCTATTTCCATATTAGTCAACACATGCCCTTTGTGAACTAGATCAACTTTTGTCTTCAATCCCTTGCCCCCTTAGCCTATCACCGATCATTTCCTAAAAAGCATCAGCCCACAATGACATTTGCCATGTATTGCCTTTACTCCTACTCATGCATTGCTGAAGCAAAGATGGAGAAATTCACAAAAGAGCTGAGATGGGGGAGCAGAGGGGAGAGTCCCTCTAGGAGGGACTATGATTATTAGCAAATCTGTCCTGTGCAGAGAAAGGCCATCAGTTCTTCCTCCCAGATAAATGCATGAGGTTCTCTTTAGCTCTTGAATTAGCAATCCTAATTAATAGCTGAGTTCTTTCTCTCAGTCAAACAGAAGGAAATGGGAATCCATGCTAAAATGGGAATTGTTCTTCAATGCTCATCTGTTTGCTTCTCTTAATTACTTTGTCATCTGAATAAGTCACTCAGTTTCTCTAAAACTCACTTTCTTCATTTATTAAATAGGTATGAGTATATATAAACATATCTTAAATAATATAATTATTATTATTGTAAATTATATATAAATATCTCCTTTTGGATCACTGCCTTATCATGGTAGAGGGGTTTATATAGTTCAATGAAACTATGAGCTGTGTTGTGCTGGATTATCCCAATAGATACAGGTTATACTGAAGATATAGTTATATATGACAAAAGATAAACTACTTGGAAAGGATATAATAAAACTACTCGAGTACATGTGCTAAGAAAATCCCATGGACAGTGCCATAGACTATGGTCCACAAGGCTACAAAGAGTCAGACATGACTGAATGACTGAACAAATATATAAATATATTTAAATTATTCAAGAGATAAATATAATATAAATCTTGTATAAAATATTAATTTCTTCATCATAAAACAGGTGCCACTAAATGAAATACTGCTTGTAAAATACTTTGCAAATGTTCAAAGAACTACATAAATGTAGCTATTATTATTATCAATATTATTGTTATGGTCAATAATGCATTTAATTTATTAAATCTAAGAACACTCTCCTGGCTAGGCAAATATCTCAATTCTATTTGTTCAAATAGAAAAAAGGACTAAGTGACACTATTGACGAGAAACTATTTTTAACCTTTACCCATCATATTACTTTATTTTAATAGAGATGATGTCTGTGTTGACTATAAAAGGCCAGAAAGGCTGGTGATTTTTGTCCCACTTCCCCGTAGTCATACATTACTGTCTGGTCTCTCTATACTTGGGTCCCTCAGCTTCATAATGTAGTGAATTTTATAGAAATAATAAAATAATTAGTAAGAAAACAATGGTCTTCATAAATATGTCTAATGCTGATACATTCCAACAAAACTTTTCTATATATTGGTTCTTTTACATGCTCTTCCAGCTCCCCCTGGGGAGGGTTTATTCAGGATGTTCCCTAGACTCACTATGCTCTTATGCTTCACCTCTGCCTCCTGGAATTTATAGTAATACCCAAATCATGAGGTGGGGGGACCTGCCTTCTAACACCAACAATTAACTCATGAGTGGATGGCTTCAGTCAATGTCTTCACATTTTCTGGGTGTTATTTTCCTTAGATATAAAGTATAAACTTTGAAAAGGAAAATATCTAAAGTACTTTCCCATTCTCTCTAAGATTCAAATTACCATAATGGCCCCTAGGGACCTGCTAATACTCATTCTCTGCTACTGAAATTGCTCCTAACTAGGCACTAAGGGGAAGGGATGAGGAGAGAAGTACGTTGAAGATTTATGATCTGACACTGCCTCTGTTGATTACCCTCTGTTAAGCTGCAATTATCAAAACAGGTATATGGAGAAACAACACTGGAAAGAGACAGACATAAACCCTAAGTTGTAAAATAGGAACTGGTAAGATAAATCTACCATATGGTAAAGTACTACATTCAAGTAAGGCAATCAAATAATTTGTTGAATGAACGAATGAATGCACAAAAGAGTGAATGAATGGATAATTCCAGACCGTTTCTACCCTCCTCTTATTCTCCTTTTTTAAACTCATAGAACTTCAGAGCTGCTAAAAGGACTCTAGCCCAACATCTGTCATTTCACAGAGAAAAGGATGAACTGACTTGATTAAGGTCATACAGATAGTAGCAGATGTGGAATGAGAACCCAAATCTCCTTCATATCATGTGAATAATTTTCACAAAACCATGCTGGTTCATCTAATTCAATTTTGTACATATTTATTCTTCTTCATAAGAGCTGCTAAGATATGTAGCAATTCATGGTTTACAAAGCATGTTATATTTTTATCTTATTTGATATTCATAAGTAGGTGCATAAAGCATAAAGAACGGAAATTGGAAACAAGGAGATCTGTGTTCAAATATTGCCCGAGACACTTAGAAGCTATGTTACTTATTAGACATGTTATTCTTTAGTTTCCTCATCTCTAAAATAGGAATAATAATAATAATAATAGTGTCTACTTCCCAAGGTGAAGCACTATACAGATCTTATCTCATTTTACAGATGAGGAAAGCAGGGCAAAGTTAAGTGAGAGGGTCATCCAGCTAATAAGTGTTTGAGGGCAGATTTGAACTTGGGAAGATGAGTTTTCCTGACTCCAAAACTAGAGTTTTACACACTATGGTATCACCTTGCTCCCATATAAATTCTAGCCCTTATTATAGTAACCCTCCTTGGTGGTAGGTACAGTGGGTATTATTATCTCTATTTTACATAAATTAAAACTACAGCTCAAACAATGATTTGCTCAGGGTCAGTTAGTAAAAGACAATAGCTAGATTTTAGCCGGGGTAAAGTCCACTGTTCACACCATTTCTCATTCTTTCTTCTTTTCCCTTTCTCCTTCTGAACATTATAGTTTTCCATACTAGTAGTGATTCATAATTGGAAAAAAAAAGTAAAGGGATAGGGATTGGACCTGTAATTTAAGTGATACAGGGAACTCTATACATCTCTACCAATGTACATATCACCCCAGCAAATATGTACATTAGTGGGACTTAAAAACCAAGTTTTCCTAACTTCTAAGGTTAAATTTCTATTCAACATGGCTATCTTCCTTGGTCATAACCAGATCAGGAATACTGTGTTTAACTCTCAGCACTACTTTTTAGAAAGAATAATCAGATGTTCTGCATCAGATCAAAGAAGGACAAGAATGGTCAAGGGTCTTAAATTCATGCCATATAAGGATTGAATGAAGGAACTGGGTTCTACTTTGGTCACTGGAAATAAGTGACTTCTTATCAATATAGCGAATGGAGATGATTAAGCAAAAATCTACATGATAGCTTTTTGATTCAAATATCTAACCTGTTGTCATTCAGCATATCAAAAATTAGCTTCAAGTATTTCTTCCTTAGAAAATGACACAATCTTGCTTTTATTTCATGGTTACTTTTTAAACTGTTAAAGATATTTATATCTGGTCAAGCAAACTGGGTCACAAATGGTTTCATCTGTCATAGGCTTAACAGAAATAATATCCTTCCATCTGACATTGTTTTTAACCTGAAGTCAAAAAGGAATAAATGTGTTAGCTTTGAGAAAACATGATTACACATCTTAATATGACAAGCAAAATGAAGAAGAAGTGAAGTCACTTAGCCAAAGGTAACATTGACAGGAAATGGCAAATCTAGGTTAAGAACCTTTTCTTCCAATTTCTATTTGTTTCTTTAATCTTTACTAGATAATGTCTAAATAATCCTGCTATCCTGCTAGCTCCTAGATCCTAGCTTGCTCTGATGATTAAGCGACTGTGTTGTTCATCAATTGTTTCAGTCTTGCCCAGTTTGTCATGACTTCATTTGGAGTTTTCTTGGCAAAGATAGTGAAGTAGTTTGCCATTTCCTTCTCCAGCTCATTTTATAACTGAGGAAACTGGGACAAATGAGCGAATGAGGTTCAATGACTGGCCCAGGGTCCCACTCCTAGTCATTGTCTAAGATTTGAATTCAGGTTTTCCTGTCTCCTGACTCTAGGCTTGACACTATCCACTGCACCACCTAGCTTTCCCATTACAATTGGTCTTCTACATTAATGGTACCTATCTTGCTCACTCTAACAATAAGATATGCTTCCCATGGCTATAGGATGATGTCTAAAAGCAAAAAATTCTGGCAACCTTCCACACTCATCTAATTCACCCAAAGCTGGATCCTATCTATAATATCTTGGACTAGTATGCTCTCAGATATTGGTCCGAGGCTCTCTGGTAGTCCCTGAGATCTTTTCAGAGTCCATGAGGTCAAAACCATTTTCAAAAGCAAAGCAGTGAGGTAACAGAATGGATAAAACACTAGACCTAGAATCAGCAATATCTGAATTTAAAACTTACTTCAGAAATTTACCAGCTATGTGACCCTGGACAAGACAGTTTGCTTATTTATTCAATAGAAATAATAATAGCATCCATCTCACAGAGTTGTGAGAAACAAAGTAGAATATTTGTAAAATGTTTAGGGCAGTGTTTGGTACACAGTAAGTGCTATGTGATTGCTTATCTTTTTCATAACAATATTAAGATATTTTCATTTCTAACATGATAAATATGAAGAGATATAACCCACATAAACAAAAGCTTTTTGGTGGGGAGAGAGAAAGTTCTCAAAAAATTTTAAGCATCTAAAGAGATCTTGAAAACAAAAAGCTTAAGAATCACTGTCCTAAATAAGTGGTTATATGTCTTCAAATTGAAGGTATCCTGAAACAACGCATCACATTTTAGAATAAGTCTAATCATTGGGAATTCTGTCCCAATGAGGAGCTACCTATCTGTAGCTCTATGATCTCCACCCAATGTCCTTAAGAGACCAGCCCTCAGGTCTCTTCCATGTGAAAAGCCTCCCAATATTTAAAAGGGGTGATTATATTGCTCTTAAGTCTTTTCTTTTTGTGATCAAACATTCCCTGTTCCTTCAACTAATCTTTGTATGACATGGAATTAACTCCTTGCAATCCTAACTTCCTCTTCTCGATATGCTCCATATTAACTAAAAACTTAACGAGAAGATTATGTCCAGAATTGGTCACAACACTCCAGATGTAGTCATTATAGAAGGGATATCTCCTTCCTCACTTTAATTGTTATACTTCTATTTATAAATTAAAATGAATCGGTTTCCTTTGGATGACACATAAAACTAATTTTTAAACTATTGGGACTATGTTAATGTGTGTTTGTGTAACATGAATATACTATTTATAGCATGAATATATATATATATATGTGTGTGTGTGTGTGTGTGTGTATATATATATATATATATATATATATATATATATACAGAGAGAGAGAGAGAGAGAGAGATTCTTATGTGCATGGTGAAAGGTTCTGTTTAGAAATGTAAAGGAAATTTTAAAAATTTATGACCTTCTCTAGGAGACACATATAAACACACACAAAGACATATAATTAGATTTCTAATGAATTATCTTTCTGCTAACTCACTTTAACTTCTTTACTCCCCAGTCTACTGAAATAGAATTCTCAAAGGTCCCCGGTGACTTTCAAATTACGAAGTACAAAGTCTTTTCCACTGACTGCACCCTTTATTACACTCCTATGCACAAGACAGGCAGGTGGTACAATGGACAGAGCACTGGGCAGTAAGTTGGAAAGACCCGAGTTCAAATGCAGCCTCACATAGTTGCGTGATCTTAAGGAAGTCATTTAACTACTGTCTATACTACTATAAAATGGGGATAATAGTGGCACCTACCTCCCAGAGTTGATGTGAAGATTAAATGAGACAATAAATAAGTTTAGTTTTACAATGCTTGGCATGTGGTAAATGCTTTAAAAATGATTATTCCCTATGTGCAAAAGGCTATAAAGCCATGTATACCCTTTGACCTAGGAATAAGGGAAAGAGATTTATTTTAAGGGGGAGGAGGATCTTTATGTACAAAACTATTTACAGCAGTTCTTTTCTGGAGACAAAGAACTGAACATTGAGGGAATTGAGGCTCATCAATGGGAAAATGGTTAAAAAAATTGTAGTATGTGATGATGATGGAATGCTATTGTGCTATAAGAAAGGATAAGCAGGATTCTGTCAGAAAAACCATGGAAAGACTTCCATGAGCTGATGCAAAAATAAATGTACTGCATAAAAAGTAACAGCAATATTGTAAAATAATCAACTATGAATAAGTTAGCTATTCTGAGCAATACAATGATCTAAGACAACTCTGAAGAATGATGAAAAATGCTCTCCCCCTCCCCAGAGAAAGAATTGATGGTGTCTGAATACAATTAAAGCATACTTTTTTTAAACTATTTTTCTTTTTTTTTATTATAATAACTTTTTATTGACAGAACCCATGCCAGGGTAATTTTTTTACAACATTATCCCTTGCACTCACTTCTGTTCCGATTTTTCCCTCCCATCCTCCACCCCCTCCCCTAGATGGCAAGCAGTCCTATATATGTTGAATATGTCGTGTTATATCCTAGATACAATGTATGTGTGCAGAACCAAACAGTTTTCTTGTTACATAGGGAGAATTGGATTCAGAAGGTAAAAATCACCTGGGAAGAAAAACAAAAATGCAAACAGTTTACATTCATTTCCCAGTGTTTTTTCTTTGGGTGTAGCTGCTTCTGTCCATCATTGATCAATTGAAACTGAATTAGGTCTCTTTGTCAAAGAAATCCACTTCCATCAGATTACATCTTCATACAGTATCGTTGTTGACGTATATAATGATCTCTTGGTTCTGCTCATTTCACTTAGTATCAGTTCATGTAAGTCTCTCCAAGCCTCTCTGTATTCATCCTACTGGTCATTTCTTATAGAACACAATAATATTCCATAACATTCATATACCACAATTTACCCAACCATTCTCCAATTGATGGGCATCCATTTATTTTCCAGTTTCTAGCCACTACAAACAGGGCTGCCACAAACATTTTGGCACATGCAGGTCCCTTTCCCTTCTTTAGTATCTCCTTGGGGTATAAGCCCAGTAGTAACACTGCTAGGTCAAAGGGTATGCACAGTTTGATAACATTTTGGGCATAATTCCAGATTGCTCTCCAGAATGGTTGGAATCGTTCACAACTCCACTCAGTGTCCCAGTTTTCCCACATCCCCTCCAACAATCATCATTATTTTTTCCTGTCATCTTAGCCAATCTGACAGGTGTGTAGTGGTATCTCAGAGTTGTCTTAATTTGCATTTCTCTGATTAATAGTGATTTGGAACACTCTTTCATATGAGTGGTAATAATTTCAATTTCATCGTCTGAAAATTGTCTGTTCATATCCTTTGACCATTTGTCAATTGGAGAATGGCTTGGTTTCTTATAAATTAGAGTCAATTCTCTATATATTTTGGAAATGAGACCTTTATCAGAACCTTAACTGTGAAGATGTTTCCCAGTTTGTTGCTTCCCTTCTAATCTTGTTTGCATTAGTTTTGTTTGTACAGAAGCTTTTTAATTTGATGTAATCAAAATTTTCTATTTTGTGATCAATAATGGTCTCTAGTTCATCTTTGGTCACAAATTTCTTCCTCCTCCACAAGTCTGAGAGATAAACTATCCTATGTTCCTCCAATTTATTTATAATCTCGTTCTTTATGTCTAAATCATGGACCCATTTTGATCTTATCTTGGTATACAGTGTTAAGTGTGGGTCCATGCCTAATTTCTGCCATACTAATTTCCAGTTATCCCAGCAGTTTTTGTCAAATAATGAATTCTTATCCCAAAAGTTAGGATTTTTGGCTTTGTCAAACACTAGATTGCTATAGTTGACTATTCTGTCTTGTGAGCCTAATCTGTTCCACTGATCAACTAATCTATTTCTTAGCCAATACCAAATGGTTTTGGTGACTGCTGCTTTATAATATAATTTTAGATCAGGTACAGCTAGAACACCTTTATTTGATTTTTTTTCATTAATTCTTTTGAGATTCTCGACCTTTATTATTCCATATGAATTTTGTTGTTATTTTTTCTAGATCATTAAAATATTTTCTTGGAAGTCTGATTGGTATAGCACTAAATAAATAGATTAGTTTAGGGAGTATTGTCATCTTTATTATATTCGCTCGGCCTATCCAGGAGCACTTAATATTTTTCCAATTATTTAAGTCTGACTTTATTTGTGTGGAAAGTTTTTTGTAATTTTGCTCATATAATTCCTGACTTTCCTTTGGTAGATAGATTCCCAAATATTTTATGCTGTCGACAGTTATTTTGAATGGAATTTCTCTTTGTATCTCTTGCTGTTGGATTTTGTTGGTGATGTATAAAAATGCTGAGGATTTATGGGGATTTATTTTATAAACTGCAACTTTGCTAAAGTTATGAATTATTTCTAATAGCTTTTTAGTAGAATCTCTGGGGTTCTCTAAGTATACCATCATATCATCTGTGAAGATTAAACTATTTTTCTTGAGGGTTTTTTTGGTCTATGTTTTCTTTCATAATATGACTATTATGGAAACTTACATGTATAACATAAAATTTCTTGCTTTCGCAATGGGAGAGAAAAGAAGGAAGGGAGAGAGAGAATTTGAAACTCAAAGTTTTAAAAATAAATGTTTAAAATTGTTTTTTCATGTAACTGGAAGACAATAAAATACTATATAAATTTAAAATAAATAAATAGCAACACACTAAATAATTATTGTTCCTTCCCCTATTCCATAATGTTGAAATACATAATGATGGAATTATGAAGTGATTCTTTCTTGCAAACATTTTGGAACTAACTATGCTAGGAAAATGATGAAGTGGTTCACATCTTTGGTCCAGTAACCCATGTATTACACCAATATTCCAAAGAAGTCATTGTTTTAACTGTTTCCTAAATGGTCTCAGTGCCTCCCCCACCTCCAGACTTCAGTTCATTTTGCATGTGTCCTCTAGAGTTGTTCCTAAAATCTTACTTCATGACATCCTCTTCCTTAGAAAGTTCCATGCTCCTTTCCTTTTTTTAAGGTTTTGTTTTATTTATTTAATATTTTCCCCAGTTCCATTCAAAACAAAAGATTTTTTTTTACATTTGTTTCTAACATTTTTGAGTTCTAGGTTCTCTCCCTTATCCCCACTCACAACTAAGAAACTACTTGTGAAATTATGCAAAACATTTTCATAAAGGTCAACTTGTTAGGGAAAAAAAGTAGATCTTCCACTCTAATGAAAATAAAAACCTTCAAGAAAAGTTAAGTTTAAAAAAGAGAGATAATGCTTCAGTCTGTATTTAGACATAATCAGTTCTTTCTCTGGGTATAGATAAGATTTTTCATCATATGTCTTTCAGAGTTGTCCTGAATGATTGTACTACTGAGAATAGCAAAGTCATTTGCAGCTGGTCATCCTAGAATACTGCTATTACTTTGAATACAGTATATTTCACTTTGCTTGAGTTCGTGGAGTACTTTCCAGATTTTTTTTTCTCCTGAAAGCATCCTGCTCCATCTTCCTTTCTAGCTCTGAATCTATGATTCCTTCAAAATGTCTATATCAGAACCATCTCCTTCCATCCTCTTTACTTATCTAAGTCCCACTTATTGTTCTCCTAGGACTTCTGCTTTTTTATTTTCATTTTTTTTTCTGCTTTATATCCCCTTCCTCAGTTCTAGTCAGTTTTTTTTCAGTTTCTCTTCATGTTGATTATCTCAATATGACATACAAAAGAAAACAATGGCAATTAGAGAGTGCTTTAAATCAAAAGTATCAAACACATCCAGAAGGGCTGCATATAACACACAAAGTTCTTCAGGGCCATCATAGTCAGATGAAAATGGTATTGGAGGAAAAAAAAATATCACTACCATTATCCAATAGTGTATTAGAAATGTTAGTAATAGGATTAAGAAAAAAAAATCAAAGGAATCAGAATGTGCAATGAGGAAATAAAACTAAACACTTTTTGCAGATGATAAGAAGACATGCTTTGAAAATTCTAGAAATTCAACTAAAAGGATAATTAAAGCAATTGTTTTCACAAAGAATTGTTACTCTTCAACTGTGTCTGAATTTCTGTGAAACTATTTGGGATTTTCTTGACAGAGATACTGGAGTGGTTTTCTATTATCTTTTCTGCCTTTAAAAAAAAAAAAAATGAGGAAACAGAGGTAAACAGAGTTTACTTGCCAGGGTCACACTGCTATTATGTGTCTGAAGCTAGACTTGAACTCAAAATAGGAGTCTTCCTTTCTATAGAACCAGCACTCTTGCACCACCTAAAGGCCCCTTAGCAAAGTAGCAGGAAAAAAATAAACCCACTTAAATCATCAGCATTTTTATATATCACAAATTAATATTGTAGACAGCATAAAATATACCTGCAAAGATAAATGCAGAACTAAATTAACATAATTATAAAATACAAAAAAGTCAGATTTAAATATTTGGAGAAATATTGTTCATATGTGGTTAGACCAGTATAATAAAAAAGCGATGATTCTACTTTAATCTACTTATTCAATGCCATCTCAATTAAATCATCCCAAAAAAATTATTACACTAGAAAAAAACAGCAAAATTCATTTGAAGAACAAAAGGTCAAAAATATCAAAGGAATGAAAGAAAGAAAGAAAGAAAGAAAGAAAGAAAGAAAGAAAGAAAGAAAGAAAGGAAGGGAGGAAGAAAGGGAGGAAGGAAAGAAGGGAGGAAGGTAAAAAGGGAGGGAGGAAGGAAGGAAGGGAGGGAGGGAGGGAGGGAGGGAAGGAAGGAAGGAAGGAAGGAAGGAAGGGAGGGAGGGAGGGAGGGAGGGAGGGAGGGAGGGAGGAAGGAAGAAAGAAGTTCAACAGTACCAAATCTTAAATTTCATTATAAGGCAGAAATATCAAAACTACTTGATATTGATCAAGGAATAGAAAGATGGATCTTTGGCTATATAATAAAATAGTATTAAATGATTAAAGCAACCCTATGTGGAAAATGTAAATATTTAAACTTTTAGGATAAAAGTTTATTAGTTGGTAAAAAATTGTTGTGAAAATTAGAAGCTGGTCTTCCAGAAACTATATGAACCAATATCTTACACCATTTTTCAAGATAAAGTCAAAATGGTTACATGACCTAGACATAAGGGGAGATAACATAAGAAAATTCAAAAAACATAGAACATATTACCTATCATATAAGTATAGGACAAGAATCTATGAATAAAGCAAAGATAGAAAGCATTGTGAGATGTAAAATAAATGATTTTGATTACATTAAATTAAAAATGGTTTTATACCAATAAAACCACTGTAGCTAAAATTAGGAGGAAAACAGAAAATTGGAGGGAGGTGATTTTTCCAATAAAGGTCTCATATCAATTACATAACTTTATCAAGTTTATAAGAATATGAATCATTCACCAATTAATAAATGGTCAAATGGTATGAACAGGCAGGAATTTGATGAAGAAAACAAACTATATACAGTCATGCAAAATGCACAAAATCATTATTGATTAAAGAAATTCAAATCAAAACAACTTTGAGATTATTACTTTACACCCATCAGATTGGCTAAAATGACAGAGGGGGGAAAATCACAAATTTTGGAGGGAATGTGGAAAAATTGGAATTCTAATACACTGTGAACTGATCCAAACATTTTGGAGTACAATTTGGAATTATGTCCAAAGAGTCATGAGACTGTGCATACCCAGAAATACCACTATTAAGTCTGTATGCTAAAGTGATTATAGAAAAGGGAAAGGAACTTAGATGTCCTAAAAATACTTATACTATTTTGTACTTTGTAGTGGCAAAAAACTGGAAATTGAGGGGATTCTATCAATTGAGAAATGGATAAACAAGTTGTAGTGTATGATTATGATACACCACTGTGCTAGAAGAATGATGAGCACGTTGATTTCAGAAAGAAAGAAAAAAAACATGGAAAAACTTGTATGAGATAATAAAGAGTGAAAGTGGCAAAACCAAGAGAACACTGAATCCAGTAATAGTAATACTTTTCAAAGAATAATTGGGAACAACTAAATTATTCTGAGTATTATAAATATTCAAAATAAACTACAAAAGATGCTATCCCACCTCTGGAGAAAGAACTGATTGTAGAAGGGGAAAGGAATAAGAAAGCGGGAGGAGCTATAAAAGGAGAAGGCAGATTGAGGAAGATGGTAGTCAGAAGCAAAACACTTGAGGAGGAGGGAAAGGAGGAAAGGAAAGAGAAAAGTATAACTTCAGGAAAATAAGATGGCAGGAAATCCAGAGTTAGCAATTTTAACTTTGAATGTAAATGGAATAAACTCTCCCATAAAACAAAAGTGTATAACAGACTGGATTAAAAGTCAGAATCCTACAAAATATTGTTTACAAGAAACACATTCATAGTAGGGTGATAGTGATACAGACAGAGTAATGGTAAAAGGCTGAAGCAGAATCTATTATGTTTCAGCTGAAGCAAAAAAAAAAAAAAAAAGAAAAAAAAAAAAAAAGCAGGGATAGCAATCCCCATCTCAGATCAAGCAAAAACAAACATAGATCCAATTAAAAGAGATAAGAAAGAAAACTAAATTTTGCAATTTTGCTACCATAGATAATGAAGTAATAGCTATAAAAAATATATGTACCATGTGTTATAGCATCCAAATTCTTAGAGAAGAGAGCTGCAAGAAGTAGACAGAGAAAGAATTGATAAACAGAAGTATACATAGTATATATGTATGTGTATACATACAGATATATATGATATATATATACATACACATATACTCATTGTATATGTACAATACACATATATACATACATTTATATGTATGTGTCATATATTTATAGATGTATAGACCTGTATCAAATGATGGGCTTTTCTAGTGAAAGGAGGGAGAAAAGGAGGGAAGAAAACACTTTGAAACTTAAAATGTAACAAAAAATTATTTTTGGTAACAACATTTTTAAAACTATAATCAGAAAAAATGTAACAAAACATAAAAATACATAGGTAGTTTTCTAAGTGTATCTTCTGGGATCTTTTTGATAACCTCTCAATTTCATTTTAACACCACCATTTAAGTTAAATACCTCAGCTTCTCACTAAAATAAAAGCCTAATTTTAAAATGCCAATCCTATCACATGGATATTCTGCAAATTCTGTGCCATAGTTTCCAAAAAATCAAAATGGTGGATTCATGAAAAGGCAACATGGAGATTCATGATGAGGTCAAATATGGATTCTACAAATAAAGAAATTAATTCAAATATATAAAAGAGTGAAATGTTTTGCTGGCTTGAATAAATAGTGCATGCAATGACAACAGTAGGAATGAGAAAGTCTCTCAAGAGATATTGGATACATACCTATTTCTATATATACGTATGTATATATATATTTTCATATGCTGAAGTAGGAAGGATGATTTGTGTTGGTGATTAAATAGAAATGAGGTCCCTGTTGAAATTAATTAATTTAAATGTAAATAGTCATTAAGCAAGTTTAATTAGCTCTATTGATGTTCAGTATAAATTTATAATAAAACATTTAACCAAAAAAGAATAGAAATGAGTTTTATAAAATGAGCTCAAGCTAGATGACCCCTAAATTGCCTTTCCAGTTCTAAATCTTATGAGACTGTGCTGACTTTAATTAAGAGAGAGGGGGTTGAAATTGGTGGAAGTGTTTGGATTGTATACAGTAATTTGTGGGGCACCAGACACTGCAAATTTGATAACATTTTCAGAAGGAATAAATTA
This sequence comes from Sarcophilus harrisii, assembly GCF_902635505.1. Lineage (NCBI taxonomy): Eukaryota > Metazoa > Chordata > Mammalia > Dasyuromorphia > Dasyuridae > Sarcophilus > Sarcophilus harrisii. Next base: position 67,662,965 of record NC_045431.1, read on the forward strand.
GGGTATGTGGGGGTATTAAATTTCTTAATGAGGTATGTAGAACAGTTTCTTTCAAAATGATAGATCTTGCCAAATATCAAGTACAGGAGTAATTCCATTCAAAACACCTCCTAAGTAGCTGCTTGTAGGATTTTAGGTGACAGAGGAAGAAGGTAAAGGATGAAAGAGAAGATATCCCTGAGCCAGATTTTGGTTCTTACCTACTTACTCCCAAATCCCACCCCCATATAGGAACCATAAGGTATTTAAGGTAATTGAATAAATGTAAAGTATTCTCCAAACCTAATGCGGGTGTTGCTTTGTATGAGATTTATTTAATGTCATAACCATTTCACATAATGTCATAATGTCATGATTAGAGGAGCTCCAGTGGTGAGCAAGATGTTAGTAGTGAAGTAATATAGTATAGATGGAAATCATTTTTCCTCCTGTCAATGCAGAATTGAAGAATGATCTTTGTTAAACATGGGGTCTTAACTTCTCTTAAACTTTATCTAGCCCCCCTTGGAAGTTTCTTAGTTGGGGAACAGGATGGGCCCTCCCATAGTGGGGCAAGAGATTAGCAAAGCATAATGTATAGTCAGAGCTGCTATTACCCAAAAGTCCAGGATGGAAAAATGAATCCTGGCTATAGCTTCTCTATTCTTTCTTGTCCTTAGTACAGTTTGGAAAGTAGAGCATGTAGTAGGACTGAAACAATTAGACATCTTATGTAGGTAGTCCTATTCTCACCAAGTGTTAGCCTTTCTTGTAGCGAATATCTGAGTCCATCAGTCAGTAAATATTTATTAAGTACCTATTCTGTGCCAGGAAGGTGCTAAGCTAACTTGGTCCTTGGCAAGTCATTGGCTGGTTCCATCCAATGCAGAAGGCTGGCAAAGGAATTCTATTAACTTTCGCTTGTTTCCTTTTGTAGCTCACTTATGAATGGTATATTGCTGTGGTCTTCATACTTCTTACTTGTACATTTGCAATGTACTCCAACTTCCCTTATCTTCCTGAATATGTCCGAGTAATGTTCCAAATGTCAGATGGCATTTGGAAAGACTGCTGTCCAGGAAGAGCTACTCAATCCTGGGGTAAACTTGCTATTTCCCCAGATTGGGACAAGGAAAGTGGTGCTTACTATATCACTGACTGACACAAGTCCCTTGTTCTAAAATAAATAAAATGTAACCAGGTAAGTTCCAAGTGATCATTTCTCTCTGTTTTAAATAAGTTTTCACTTATAAGGACCTCAATTTCCTTCTCTACCAAATTATATAATTAATGAGGTCCCTTTCTGGACTGCATCCTATTATTTTATCTTCGCAAATTATTGGACTTATAATGATTATAGGCATATAAGTTACCCATGCTACTTTTTAAGCTTCCCTCTAAATAAGCGATTTCTCTATCCAATCCAGAAGATTAGATCAGATCAGTCTTGCAGCCCAGATGGAATCTTGATTTATGTGTGTGTGTGTGTGTGTGTGTGTGTGTGTGTTGTGAAATATTACACACATGCCCTCTGGAGGACTAAATCCTTGTCTCCAGTCTTCCTGATGTATATCTAGACACTGGACCCAGATGGCTCCAGAGGAAAAGGTGAGGCTGGTGACTTTGTACAGCTCTCCCCTCACTTAAATCCGTTTCACTGGCATGCCATGGTATCACCTCCCTGATGTATGGAGAGGGAAGGACAGACAACATCAACAAGTCCTTATCAGTAATATCCTATTCACAAAAAAGAAGCATTTAATTCACTATTCTACCTATTTGACTGGAATAAGAAGGAAAAAATTAGAGAAAAAAATTGTTTTCATTTTTAATCTAACTTTAAGTTTGGTTGATCTCTTTCAGTGCTTTGAACAAGGAAAGTTAGGGAGATTTATTAAAATTCTAACTCATAACCTTCTTCCTGCTTTCTGACTACCATACCTAACTCCCACCTCCACATGCATCCGGGATGAGTGTTTTTTTTTTTTTTTAATGATTTAGTACAGTTTAATAGTTTATGAAGATTATACAGCAACAAAAATTTAAGTAATAAGGGGAAGGTGGGGGAAAAAATATGTTCAAACCAAATGGGAAAAGAAGGCAAGTCACTTTGGGTTGGTGGTAGTGAGGATAATTTCAAGAAAGACACAAAGTTGGGGGTGAGAGGGGTGGACAGGACTAGTTAGCTGCTGTTTGGGAACTAGCAAACAATCTGGGGCTCAGCTTTTCCATTAAATTTTTCCTTCTGTAGAGATAGACTTTTTCTCAAGTTGTTAATATTTGGGCAGGAAAAAGTAAGAAGCTCATTAAAATACTATGTTCAAAATCTTCTGAGACTTGCCATCCCTAGTTAAATGTTAAACTTTAGCTGAAGAGCTTCCTGGAGGAGGAAGGGAATGAAAGGGAGTTGATCCTTTTTTCTTCCAGCCCCATGCCAGTATATCAATGGATTCTTTGCTATTTGTCCTTGAGACATCCATCTCTCCTCAACTTATCATTTTGCTCTTTCAAATCTATATATCTCAATTCTATCAATTTATCAAGGCAGCCTTGCTCAACACTCAGTATAATCTCTGGTCATTTTAAAGACAGATTATAAATCTGTATAGTTTGGACTTGATGGTCCAGGAAACTATTTTCCATATCTAATACTGTTGTCATGTAACTAACTTCCCTTATAATATCATTTCACTTAAAGTTACAATTGGCAGGAAGATTTATGGATATTGGGTTGGTCATGCATATTTTTAAACAATAGTAATGTTATCTCCTCTTTTTTTTTCCCTTGGATTTTTTTCTCCAGGAAGCTTCTAGTGTTTCTCCCTATTTCAAGGAATAAATAATGACCATTCCACTGCGGCTCATAACAAATGCCATTCTGCCCATAATCTTAAAAAATTAATTCAATCCAATCAAAGACTAACAGTCTCTCCAAGGTCTTTTGTACATGGTCTATCTCTACTCTTAGATAATAAACTCTTTCAAGACAGGAGGACATTTCATTCATGGTTGTATTCTCCCTGCTTATTATGAACAATGTGGCTAATAGATTACTTTAATGGATCTACCATCTTGTCAATAGAAGTGCTCCCACCCAGTGGTGCCATCGGTCTTTTCATCAATTCTTCACAAAGGATCCACATCCAATATCCCTGTACCAGCTTGGAAAGACAAAACTGAGATCAGTTTAATCTGAACATGTTTTAACAGATGAGAGTAGATAAGAAAAGTTCAGATATCCCTGAGTACATAGGACACAGATGTGCATGTTGAAAAATTCATAACCTTCTTTAATCCACCTTTGGGATATAGGACCAAAAACACAGCAGAAAAAAAACAAAACAAAACAAAACAATGTAATCCAACACAGAACACAGATACTGATGCAATGTTGGCATAATATATGAATTATATAAGATACAATTTCTCAGTTTCTTTCTTTCTTCCTTTACACCCCCCCCCATAATTTCCTAAATCTTTGCATTGGATGGAAGATAGTGTTAAAAACATCTCACTACATATGAATGGAAATTTAAAGGGAAAAAATTTAAATATATGAAAAAAAAAATTGGTTTTTTTTAATCTTTTCCATCCCCTAAAAAAAGCTTTTATAGTTTTACAATGAATACCTTATCCAAGAGAAACAAGTAGGTTATCTAAAAAAAATGTCAGTCTTTTCAATAATGAATGACAGCAACCTGGGTCCAAGGAGGTTGCTACTGACATCTAGTGGTAATATTCATAATAAGCCAAAAGCATAAAATCATAACATATTAGAGCCACAAAAATGATTTTATTGATTATCTAATCTAGTCTCCTCATTTTACAGATGGCAAAAGAGAGTCCCACCAAAGGAAATAAATTGCCTGTGGTTCAGAAGAACTTTAATCCAGAGTTTCTGAATTCTGATGATCTTTTCATTGCAATAGTCATTCATCCTAAAAACAAAACTATAAAATGCACAAACCACCCTTGATGCAAGCAGATGCAGATAATCCCTTACATACGGATGTTAAGATTAGCTGTACGTATGAACCACACATACATTCCCTCTACAAAATATCCTACCCCACTATGCCCAGAGCCAAGACTACTACTACTCCAGGAGGTTTAGTTATTGCTGGGCTGCTCACAGAATTAATGTTTTTCTGTTCAAATCTTTCTTGTCCTTTAAATCCCAATTCAGATCTCAAATCCTTCATGAGACCTCTGACCACTTTCACCCTCTACCTAGTTGAGAGTAGAGCAATTTGACTGGATGAGAGAATTCAACAAAACACTGACATCTATATTTCATGGTTCTGCATTAATCAAATTAAACTATATTCAAAGAATGAACTTAAGTTAAGGAGGATGAATGAGACATTATATACAAAGGAGAAAGGAAAGGATGTGATTAAGAGAGATCTGAAGGTAGCAAATATTTCCAAATATGGCTCCAGGCTTTTACCAATAAAGAAGTTTGGGTCATTGATAGTAAAAAATTCCAGATTCCTGTCAATGGATTGTCAATGTCAAGACTTCCATTGACTTCCAGGTTTCTTTCTATTTACAGCACCCACACTGTTACATTTGTTATGTAGATACATATTTATCCTGGAAAAAATGATCATTAATAATCAATGATTTGTGAAAATCCAGAATTGTCCCCTTTTTCTTAAGTCCTGATCTTAAAAAGTTCAGTCTCTTGAAGGACATTACTGACAATGAGATTGGACTAAATTGTTTGTTCAGATCCCACAGGGTAGGATTGTATTCTACTCAAGTCTGGGTGGAGATAAATTCTTTAAATAAATTATCCAAGGCTAGGGGTAACTTAAGTAAATGACATAATCAAAGTCCAGGTCCAGCCTCTCATTCTTTCATTAATTGTTATCCAGTCAGAGTTGAATGCCATCCTCAGGAACACCCCTCCTCCAAAGAGTACATAAGCTATAAAACCACTGACATGATTTGTTTTTGGCGAATGAGTGTTTGGTGAGTGAGAGTTTGTGAGTGTGTGTAAGAGAGACAGACACAAACGGCTAAATGACCATTCTTTTATTATTAAAATGCTGACTTTTTTAATAAAATAATTAAAATTACCCAGAAATTATGTCTCTCTTTTAAAAAAAAAAGTCATAATCCCCAACCTTAACTAATTCAACTCTAGACAGCAAAGCCCTAATAACTTCTGTTTATAGTATAGTCTCTTACACATAAAAAGTCAACTATTATTAGGGTGCCAAATAAATATTAATTGAATCAAATACTTAAAGAATGATGAAATATTGACAAGAGGCCAAGAAAGATGAGAATTTTGATAAATGTCCAGTTTCAAAAACTAGAATGAACAGATACTCTTGATTTCTTTAAGCACAACTCCATTCCAAAATACCTCTTACTTGTTTTCTGATTCAATCTCAGTTCTCAATAGCAAGCTACAGTGAGAAGCCTCTTTAAGGAATGTTTTAATTTCAAGATGCTTTAATATTGTCTAGAAGTAATATTGACACTGTAAATGAAAAAGTATTGGTTGCCAAGGACTAGTCAACAGAACTCACTGGTCCAGCCCACAAATCAGATACAGCACTCCCTTTCCAAATGGTACAATAAGAACAGTTAACCAGGGCTAAATTAAGCAGAGAGGTGTTCTTCAAGAAGTACACTTAAATTATCCCAAATGGAGACACTTCTCAGCAAAGTCTATGTCTATATACAAGAAACAACAAAAAACTCCCACAAGTAAAATCTGAAAAACTGAGCAACTACCAAATGAATTTTACTAGTGGAAATACAACTGACCTTGAAAATTCCACAATCCCTCACCACCCTCACTTACTTTCCCTACCAAACCTCTCCTTTTCCTTTAGCAAAACACATGTTTTTAAAAGAGTAAAACTGTTTTCAGTTTTTTAACTTTGTGTCCCCAGAACTTAGCACATGAAGAAGCATTTTAAAAATGATTGTTAAAATGAATCAATTTTCCTCTACATTATCAGGTTATCTGGCCTTATCTTTACATTTCAGAAGCCCTTTCCTTAGTAAAGTTCCATCCAAAAGAACCTAATTTTAAAATACAGGTGTCTAAAATTTTATGTAAATTCAACATGTAAAAACAGAATTAAAAAAACAAAATCACAAACATAATAGCTACTTAACACTCCTGCTGTTGGTGCTAATAATGACAGTAAGAGAAATAATAATAGCAATACTAATAATAAACAACCTTCAAAGAGAATACAGAAAAAGTGCCTTCTAGCCTTCTAACAGAATTCTATTAGGTGCCATCTTATTACAAGTATGTTGCTCTAATATGCATGTAATATATAAGAAATATGCCACAGATTCAAGTCTAAGCATTTTGACAACTGCAAATAGATAATCTAGACAAGTTGGAAAAGAATATTTTTAAAATATGACATTTCTCTATTATTTCTGCCTCTCATAATTCTATAATTATTGATTTGAGTCGATCTGCAATTTTACTTCAGCGCTTTTCCTGCCAATTGTTAATAATGCAATAGACTTGTGATAAATGGGATAATAATATAATTTATGCTGCATTTTTATAAATGTTTCAAGAAACACTCAGATTATTGACAGAATATACTTTAAATTTGATCATTTATCTTTTCTACATAACTGTTTATATCCAGCAACATATTTAGTTTAATGGAAAGTAAATCATTAGAAAGACAACCTTTACGGACTCTTATGTTTGATGGTACCTGATTCCCAGTTCAAACAATAATCTCTTTCCAGGTTTCCTATAGCTACCACCACCACTCCCCAACTTCGCAAATGGCACTGCCATCAATAGGAGAAAAAAGGCAAGTTTCAAAAAGGTTTCTTATTCCTTCCCCAGATATTTTGTTTCATCTTTGGCCACTAATTCATTAATTACTCAAATGGGTAAATTGCACTTAAATCCCACCAACTTTATTAAATATTTTCAGATAACAAACTTGTACATGGTTCTAGCAACAGTCACAATAATTAAAAATCTCTTTGTAGAAGAATCTACTTACTCACAATGAATCTACTGGTTCTAGAGAAGAGATATCCAGGAGCCAGAAACAAAGAGATGTAGATATGGAATGTAGAGCAGAAAGAGACCTTAAACTATCATTTCATCTAATGCCCTCATTTGACATATGTGGACTCTGAGTTGCAGATACTTTAAGTGATATAACTAAACTCATTTCTAATAAGTCACACAACCCCAATCTAATGCTACATAGATTTGTAATCTAGAGCAATTACTTCATTTCTGGCTTGATAAAAAACCCAAATCCTTTGACTTTCTCTTTTTCCCCAATGATGTTTAACAGATATAACAAATATAATGAATAAGTATTAAAAAACTATTCCCCTAATCTCCTATCAATCACTGTATTTTTATTTGAAAAATGGTATACACAACTGGATATAAATTTTGCTTGAGGCTCTCTTGGTTCCTTACAATAATATAACTTGGTTTCAATGAATGGACAGTCAAAAAATTAATTTGTGACTGTGCATATATGTATGAGAGTATTGTGTGTGTATATAATATACATACTATATAATATATATAATATAGGTATAGTATATATTTTATACACACACACGCACAGGAGACAACCAAGATGTACTGAAAAGAATTCTAGACTTGTAGTTAGAGGACCTGAGCTTCTGTTTCCAACTCTGCTCTTTGCTATCTTTGTGAGCTTGGATTGGGTACTTTTCTCTTGGACTTGGTTTCCTCACCTCCAAGATGAGTAGATCAGATTCTATGATCCTCCCAACTCTAGATCCTTCTCCTGAACTCCGTTTCCTCACCTCCAAGATGAATAGATTGGATTCTATGATCCTCCCAACCCTAGATCCTTCTCCTGAACTCTGTTTCCTCACCTCCAAGAGGAGTAGATCGGATTCTATGATCCTCCCAAACCTAGATCCTTCTCCTGAACGCCGTTTCCTCATCTCCAAGATGAGTAGATCAGATTCTATGATCTTCACAACTCTAAATCCTATCATCTTGCATGTGACCTTCAGCAAAGCAATAATTGAGGCTTTTAGAGCCTGTTTTCTCCTTTATAAAATAGAACGCTTGCTCAATACCCTTAGATTTAAATAAGGTATTATGGGTAAAATGATTTATAAGCTGAGAATAAGCTTATTAGTAAATGTTATGTAAAAATTATGTAAAAAATTATATTATGTAAAAAAAATTAATAAATATTATGGGTAGCTAAGTGGCATAGTAGAGTCCTGGGCTTGAAGTTAGGAAAGCCAGAGTTCAAATCTGGCCTCACACTTACCAACTGTGTGACTTTGGGCAAGACACTGAATCCCATTTGCCTCAGTTTCCTTATCTGTAAAATAAGCTGAGAAAGAAATGGCAAACACCTCCAGTATCTTTACCAAGAAAACTCCAAGTGGGATCACAAAGAGTTGGATATGACTAAAATGACTAAAGAACACCATAGAAATATTAACTACAATTATTATTATATAATTCAATTAAATTGTTTTACTATACCTGTGACTATATTAGATACAAAGGATCAGTAATTGTCAGCATGGGTAAATCCCAGTGTAGGAACTACCTCCAACACAAAGCAAGTTCTATGACATTGCCAGATGCATAGTGAGGATCACACATACAACTAATATCAGAGGCAGCATTGGAACTAAGTTCTCCTTGACTTCAAGCCCAGCCACGTACAGTCAAGTATATTCTCATAGGAAAAAAAAGGGCAGTTCCCTTAGGGGTACGTATGAATTTTGCCAGCAGATGTCCACTTCAATGCAATGGTCTAGCACTTAATATATCCACACTATCCTAGGATGTCCACATTATGCACATACTTTTGTTTATGGGCTTATGCTGCATATTTGCATATTATCTTATTTGCATATGTTGTCATATTGGTTATGACAACATATGCAAATAAACCCCATAACAATTTGAAAATGTTGCAAACCAAATATGCAATCTGTCAAGCATAATCATCCGTGTTACTCAACAACTGGACGATATAATTCACTCCAAAATATATATGTGAGTTAGTTTCTATCATCTTAAGTTTCAGCACAGATTTCTAGAAATTCATGCCAACAGTATTGCATGTTCAAAAAACAATTTTGTAGCTCTGACTGATGCTTAAATGCAAGAAAAATTTCACCACTTGGCATAGACCAGGATCAAATTCCCTTCCTGTTTATGAAACAGAACTGTGATTCACAACAACAAGACATGATAATCCCCTAATCAAGACCCTGACTAGATATTGAGCTACAATGGGGGAAAAAATAACAGAAAGTAAACTGGTTTTGCATTAAATGTAATATCATTTATGATGCACTCCATGGGCATTGTGAAAGACAAACCGTTCCCTCTTGTAACAAAATGTATGTGTGCAGAGGAATAGGGGAGAGGTCGGCACTCAGTGTCAAAAACTAAAACAGCAAGCATCAAAAAAGCCAAACATCTTAAGGAACATGAACAGTTAGGAGCATTCAAAGCTGTTGGGCCAAAGGAAGCATTATTACCTTGGTCTGATTTTTCATAAGAAGAAGCAGGTTTCCTGTCAGGCGACACCATCTCTTTTGGCTCTGTAGGAAAAGAAGGGAAGAAATTAATAAAAAGCTACCTTTTGTCTTTACACTTTAAATGCTTTTTAAAGAAGATTTATTAGCCAAAAAGGTCAGAGCAGAAAACCATTGACCAAAAAAAAAAATCAGATTCATTCAGCATCTGTCTGAGAACAAGCTGAGGTTAAATGTCAGCTCACTTCCCAGAAGGCTCCTGCTCCCCTGCAGCTGAGAGAGGAGCCTCTGCAGCATGGGATCAACCTTGTTGTTTTGGATTCACTCCCTTCCCAAATGGGAGTCAAAAACTGGCAAGCTCACAAACATTAGCTGCCAGGATTTCTGAAGAGAAGAATTAAGCCTTGTTGGGACTGAACATTTACTTGGATTAGAACAGGCTAAATTGCAGATAAATTTGCAGTTATCTAAAGACGTTTACCCCCTAATGAGCATGAATATTAAAATATTCTTGCAACGTTGGGGGAGAGGGTTGCTATTTTGTCTGTCAAAAGCAAAAAATAAATAAACAAATGGTTTCAGGAGTTTGCTTTCCTTAGGGTATATTGTTAGAACACTTTTGCCAACTTTCAAAAGAAGAACAGTTTTAAGGAAGTCAAAATTATGAAAAATGTACTTGAGAATAGATGGGCTTATAGCCCTTCTTCCACAAATGACAATCCTAAGAAAAAGTCCACAGCATGTTAATATGTGTTTCTTCATCTAAAGACCACAATGATAATACTAGTCAATCTATCAAAGCATAAGAATTTATTAAGCACTTTTCTTTGGGTAAGATATTTTGCTAAACTTTGGGCATATAAAGAAAAAGCAAAATCAATCCCTGCCCTCAAGGAGCTTACATTCTCAAGGGGAAGTGAATATGTACATTAATAAGTGAATGAGATATTTACACAATAGATATAAGATAACTTTAGAACAATGATTTTCAAATTTTTTGGTCTGAAGACCCCTTTAAATTAGAAAAAAATTGAGGACCCCAAAGAATTCTCATTAATACAGGTTATGCTTTCAATATTTACTGTATTCAGAATAAATTTTTAAATAAAATGATTTATTTATTTTCAATATAAGCAACAAACTCATGACATGTTAGCATAAATAGCATATTTTAATGAAAAATAATTATATTTTCAAAAATTAGTGAGAAAAGCTATTGTCTTACATATTTTTACAAATCTCTTTAATGTCTGGCTTAATAGAAGACATTGTTTTGGTTGAACTATAGAAAGAAAATCACACGTTACATAGAGAATTGGAAACGGGAATAGCATTTTAATAGACAAGAAAAGTCTTACTATTATTATGAAAATAGTTTTGACCTCATGGACGCCTTTCAAAAGAACCACACTTTAAGAATGACTGTCATATAGTAAAAGTACAAACAACTGAGTTTTTAAGGAAGTCAAGGATTCAAAGAGGAAAGAGTGAAGAGGAAGAAGAAATAATTGGAGGAGAGAGGGAATATTTATCACCTTTTATAAAATGTCAAGTTTCTTGTGGTCAAGGATTATAGATGTAGAGTTGATTGTGCACTAGTTCTCAAAGAGAATAGTGTGTGAATAAAGCAACATTCACTGAGTGCCCAGAATAGATGTAGCTGTGGACTTTGTATCTGATAACTTCTGATTGGAGGTCTAACTTGCCCAGCGGTATGGCATTAGTACTAAGAGAAGAGTACCAACTGAGATTGGTTCTCTAGTTCCAGTTCTATTTTCAAGTACTTGAAACAATAAATTAGCCTGAGTCAATTTACCCATTTGTAAAATGAGAATAATAAAAACTAATCACTCATTTCACAAGACTGTTGTAAAGGACCTATTATTGACATTTTACCCTTCCACTGCAGTATTATATGTTGTCATAATATATAAAATAATATTGTTAAATTAAAGGAAGCATCCTTTATTGATACAGATAGGCATCTGCTCTGCAAGGTAAAATTTTAGAAATATATCATTTGCCCTACTTTTCAGGAGAAAAACTGTGGCATTTCAGGCCAAAGAGGCTAAGTGACTTGCCCACTGTCACAGAGTTATAGAAAATGTGACCTTAGACCCATCACTTTAACTTCTCTGGACTATGCAAGACACAGGCACAGAAGGACCTTTTGAAACATAATTTTAAAAAATCTAAAATAAAAAGTTAGTATCATATATATCAAGAAACACTAGAAGCTTTCCAAATGCAGGACCATATGATCAGAAGTGTGCTTTGAACATATTTCTCCTTTACTCCAAATTTAACATTCTGTTCATCATACTACCTCCAATTAAAAACAGTGCTAATTAATTTACCATTGGTGGATCCATAACTCAGCAATCACAAAAACAGATTTCCCAAACTAGGATACCATTGTATGCAAAGACAAACCAATTAAGTGTATCACAAGAAAATGGCACATAATTTCTTCAAGAGAACCCTGACTAGTCCTATGAAATAACGACCCAAATTATTTACCCAAAGGAATTAGTTACCATAACTTGACTAAACAACTTGTGATTAGCACTTCTAGAGGTTGGAAAAGCAAACAAAGATGAGTGCATTTGTGTATCTAATTCAGGGAAGTCCTTACTTCTCTAGGTCAGGGTTTTTTAAACTTTTTTCCACTAGAAACCCCTTTTCATCAAAGAAATTTGTATGCAATCTCGGGTGTAAAGGTATTATAAAATAGGTATACAAATCAAATATTTACGGATAATAAATCATAATTTCACAACCCCCACATTCAATTACAAAACCCTATATGGGACTGCAAACCACAGTTTAAGAATCTTTGCTCTAAATGATAGAATAGAGAGTAGGGCAGAGTTCTAATTCAAGATGTAAGTAGATAGGAAAACTATATTACCCTCTAAAATATGAACTTGTCTAATCAAAATCAGTTCAACAAGTCAATGCCTACTATGTACAAGTACTATGCTTGATACTAAAAGTAATATGATACAATGACATATTTTCTCATCTTGAAACTCCTTTGTTCTTCATTATAAGCATTCTATCTTCGACCTCACCTCTGTAGAAGTGTTTCTTCATGCCTGGAATATAAGACTTCCTCATTTTTCTCAATAGAGAAGCTCTCTATTCCCACTTCCTAAGAGATCTTTCTAGATCTCTTCAAAAACTCATTTTCATTCATTCCCTTTCCTCTTTCTCCTCTCCATCTCCCTCTTATAAAAATTTGTATAGGGAAAAGGGTTACAAATAGAAAAAATTTAAAAAGCCCTGCCCTACTATAACAAGCAAGTGGTCATCTAATCTCTATTTAAAGTTCTCCAAAGAAGGGAAATCAACTGCTTCTTGAGGTAACCCAATTAAAATAACTGGCAATTAAGGAATCCGCTTCTTAGACTTCAGAGTTAGTATAACACACTGCCTCTCCAATACATTGAGGTAAAACTTACCTTACATTTATCATTGCAACTTGTTGAAAAGGAACTCAAAATTTTAATTAGCCTATTCAAGAGTATAGGCTTTGTCCAAAAAGAACAGAACAGCATGAAAAATTATGACAGCTTTGTATATTATGAACATATAATATAGGATATTCACGATGGAGAGGTCCTAACCCTTTTTTGGCTCTGGCACCCCTTTGACAGCATAGTAAAGCCAATGATTTCAGAATTATGTTTTAAATGCATAAGATAAAATGTAGTATTTCAAAGAAAAATATTTATAGTGATATATGGTTACAAAATATTTTTAAGTTCAGAAAACTCATGTTAAGAACCCCTGATGGAAAAGGGAAAGACAGAGAATATTTGGCTTTGATTCAATTGATGAAGAAATCAAAATAATAATTTGATCGAGGTATATTATTGACTAGTCAATAAGAAAAAGGAAATAGATAATGAGTTCAGGAGAGAGATCACAGACTTGACATGGATTTCAACTATCTAGACATCTGCTGTTATGTTGGCTAAAAAACCATATAGCTAAGAATTGTTTGGGTTGAATTAAAGAAAATTTTGTTCTTCAAAAGGGAGAAGAAGCAATAGGACAAATTGCTATGCTAGATTTGATTCCAGCCAACTACAAGAAATTGGTTGTCAAAGTAGAATTCATGAAAAAAAATTTAAAAGACAAATCTATCTTGGAATTCATTTTAGAGAAGGAAGGAATGGGCCCATGTATACCCTAGATTTGGAGGAATCTAATTTCAAATAAAGGGTAAATAGTTTCATAAGACACAAAAATACAAAGGAAGTTGATCCACGCTCCCGAGGATGAATTTCTAATGGCACAAGTACAAGTGATTTCAAAGAAGAAAAGGAAGGTATAAAAAGAAACAAATGTGGATGAACTAGACATGATCAAATTCCAGGCACTAACTATCCAGGTCATCCTTAGCATTTTGGACATTGCAGTAGCTAACATGACTTGGGACCATCCAGAAGTTGATAATTTTATCTCCAATGTATCTTCAATAAATTTTACGCAGGTAAATCATGAGAATCATTCATTGTGTCAGGCAATAGGAATCCTTTGAGATCAGGACCAAAATGCTTTCAAAGACAGTTTTAATCATTTTCAGTCCCTGTACTCACTTCAGAAAAATTCCCCATCTTTGATATTTAATAGGAAAGGAACAAATTCAACCATTTACTATATATATACTCATAAAAATAAATATAAAAGATTCTTTCATCTCAACAGGATAATAATATATTTGTTTACCAAATGTTTCCCACACCTAGCAAGCTTCTCATACCCCCAGGGGTACAAATACCTAGGTTAGTTATTCCTGCTTTAATTTACTGGAAAGTAGCTGATTTCCACACTGCAAAATCTCTACACTAATGAAATCAAAGATCCAAACCCAAAACATAAAAAAATAATTCAGCACAGCAAATGTTGTCCTACAAGAAGACTGATATAACTCTCTGGTTCATAGGAGTGAAGAACAATTAAAGGGAGGGAAATAAGTCACATAGGGAAAAGAAAAGAGACAACAGAGTTCAAACAAGGAGAAATGGTATTGATTTTCTGAGGGAAAACAATTTTCATTAATTTTGTATCAAGCCTGCCAAAAGTTGATATCTTGGTTTCTTGTGAATAATTTTTGAGTAGAACTGTCTGGATGCCCGGAATCTAATTCTCAAGGGGTGGATTCCCCTGTTTCCCTAAAAGACTGACTAATGACTAGTATTCACAGCAACATATCAACGTATTTCACAGATCAAGTTGTCTGGAATCCTAGAGGTCCAAGGACCAAGAAGCAAAGGACAGGAAGAAGAGAGAACACTTAGAACTCGTTTGTGCATGTAGTATATAGATTAAGGAGTAGCCAAAGGCTTCATTCCAACTGTCTCAGTAATAGATGCAGGTTGGCCCATGAGCATTTCTCACAGAAAATTAAAGCTATTTTTTTCCTGTAGTAATATCCCTTCCCAGAAAAGATCATCAAAATAAACTGACCTGTGATATATTGATAGAATATTTCATTTCTATCATATTACAATGAGGAAGGTAGAGTGAACAAAATTTACCTCAAAACCAGAAAGAGCTAGATTCAAGTCCCAAATTTAACATGGAATGGTTGTGCTCCCAGGCAATGCTTTAAGGGGATAAAGTACAGAAAAAGTGCTAAACTGCATTAATAAAGGAAATTTTCTACACTGATGGAATCTTAGGTCTAGTCAAAAAGAACTGATTTTAATTGTGATTCTTTGGGGAAGCTATGTCTCCATAGAGGCTCAATATATTTATTCTCTACATTCTTAGTTGAGTACCAAATTTAGTATGAATGCCTCATGTTCCACATTAATCTATGCTCCCTCCCCTTAAAAATATCACAGACTTTCAGAGTTGGAAAGGACTTCAGAAACCATCTAATTCAAGTCATTATTTTGCTAATACCAGCAACCATGACCTTAATCCTGTTCAAATAGAATATGGCGTTTTGTCCATGTGCTCTGGTGAGTATAAATTTTCAGGAGGTACTGAACTCTCTGTTGCTGTGACAGAGTCAGGGACCTAACCCCTGTTCCCCTCCACTCTCCACAGGGATGTATATAATTGTCAATCTGACTCAAACAAAAACTAGGTCTCACACACCACCCAGTGAACACTAGTCCAATGATCTTGTCATAATTAACTGGTTATCCACAGAAGCAGATCTGCATAATTTGTGATTAGCATAAAATGGAAAAATAAATAATGCTTAATAACCAGAAGCAATGCATAATCTAAAATCTACCAACTGAGCTCACTACACTTTGAGAACATGAAAGGCTCTTCATTGTCTCCCTCAACATAGTATCTATCTGAACCCAAGATTTCTAGGACATGTACGGTGTGAATCACCCCTTGAATGGTCAGTGTTATAAATAAACCAGTTGTCACAGAAATTGAAATCACATCTAGTCAGTCATTAGGAGACACTGTGGTGTCAGGATATTGGTTCTGTCAAGGACACCAAATTCAACTATAACCAATGAGAGCAGACAGACTTATGAGTGCCAGAAGATATTAAGATGTCTCTACGTTTTGTGGATAACATATAGCTGGACAAAACACATTCATTAATTTTTGAGCCCATTGGTTGACGATTCTTGGGGGAGAAAGACCAACCTTCATACTTGAGCTCTCCTAAGTGCCTGGAGGTAGCTACTGAAATTACAGGACTAATTCTTAGAAGATTCCCCAGCATTATAGCCCAGTGGAAAGAGAGAAAAATTTTAAGCTATTTTTTAATGAAAGCTTAAAATGACTTAATAAAAATACTATTTGTAATATGGCATGGATCTCCTAAAGGTAGGAGGAGGGAATAAAACAGATGGCATCAATAAATAAAGAAAGCATTTTTTAAAGTGTCACAGACTCTGAGAGAAACAGAGCCATGACTAAAACTCAGGTCCCTTCTGCCTCCAAATCTGGTATACTTTATAGCCCATTATAGAGCCCACTGCTATTCTGTAGTGTTACTAACTGTGGTTTCCTCAAGAGTATTTATCCTACTGACTAATGTAGTCACTGATACTTAGTAACTGAGTGATCTTGGACAGCTCAATTAATCTCTCTAATGCTCACTTGCTTCTGACATTTCTTCTTGTTAAGTAAGTGGTCCTGGATTCTCAGAGGTTTTATAACTGGGAACACAAGTTGTAATCAGTCATTACTTCAAGGATGGACCCAGCAATGGACTTCATCTCCATCATCTAAGGATTAACTTGGCTCAATTAGAAAAGGGTTGTCTGCTGAGGGATGGAGCTTTCAGACATGACAACTGGCAAACTCATGTATTTTTGTTGTTCAGTTGGGATTTTCTTTTTAAAAAATCCTAGAGTGGAATGCCATTTCCTTCTCCAGCTCATTTTATAGAATAGAAAACTGAGGCAAATAGAACTAAATCACTTTCCCAAAGTCACATGGCTAGTAAATATCTGAGGTCAGATTGGAATAAGTAAGATGGTTTTCCTCACTTCAGTTTGCCACTCTGTCTGCTGCACCACCTATCCCAATTACAGTTGTATCAAGCTACCACAGACCAGTCATTGAACAATACTCATGTTAGTGACATTACAGATTCTTACTATATTAGTATATAATAACTACAATGACAACAATGGAAAATTTTTGAAACTTCTGAAGCTTAAAATTAAATTAAAATACATAAAAAATTAAAGTAAAATTTAAAAAGTATTAAAAATAGTTTAAAATTCTCTCTTCCTCCAGTGGGCTCTGATGTTGGAGGAAAGGTCATTTCTTCTAAGAATTAGTCCTGTAATTCCAGGAGTGACCACCAGGCACTTAGGAGAACACAAGAATAAAGGTTAGTATTTTTTCCCCAAGAATGTCAACTAATGGTCTCAAAGATTAATGAATGTGCTCTGTCCAAATACATGTTATCCATAAGTTTTGAAACTTCTGTCTTTAAATTGTTTCAGGTTTTTTGTTGTAATTTCTAAAGCTGGAAGGGGGAGGGGGAGGAAGGAAGGGTCAAGGCAGTGTCAAAATGGTAGAGAAATGAGAGGGACTTGCCTGAGCTCTCCCAAATTTCCCTCAAGACAACTTTGAACAATATAATCAGTTTTGGAGTGGCAGAACCCACAAAAGAATGGAGTTGAATAAATTTCTACCATGTTTAACATATATTGGACTACTTGCTATCTAGGAAAGGAAGTGAGGAAAGAGGGAGAAAAAATGGAACTCAGGTTAATGTGGAAGAAATAACCATGCATGAGTTTTGAAAATAAAAAGCTTTAATAAAGAAAAAAATAAAAATAAAAAGATTCCAAAAAAAAAAGAATTGGGTTGAAAATTTTTCCAGCCAAAGATAATTCAGAAGGTCAACAGAAAAGATCTGTCACATCAGAGTAAGAATAGAACACAGTTCAGCACAATGTCCAGGCTGGGGTGAGGCGGAGCAACTTAATTAGCAATGTAAAGGGATCTGGCAACTGGTCAGAAGGAGATTACAGTGGTCTCTTTGCTGAACCTGCGTGCAGGACTCTGTTGCATGCATTCATAGGTAAATTTGCCATAATTTTGGGTCTCAGTCAAAAGGTTAGGAGGGGCATTTACAGACCAAAGCTTGTAGTCACAGGGAAGTAAGGACCCTAGTCACAATTTCAGAATACAAAAGAGTCTTTGTGGTCCCTGGCAGACCAGAACACAGGACAGGAGAGAAGTAAACACATCTCTCCTTACAGACTACCACCTAGGAAGAACTGAAAATGTATAGAGCCTTTTAGACAATGCCCCTTCTGAAGGTCTTTATGACCAAAGCAGAACTAGAGATCATTACTGATCACAAAATAGAAAATTTCGATTATACCAAACTGAAAAGTTTTTGTACAAACAAAACTAATGCAGACAAGATTAGAAGGGAAGCAATAAACTGGGAAAATATTTTTACAGTCAAAGGTTCTGATAAAGGCCTCATCTCCAAAATATATAGAGAATTAACTCTAATTTATAAAAAATCAAGCCATTCTCCAATTGAAAAAATGGTCAAAGGATATGAACAGACAATTCTCAGATGAAGAAATTGAAACTATTTCTAGTCATATGAAAAGATGCTCCAAGTCATTATTAATCAGAGAAATGCAAATTAAGACAACTCTAAGATACCACTACACACCCGGCCAGATTGCTAAGATGACAGGAAAAAATAATGATGATTGTTGGAGGGGATGCAGGAAAACTGGGACATTGATGCATTGTTGGTGGAGTTGTGAACGAATCCAACCATTTTGGAGAGTAGTTTGGAACTATGCTCAAAAAGTTATCAAACTGTGCATACCCTTTGATCCAGCAGTGTTACTACTGGGATTATATCCCAAAGAGATTATAAAGAAGGGAAAGGGACCTGTATGTGCACGAATGTTTGTGGCAGCCCTTTTTGTAGTGGCTAAAAACTGGAAAGTGAATGGATGCCCATCAGTTGGAGAATGGCTGAATAAATTGTGGTATATGAAAATTATGGAATATTACTGTTCTGTAAGAAATGACCAACAGGATAATTTCAGAAAGGTCTGGAGAGACTTACATGAACTGATGCTGAGTGAAATGAGCAGGACCAGGAGATCATTATATACTTCAACAACAATACTATATGATGACCAGTTCTGATGGATCAGGCCCTTCTCAGCAACGAGATCAACCAAATCATTTCTAATGGAGCAGTAATGAACTGAACTAGCTATGCCCAGAAAAAGAACTCTGGGAGATGACTAAAAACCATTACATTGAATTCCCAATCCCTATATTTATGCCCACCTGCATTTTTGATTTCCTTCTCAAGCTAATTGTACAATATTTCAGAGTCTGATTCTTTTTCTACAGCAAAATAACGTTTTGGTCAGGTATACTTATTGTGTATCTAATTTATATTTTAATATATTTAACATCTACTGGTCATCCTGCCATCTAGGGAAGGGGGTGGGGGGGTTAAGAGGTGAAAAATTGGAACAAGAGGTTTGGCAATTGTTAATGCTGTAAAATTACCCATGTATATATCCTGTAAATAAAAGGCTATTAAATTAAAAAAAAATAGACAATGCCCCTTCTATTTTGAGAACAGAGTACAATTTTCAAATATAATTAAAAGTCAAAAAATAAACTGGGGAAAATGAGCACACAACAAAAAAAAATCTGATTATAGAAAGTGATTATGGTGACATTGAAACTCAAAACACAAATTCAGAAGAAAAAAATGTCAAAACTGTTATAACCAAAATCTCAAAGAAAAATGTTAATTGGTTTCAATCCCAATAAAGATTTCCAGAAAGAAATCAAAAAGGATTTAAAAAATCAAATAAGATAGAGTAAAACATATGAAAGTGATACAAAAAAAATACTGAAGAAAAGGAGTCATTTTCTTTAATGGATTTTTTTCCCCATTTAGCTAATTCTATTTTGTTAAAGTAGAATTTGCCAAATGGCAAAAAGGTACAAAAATTAAGTGAATAAAATAATTCCTTAAAATTAGAATTGGGCAAATAAAAGTTAACAACTCCAGATGTCAAAAGGAAGGAAGGCTGGGGAAGGCTGGAGTCAGAGATAATAAATAGGGGGGAAATAGGAAGGAAAGAACTACAGTTAATAATAATTGAGGAAAAAAATATATATATATACATACAAGTTTTTTCTGATAAAAACATCTTTTCTCAAATATGTAGAGAACTGAGTCAAATTTATAAAAATAAGTCATCCCCCAATTGATAAATGGCCAAATGATATGAACAGGCAGTTTTCAGACAAAGTAATCAAAGCTATCTAATCATAGAAAAAAATGCTCTAAATCACTAATTAAAAATGCAAATCAAAACAACTGAGCTATCAGTTTAGATTAGCCATCAGATTGGCTAATGTGACAGAAAAGAAAAATGACAAATGTTGAAGGGGACATGGCAAAATTATAACATCAATTAGTTAGTGGAGTTGTGAACTGATTTGACATTCTGTAGAGCAGTCTGGAATTATGAAGAAAAGAAGATAAAATTCTTTGACTTAACAATACCACTAGTAGGTCTATATCCCAAAAAAGATTTTAAAAAAAGAAAGGAAAAGAAAAAAATGACCTTTATGTAAAAAAAAAAAATATATATATATATATATATATATATATATATATATATATATATATATAGTAGCTCTTTTAGTGGTGGCAAATTGGATATTGAGGGGATGCCTGTCAATTAGAAAATGGCTATATAAGTTATGGCATAGGATTATGATGGAATACTATTTTATTATAAGAATTGACAGGCAGGATTACTCTCTGAAAAACCTGGAAAGACTTACATAAACTGATGCAAAATGAAATGACTAGAACTAGAAGAGTATACATAGTGATAGCGATATTATATAATGATCTGCTATGAATGGCTTTATTCTTCTCAGCAATACAAAAATTCAAGACAATTTCAAAGGAGTTATGATGAAAATTGTTATCTATATCTAGAGAAAGAACTGATGGCATCTGAATGCAAATCAAAGTATATTTTCCTTAACTTTATTTATTTTTCTAGGCATTTTTTGTCTTTTTCACAACCATGACAAATAAGGAAATGTGTTGCATGATTGCACATGTATAACCTATATCAAATTTCTTGCCTTCTGAATGAAATGGAAAGGGAGGGAGAAAGAAAATTTGCAACTCAAAAAAATTTTTAAATAAATGCTAAAATTGTTTTTGCATGTAATTAGGGGAAAAAACAAAACATTTAATAAGAAAAAAAAAGTTAAAGCTGCCTTTATCTGTGCAAGTAACTGGTTAGCAAATTAAGATTCTTCCATTTTTATTCGATATTTGCTCTCTGATTCCAATTGGAAAAACATAGAAAAAAATAATTTTATTTCTCTTGAATCTTCTTCATTCATTTTAAAATTTCATTTTTTCAATGAACACTTATTAAATTTCTACTATGGATAAATCAATGTGACTTGTTTTGGGGGGGGAAACAAAAATAAAGATCTTACCCTTAACAAACTTACAGACTACTGAGGATAGATAAGACACATGCCCAAAGCCTATGAAATGAAAACTTGTCCTCTTGGTGCTGAGACCATGCTACTTTTTAGAAAGAAAAAAAATACCATTTTCCATTATGTCACTTTCTCCCATTGAATTGAATTTAGAAGGCATACTCCTTAGAAGCTTTTCACTTTATCCTAAATATCAAACCTGCAATTCTTAAAAGCTACCACGTGGTACTATTTAGAGGAGCACAGCTCCAATAATCAAACTCCTTTCCCCAGTGGCTGATAAGCAAAAGACTCAAAGACTTGTGACTGATCTGTCTAGTAACACATTTCCTATAATATATAGCTATGAAATTATAGAGTCTTGAAATTGGAAAAGATTTTAGAAATAATCTAGTCCAAACGCCCATGTAAGAACTCTTATAACATCCCTGAGAGAGAATTATGACTGCTTATAGAAAAAGAATAACAATAAACTGTCCTATGTGGTACCACTTATTATCCCTATGACTCCATGGATCAAAACTCTTCTCCCTGGTTATCATTCTCCTACATATATTTTCTCCTCCTATTAAAAGGTAAGTTCTGTGAGAGCAGTAATTGACTGCCTTTTATACTTGTAACTCCTGTACCAAGCATTGTGCTTGTCAGATAATAAATAAGTGCTTTTTAAATTCTTTTATTCGTTCAAACCTGTGCTCTTCTATCAAATATATATAATATACATATATATTTACATACATGTATATATGCACATATGAAAATACATTTATTCATATATTTCATCTTAATAATTTCATGCCAAAGTTCCAATCTAAAACATTCTGAAGCTCAGTTCTGCCATCTGACATTAACTGGCCTTCCTAGCTTTATGTCATGTTGAAATTCAATAAGCATGACTGCTGTCTTCACCCAAGTAGTTGATAAAAATGATTAACAAGACATCATTGAGCACAGAACTCTGAGACATGTCACTAAAACCCTCATCCTTTCTAGGTTGACATTAAACCACTGGTTCAACATATAAGGTATGGCTGTTTAACCATTTGTCAATTCACTTAACCATATTATCATCAGTACACATTTTTTCATCTTACTCACAAAGATACCATGAATGACAATCAAATTCCTTCGTGTACTATCAGCCTTTGCTGGCATTTACTTTGAAGCTAAGCATCCAAATACCTGTTGGAACACAGCAAAATCAATGATTGCCAAACTACAGGATGAGGGTTTCTTAGTGACTCTGTATTTTCCAGTGACCTGACTTTATCAATAGAATTCCTCTCATCTCCTGATACTCTGCCTTCCCTCATTTCCCAATAATCAGTTTATTCCCATCTGCTCTTACTTTCCCCATACCCAGTGCTACTGAGACCCTTACTGTCAAAGAACAGTAACCCCATTCCCACCATTGCTATCCATTCCTTAATTTCTCTCTCTTCCTCAACCCTAACCCAACCAAAGCACATTTCAGACCTGTCCATCATTTATATGGTACCCTTTGAAATTACCCACCTATAATTAACAAACTTCATTTTCTTTTAGGCTTCTTTTGTGTTTTTTTCCCCATTTTCTGACATTCACTAAGAAGTGTCTTCATCTAGGTCAGAGGTCTCATTGACTATTCTTGTTAATAATGGCTAAATCTTTTTTCTTGTCATTTGATTGCTGGTGGTATTAGTGCTGGTATAAGAATAAATTTTATCACCAAAGTGGTGATAAATGGGATATAATGATTGGTGGCTCCCAGAATATACTTCTTTTCTTTGTCTTTTTTTTTGTTTGATTTTTTGCAAGGTGATTGGGGTTAAGTGAATTACCCAGGGTCACTAGTGACTAAATATTAAGTTTCTTAGGGCAGATTTGAATTCAGATCCTCCTGACTCCAGGGCCAAAGCTCTATCCACTGCACCATCTAGCTGCTCCTTCTTTTTTCAAAGAATCAAATACTTGACTAAAAATATTCTTCTCCACTTCAACTCCTATTTCGTACTATAGGATTTCAACATATATGGTCATATTTCCTCCATTATCTTAATATCCCAGTTCTTTAATTTACTCAGATTCCATGATCTACCCATTTCATTCTACTTTAGAACCACTCTGGGATGGTCAAAACTTTCATCTTGTCATCAATCACATGTAGTCCACTCCCATGTTCAAGCACTCCAATAATTTTTTATTTAATCTTAATCTATTATCATTCTCTATGCCTTTACAACTCCTAAGCTTAGTCTTCACTCTCTGAAGATATACAGTCCCTCCATCCTTCTGTACTTTCAAGTGCTTCACCATTGACCTAGCTATAAATTTCTTTGTGAACCAATTAAACTTTATAATATCATTTATTTTTGGAACTCTTAAGTATGTCTTGATATACCCAAACCAGGGGCATATTTTCACATTATCCTCTTTTGCTTCCACTCACAAGCTGTTGATCAGACCTGGAAGAAATCACAAAACTGTGTTGCCTTGTTCTCCTACAAAATTATGATAACTGATTTCATTTGGATCATCATTTCAAGTCCATGCTGCTGCTCCAGTTTAATTGAATTTCTATTCCATTCACCAGTTTTTCCAAACATTCTCTCTCTCCTCAAGCATCTCACAGCACCCCCAGCTCATCCTATCAAATCAGGACTTGAACTCATTCTTCACTAAAATCAGAGGTCATTCATCACAAGGTCTCTCTCCTCCCCTTCTCTTTATTTCATATCCCCCTATTTCCTCCTTTGTGTCAATATCTGAGGAAGAGAGATTATTTCTTTTTGCCAAAGCTAATGCTTCTGCATGCACCCTTAATCTCACCCTCTCACATTTTCTCTGATAGATTGCTCCAACTATTCTTTATTACTCTCTAATCTTTGATTTTGCTCTATCCCTTGGTTCCTTATAACTTTTTTACAAAAAAATGCTTGTCATTCAAGAAGTAAAAAAAAATCCTCATGCAGCTATCTCCACTAGCTATTATCCTTTATTTCTCCTCTCCTTACTTCTCAGTTAAATTCCCTGAAATGCCATTTGTAGTTACTGACTCCACTTCATTTACTTTCGTTCCCTTCTAAATCATCTGCAATCTGGCTAATGATATCTTCAATTTCAACTAAAACTTTGCCCTACAAAGTTGCCAATGACTTAATTACTAAATCTATGGTTCCGCCTCAATCTCTTTCCTTCTTGATCTTTGCTATTTTTTGATACTGTTGACCACTTCCTCCTGAGTTCTCCAATCTCCCTGATTACTTCCTCTAAATCGTCTTTGGTAAATATTCACCTATGTCAGGCTCCCTAACTGGCCCTCTTCTCTTTGCTCTCTATATTCTCTTACTTGGTGATCTTATTAGCTACAGATTGAATTAGTATCTCTATGCAGATGGATTTACAGATCATGTATCTGACCCCAGTCTAGTCTCTTAAACTTCAGTCCTATGTCACTAAACTGTCTGTGATATTTTGAACTGGATGTCCCAGAGCCATCTCAAAGTCAACATGTCCAAAACAGAAATCATTATCTTTCCTTTTAAACCCACCCTTTTCCAAACTTTTCTATTATTGTCATATATACAAGACCCAACACCACCACTACTAGATCTGTTTCCAAAGATGATTAGGGGAAAAGGAAAATAACCTAGATATTCTAAAATAGCAACTCTCTTTGTGGTGGCAAAGAATGAGAAATTGTGGGGATGTCTACCAATCGAGGAATGGTTGAATAAGTTGTAATCTATCATTATTATAGAATATCTTTAGTCTATAAGAAATCTAGAATATTTTATATGCTATATAAGACACATAAGATATATAAATATTCATATTTATATATGGATAGACATCTATATAAGATATATGTTAATATTTTATCAGAAAAACATAGATAGACTTGCATGAAATAATGAAGAAATCTAGCCATGTCAGTACCATGTTTAATAAATCTATTGGCTCCCTACCACCTCTAAGACCAAAAGAAAAATTCCTTTTTCTGGCATACAAAGCTCTTCACAAACAACTGCTACCCAGTTTTCCCCCAAGTCTTTTTCTATATAGTTTACAATTCAGCCATATTGGCCAACTTGATGTTCCTCAATACTAATCTCAATTCTCCAGCTCTTTGCCATTCCACTGAATGCCTTCCTCACCTCCACCTCTTAGAATCTCTGGCTTCTTTAAGTCTCAGTTTAAACACCACCTTCTAAAAAGGCCATTTTCCAATCTCCCTCACTGTTAGGACCTACCCCGTTTGTGATTACTCTATAATCTATTTTGTATTTATTTGCAATAAGTAAAGTCACTTTAAGATTTGCAAAGAATTTTACAGATACTATTTTGACACTTGTAATAACCTTGGAATGTAGGTACTATTATTATCATGCCCATTTTACAGATGAGGAAACTGAGGCAGTCATTAGGTGATTTGATCAGGATCTTCTAAGTATTTAAAGTTGGATTTCAATTCAGGTTTTTCTAACTCCAGCTCCCACATTCTAACTTCTGTGACAGTTTCTTACATGTGCCCATCTCATCTCCCCTATTAGAATATAAACTCCTTGATGAGAGACTTTTTTGTTTCCTGTATGTATTGTGAGCTTATTTAGCACAAAGCAGCAAGAAGTGTTTAATAAATGTTGATTGATTAAATCAGGCTAGTAACCTTACCAAAAATGAGAGTGAGTTTTGACCAACTGTTTATAATCTATGTCTAAATTCTTAAAAAAAACTCTATTTAATTTTTTCTAGGTTCCCCCCCCCCATTTATTAAGATCAGGCTCACAAGTCTATAGTTTACAGGCAGTAGCTCTATTTCTATTTCTCTTTTCCAATTGGTAGATCTATTCATTTCTAGTGCTCTAAGTCCTTCAACCACTCTCCATCATTTTAAAGTATTTCTGACAGTGAGTCACAGACCATATCAGCACCCCGAACTCTACTTCACTTGAACCTATCATCTTAGGTGCAGTTAAGGTGGCTAAAAACCTAAGATTACATGTTAGCAATAAGAAAAAATACTATTTATGTAGCAAAAGATTTTTAATATTTTCCTGACTTTATGATCAGTTTGATTTACTTAAATAACCTTTCTAGGCTATGTAGGGGAAGAAAAGGTAGTAATCAGCTCACAGCTTTGTGCATATCTCAGTACATGGTTCTCATGAAGAAGGAAGTATATTCACTGATGAAATCTTGGATCCTCAAAACCTCTGAAGTAAATGAGGAAATGTGTTTGCTGAGCTGTTCTCAGAAAGATAGGTAATTTCTCACTCTAAACTTGATTGTTGATAGTAACTAACAATGTCCTATATGATCACCCTGTTTTACTTACCTAAGTTTTCTAAGCCATATAGGGGAAGAACTATGGCATATTAGAAAAAATACTAAACTTAGAAGCAAAAAAAATTGGATCTGAGTATCGCTGTCACTGATGATTCATATGACTGGTCAAGTCATTTCCCTTTGGGTGTCTTGACATTTTTTGTATAGAAAAAGAGATTTGGGCTAGAAAGTTTCCAAGGTCCCCATCAGCTGTCACATTCTATGTTTCTGTTCTAGATTTCAGGGTTCCAGAGGAGCTGCAGATACAAAAACTCTTCTCTTCAGTTAATGCTGCTCATGGCTCACTGACTTAGCTGCTGCTAAGGCTCTACAAAATTCTGTATTTTAATACTTTTTTTTAAGCCTGCAGCCACATTCTTTATAGTCACTGCTTGTCTAATCAAGGTGAGGTATCAGTCTTTTCTCCACATCTTTTCTAATAAACCCTAGAACCAGCTTGCTAGAGCAGCAGTCTGTTCTTTTCATAGCTATCTGTTCTTTTCATGGTTCAAACACAAACCTCCTGCTGCTGGCTCTTGGCTCAGTCTCTCTTCCTCTGCTTTTTCTCCTTATGGTTCAAAATCACTTAAAAAAAAAAACATGGTCACCACATACTGAGAACAGCTCAGCAAATACATTTTCCCATTTACTTTAGAACTTCAAGGAACCAGGATTTTCATCAGTGAATATACTTCCTTCCTCGTGAGGACCATGTATTGAGACATGGACAAGATTGTGAGCTGCATACCATCATTTCCTCCCCTATGTAGCCTAGAAAGGTTATATAAGTAAATCAAAGTGGTCATAAAGCAGGCCTTTATTTAGAAAGGTACTTCCAACATCCAATTTTAGAGTCAGAAGTTAGCTGTCTTCCTGGATGTTAGCTTTTTTAAAATCTTACTATAAATAAATGATATTTACTCAATGTTGATGGGTGATCTTAACTAAACCTAAAATTCTAGGTTCCAGGTAATATAGTCCAGGGTTCTAAAAGAAAATATTGATATGGTCTGTGACTCATTGACAATAATTCTCTTAAAAAAGAAGGAAAAACTAGCTGGAAAGGAAAATCATTGTTGGACTATGTTTTAAAAGAGGCTAGCTCTAATGGCCTCTGAAATCCTTTCCAAGTCTTTTCCTCTGTTTTTCTAATTCTTTTGAATTCTTTTAGTTTTTATGATTCTCTGATAATGAGTTCTGCTATTCATTAAACATGAAAGAATGCTACTTAACTTACATGGAAATTATGGATCACCAGATCCCAAACTTCAAGCAGGAAAAAGACCCTCAGAAGCCATCTAGTTCAATCTCTCCATTTTATATATAAAGAAATTGAGAGCTCAAGAAGATTTAAATATCTTGTTTAAAGTGAGTGGAAAACCAAATTGTGCACCTCAAACTTCTCCCTGCAAATTCCCAATGCCTCTTTTCCCATTTTAAGTATTTTATGATCTAGCTCTATTGACAAAAATTCTAATACCCATAATTGTTACAGAGACTGAACCTACTTCCTATAGTTAATTTTTTAACAGAATCGTTTTAAAGCGTTACTTTCACTACCACATTCTCATTCTAGTAGCCCCATACTAAAGCAGAAAAGGTAACTATTTAAAAATCAATAATCATGTTTCGAAACTAAAAACTTCAAAAACAAGGCCTTCCAGATCTTGCTCTATCTATCAGCTGCCAGGTAAATTCAAAATTTCACACTAACAATTGGATGCCATAGAGACCTCCTTAGATAACTGACATGATCTACTCTATAGTTGAGTTTTTTTACTATCATAAATACACCTGTACTCATTTATTTAAAAATATATCTATTGGGTTTTTGTTTTTTTTTATAAAACAAATGAGAGAAAAAAATTCTTTTAAGTCCTGGCTTGTGATCTCATATGTTCGGGACAGTTTCCAGCTTGGAGCTCCTTGTATCCATGCACATGGGAAACCAATCTGTATTTTGTGCTCTGAGAGAATACCTCCAGGTCCTAAGAGGTTAAGTGACTTTCAGAGACAAGAAGTGAAGCCAGATGTTCCCAACTTCAAGGTTAGGAGTCTATGACGATAACATATTCCCTTTTCAAATCAGGACCCTCTCCCTCCCCAGCATACCTATTCAGAGAAGGTGGTGAATTTTTCCTTATTTCAAAAATTCTCTGAATCATATGAAATGTGCACCCTCCGCCAACCTGGAAAACCAATTTATGGATATTTTTTTAATTGGCAGGTGCTATTTCTCAAATTTACAAGAGTGGGGTGAGGAAGAAAATGTTGGCAAGACATCTCTAACATGATTATTGTTCCTAGAAAAGGTGCAACATAAAAAAATCCTCTAATTCTGGCTCCCAAACTCTTCTCCATTTACTTGCTCACACACCATTCTCCACATTAAAATAGACCTGTTAGCAAGATGAGCTAATATATGAAAACCATGCATTCTACTTTCTGCAAAGCACTCCTATGTAACAGAGGAATGATGGAGAGATAGAGAAACTAGAGAAAGAGAGAGACTTACAACGCTAGGACTGGCACCTTAGGATGCTTAGGCATCTTTGGCAAGCAAAAAGAACCAATGCCCAATTTTAATGTATTGTGTCTAGTCTGTGAAATCTTTGCTTTCAAAAGCCTAAAAAAGTGCCATAAATTGAGTTCCCTCACAATTATCTGTTGCTTTCACCCCAGGGTAAAAACACAGTCAACAATTGTTAGTATTTAGAAATGTCCTCATTTCAGATTTGAAAGGAAAATATAAATAAACAGGGAAGGGGGGGGAAGGATGAGGACAGAGATTTATTTCCATCTGCAAGCAATCATTTCTCCTCTCTGAACTATAATTGTACCTAGACTGAGCGTCAATAATGAAAAATCACAGAAGCAAACAAACAGGAGCTAGTCATTTCGAAATATGCTCCCGTAGAGTCTCAGGAGGGGAGAGCAGAATAGAGCACCCCCACCCAAACACACACACATATACACGTCCCATGTACATATATTCCAAAATTCTGTGTATCCTATGCAACTAAAGGTTATGAATGATAAAAATTCTATCTTTAACATTTTTTAAAATCAGTTTGCACTCATTCATCTGATGATCTCATTCTTTTTCAGGAGACTCATGCTATTATCAACGGGTCCCTCTACATTAATAGCTTCAGTTACTGAATCATAAGCCTTCACCACCTGTCTTCTGACAAATGAATAACCAGAATTGCTCCCTTCCCCCATTCCCCACCTCTGGATAATTTAACATCAACATCCACTCAAGAAATCTACTCTTTTTGAAGACTACTTTGAAGATGATTTGCCTTGTATAAAAACCTTCCTCAAATTCTTTTACCATCATTTCCCATGCCAATTATCCACAACCTATGTTATTTTCCTATGTTTTACCATTTCAAAACTTCACTTATTTCTGAGTTCCCTGCTTCATTTTTATTGAAAATATACTATTGAAATATCGACTTCAATTCTATTATCCATTTATCTCTAGCTTGTTATAGCTTTCAAACATACATTAGACATAAAGAAATAATCCCCGTTTTTAACCTGTCTATTCCCCCAAAGCTGAAAGCATTTTCTCTGTTATCTCACAGTTTTTAATATTTAACTAAAAAACTAACAACTCCTCCCAGAATCAATATTATCTAACTCAACCCAATCCAATCTAATATGTGCTTACAAAATACTCGATATGTTCAAAGCACTAAACCATAATAACAATAACAACAATAACAATAAGTTAAACCTTCTGGAACCTGTACTACATCTATTATACCAGGGTTTCTTCAACTTTTTCTACTAGAACCTGTTTTTGCAGGAGACATTTTCACATGGCCCCAGGTATATAAAATAGGTATATAAATCAAGCATTTACTGTTAATAAACCATAATTTCATGATCCTTACATTCAGTTATGAGATCTCATAAGGGATCATAAACCACAGTTTAAGAAGGTAGGCACTATACCACTGAGCTGTCCCTAGTAGGAATTAGAAATACATAAAAAGAAAGATCCCAATGACCTTAATGAGCTTCCATTCTATTAAAGGAGTTTACATTATCCTATCGATTTGTATAGGATTCAGTAAGAGAAAAAGGATGAGGCAATTTCTCATTTCCTACCCTATAATTCATGTCATCAAAGAGATTCAGCTGAATACACAAACATTCCTTTCTAAACCTGCCCTTTACTCCCATATTATTTTCCTTGTGTTCTCTAAGAGCCATTGTTCGCATATCTACTTCTGTGACCATCTCTACCTGTGTTGTGATAGAACAAAAACATTATTAAATACTTCTTTATTTCCTATCAGCCTTCACAGCTCTCCTTCTGAAACTATTCCTCTGGGAACTTTGCCGACACCTTTCCTGCTGCATACTCTTTTGCTACTTTCAGATGCTTTCAACAAAGCTAATTTCAATTCCTTTGCCATTCATTAGAACACAGATTAGGCTCTAAAAAGAATGTTGAATGTCTGACCTCCTTATTTTAGAGATGATAAAACTGACTCAGAGAGAGGTTATGACTTATTCAGGGTCACACAGCTGCTAAGGTGAGATTTAAATCCAGTGTCTTCCTGTCTTAAAATCCACTATTCTACCCACTACTCTAGTCTCTTTCTCTTCCTGAATTGACTTAAAACTTCAGCATTCACTTACATAATGTGCTAGGATCTCTCTTGATTGGTGACTCCACTTTGCAACTGCTGCCCTTCTGATTTCATGTCAAAGGAATAAAATGCCCCTCCCAGGATATGTTCTTCATCTCTTAACTCACTACCATACCACTAACTCAAGTCTTAATTGATACCACCTCACTCAGTCTCTACTCCCTTCTCATTGGGAGCTAGAAGATGGAATCCCAAACTCTTCCCAGTACCTTCTTTTAAGGAGGTCAGAAAATGGACTTTGCACCTGCCCTGCTGGTTTCAATCCACAAAGCAAAAAACCCTGGGGCACAGTATTCCTTTATGTCTTCTGCTTCCAACACTTTCTTGCCTGCTTTTGTGTTCTCTCCCCCTCACTCTAATAAGGTTCATGAGGGCAGGGATTGTCTTAGCACAGTGCCTGCCAATTAGTAGGAGCTTAATAACATTTATTGGATTTAAATAAATCGGTGTGCTAATCTCATAATTTTCCTCAGTCCCCCTTCAGTCACCTATTTACCTACTATGGATGTCCAAAGGGGTCATCTAGTCATTTCCCAAATACAGCTTTCTATTCCCCTCTTCATCATAGGTGATCTCCCATTTCTGGACTGCATTGCCTTCTTAGTCTGCCTCTTGAAATGTATTACTTCCTTCCACATACAACTCATGTACCATTTCCCACAATGGGATTTTATCCTGGTTTCCTTCTCCACCTAGTTATAAATACTGTCTCTTGAAATCACCTTGTATTATTCTCTATTTCTTTATCCCTGTATCTTCCTTCTCCTGCCCTGCTATAGAAGATAAACTCCTTAAAAGCAAAGGGTCTTTTTTAGTTTGCTTTCTTTCTTCCTTAGCCTAATTCACTGAATGGGTGTTGCCTCAATCAACCTAAGATCTGTTAAGGACCTTAGTTTGAAAAGTCCAAAATCTCCCATTGCATCCAGATCCTGGTCTATGTACAGCCACTGATCCCAGATGGCTCTGGAGGGGAAAGTGAGGCAGGTGACTTGCACATCACACTCTCACTAAAATCCAATTCACTTGGATGTCATGGAATTAACTTCCTGAGGTCTTTGAGAATGAAGTATAATCACAAAAACCAATGCTTTTTATCTCTTGAAATTACATTGTATTACTATTTCTTTATCCCTGTATCGAATCCTCCCTTATCCCACCATAGAATATAAACTCCTTGAAGGCAAAGGGTCATTTTTGGTTCAGTGTATTTTGCATAGTAGAATTATATTGTGCTGCCTTCCATGGCATAGATTTTTAAATGCATGTTTTTCTCAACTCTTCCTGCAAAACATTTTACCTCCAGTGAATTTTTTCTCCTTCACATAAGTGTCCTTGTACCATCTTATTTTTTATCAACTTTGCTCGTATTGTTCTTAATCTCTATATTTAGTTCATTCTTATACTCTTCCTCATTCATTGTAAGTGAGGGTTTTTTTCTCTTTGTTATTGAGAAGAGCTTAGACCACCAGTTGAAAAATCCCATTTTTGTCCTGGTTTCCATAGTCCCAAGGTAATTCATAAAATCAAAACGGGAAAAAAAATGAGTTGCTCCAAAAAGCACCTTACTTTCTCATCTCTCCTACTCAGAAATAGGTAATTGGACTGATCCATTCATTCATTTATTTATAGAATCAAAGGACTTTAGAATTAGAAGGAACCTCAGAAGTCATTTACTATGATATTCTCACCAAGTAATCATCCAGTCTGTACTTCTCCTGCAATGAGGAAGTGGCCCCCACCTCCCAAGGGAGGCTGCCCCATTTTTCAG
The DNA here is from genome assembly GCF_902635505.1 of Sarcophilus harrisii. NCBI lineage: Eukaryota > Metazoa > Chordata > Mammalia > Dasyuromorphia > Dasyuridae > Sarcophilus > Sarcophilus harrisii. The sequence continues at coordinate 67,696,199 of NC_045431.1, forward strand.
TTGCTCTAATTGTTAGGAAGATCTTTGCAACACCAAAAACAAATTTGTCTCTTGGCACTTTCCACCTATTGGTTCTTCCCTCTTGGGCCAAACAAAATCAATTTAATCCCATTTCCACATGATGGCCTAATCCTTGATGAAATCAACTATTTTACCTCCCTTGAATCTTTTCTAGGTTAAATGGATCAAGTGCCTAATAGAACTCCCACTTTGCACAAAGTGTGGAGGTACAAAGGTACAGCAACCCCTGCTCTCCAAGGCATAGGATATATGCCAAATAAATGCAAAGTAATTTTTCTATGGGAAGATATAGCATATAGTTGGGATAAGAGAGATCCTCAGGTCGGAGGTGGCATTTGAACTACATCATGCATTCCAGGCAGAGGGGACAACCCGGGCAGCAAGGTAGAAATGAGGATGTCACATAAAGACATTAGTGAATAGGCTAGTTTGAGCTGAATAAATAAAGGTGAATAATGTGCGTGATCCAGACTGTGAAGGACTTTAAATGTCAAACAGAAGACTTGGTATTTCATCCTAAAGGGAAGAAGGAATTTCTTGAGAAGAGGCATTTTTTAAAAGTATATAAGAGACATTTTATTTTTTTTATAACTTTTTATTTAGAAGACATATGCATGGGTAATTTTTCACCTTTGACCCTTGCAAAACTTTCTGTTCCAACTTTTCCCCTCCTTCCCCCCAACCCCTCCCCAGATGGCAGGTAGACCAATACATGTTAAATATGTTAAAAGTATATGTTAAAAAATATATGCATACATATTTATACGGTTATCTTGCTGCACAAGAAAAATCAGACTTAGAAATCAGATAAAAATAACCTGAGAAGGAAATCAAAAATGCAGTAGAAACACGGCTGGATCAAAAGGGTATGCATAGTTTGATAACTTTTTGGGCATAATTCCAGATTGCTCTCCAGAATGGCTGCATCTGTTCATAACTCCACCAACAATGCGACAGTGTCCCAATTTTCCCACATCCCCTCCAACATTCGTCATTATCTTTTCCTGTCATCTTAGCCAACCTGACAGGTGTGTAGTGCTATCTCTAGTTGTCTTAATTTGCATTTCTCTGATCAATAGTGATTTGGAGCAGCTTTTCATATGGCTAGAAATAGTTTCAATTTCTTCATCCAAAAATTATCTATTCATATCCTTTGACCATTTATCAATTGGAGAATGGCTTGATTTCTATAAAAGACATTTTAAAGGAAGAATGGACAAGGCTTATTGACTGCTTGTATATGGTTAGGAGTAGAGAACGAGACAAAGTAGTCAACAATGCATACAGAATGAAAAGGATTGACTAATAGAGGTACTAAGAAAAGAAAAAGATCATAGTAGTTATGCAGCAAATCTAAAGTACTGCTATAGGTTGCCTTGGGGCAGGAGAAGGGAATCCATACAAAAATAATAATACTAAGTTATAGAGCCTGCTATATGTTAAGTATTGTACTAAGCACTTTACACAACTCTCATTTGATCAAGATTGTGATCATTAGAAAATAGCATGTGCTTTCTTAGTCCATTATCAGAACACTGGTTTGCGCTCATCAGTAGAAAGAGAAAAACTCAATAGGTTTCAGAAAGGAATGCAAAAATCAAACAAGCTGTATGTACTAATCACCTACTATGTAAAAACATGTTTTCATTAATTTATTCATTCATACACAGCAGACATTATGCTGGGTGCTAGGGACAGAAAGGCAAAAAAATAAGACAATCCTTGTCCTCAAGGAGCTTACATTCCATCAGGAGAAACAATACGCAAAACACAAACATGTAGAACTTGACCAAAAAATTAAAAAAACACACACACAAAATAATTTTACACAAAAAGTACTAGGAGAGGACAGATTAGGAAAGACCTGATGTAGATAAAGAATGGATGAAATGAGAGGCAAAGGTGAGGATTCAGGTTTCCACTACAAGCCATGAAAAAGCACAGATATGGAAGATGAAGCGACAGCCAATTCAGTTAGAATGCAGAGGGTCTAAAAGGGAGGATGTAAAGGAAGGCTCAAGTCAGCTAGGCAAGGACTTTAAGCAGGAAAAGATGATGGAAAACAGACCTTTCCCCCAAGTAAAAGTTAACAGACTAGGGATCATTTCATCAAAACCAGCGAAGGCTAAAGGTGATTAATACTCCTCAAGTATATAAGGAGCTGTCCATTGTTTATTGCAGCAGGAATTTCCCCAGAGTTTTACTCCCACAACCAACTCATTTACATCTTTGCTCCTCCATGGATCATCAGCTACTGAAGAGAAAGAGTTGACAGTGGGTCGCCAAGAATGTCTGGGAAGTGACCGAGCTGACATGTCACATCCCAAAGATATCAGAAGAAGTGACTCAGATGCTGCCCATTGATGGAGGTGTATAATGAGTACCTTATGCAAAGAAATTCAGCATCCAATGCAATATATTACATAATTCTGATTTCCCTAGTCTCCCACATATATCTCTAATGTGGATATGATGTTATATTTATGCATATGTATGTATGTGTATAGAGACACATATAAAGGAGGTATAATAAATAAAATTTTTTCCATAGGTAGAGAGTACTTAACTTAAATATTAATGTAGATGCAGGTGTATTACACACACACACACACACATACCTCACTGACCAGATCTGTTTGTCAGCATGAGAGCTTTGACCTGCTCCATTTCCAATCTGGACTGGTTCATTTCTCTCTCAGCAGCCTGGTTTCCATCGCCTCCCTCAACACTACCACCTCCATATTGGTTCTAGGCTTAATGCAGATATCTGATTGGTTTTAGATCTACTCAGGACTCCAAAAGCTCAAGTGATGCATCAACTTCAGTTTCTCCAATGGTAGGAATTGCAAGCATTCATTACCCAGTAGAGGTGCTACATATTTGGAATTGCCCATGACTATGCTATGGAGTAATAACAATATTTATAATATATATGTACATTTTTATGGGATGAGATGTCCCAGAATGACAGATTTTCTCCAAGGAAAATTATACTAGATGCTCGGAGGACTTCATTTCCCACAACACTTAGGACTAAAAGAACCTTGGAACAATATTTACCAGAAGTCTACCTATGAGCTCACAGTTAGTAAGAACTCTGAATATGGAAAAGTGTTCTTGATAAGCTGGGAAAATTTAAACATCAGAGTAGGATGGATGTGATGAGATAGTGCAAAAAGGAGTTAGGGAGAGAGAAGATAGCCAAGGAAAATAATTTGTTCAGGGCACTGACAAACCTCACTCTCATATCTTGGTCATGCTGTCTTCAGAGTTAAAGCAAGAAGCTTTAAACAATATAACTGCTTCTCCTAAGGAATTCTCAGAAATGAAGCTCTAAAGGACAAATAGTAATCCTCAAAGCATTCACAACTGGGGCTGTACAACATGATTTTCTTTCTTCCTACACTGGAAAGGTAAAGGCATTAAAGAGGAATTATACTATAAATCCTTTGAAGAGATGGAATTCTTTTGTGTATAGGTGGAGAGACAATTTACCTTCTTGATTTCTTTCCTTGTTATTTATGTTGTTTCATGACTTAATTAAATGCCTTTGCTCCTGAATTTATATGTGGCTGGTATACTCTATTAATACATTAGAGGTAGGGGCCGGGCCACACATTACATAAATGATTACCCCCAAACAACTGCTCTAAATCTAGGAGTTATGAGGGAGACCTATACTATCATTTGGTTATAGAATACAAAGCAACAGAAAGTTGGCCTGAATTTACAAACAAAAGAAATTTATGCTGAATATAACAATTTCTTGGCCTTTATAAATGATACAAATATACTTTGAGGAATATAAAGAAATATCCTGGATGCTTTAGATATTCAGATATCTGAAAACATGGCCAAATTGAAATACTCTTAAGATCTTTCCAACATGACGCTCTGTGCCTTTTAAAGATATTAAGTAGCTCCTGTATTGAGTAGTAAATAGGTATAACTATATATGGAATGAGACACAAGAAGGGTATGTGCATTTATCCATAATTACCTAGAAGAATGGTGACAACATTGGGGAAAGACTTTCTAATCTATGATTCCTAATCTATACTAGGGACTCAGTACAGAAACTCTTTCCACTAACACAAATAGGTAACTCCTGTGGAATGGTCTTACTTTCCTGGGACATGAAGAGGTCTAAGTAATTTGTCTTTGTTCACACGACTTCTATGTGTCAGAGGTATGATATTTTTGATTTATTTTACATTTCCTTTGGTTCTATTATACTTTTCCCCCATCTACTTTTGAAGCTATTTCCTCCTATTCTTAACCATGGTCATACCACATCTCACACATATAGTTTAACAATTCATACACACACACACACACACACACACACATATATATATATATATATGTAATAAACATAAATAGTATATATATTACCCGGGGCATTTCACTCAAAAGTATGTGGTTATAAAAGAGAATTACCTATCCTGAAGGTCACCTTCAAGCAATCTTATGCCCACCTGAATTACACTTTTCTTATAGGAATAGTTTAGGCTCATAAGAAAAAATATATATTTATACATATACACACGCCACAGTTATCTGGATTATAGAGCTCCCTCATTTCATCATATCTATGAGACAAAACATATCTAGAGAATAGAGGATCTGATAACTGAGATAGACACTGATATATAGAGGGTTGAAAAGGAGAATTCAATTGTACTCTGGGGAGAAAAAGATGGGCTCCAGTGAATGTGGTACCCAACCGTGATGAGCCACACAGAGACAGTCACCATAATCTCCCTCTTACCCTGGAGCTCACTGAACATTGCAGATGATTGCAGATAACGGAAGGAGGGGAGATGATAAGCATTTATAAAGCACTTTTTTAGTACTGTGCTTAGTACTTTACAAATATTTTCTCTTTTGATCTTTTATCTTCTAAGAGGGAGTTCAAGATGCATTTTGACCAGTTAGTGAGCAAAAACATAAAATGGCCAAGATTTTACTTCATTTTTATGACTTAACATCAACATCTCTGAGAGGCGGGGAATTACAATCATGGAAATGAAAGTTCTAGATCTCCTTCTTACTACCTGTGTGGTCTTGATCAAGTACTTTTAGTCTTCACCTTCCTTCTCTGTGAAATGAATGATCTCTAGAATATCTTCCAGCTAGAACCCTGTAAGATTTTATGATTCCTTATGACAAGTAGCATTACATGGAAAACAAAGAGCTGATCTTGGAATTAGAAATATCTATATTTAAGTCATGCCTCTGATATATAGCAGTCACATTTCCATAGGCAAATTACTTAACCTCCCCATGTGCCAGGAAACTAAGACTATTACACAGGAATGTGTAGGAGAAAGTTTCCAGAGCATGAGTTCTCAATACAGATTAAATTACCAGTCCCCAGATTCCAAGCTATATATTTATCTAAAGATACATAAGCATATGTATATGTATATGTATTCATACAGGCACATATATGTACAAAAATACTGGCATATGTGTATTTGTGTTTCTATCAACCCATACATGCAAATATATATATTTACATGTGTGTATATATGTGTGTGCATGTGTCTGTCCACAATACAAACCTATGCATACAATGTGTATGTGGTGGTGTACATGTGGCTAGCCACACATACAAATACACACATATACATGCATATATTGTATACACGTGTGTGTGTATATATATATATCCACACTTAAACAGATATCTAGCTAGCTACCCATACAAATCTGTACATGTATGTGTATGCATATAAGTATAGACAGACAGATATCAGCTTGGATTTAAAGAATTCAGAACCTAAATTCTAATTCAAGTCCATGTGACCTAAGCACCCCGCTGGTTGTTGGAAGGGGGAACAAGGGAGATTTCATCCTCTCTCATCTTTACTTTTTCATTTTAAGCAACTAGCTAGGAAAATCTTGGACTTAATGAGCCCTTCTTTTGTCCTTGGCAGAGCAACAGAATGCAGCTGTCAGGCAGAGAGACTTGTACCGGAGGCATTCAGCTTCTCAACAGTTATCAGCATAAGGATTCTGAAAACCACTGAAGAACATGCCTTCTATAAAACCCTTCCTCATAAAGACACAAGGAATTATTCCTCCTTTACTATTTCATCCCCCATAATAAGGTAACTTTGTGAACATCATTTTTTCCTTCAGTCCAAGCTTAAGAAATAGAGCACAGAATGTCCACCTGTCTGCTGCACTGCTTTCTCACCCCCCCACTCTTCACTTGGAATTCCCATGAAACCAACCAAGGCTCCTAAAAGGTTCTCCTCATTCAGCTGCTGTCAGGGTACATGCAGGGGTTGGGGAAGAGAGAGAGTAGGGATCAAAGCTCTCTGAAGAAAATAGTTTTCTACAGAATCAGGACAGAATTCCACAAGAGAATGCCAAAATCTTTCATCTAAGTCACCTGAAATGCCCAAATGAAAATTTTCAAACAAAGTGGAGAGAACACTAAAACAGCAAAACAAACAAACAAAAACCTAACTAAAATATTCCCTAAGGATCTGTTTGAATTAATATGAGCATTCCCTCCAACAATGAAAATTACAACCCTTTATATTTACCCAATTGTGTCAATTCTTCCATGTTTATTCACAGGTCCATCTAAGGTGCTAGAAGCCATCCTTATCTTCTCTCTCAACACTGGAAGGATCCCAGAAGAATAAACAGACTGCCTAGTTGTTACCTTATTTTCTCATTACATGACCACACTGCCTTCATTTTCCTTTCCTACATTTCTTTGATGACATCTTTTATTCCAGTCCTGGACCCTTCATAATCCCTTGCTTTTAAAAGTTTGGCTACTTATTTCTTTTTAAAATCAGGACCCCAAAACAGCAACTTTAAATCATGAGGTTTATTATCTCAAAGGCATAGTGGAATACAATCTGGAAATCTTAGATTCAACATTCTGCCTCAAACATTTATTAGCTGTGAGACAATGGGCCAAATATTGATCATTTCTTAAGCTTAGGCAATTCTCTAGGATTATAAATTACAGATAGTTTGGAGTTGTTGCACCCAAAAGATTACAGACCCCAAATGTTAGTACCATAATCTCTAACCTATATAGCTCACCAGGTTGTGATAAGTACATGAACATATATGTGTATGTACATACATATATATGTGATTATATAATATATGTGTGTATATATATGTGTGTATAAACATAAATTCATCCTTTTTTCCAGGTGTATCTGACTCTTCATGACTTCTTTTGGGGTTTTCTTGGCAAAGACACTGGACTGGCTTTCCATTTCCTTCCCCAACTCATTTTACAGATGAGGAAACTAAGGCAAAAAGAATAAAATGATTTACCCATGGCCAAGAAGCTAGTATCTGATGCCACCTTTGAACTCAGGAAAATGAGTCTGTTGACTCCAGCCATTTTCCTTATATAAATTATATACATATTTGTGCATATGTTTATATGTATGGAAATTCATCTTTTTTTCAGGCATATCCGACTCTTCATGATTGCTTTTGGGGTTTTCTTGGCAAAGACAGTGGATTGGATTACCACTTCTTACCCCAACTCATTTTACAGATGAGAAAACCAAGACAAAAAAAGAGGAAATGATTTGCCCATGGTCAAGCAGCTAGTGTCTGATGCCAGATTTGAACTCAGAAAGATGAGTCTGTTGACTCCAGTCATTTTTATTATACAAATTACATACATACATATGTATCTGTGCATATGTATATGTGTGTGTGTGTATATACACACACATCACACAAATATGGAAAGACCATGTAACCACTGAAGTATATGGTTCTATGGATGATCTTGTGAAATGAGCTTCATTTCAGATCCTCAAGTTACTCTGAGAGGACAAAGGTTTGGTGCTATTTTTAAAAATCCTAATGAGCATCAAATATGCTCCAAACTACCTAGAAGTGGTTGGATCTTTCTGCAACAGTCTGTGGCACCCACTTTGAAAGTGGAGCCAAAACGAATTCATCATCAAACTGCTTATCATCATCTTTTCATCAAAACCCCAGCTGTTGGGCTGAAGACAGAAGTAGCCCCTGAGATCTTATCAAAATAAACTTGCATACTGATTCCCCAGAGTGGCTCAGCCCTGACCACACGGCAAGAAAACGTTCCCCAAAGTTTACCCTGTCACCTGAAGTCATCTCTACACCCTAGAGAAAACACACATATGTCTTTTCAACAGGAGTAAAGCTCAGATCCTTCACAAGGTTGCTTTCAGGAGCGTTTTCATCCTGGAAACCCGAGCTTCACTACAATGAGCCCCTCAGAGAAGAAAGGTGCAAGTTTTCTTTTTGGTTTTTTAATGAATCAGGTGGTTCTTTTATGGGAGGACAGATCCTGCACATGGATTATGGCGATGGGCGAGTAGATGAGTGTGTGCGAGTGTGTTTGCAGGCATGTGTTTGGACAGAACAAAGAAAATATTCAAATATGATACTGGCTTCATTTTCTGTTACTACAAAATGCCTCTCTGTTTCTGGGAAGTCCAATAACAAGCTGGAATGCTTATTGTGGGCAATTTAAGTGCTGAACGATGAAAATTGCTTCTCCAATGGAATCTTACAAAGGCTAATTTTCCCTCCTCTTTGTGCCTTTCACTCCCCTTCCCCACAGTTACCCCAGTCGGGACACACCAATTCTTCAGAAAAACAACCAGCAGGTATTACCACTCTTGGTAGTCCCTGAGGCTTTCACCCTTAAATGAGAAAAAAGCAGGAGAGAGCAAGAAAATCAAAATCGGAGGTTAGGTCAGATGTAATGACTGCTTCCGCTCATGATACACTCATTTCCAAACAGATTCTTTTTCATTTCCCCTCTTCCCGCCACCTTTTTTTTTTTTAATCTCAGCACAATCTAAAAGCTAGTGTGGATTAAAGAATGGTTTGCGTTTTTCTTTCAAAGCATTCCTTTGTAGACATAATAATCCTCCTGTATCTTGTTTCCTTATATATAAATAGCTCCAAGAATATGGTTAGCTCTAGGTTTCTTTCCCATTTTCAATCTTTTCCCAGTCTAATATGCCAGTAAATGAGTCGTGCTTTTCGCTAAAATATCTATTATTAATGAGCTTCTCTATTTGGACTGAAGCAACAACAGTGACCTGGAGGGCTTATAAAGAGTCGAAATTACCTCTTTGGAGCAAAGCATCCAGTGCTCCTGAATGCAAAGAGGCTTCAGCCAACTCTCGAGAAGGAGGCTGCTGACAAGCCAGCCGCAGCCCTCGGGTCCCGGACCGGGACTCAAACCCCAGCACAACTTCTGGGAACCCTTATGACCTTGGGAAAGCTGAGTCCGAAAGTGTTCATGAAGTGCCTACAGGAGAAGGGGTTTGACAAGACAAAAATGAAAAAGGCCCCATTCCCTAGGAGCCTATAATCTATTTATAAATCCCTTCTCTGGACCCCAGGTTCTTTCTTTGAAAAGAAAAGGGGTAATGGGGCAACTAGATGGTGAAGCAGATTGATCTTGGACTCTCAAATCGGGAAGACCAGAGTTCAAATCGGCCTCAGACACTTAACACTCACTAGCTATGTGAACCAGAGAGACAGACAGAAACAGCCGAGGAGAAGGGGGAGGAGACAAGAGAGGGGGAGGAGACAAGGAGGGAGGGGGAGGAGACAGGAGGGAGGGGGAAAAGACAAGGAGGGAGGAGGAAGGGGAAAAGGGCGGGGAAGAAAAGAGGGGAACTAGTTGGTATGTAATAAAGTTTGTTAAACCATGGGTCACATAATGTGGGAGTTGTCAAATTATGATTTATTATTAGGAAAAGGTTGACTTGTATACCTATTTTATATTACCTATATACCCAAGGATCATGTAAAAATTTCTCAGATGAAAAGGAGTTGCAAGTAGAAAAACTTTAAGCGGCTCTGGTCTGGAAGTTCATTTCCAATTCTACTTCTCCTAAATGGCAACTCCAAACTGTCATCTTGGGGCAACTATTCTTTTTTGCCACCCACTGAAACTTATGCAATGGAAAGAGAAATGAATTTGGAGCCTACAGAAGTGGATTCAATCACCTATATGAAGTAACCTATGAAGATAAGCAAGTAACTTGACCTCACTAGACCAGTTTTCTCATCTATTAAATGAAGAGATTGGACTAGATGACCTCTTCTACTCCTAAATCTATAATTCTATTATCCTACATATTACTAGAAAAGTTTTATAAATGCAATTTTTCTCTCTTGACAAAATGTATTCATCCCCCTGCCCTGCAAAAAAGTACCCTTCTGAGGTTGCCATCACTAGACGAGATCCTAGAATTTTGCCCGATTCAAAATTCAAGTTAAAAGTAAAGGCAATATTCTGAAACCTGATATTACAGTTATTGTGTTAGCTTTTCATATTAGTAATAATAGTAACAATAATCATAGCTAACACACATACTTAAAGCTTAGTTCTTGAAGTACACACTCTCCATATGCATATATCTATATATACAGACACATACACATATATACACACAATCATACACACACACATATGTATATATAAAAAAATCACCCACACATATATACAAATACTCCCACACTCATTTGATCTTCATTCTGTGAAGTACATGCTAGTGTCATCTCCATTTTATAGACAGGAAAACTGAGAGTGAAATAAGTTGACCAGTAAGACTCTAAGACAGAATTGGAATCCTGGGCTTCCTGACTTTAGGGTCAGCTTTCTGTCCCTAGACCGGGAATATACCATGTAACTGCAAAACTTTTTTTGATCCCAAATTCTGATTTCACTTATTTAGGGAATTCCTGGTATGGAAACCACTTTCACTGATGAAAGTCAACAATTAATCTATAACTTCTTGTCTTAGAGAACTGGGGGAAGAAGGTAGTGAGAAGTGAGTGATTTGAGGGCTTATTTTCAGAAAAGGAGGGAGTTGAATAATATGGTCTCTAAATCCCTTCCAGCTCTAAATATCCAATCCTGGGAACCCCACATGGTATGTGTATGTATCAAAGCTAATATTTGAACCTAGTTTCCTCCTAATTTCATGTCCATTATTCTCTTTATATTCTACCCCATGCTGATTCTCACTACAAACCCACTCTGTAAAATAATTCTGCTCACATATATTTAGAAGGACAAAGTAGTAACTGAAGTATAAAATACCAACACTAGTTTCATCCCACAACCTTTCCTGGCATTCTTAATAGTCCTCCCTTCTCCCAAATAACAATTTTGTATTGTTTTATTTATCATATTTTGTCAAACAGAAAAAAAAAATATCTCCATCCCTTCCTTGGAGAGGTAGAGGTCTTTGGGTAGGCAGCACAGGATATACTGTCAGAATCAGTGGATGTCATAGTTATTTTGCCAAACTAAATTTTTCCACCTCTCTCCAATTCTTTATTTTAAGGGATGATTCTTTGGGTAGAAGAACAGGAAGTATCTATTCACAAGTGAAAATGATATAACAAAATATGTGAATAAAAACTTAAGAAATATTTTAAATTATATTCTGAACTTAGAAAAACCCATTAACAAAATTATCAATAATACAATACAAACTAGTTATACCTAAAACCATTAAATCCAAATTATTTGTAATTTTTAAAAATGTATTACCTTTAACAAAATCACTAGAATGTTCTGTATATTTCCATATCTCTTTCTTCTCCCCTCCAAAATCTTTTAGCTAGCAAGAGGATTCACTTTGGTGGAATTGTCTATGTGGTTTAGAGAAATTGAGAAATGCCAGGTGATTCCACTCCAGAAATAACCCCCTACCTCCTCTCATGCCCTGAGGAAAATCACAAAGGCTTCTAATGAATCATCAGGAGGAGACCTCAGGCTGAGAGGAGGGGGAAGGAAATACAGCTAATAATATTACAAGTATGGAACTATTCAACTGTAGTCAGCTCAGTTTGGAATTGATCAACCTGATCAAATCATAGAGGTCCATGTATGTCAAACATGAGGTTTTACAAGTCCAGCCATTTCATTTATAATGGAAAAAACTTGTCACCTACATCCTGAGGCTTAAATTCCTCATCTGAAAAATTATAGATTATAGATAACGACAGAAGAATTACAAATGATCTCTGAGAACTCTTTGTAGCTCTAACATTCTGAGACTCTGCCTGGTTCATCTCCTGAGTTCTTAGGAAAAAACAGTTCCCATACCAAAAATGAGTGAAGAATAAGGAGAGGCAGAACAGCCCTGAAATAGGTTCTATTTGTCTCCTATGCCCTTAGGAAAGCCTGGATCCAGGTTATTGAATCACAGAAGCTAAGAGTTGGACTTCTGAGGCTTTCTGATCCAACCAGCACCCAACCAAGAAGACTTCCATATTGCTAAGGAAAAAAATCATCAGTCTTTTCTCAAGTTCTCCCAGAGTAAGGGGGAAATCACACCCTTCTTCACTTTTAGAGAGTTCTAATTTTTGGAAGTTTTTCCTCATTATCAAGTCTAGATCTATCTATTTTCTCCTTATTTCTTCTAGTTCTCCTCTCTAAGACCAACCAGGAAAAAAAAATCTAATACTCTTTCCAAATTACAACGCTTTAGATACTGGGAGCCAGGTAAGTATGCTTCTAAAGCTTTCTCAATCCAGTTGACTTAATTCTGGTGCCTTCTTTCAGGCAATTATTTCAAATTTGCTTTATATATTCTTTGTTTTTATGTCATTGTTTCTATGTTCTCTCTTTAATTTGACTGTAAGCTCCTTGAGAGCTGTATTCCCAGCATCTAGTACGGTGCCTGGCAAACAACAGCCACATAAAAAATGTTTATTGATTGACTATCCTAATACCCTCATTGTTTATATTTTCCAGGCTAGAAATTCCCTGTTCATTTAAATGTTCTTCACATAGCATGACCCCAATTCTTCTCATCATCCTGATTACCCTTCTACCTTATCTCAGGTGAAAAGATGACCAGAAGAAGCAATGAGGTCACTTAAGTTAATAACCATGGAGCTTCCAAAGTTATCCTCTGAGGAAAAAAAAAATCAAAGAGCTTTTTCTCACTCAGATGCCTGAGATTTTGAAATAATGTAGGATTTTCTAAAGTCCTAAAGATCAAATTCTCTGTTGCTGTTGATACCAGGACATTAAAAAAAAATTAAATGAAAACATGCCTGGAATCTTTGAAAGCAAGGTGTCCATAGCATTAGGAATTGTCAAAAGTAACAGAAATTTCAAACTCAAGGTGTTATCTATCCTTGTAGAAGAATTGCTTTGACATCTGCAGCAACAGCAATGGCAAACAGCTCCTTACAGGTTGCAGAAAAGGACAACTTCCTCCTAGTTCTGCTCTAGAATCTTCACTGGTCCCCAGATGCCTATCTAATAAAGTCAAAGTTCCTGAACCTGCTGTTTAGGACCCTCTGTTTACCAGTCCCAATCTAATTTTCTAGGTTTCTCTGAAACTACCCCCGCTTTCACATGATTACTTTACATTCTAGCCAAGCTAGATGACCTCCTCTTCCTATATTTTCCCAGTCCTATGCTTTTGCTTATGGTCATCCTTTCACCTAAAGTTCTCTTCCCTTGTCCATTTCTTTGCTGAAATCCCAAACATCTTTCAAGACCCGCCCCCCATAAAAGTCACTCGATATCTCAATGCTCCAAAAATTGCAAATTACACCAGTTGTTGAGCTCCTTAGATGAAGAGAGTTGCCAAATTGGTTGTTTCATATGCCAATGAAATTACAGCTCTGAGAAGGAGGAGGAAGAGGATGAAGAAGAGGAGAAGGAAGAGAAAGAGAGGGAGAAGAAAGAGAGAGAGAAGAAGAGGGAAAAGGAGAAGGACAGGGAGGAGGAAAAAGTGGAAGAAAGAAAAAGAAAGGGAAGAAGGATATCACAGGCATCATATTCTGTCTTGTATCATAGTTCTTTGAATCAATATTGCCACTCTCTTATTAAATCAAATGTTCCTTGAAGACACTATCCATATCAGAGCCATCATTTTATCTCACAAAGTACCTAGTATATGATAGTTTGTTCAGTGCTCTTTCATAGAGTACAACCCAAATGTGTGTGCACAATGTTGTATTTTGCCTTTAGCATATTTTTATGGTCAAAGTATGAGTCACTCCCAGAAAATAACGTTTTTGATATAAAGCCAAAAAAGTATATTCCAGATTAGAAATTCCTTGTTCATTCAAATATTCCTTAGATACCATGGTCCCAAGTCATCCCATCTTCCTGGCTACCCTTCTGTCTTATCTCAAGGTCAAAAGGTTACCAACAGCTCCAATCACTAAGCTAACAATCCTGGAGCTTCCAGAAGAAAAGCTCTTAGGAGACAAAGGCCATTTTGTTTTTGTCTTTGCATCTTTAGCACAATGCCTGACACAAAGTAAGTACTTACTGATTGTTAATTAGAAGAATATGGCACAATGGAATTCTTATGTGTGTGTATACACAGTATATTTATGTATATATAAAACATATACGTTAATGAATATAATATATGTAATATATATATATATATAAAACAGTGAATTATAATGAAGATATAGAGTATTTCACTCTAATATAGATAAAGCAGGGTGAGGAAAATGTATTTTTTTTAAACAAGAGAGCATCTGTGTTATTTTCTTCCACAGAGAACATAAATTTATCTTCCATCTGCCTTAGTAACTTTGCTATGAGGCCCTTCTGCAGGTTCATACTGCAATTAAGCTGTAGCTATGAACTTTCATTCACTTGGTATTTTCCCTCTAGAGGACAGAAGGTACTTCACGGTGAATTAATTCTCCTTGCATTACCCAAGATCCCAGGAATTGCACTTTGTTCCCCAGACTATACACCATGCCAGCTTCTCTCACTTGCCTACTTTGTACTAGAATCAATTGGAAGAACCGTGATATTGATTCCTCAGAAACTTTCCTCAACTAAGTTTGTAATTTGTCTTCCATTGCTTAACTCACAAAAGTATAATGTTTCCTTCTTCTTCAGATTGTCTGCCACCATACTGAGGATTGTGCGGAATTCTTTTTTCCACTGTAATAGTATATAACTGCTATCCTTCCAACTGAGATTTCAACTTGGAACTAGTAAAGTGATTTCAAGGTTCTCAAGAAAAAAAGGAAAATAACAATGATGGTGCTATTCCCAAAGACCCCATATTTCCCCATCATTATAAGGATAGATGACGTATTATTCCAGCAAAAGTTGGTGACACAAAGGGAGGAAAAACTGGTTAACGAATACACAAATTAAAAACAATGTAAATATTTGGATTTATTTAATTTTTAGAGATACACATGTCATTATTATTATAAATATATCATCTATAAAGTGGTCTCTCATGATTGCCTCTCCAACTCACTCCTAGTTGGGACCCAGGCTGACCACTTTGCAAATGATAGCTCACAAACTTTACAAAAAGTCAGTCAGAGTACATAGTGCCAAACCAAGGTATTTGCTGAAAGGGGATACAGTGCCCCTATAAAGGACACACTTTTACAACAATAAACGTGATTAGTGGGAAGAATAGGTACACAGGAAGTGTACTTAGTAGAAAAACATATGCATACACAGAAAATATCCATGGCTGAGGCCATTTAGGCTTCCATTTTGGAACTCAATGTTCTTTTAACTCTTGCTGTATCTTTGTGTTGCTCCCCCAGGGTACAGCATCTCTGCCTAGGATGTTGTGTCCCTGAGCTTTTCAGTTCAATGTCCCATGACTGGAGTTTGAATCTACTTTTGACTCACTAACATCCTCTGGGCTTTTACTTCACTGGCTGGGATCACAGTGTTTCAATATATGTATACTTTGTATACATTGTATAATTGTAGGAATGCAATGTTTCCCATTGGGTAAGTAGTTCTACCACAAAAAGTCGTGACCAATAGGAAGGGGAGTTGGAAGAAGATATGCAAAGAAAAATCCCCTCCCTGTCCAAGAGATGAGGAATGATTCTGTCTTGAGAACTAAAGTATGTATTTGTATGTGTGTATAAACACATCTATGTATCTCAGTTAACTTCCTACTATTTATATACAAAGTTAGATAACAATTCATCTAAGATAGAAGTAAATTGCAATTGATACTGTAAGAGAGAATTCTCTCTGGTGACAAAAATCAAAGATCTTTTGTGTATTCACATAAATTTATGGAAAGGTTACTACTAAACCTGTGAGTTCACCCTTATAAGGAATTCTTAAGTAAAGAAAAGTCTCTACCAATGAACACTACTTGCTCTGCAATTTGTAATCTTAAAGAGTTGCCTGAAACATTAAGAGATTAAGTGATTTGCCCAGGTGATATACAGTCATTATGTGCCAGAGGTAGCCTTGAAACTAGCTTTTGCTAATTTTAAGGGCAGCTCTCTATCCATTATACCACACTGCCTCTCATGTAAATCTATCTCTACATAATATGAATGAATTAATAAAAATGCCTTCATGAAGTGCTTACTATGTGTAATGCTAGGAATTACACATTACATTATGTGTAATGCTAATATTAAGGACATCTAATAGAAAAGTAAAACAGTCCCTACTTTCAAAGCATTGAGTTGTGATAAAGCAACAAGATATTTAGGAGGTTTCAGGAGCAAGTTGGATGAAAAGTCAATGGTCCTTAAGGTTCCAAAATGTGTAGTGATAACTCTTTTTCAATGCCATTTTCACAGTCAACTATCTCTGTTTTTTGATGTTGAACTGTCTGACAGTGTCATAGACTTTTTGGGGGGAGAATTTGTTTTGGTGAATCTACAATAGCTGTGGATGCTAAAGACGGTATCTGCGTACCCCAAGATCTGCTCCCCAAGCTGATGACTATGGGAGCAAAACATGAAAGCAAGAATGGTGGCAAGAATGAGTGGGTTCTGCTGGTCCTAGACTGCACCTGCCCACTGATGGTCAATCCATAAATGTAATATTTGTTCATTTTTGTGGAGACCTGTGATTTTTATGGCATAGAGATCTTTCAGTATAAAAGTTCCCTACACTAACCCAGGTCAGCCATTCACCTGTAATTAATATACTATATAATTTTATATAATATATGTATACATCAATAATATATAGAATATCATAAAAGTCTTAACACTTTAGTCTTAACAGTTTAAAAGCATGAAATTGTACTAAACCCTTTATCATACCCTATATCATATTATAATATAGTGCTTACAATGTAACAGGTGTTTTACAAATATCTCATTTGATTCTCACAACAAGCCTGAGAGGAAGGTGCTATTATTATCCCCATTTTGCAGATGAGGAAACTGAGGCAAAGAGAGTTAAGTGAGTTGTCCATAGTATGACCCTAGTCACAAAGGTAAGTAAGTATGAGGCTGGATTTTTAAATGTGCTATATTAAACATATTTCTATTTGTAAAAAATTTTTTTAAATCACCTGTTTTGAACTGGTTTAAAATTCTTATCTCTATCACTTACTACCTGAATGACCCTATTCTTTGGACCTCAATTTCCTCATCTAAAAAATTAATGGTTTAGTCTAAGGTGCCTTCTATTGTTCTTTCTCACTCAGAATTTTTAAATTTAAAATAGCAAAAATAAAACTTTTAATAAATACTACAAATACTGAAAAGATAGATATTTATTTTGGCCATAAGGGAAATAGGGTGAAGAAAGAGAAGAAAAGGAAAGAAAAAAGAAGAGAGAGAGAGAAGAGAGAGGAAAGGAGAAGAGACGGGGAGGGAGAGGGGGAAGGGAAGGAGAAGAAAAGAAAAAGAAAGGAAGGAAGGAAAAAAGAAAGGGAAAGGAAGGGAAGGGAAGGAGGAGAAAGGCAGAACTAGGAAGGAGGAAGAAAAAATACTGCTAATATGAGTTAGTATTCTGCTTTAAGATCTACAAAAATATTCACTTCATAAATATCCAACTAAATGGTCATTGTAAGAATTATATTATCCTTATTTTATAGATGGGGATAATATAATTATATATTATAATACATAATATAATACAATTATTATCATATGATAATATACCATATTATATTAAATTATTACAATAATATAATAAAAATATTATGATATAATATAATTATATAACTGTGCCTCAGAGCGGTAGAGACAGACTCAAACCCAGGTCTCATCACTTCAGATCCACAGCTACTCTCCTCCAAAAAAACAATTCAAAGAAAAAATAGAAGGTGGAAAATAACAAAAATGGCAACAAGAGGGACAGAGGCAGAAAGATAGAGACAAACTCTAAAAGTAAATGCATTGATTCTATTAAAATGTTTCCTCAAATCCTGTTCTCTGATCAGTGATCAGAAGATTAAGTTATATCTGTTATCCTTTCTTCTGAAATATCAATTGGCCTTTTGGCAATTCAGCAATTATTTTTTCTGTTGTCTCGTTATTTTTCTTTCAGCCAGCAAGGATATTGGAGGAGTCAGGAAAGGAGTAAGGCCAAAGGGCCAATCTCCTCCCTGGCTGGCACAAAATAGAAATACTGACACTACCTGGCAACGGTTTTAGGTCAAGAACACACCAGGATGAAGTGTCATAATTTGTTGCAGAGGAAAAGGGTGAGGGGAGACAGTAATGATATAATCACAATGTTCAATATCCTGTATACCATTCTGAGGTCACTGGGGACAGGCAATCTAAGAAATATATTTGAATTTCTAATTCTATGCTTTCCTGGCCCTTGTGAGCAAATGTATTGGCTATTTTTTAAATGGTGCCTGAAACCTGTATGATTAGAATATAATAGCATAATATCAAGAAACAGCTGCTGAGACAAATGCTATGAAATAGAAAAAAAAAGAAAGGAAAAGCAATGTTTCTGTTGAAAATGGACAACACAGACAGATGACTCAAACAGATTAGGAAATAAGACAATGGACAATTCCCATAGAGTAAGTTAGGAGAGAATAGCTGCATATGATGGATAAACCTTAAATATGTCAAGTAGTTGGGATTTTTTTCTTAATCCAGGAAGACACACTCAAGACTAAGCCATGAGGAAATTTAATGGGGATAGGTTCTACCTGCAGAAAAAGAAAAATCAGTCAACCAAGTTCAGCAAAAGAAAGGCTCAATTTAATAGCGCATGTCAAAGAAATAAACATCAGGGGATAAAGGGACATGAAACTGTCCACTGCACAATATGAGCCAACATGGTTAACACTTGACTACTCCCCTCTCCACACCAAAAAAAAAAAAAATGCTTATGAAATCTTAAGTTGAGCTAATTAAAAAAACCCCACAATGTTCTGAAAAAGGTTAGTAGCAATTTCATTATCTTCTTCATTTGTGAGATCACACCTGAAGAATTGTGTCCAGTTTTGAGAGCTCCTGGCAAACAGGAACATCACAATAAAGAAAGAGAAAAATATGGCAATGATGTTTGAAGAATAGTTCAAAGACCTGGGAATACTTAGCGTGGAGAATGGAAGACATTGTGAAGGAAATTCTGAATGTCTTCCCAGCTGTCAGGAGGCAAGATCATTAGACTTATTCCATGTAGAAACAAAAAGCGAAATTAGGACAGAGTATATTTCTAGTCAATATGTATTTGATGCATAGTGCACTGGATGGGAGGTCAGACAAGGTGATGGCTAAGGTTCCTTCCAGTTCTAAGGTTCTATTTCATGATTATAAAGACAGATTGGTATAGGTAATATGTATAATAAATCATAATTTTGTGATCCCCACATTCAGTTCTGCAACTCTCTATGGGATTACTACTCACAGCTTAAGAAGCTTTGATCTAGAATGGCACCTTCATTTTATAGTCCCCAGAGGATGTTTGCTGATTGAATCCATCCCAAATCCATATCGACCTAACTTAATTGAACCATTTCCATTGACTAGCAATTCTTTTATTAATCTGTGATTCATTTCCTAGCATTTCCTAAGGAAATACTACTTATCTTATCCCTGTTGCTTGTTCTAGAACTCTCAAGTCCCATAATCTCTCCCTATTGGAACTTAAGATCATAGGATTCAGCATTGGCAATACCTTAGTACTCTAGTTCAATGCTGCTATTTTAAAAGATATGGAAGGTGAACAAACATACCTAAAGTCACGTAATTAATGTAAGTATTAGAACCAAATCTTGATGACTTAAACCCAAGTTTTCTGACATTAAGTCGATACCATGCCTACTGTTCTAGCTTAGAGGTTAGATCTCTCTATCCGTGATTCCATGATTCTATAACTTTTAGCTGCTCTGCTTAGTTTCAACTCCATGAACATATTCCCTCCTTTGCTGTCCTTGATGTAGCTTCCTGTTGTTTATTATCTTTCTCTATTTTACTATAAGATCCTTGAGAGCAAAAGCCATCTTTTTCTTATTTGTATTCTCAGCACGTAGCACAGTTGGCACATAGTAAGTATTTGATAAAAGTTTGACTATTGAACTAATAGGTGCTTTATTATTGAATTAAGATCTCATTCCTAGAGTGATGAAAGAGCAAACACAAAAACCCAGATCTCCTGATTCACAGTCTGGTGGTATTTGTATTCTGCCACAGCTCTCGATTTTGGCTAAAAGAATTGACACATGTAAATTCTTGGGTCAGTTCACCAAGGGATGCATCTGTCCATCATCTGTCCATGTGAGATCACACCTGGATCTCATCTGTGCATAATGAATCCCTCAACTTTGTGATCTGGGGAAAGAAAACTAAAAACTAAGAAATGCTTTATTGTAACAAAAAAAAATCATTGAGTAATAATTCACCCTAACTATGTAAATCTGGGCCAACATCCCTACAATCATGATCTGTCAGTGTGGTTTCCAAATATACAACTGACCAGAGTTTACAAATAACCAGAAACCTAGATTTCTAATTAAGAAGATATTATCACACAGTTGAGAACAACCAAACAAATAAATCTGGGAAATGGTGTTCCTGCACCATTACATGAAGAAACAGTCACAAATCATTTTAATGGAACACTGGTAATAATGTTACAGCTGGAACAGGCAAAGTCTTTCTATTCACAAGAGTTCATGGGCAAGGGAGAGAAGGGGAAATCAGAGCATTCAAATGAGAAAAAATAGCATAAAAATATAAATTAGCACGTGAGGCTATTGTTTCAAATACCTGGCAATTACCATAATGACCTACAATAAATTTCCAAATCTCTAAAAGCTTTCACAGCTGGCACCACTGAGATGGGCCCCATTTTGCTGTACAGGCAAAATATTCTTTTAAAGAGCAATGGAATATGCAGAAAATACTTGAAGTGACTGACTGAAACCAGACACAGCCTTTCTGTTAAAAGGTCTCAGATAATGTTAGTTAATTCCAAAGGTCAGTCTGCTACTCTGGAATATTTCAACTCTCTCACTAGGTATTATGAGGAAAAACACTGAGCAGCGATGCTTTTTGTTGTTCTTTGATTTATTTAGTTTTTATGATGAAATATTTAGTGGGGCGCTGTCAACATGGAGACTAAAATTTTCCCTGTTGGCTGACAAAGATTTATACCTTCACGTTCCACAGAGGGTTATCCTGCATCTACTGGCCAGACCAATAGGGAACTGACTAAACCTTCTCTAGGTTTAGCATATGATTGCCTTCCCAGGATTCTTAGGAACTCCAATTAAAGTGTCCAGATATTTGATATCACATATTACTTTAGCAGCCCAATAAAGTCCATGGAATCCCATCTTGGAATAATATTTTTAATTAAAGTTTTTTATTTTCAAAACATACACATGGATAATTTTTCAACATTAATCCTTGTAAAACCTTGTATTCCAATTTTCTCCCCCCTTCCCCCACCTCCTCCCCTAGATGGCAAGTAATCCAATCTATGTTAAACGTGGTAGAAATATACGTTAAATCCAATATATGCATACATATTTATAGTTATTTTGCTTCATAAGAAAAATCAAATCAAACAGGAAAAACTGAGAAAGAAAATAAAAGCAAATTGGAATACTATTTTTAAGTGCATAGAATGCATAGAAATCCAATTATGTTTAAATAGCGATGTAATAGACTCCTTTTTACATAGACCCTTACTTGCATAGATGTAATAAGTTCCCCATAGATCCTTCACAAGTAGGGTCTATGAGCCCTACTTGTGAACCCCTGTTTAAGTTCACCTTTGGAGATAGTCATTCCTTTTATTTTTTTTCTTTTATCTTGACTGCCCTTCTCCCCCAGCTAGGAATAGGGAATGCTGATAGCTTGAAAAGTTATATTTTAAAGTAATAGTTTAACAGGATTTTGGTTTGTGAAGATTTCAATAATGTGTGTGTAGTCACGAGTGCCCCATCTCTTCATTTCAGGACTCATTATTGTAAAATCCATGAGACTGCTTTGGGTCATATTTGTCGGCAGCAAGCTTTTGAGCAGATTCATTTTCAAAAGGATTCACCCAAGCAGTTTGTAATCATTAGTCTGAGACAGATCTTCAAAGCAATTTCTGGGTTAGGAAAAGTTACTTGAACATTATTGTTAAGCCAGCCAACCAAATGTGGCATCCCATCATTTGAATGTGTCAGTTTTTGAGTTAGCATGAGAGAAATGGTGTCTGCCCTTTCAAAGATATTGCAGTGAGAACTTTGATGTCCTCTTCTCCCTCCCCAGAGTAGGAAAAAAGTAGGGAAAGTAGCCCAGATACATCCCCTAAATTCCCCTTTATCACTTTTATTATGAACACCCAGAGTCAAAAGTTACGGCTTGCTGCTATAGCCCAAAGGACAGTTCTGGACTGCTTAAAGATCTATACACCTTTCAGGCTATTTGGACCTTTTCAGAAGAGTAGGAACAACTCCAAACATGGAAAATTGGGACGTGAGATTGAATCCTGACTCCACTACTTCCTAGCTATATTATCTTAGACCAGTCACTTTATCTCTCCCAGCCTCACTTTACTCATCTATAAAATGAGGTAGTAAGGTTGGCTGATATGTAAGATCCCATATATCTCCAAAGTCATGGTCTTATAATCTTTCTTGACCAAATCCAAATATATATATATACACATATATATGTGATGTTAATTATATTATTTATTTTGTTTATATATTATTATATATAATATATTTATTATATATATTATATATTTGGTATGTATATATATATATATATATATATATATATATATATATATATATAGGATTGTAAACAATCTTTCTTGACCAAATCCAAATATATATGTATACAAAGATACCTATCAACTGGAGAATAGCTAAACAAATTATGGTACATAAATATTTTTTTAAAGGACTGGAATGTGTTTAAGTAATTTCATATTGATAAGATTCTATTCCTATTTAAAAGTCCAATGGAAGAAAACATTCCTTAATACTGCTGAGCCAATGGTATCCTGACTGATCATACAGATCTGGGTATTATTCCCAAACATCTGAATCTCTCAGGCTCCTAGAATCACTCTGGTTGATGCACAAATTAATTTAACCATGTTAGGGACTACTCTTTTGACTCCTTGGTGTTCAGATCTCAGGTAAGGGCACGTAGTAGTGCCTCAGGTTATCAACCTGAGCTAATCCACTCATGATCATAAATGGTTTATAACTTGGGAACTTGGAAGGGAGAAGTAAGTTCACAGAGCCAAAGCTTTGCACCAAGATGGCAAAATCATATCACAGACTGACTTGTCTAGAAATAGATTGTGTTTAATTCATATTCTTCATGTAACATTTTAAATGCACTTAATTTTTTATGCCCTAAACAAAGAGCAAGAATGACTCTCCTGAGCATCTATAATATAATGCATTTTCTACATCTATTTTTAAAATTCCCTTTAGCTCATATCTGTGATTCTACTGCTGTAGGGAACTCCTGACATAGAAATTCTTTCCACAGGTGCACACAGGCAATTTTTCTATAACGTATTATCTCAACAAGTTTTTTGAGAGGAATTGAAAGGTTAAGTGACTGGCCATTTACAGAGAAAGTGTGTTTTATTGTTGTTGGTCTTCAGGCATTTTTCAATCAGGTCTGCCTCTTTATGACTTCATTTGAGGTTTTCTTGGCAAAGTTACTGGAGGGGTTTGCCATTTCCTTCTCCAGCTCATTTTATAGATAAAGAAACTGAAGCAAACTGAGGATTAAGTGACTAGCCCAAGGTCACATAGCTAGTAAGTATCTGAGGGCAGGTTTGAGTTCAGGAAAATTTGTCTTCCTGATTACAGGACCAGTACTATTCACTGCACCACTTGAGTTGTCCTAGAATATGTGTACCCAAAGTAACAGTTGAACCAAGGAATTCCCAGTCCCAAAACGAAACCTCTTTTCATTATGTGTGCATATATGCATATGTATAATTACAGTATTTGTATTTACAAAATATGAACATACTGAAAATTCTCAAATAGATCTGTTATCTTAATTTCCCTACAGTAAGGCAGATCTTAGTTCATTTCTCTTGTTCATCTTATTTAAATCTTGTCCATGTTCTCTATAAGTTTGTGTCAGGAGATTCATTCTAATAATATTTTTCCCCTCCATTATCAGTCTTCATCACTTAAACTTGATCTAAATCATCTCCTTTCCCCATCTTTGTTTTCTATATTACAATTTCTACTTCCTCCAAACCACATGTAGGTCTGTAATGCTCTAGAATCCAGATGAAGATGTTTTTAATGGCAAAAAGAGCTGCCATCAAAATACATGCAGATATTTTCCATTCTTCTATCTGTTGTCCATCTTTCATTTTTCATCCTTAGATTCCTTCCAAATGACTTTACTTAACTTGAACTCTTTTTAAGCTACTTTTGCCCTCCATTGCCTCTCTCTGTTTTATGAGACAATGATGCATCATAATATTTCATCATCCATGTCGAAAAGATTTTATAAATGAGACTGTAATCTGCATAAGTACTCCCCTTGGCTGCCATAGCTCTTCACTGAAGAGGTAAGTCGAGTGTTTGCTGACTAAAATGCTTTATAAGTTGCTTGGTCTCCTTTTCACTGCAGTTTTTTCCAGAGAGGATGGAGCAGAGCCTGGACCTGTGATTTCATTCTTGTTGATAATTCCCAGGGCAGCTGAAAAACTCTCTTGGACTGTATAATTAGTCCTAGGGAGATATCTGAAGCACTGAAAGATTCAGTAACTGACTTGCCCAGGACCTCCTGCCAGTGTGTGTGTCAGAGGTGAGTTTTAAACACAAGGTCTTCCTAACTATGGGAGCACTCTCTATCCCCTATATCCTATTTCCTCTTGGCAAATGATGTGTATTGATTAAACTTTAGGAGCAAATTATTGTATTCTGCTGTCCAGATCCCATTTTTTTATCACCAATAACATGTTTAAATAGATCAGGCAGGACCATATATGGAGAGTCGATTCAAGAATCTCCCACATCAGTAATAAGTCACTTCTTCTTTAAGTAAAATGAATTTTGGTTTTTGTAATGTTAGTTGGTGCTCACCATGTTTAACACCCTCCAATTCATTTTGTCAAAGAAAGTATACATGATATATAAGAAAGAGGCTTTTCTGAAGTCTACAAGACTTTGACCTCTCTTTTTATTTTTGCTCCATCTTTTAAAATTTGTTTCTTTATCTCATATATTCCTACCTTAGCATTTATAGATGACATAGTGGATAAAACAGTGGAGCCAGGAAAATCTGAGTTCAAGTCTTGCCTCCGGCACTAGCTGTGTAATACTAAGCACATCATCTAACTTTTTACCTCAGTTTTCTCATCTGTTTAAGTGAGGATCATGATAATAGCACCTACTTCCTAGGGTTGTTATGAGGATCAAATTAGGTAACATATGTCAAGCACTGGGAAATAAACAAAGTGCCTAAGAATACTCTGATTCCCTTGGTGTGGGAAGATCTTGAGGGCACAGCTCTCAAAAAACTAGATTCATTTGCATGCCATTATAATGAGAACTCTGTAGAAACTACGGATTTATCCCCATATAAGCAAAAGGTACCTAATACTTCAGGATAAACAAGTACAATCTCCTCAGTCTTTCCTGAGAGCATCTTACATCACTCTCATTATCTTTGGGTCCACTGTTCAACAAGGAGAGAAAACCATCTCCTAATCAACTTATAGAGCCAAACACCGGGCACAATAAAGAACTGAGAATTTTTTGAAACTCTTATGTTTTCTATACACCTACTCAGTGTGTCCACTCTGTACAATCCCACAATTCCCTTGAGTCAGTAATCTGCAGGTTTTGGGTAGGAAAAAGGATTCCTCTTTACAGAAAAAAAAAAAGAGTAGTGATTCTTGCTTTTGCAAGACATATCCTTGTAGTAATGGGTTAAAAGGCTCTAATTAAATGGAGTCTAGGTATTTTTTCAAGCAAGTTAATGTCTATGCTTGTTACCACTGACAGAGACCACTTTCTTTGTATTGCTCAAAATCCTTTAGTATGTTTCTTTTAACTATCCTTTTAAAGGGAAAGTTTTAAGGCAGCTTTTTTTTATATATTTTAATGTGATAGTTTCCTTTTCCCCATTTAATTGGTTTTAAATGTTAATAAGAAGAATTAATGCCAAAAAGGAAAAAGAAAGTTACATTTTATTAAAAAATGCTAAGATTGCTACTATGGACACTAACTTGAAGAGTTTTACTGCACAGATAGAGATATCTGATGGAGGAGGACAACTAAGCTTCAGAAATACTGTGTGTGTGTGTGTGTGTGTGTGTGTGTGTGTGTGTGTGTGTAGAAACCTCAGAAGGTACTGATACCAGAAAGAGGACTTGTCATTTTTCTTAAGGAATAATAAAGATGATCATTATGAAGTGGGAAGCCAGCAACCACAAATCAATACTGCGGCAAAAGGACCAAAGTAAAGAAATGCCAGAGACAATTTAAATGAAAACATAGAAGTGACGCCCCACACTTTTCTGCAGCTAGGAAACCTTTGGGAAGTCAGCCATGGACTCTGTTTACTCAAAAGGGAATCTTAAATAAAGAACTTGACAAAGAAGGAAGAAGAGTTAGAGAGACAAAATGAAATCATTTCAGATCCTTTCAAAAACTGGAAAGGGAAGAGAAAGGGAAGATCAAATAGAAACTTTATAGTTAAATGTATTTACTGACAAGTTCCCAACAGCTCAGTTTGCCCTTTAAAATTCTCATGGATCATCATCTTGTCCTCGAGATGTTTAGCTGCAGGTTCAGAAAGTTATGGCAAAATGTTAATTTTACTACCGAAATTTATGAGATCGTAAAGTTGTCTTCTATAAAAAGACAGGAGCAAAACTTGTCAAGATGCATCTTGAGATAGTCTCTATTCAGTTTTTATGTTTAAAAAATGGTTATGAGCATAAGTTTTTGGCATATATATGTATGTATGAATATATATTGACATATATATGGGCATTCATACATAGATACATACAGAATTTGAGTCCAAAATTTAAAATGCATTTAGCACATGTACACAAGTTTTCCAGAAAATCTATTCCATTCTGGGTAAAACAGTTAGCTAGCATTGTTTACTTGCTCAAAAACTGTTTATTGAGAAATACTAGAAAGAAAATACATACCAAACAGATACTGAAGCCCTCAAAGGTTATTTTCAGTTTCATACAGTAATGAAAAATTCAAGGCAACCATTTGAAAATTGCTGGCACAGCATCACACTGTGCCGGCGTCAAAGGAGATGTGGAAGCAGCACTTATTTTCAAATAGGAAATAACTTAGTTGGGGTTTCAACATTGCCTGGATCCCACAGTGCTGACATAACCAACTTGCTTTGATAATGGCGCAGAAACACTGGTCTCAAGTCCCTCTTAAGAAGCACCCAAAATTGAAGAGCCTATAAAGGAGGGAGGAATATATTCAACTAGAGAATTCCTTGACTTCCAGAACTCCCATTTGGGTTTTCAATTCCCCAACAGGCTTTCATGGCATTGTGAGATATTTGAGTTTAGAAGGCACCATTTTTTTTTTGGCAAGGCAAGAGTAGTTAAAAAAGAGTGGCAAGTTCACACAGCTAGTAAGTGTCAAGTATCTGAGGTTGGCTTTGAATTTAGGTCCTCCTGACTCCAGAACTAGTGCTCTATCTACTGTACCACCATTTTTTCCAGTCCTCTTCTTTATTTTCCAGTGCCTGAGAATATTCTGATTTCTTTGGTGTGGGAAGATCATGTGGCTCTCTGGATGCCAAGGAGTCAACTCAGTTTGTTACCTCATTGTTCAGTTTGTTAGATGGATTCACAAACTGTCTGATGGACATGGACTTTTACCAAAGAATTTCATCCTCTGCATTCATTGCAATTGTATTTATCAATGTTGAAGAAGTGAGATCTCACATAGTGAGATCTCCTAGTTGTCACTGTGTGTGAAGAACATTGTACTTACTGAAGGATAATAATAATAATAAGTTTTTTATATTGCTTTAAGGGTTTCCAAAGCACTTTACACATGATATCCCATTTGAAACTCACATTGAATATGACCAGTATCACTAGTCTGCAGTAGTTGATGGCTCTCTCCATCATGAGACTATATGTTTCCTTTAGAATTAGTGACTCAAGTTTTAGGTCTGGTAGACATGGGTTTTATCTTTCATGTCCCTGGAATCCTGGGATTCCTTTATCAATTCCTGGTTTTATGTGTGTCCGTGTATGGGGCAGAAGGGTTTCAGAGATAAAACTTGAGCTGGTCAAGTTACCAAGACCACATGGTCATTAAATATGCCTGGGAATTATAATCAAGTATGCATTTTTAATTTCTCACTGGTGGAAAGCCACCAGAGATAATAGAATATCCTTATGATAAATTGTTTTCTTCAAAACATGGCAGTATCCAATTCAAGAACATACAATTCAGTGCCCAAATAACTAAAAATCCTATTCCTTCACAAAAATATTAAATTAACTGAGGACATGTACAGTTCTTTCTTTTCCCTTCCCCAGGTCTCTTCCATTCAACTCAACAAGTGCTTGTTATGGAAGATTCTGAGGATATTTTCAAATGGATCTATGACCTCATTTATTTGGATGTTTCTCCCAATAAAGCAGAGGACAACCCATGGTTAGCTGTACATTCAGTATAGCTCTTGTCCAAATTCTCTCATAAATTTGACACAGAGGATCCACCCAATGGCATGCTAGTAAATGAAAATGTGTTTATGACATACTTGTAATTTAAACTGTATTATATTTTCTCCATCACTTTCTAAGGCTTTATAATTAACTAACAATATATTAGCCCCTGGTTTGTTCATAGCATTTGTTGATTCCCAAGCTGTAAATGTTCACACTGAAAATATAACAGTTCACACTAGCTTCAGAGCATACCTTTGGATTCGCCCAACATTCTAGAAACCTTCTTCAATATCTCCTGATTTCAGTGGGGTCTCAGTGGTACATTCTGGTTATCCAACTGTCATCACTTAACCTCACCATATAACCCATCGATTTTCCTTTGTTGTGATGATTTCTTTTATTCCTTCTCTTCTTCAAAATTCTTCATTGGTTACATGATACAGCCTGTTCACACATACCATGTACTTCTCTATTGCACTATGCATTATATTCATTTTAAATTCCTCAGAGACTAATGTTTTTCATGTGAAAAGAAAGAAGGGGAAAGGAAGGAAAAGAGAAAAGGAGGGAAGAAGAAAGGGATAGAGGAAAGGAAGAAGAAAGGGAAGGAGAAAGGAGGAAAGCACTAAGGGAGGGAGAAAAGAAGAGAGGAAGGAAAATGATAGATATATGGTAGCTAGATATATAATAAACAAATAGGTTTACAGACAGATTATTCATTAAGGGTATTCAAAAACAAGCAAGGAGGACAGTGTTTAACTTTCAAGAAGTTTCCAATCTAAATGAGGACAAAAATGAATAAAGTACATATATGTGTATATATATATTTATATATAATATATACACACATGTATATATGTATGTACATATACACACACATAATATATACATATATACCCATTATAGATATACACATACATACATACATATACACACTATATATCTTTGTGTGCAAGAGGTCCTTAGAATATATCAGTAGATCAAATGAAAGTGTTAGGGGTCTTTTAAACAAAGAGACAAAGCAAAGCATAAGGCGAACCTTAAAAAGCAGGGGTAAGAAAGATGATATGGACCTCCATCTCAAAAGAAGGAAATTGGTATTCTTATTAATTATTATATATATATATATATATTATATATTATGACTTCTGGGTAGTCCCAGCCAGAGGAGAAGGCAAAGGGGGAAAGAGGTGAGCAGTGAAAGAGATTTCCTAGTAATGAAAGATTTTTCTATTGCCCACAAAAAGGGGAGACAGGAGGAAGGGAGAAGTATGGATGGGATATATCTAAGTAATTATATGAAACTAATGCTAGAAAGGGCAAGTGGTCCTGCACTCATCTTCATGAGTTCAAATCTGGCTTCAGATCTTTGCTAGCTTTGTGACTAGGCAAATCACGTGACCCCATTTACCTTAATTTCCTCTCTGTAGAATGAGTTAGAGAAGGAAATGGCAAACCACGCCAATATCTTCCCCAGTAAAACCTCAAATTGGGTCACAAAGAATTGGACACGACTAGAATGACTGAACAAAAACAACAAAGCCAAGAAATGAATAAAGGGACTAAAATTTCTGGAAGTGAGTCTTCTGACAGTGCTATTTCATTAATTGCTCAATTGAACTTTATTTTACATTTAAGAGACAAATTCTATATAGATAAATGATAGTCCAGTCCACCAGGTAACCCTTTAATACTTCCTCTGATTAAAATAAGATTAATGTTTAAAGAATAATGATGCATCAAACCACAGATAAAAGCATTAAAATATTAACTTTCTCATTCTACTCGTATCAAGACATCACCTATAAGCCTTGGGAAAATAATTCATCAGACACTGGTAAATGGAAGCAGCTAGTTCATGGAGTTTCCTTTTTCTTGTACTATTGCAACAGGGGAAAATGAAGTCAAGCCTGATTGCTACTCACCTAGAAACATAGAATTTTAGACCTAAAAGGAATTTTTTGGCATCATTCTATTTAATTCCCCCATTTTATAGATAAGAAAAATGGAGTGTGAATAAATTGAGCAACTAAAAAAAAAAAAAAAAAAAAAAAAAAACCCTTGGAGCTGCAAGATGATAGAACTGGGTCTAAAAATTAGGCTTCCTCTGCCAGGGCTCCTTGGCTTGAAAGCATAGGGCCTCTTTGGAGATACATCTTTTAAAAGTAGTTCCTCTCTCCTTTTTCTCCATGATAGACAAATGAAAAAATCTATTCTTGGCTCTGAGACATGAAAATGGATCTTTAACAGAAGAAAGATAAGAATTTCTTTTTTTCCTTTTTTTTTAAGTTCTTTCATTTTCTCCTCTTTGTTTCTGCTACATTATAGTTATTCCAATGTAGAAAGATAATTTGGCATGGAAATTACATAAAGTAAAGGGGAGAGGAAGAAAAAGGACAAATGTATAAGAAGTTGATAACTAAGAAAAGATGTGGATATCTACAGAGTATGATTTAAGGGACAACAGGAAAGTCCCCTTTCTAAAAATTATCTCCCATATCAATCAATTGCAAATTCTAAACTTTCATCATGAGTTAGTCATTCTTATGGTTTCTCCCCAGATAATGCCAGTATCAGGCTTTAAAATAGTCTAATTCAATTTTATCAGCTGCTTTTTCTCCATTACAAAGAACTGGCCGCATGCCATGAGGAAATAGGAGTTTTGATGGACAGAAAGAAGGAGATTATTTTGAAACCTGAAGCATGAACAGGAAGGTCAGTCTGTATAGAAAACCAGAATTTTTAGCATGAATGCTATGAACTCCTAAGATAAGAATTTTGTGATGAGAATTGGGAGAGGGAATACAAGGAAAGAAGTAGAAAGGCAATCTGACCTTTTTTCCAATATGGCACCTGAATTTCCTGCTTCTAACATCTAATAATAAGGGAAATTCTAACAAGAGTTTCAAGCTTTTTGACACGGTCACTGAGACCTCTTTCACAGGAGCAGGTAGTATGGTGGTTACAGACATTTATCGTTAACAGGAAGTGCCTTCTCAATTTAGAGACAATCAAGTGACTCCATTTCAATGGGGAACACTCAGCTTAGCTTTATAGGCAAGGTGGGCTGCTGTGGAATACTTCTGGTGAACACTGAATGGTTGTCATTTGCATGAAGACCAGAGAAAGCCTCAGAGCTCATAGAGAAGATGAGTTTTTCTGATAGGTAATTTCATCAGTGGATTAATAGCATTGGGTTTCCTGCCTAATAAAGGGGGTGAGTGAGCATCAAATCCTAATCTTGCTTGTTAAGTGGAAGCATTCCCCCAGCCATCCTTCCACATTCTTTCATTTGGCAAATACCTTAGGTCAGAGTTTCATTTATCAATTACAGGCTTCATCAATTCCCCAATCTCATGTTTTAAAAGACTCTAATAGGAATTTAAGTTCCCTACAACTAACAACCAATTCCATTAGAGGAAAAAAAAAAAAAAGAATAGGGAGGAGACAATGATTATGTAGCTAAAGGAAGAATATTTGGAAAATCATAATAGTATTATCAAAAGCAATAAATTATAACTCTGAGGTATATTTTAAAATAAGAAACACAGAAATATAAAGGAATATTGTCTAATAGAGAGAGCCCAAGTCAAGGATTTTGTTGTTCTGTCCTTTCAGTTATGTCCAACTTTCCATGATGCTATTTAGGATTTTCTCAGCAAGGATACTGGAGTTTGTCCATTTCTGGCTCATTTTACAGATGAAGAAACTGAAGTAACTGGGGTTAAATGGCTTGCCTGGGATCACAAAGTAGTGTCTAAGGTCTTCCTGACTCTGGAGCCAGCACTGTATCCTTTCTATCTATTGTACTCCTAACTGCTCTTTGAGTCAGGATTGTGAATTCTAGCTTTAGCTATGACATTGATTATAGATGTTCTGATCAGTCTAAATTTTAAAGATGATTTAATTTCCATATCTGAATAACAAGAAAAAAATAACACCCACCTCTCAAGGGTTTTTGGAAGGAAATGAAAGAAAACAATCTGAGGACTACTAAAATACAAGTTAAAATAATATTTTTTGTAATCTTGAAGTTGTATTATAAAAATAAACACTAAAAATGGCTTCACCTGTTTTAAAATTATACTCCATGAAATTCTGTAAGGAAAAGAAAATTTAATTTTTTACTAACATAGTTTGTTTCAAACTTACTGGTTACAGCAGTTCTAGTGCTTATTATTTTTTTGTTTTAGGCTGGGTTCTCCCTATCTGGCCAAGTTGGACAGATTATAATCATTTTCAAGCGAATACCAATGATAATCAACACAGAAGGTTCTCTTTTCTGACCTGGGTCAAATTGCCCCCTCCTTAGTCCGGTGGCCCTCCTTTCTCAGAGTGCACTTATAACATTGGCCCCAAATTTAGCACAGACATTAGATCAGTAGTAGTCTTACTGTAGTTTCCAACTGGACCATCAGCCTCAATTACAAGCAAGGATTACCGAAATACATCACCATACCCAACTGAAAACTGGATTTTAGAGAGATTAAGTGGCTTTAGAAGACATCTTGATAAAAAGAGTACAGAAAATAGCCTATTTAAAAAACAATTAACTAGACATGACCAGAAATGACATAAAGGACATACTTCCAAGTACTTGCAGAGAAATAAATAAAATTTCCAAATGATTAAAGTGGATAAAGAAGCATAAAATTAAGATAAATTAATATTAAAGGATATTCCCACATTCTGATACTAATATTAAAAAAAATTCACATGATATTAAATCACTATGCCAAAACTCTAGGGCAACAAGAAATTTTACCTTCTCCATCTTCTTTTCTGTTCATTGAGAACAGGGACCATTTAATTTTTGTCTTTGTCTTTTGGTTCTTATCAAAGTGCTTGGAACATAATTGACACTTATAAATGCCTGTAGATTGATTCTCTTAGATAAATCACCCCTAAAAAGTATAAATAACTTTACAAGCCAAAGATAAAATAAGCAAAAACCCAAAACCCTGCTCAGTTTTTGCCTCCCAGGTATCTTAGAAAGAAGTGATCTGTAGTTGAGTCTGATTGAAAGGAGCCTTGGAAAATGCCTTATCTAGGATGTGAGCTGTTCTTTTTTTCATTTATAGAAACAGAAAATTCAAAGAAACTCAAGTTTGAGTCATCTCTTATGATTCTTTCTGCCATAGACCAACATTCATTTGACTCCTGTTAACCTCAACAAAAAAGCTAGGGTTAGGAAGGTAGCAGTGGAGAGTATCCATAACCCACAAGTCAATCTTGTACTGAAAAGGTGCCTCTCTTATTGACCATCAGGTAAGAGACCTATATAAAGCCAATACATAATAGATTCTCCACATGGGAAGGTTCTAATGCACACATCTAACATAGAACTTCATAAAGCTTCTCTCTCTCTCTCTCTCTCTCTCTCTCTCTCTCTCTCTCTCTCTCTCTCTCCTTCTCTATGTCTCTTCTGTGTCTGTCTCTCTCTCTCTGTCCTTCTTCCTCCTTGTTTCTCTTTCTTCTTCTCCTTCTCCTCCTCCCTGCCTCCCCTCTCTCTCTTTTACACACATATACACAGAAACAGATGAAGAGACAGAGAAAGAGAGAGACAGAGAGAGAGACAGAGACAGAGAGACAGAGAGACACAGAGAGAGATGGAGACCAGCTGAAGTTCAATTCAAACTGTAAAGTATCCTAGCAATCATGGAAGTACTTGCAGAGAGAGTACTGTGTTTCCCAAAGCAATATAACCATGAAAAGTTTGGTCTTGAATTACCATTCAGGATGCCTAGGGAGTATATGCAACACATGACTGATGTATGATTTAATTAATATTGGGAGCTGCCAGTGTAGACACTCCTCCAACAACACATATCAGGAGCTATCTCTGGTTCAATAGATTAATCTTAGAGAATTGCTCATTACATAGAGGTTAAATGACTTGCCAGGACTTTTTAACAGTTGGTTAAGTAGAACTCAAAGCCATCTTTTCCCTAACCTACCATTTTGTCCTCTAGTCAAAATGGTCTCAAAATGTCTTTGACTATGCTGCTCTATCAGTAACTATTTTTTCCCAGAAAAGGTGTGGAAGGATGGAATTTTCCCAGTGGCTCCTGTGAAACTGTTATCATGGCTACCCAGGTACGTTGGGTTCTGCAGAGTAAATGTTATGTATGGTTATTATGGAAGATGATCCATCTTCTCATTATCCAATTAACTGATCACACATAGAGTCATGCCATGGTACCCTTTGGAGAGCATTGCTCTAACCCATGCTGCCTCTGTGAGAATATAGAATATCATAAGGATAAAGGAATATTGATAAAATGTAAGAATAGAGTAAATTAAGTCTATTTTCATACCCAAAAAGGAAAAAAAATGAAAATGTAATAAAACATCTGTGAGACATATACTATTTCATATTTTAACAAATCAGGATATCAGACTTTCTACATCTTAGTTTTTTCATCTGTAAATGAGGAGACAGGACAAGATGAATTTTGATCTAAGTCTTCTAGTCCTCAGTCTCCTGAGCTTGTCATCATCACCAACATTTTCTCACATTGCATACAACATTCAGGTCCTCAACATGGTAAACAATTCTCTAATCAATACCCCCCCCCCCACACACACACACACACACACTCCTTTTACACAGGAGCAAGCTTTCAGAACCAGGGATAGAGTGACTTGCCTAAGATCTAGTTAGTGATACAGTCATACATAAAGCATAGACTTCCTGATTCCAGGGTTGCTAGAAATATCAGGTTACCTCAAAAGTGAACTATTTCTTCCTTAGCTTGGAAGAAACAAAGACATTTTAAAAATGGGTCAGACTTAGATATGACATAGTTTACAGAGAGTAAACACAATAAGAGGACAATTCTGATTTTATTTTACTTTTTATATCCATGAGGTTCCAGAGCTTTTTAGACCCTGAAGACACACATTAGAACTATACCAAGGAAAGAGCAGAGCCAAGATGGGGTATGTGGTGGGCAGGAACTCACTTGGTCTTTCCCAAATCCCCCTCCAAATAATTTTAAATAATGTCTCAAAACAAATTCTGGAGTGGAAGAACTCACAAAAGTATGAGGTGAAACAATTTTTCAGACCAAGACAACATAGAAAGTTGGCAAGAAGTCACACCAGAGTGAGAGTGGGGAGCTGTCCAACATGGGCTGCATCAGTGGCTGCTTCCAGACCTTTCAGCTCACAGATGATAAGGGGGTCAAAAAAACTAGTGAGAAAGAGATAACAGGGATCCCTTTGCTAGCACTGGGTTCAGGACTCTGGTGCATTACCCCATACACAGATCTGAAATGTTATCATGGTTCACGGTCCCAGAGCAAGGAGGAGCTGCACACTAAAGCATGTAACTGTGGAAGGGTGGGGACCCCCAACTACAATTCCAGGGCAGAAAAAAGTGCTTGTGGTCACACACATACCAGAGCCCAGGCCAAGAGAACAATAAACACACCTCTCCTTAGACAATATCACCTGGGAAGAACCTAAAACTTACAGGTCTTTAGAATTAGAAAAGTTGGGAGAAAGGAAAAGGGAGAGGTAGAATAGGGTAAATTATTTCCCAAAGAAGAGATGCAAAGGAGCTTTCACAGTGGAGGGGAAGATGGGAGGAGTTGGAGGTAGCATGTAAACTTTACTCTCATTGGAATTGGTTGAAAGAGAGAATAATATACTCACTCAGTTAAATATAGAACTCTCTTTTAGCTTACAAGAAAGTAGCAAGGGAATGAAACAAGAGAAAGAGGGTCCTGATAGAAAACAGATTGGGGAAGATGGTAGTCAAAATCAAAAGATATTTGAGAATGGATAAAGTAAAAGAAAAAGAGGATAAACAGGGGGATAGGATGGATGGAATTATATTGTTAGTAAATGTAAGTATGAAAAAATTTTATAGCCAGTTTTTCTGATAAAGGCCTCATTAGTCAAATATACAGAAAAGTAGATCAAATTTGTAAAAATAAAAACCATTTCTCAATTGAAAAATGATCAAAAGATATGAACAGACAGTTTTTGGATAAAGTATTCAAAGTTATCTATAATTATATGAAAACTGCTTTTGATCACTACTGATTAGAGAAATAAAAATTAAGATATCTCTGAGGTACTATACCACATCCATCAGATTGGCTAATATTACAGAAAAGAAAAATGACAAATGTTGGCGGGAATGTAGGAAAATTGAGACATTCATATAGTATTGGTGGAGTTGTGAACAGATTCAACCATTCCTGAGAGCAATTAGGAACTATGCCCAAAAGACTGTACCATGATACTCTTTAACCTAGGTAATAGCACTATGAGGTCTTTTTTTTAAAGGAAAAGAAAGGACCTAAATCTTCAAAAATTCCTAGGACCTCTTTTAATGATGGCAAATATTGGAAATTGAGGGAATGCCCATCAATTAGGGAATGGCTGAACAAGTTGTATTATATGATTGTGATGGAATATTTTTGTGCTATAAAAAATGACAAGCAGGATGCTCTCGGAAAAAAACTTGGAAAAGTTTACATGAACTGATGCAAAGTTAGATGAGTACAACCAGGAAAACATTGTACACAGTAAAAGCAATATTGTATGATAATCAACTGTGAGTGATAGCTATTCTCAGTAATACAATGATCCAAGACAATTCTAAAGAACCTTTGATGAAAAATACCACCCATATCCAGAGAAAGAACTGATGGAATCTGAATGCAGATTAAAGCATACTATTTTGTAAATTTTATTTTTCTTCTTTTGGTCCATGTTTTCTTTTATAACAAGACTGACATGGAAATATATTTTACATGACTACACATTTAAAATTTATATCAAATTGCTTGGCTTCTCGATGGAGTGGAGAAAAGAATGGAGGAAAGGAAGGAATTTGGAACTCATCTTTTTAAAAAAATGTTAAAAATAGTTTTTAGACATAATTGGGGAGGAATAAAATGTTAAATATTTTTTAAAAGAAACATACAAAGAAGAAAAAAAATGTGTGACCAAGGGAAACAATGCTGTCTTCAGCCATACTGGTGAAAGGGCTCAGATAACAATTTTTGCTTTCCTTTCTCCCCAAAAGAGAAGAAAACTGATCTTGGATTTCTAACCATTAACAGTTATCTGCACCTATAGCCAACACAAGTGAATATGCCTGTGACTCTCTCCTTGTTCTGACTTCCCTGGAAGTTCTTTCTTCAAGTTCCAGGAAATATCCCACCTTTCACAAGCACTCTTTCCCTATCCTTCTTAATGCTACAAATAAAAATACAAATTATACAATAAAAAAGTTCCTGCCTTCAGAAAGCTTAAATTCTATTGAAGAAAACAAGAACATATATAGAAGTCATGCCCACATATGAGCACTAGTCCAAAAAGTAACAGGACTATGTAGTTGACAGGAAAAGAATAGGAAATGAAGAATTCTCTCTGAAATCATCTCCAATTTATCCTATATGTATCTTGTCTACACATCCTTATTTGTACATTGTCTCCTCCATTGGACTCTATTCTTTTCTTTGAATGCAACAATCTTTTTTTCTCTTTCTTTCTGTGCACTTTGCACAGTACCTGACACATATTAAGTGCTTAATAAATGCTTGTTGGTTTTATTTGATTTGAACGTCTAAAAATAAAAGTTACTCCTAGAGAGATGATACCAGAATGAAATATTCATTTTTGGACTTGTTCAATGCAGGAATTTGTTGTGCCTAATTATGTATATTTGTTATAAAGTTTTTGTTTTTGTTTTTTTGTTTTTCAGTGGGGAAAAAACAGAAGGGAAAGAAAACAAATTATTTTTAATTGAAAAACAAAATTTAATTTAAAAAATTATAAGTTGAAGAAACAAAGCATAATTATAGTCACTGGGATTGGCCTCGTATTCTGTTACTGTGATAGATTCAGAAGTGAAAAAGACTCAGAAGACATCTAATTTGAATCCCCCATATTACAGATGAACAAACCAAGTCGCATGCAGAAGTGATTTACCTAATGTTCCACAGGTAGTAAATGGGAGACATTTCAACCCAGTTCCTTTGGTCCTAAATCTATCCCCTTTGCACTATATCTTGCTAACAGAAGACACCAGTAAGTTTTGGGGTCTTTTTTCATTTTGTTTTTAAAATCAACCTTTTCATGGGTATTTTCTAATACTCTTTTTTTCCTAGCCAAAAAAAAAAAAAAAGATGTAAGTTATGTATATCAGTGAGCAAATACATCTGTGTCCATGGAAATCACAGTGGGCTTTTAAAAATTCCATTTCTTAGAATGCTATACTATAACCAAGAGCTCATTATATACGTCAACAACGATACTGTATGAAGATGTAATTTGATGGAAGCGGATTTCTTTGACAAAGAGACCTAATTCAGTTTCAATTGATCAATGATGGACAGAAGCAGCTACACCCAAAGAAAGAACACTGGGAAATGAATGTAAACTGTTTGCATTTTTGTTTTTCTTCCCGGGTTACTTCTACCTTCTGAATCCAATTCTCCCTGTGCAACAAGAAAACTGTTTGGATCTGCACACATACATTGTATCTAGGATATACTTGGACATATTCAACATATATAGGACTGCTTGCCATCTAGGGGAGGGGGTGGAGGGTGGGAAGGAAAAATCAGAACAGAAGTGAGTGCAAGGGATAATGTTGTAAAAAAAAAAATTACCCAGGCATGGATTCTGTCAATAAAAAGTTACTATAATAAAAAAAAAAAAGAATGCTATACTATAGTCTTGATTTGGTTGGGTTTTTTGTTTGTTTCTTTTATTCTTCTTTCTTACCTGCTACTCGAAATGTGTACTTTAAAGATAATCAGAGCAAATGTTGCCACCTGGGTTTTAGCTTGAAAGCTTCTAACCTGTAAACACTGGATCCTTTCAGGTCAAGGCAATGATTTCTTACATGTATACAGCAGTTTAGGTTTTATAAGGCACTTTCTTCATAAAAACAAAGTCAATAGGTACAGACACTGTTGCTCCCATTTCATAGATAGAAAAGTAAAATTCAGAGAGGCTAAATTATTTTGGGAGTTCACACAGGAGACATGGACATAAATCAGGAATCAGAACAGTTTGCTCTGAAAAGTCTATAAATGCTACAAATTGAAGCTTGATTTATTGTTTTGTTGATTGGCCAGATTGCAGAAAATGTTGAATAAAGTATCAATGAAGTAAGTTAAAAGGTAATGTGCATACCTCCCACCTTCCAGCGTTGGTTGTTAAACTTTTACCAGCATACCACTGCCCAGTGGGTCTCTACTACTTACATCAGAAGGGAAGGTTGAGGAATATCATAGATTCTTTCCATTTATTGGAACTATCTAATTCTAAATCAACGAATCTGTGCTTTTGCGAACTTCCTAATTAAAAAAAAAGTCTTCAATCTCTGAAAGAAGCTTCCTAAAATGGCAGCAAAAGATAGTTTGGGATTTTTTTGGAATCAAGAACTAAGTTCAATTCCTATCTGCGACACCATTTTAATGTCCCTGAGCTCATTTTTCTCATCTATAAAATGAAAATAATGACACTTACCTCAAAGGACTGGGTCAGTTAGATTAATAAATATGAAGTCTTTTGGGGGCAACTAGGTGGTTCAGTGGATAGAACACCAGCCCTGAAGTCAGGAGGACCTGAGTTCAATCTGATCTTAGACACTTCCTAACTGTGTGACCCTGGGCATGTCACTTAACCTCAATTGCTCAGGGAAAAAAAAAAGAAATCGTTTTTACAAGACTAAGTATTAAATAAATACTACTATTATTATTAGCATTAATATAAATGGGAAATTCATTAGTTCATCTTTGACAGTTCAATTTGTTACAAAACCAAAACACTGAACCAAAATGAATAAATGCTGAATGGAAAGAATTTATTAAACATTTATTTTAAGTCAAATACTTCACAAACTACTGGAGATACAAATTTGAAAAACAAAGGTAATCCCTGCTTTCAAGGAGTTTACATTCTAGTAAAGAAAACATTTAAGAGAATGGTGCCCAAGGAGGGACATTTTGATCTAAAAAGTTACAGAGATCGTTGTGGACATGTTAGGAAAAGAATAGAGAATAAAGTATAGTCGAATTTTTCCTGAAATATTTTTGCAGGAGAGGCAATCACCAAAGTCAGGGATGAGGCAGGGAGAAAATGGATGCCAGGGAAGAAGTTCTTCCTGAACATGGCCAAGGAGATAAACATAAACACACACACACACACACACACACACACACACACACACACACAAAATACATTATTGGGCTGCATTTACAGAGGAATAGCTTATAAAACAAGGGAATTATT
The DNA here is from genome assembly GCF_902635505.1 of Sarcophilus harrisii. Lineage (NCBI taxonomy): Eukaryota > Metazoa > Chordata > Mammalia > Dasyuromorphia > Dasyuridae > Sarcophilus > Sarcophilus harrisii. The sequence goes on from NC_045431.1 coordinate 67,737,369, forward strand.
TGTCATAACATATTCTTTGGATCATATTGGGAATGCTCTATTCAGTTTTGGGTAACACTTCTTTAATAAGAGCCTTGGAAATGAGTGTATTACTTTAGAGATTGGTCAGGTTGATAAAGGATTTCAGAAAGGAATAGGAAGTATTGAAGATGATTATCTTTAAAAAGAAAGTACATAGAAAGAGGGTAAAGTAATGATTATTTTGAAATTTGAGGGTGCCTTTTGAAAGAAGGGATTGGACTAATTATATGAAGTTCAAAAAGACACAGCCACCTCCTCACCAGATGCCCTTCACCCAAAGCTGTCATTATTCCAATTTGTCAAAACCTTTATTAATCCTTGTGATGTTGCAACATATTAAGATGTACTTCTTCATCCAAGTCATTAAAGAAACTGCTTACAAAGAAGGGACAAGAACAGAGTCTTGGTCCTATCATTTAAACCCTTCTTTTGGTGATTATTGACACATTTAACTATTGCTTTTGCAGGGTACTTTTATTCAGTCAGCTAATAATCTATGTAGCTATACTATCACCTAACCCACATTTCTTTGTCTTGTCTCCAAGGATACTGTCTTTAGTATTTTTCTAGTCCATGAAATAATCTTATTTTAAAAAGGAAATAAGGTCTATTTGATACACTAGTTCTTCATATCCCCATGCTGGGCTGCTATCAATTATAACTTTTCTAAGTACTATCAAACCATCTGTTTAAAAATTCATTTTTGCATTTTGTCTAAGATTAATATCAAGAGTATTGGTCATTCCTTTTGAATAATGATACAGTTACTCACTTTCAGATAGCCCTCTGATTTTCCCGGACTCTACAAAGATTGCCAATCCTAATTCCTCAATCACCTTCACACAGCTTTCTATCAGTGACAAATCTTAGAAATCATTTATGTGGGTCTAAAGACCTGAAATGATTTTAAATGGTTAAATTCTTCCCATTTGTCAGATCTAATTCTAAATCAATGCATCTGTGCTTTTATGAACTTCCTACTTTTAAAAAAACCCTCTAATAGAACATCATTCAGTCTCTGAAAAAACCTTCCTAAAATGACAGCCAGAGATAGTTTGGACTTTCTTGGAATCAAGAACTAAGTTCAAATTCTGAGACACCACTTTCTCCTTCACAGGCCTTCCAATGCCCTCTCAACTATTCACATCTTGTCCTTTCCAGACTGAAGACCATTCTCCTTGACCAAGAAGAGAAGAAAAAGAGGATTTGAGCAGTTCTACTTTTTTTTTCATCTTTTAGGATTATACCAGTAATCTCTAAAGTACCATGAAGTCAAACAGTGATACAGACCAGAAATCACACCAAAATACAAGTCAACCAGGATGGAATATAAGCTAATTCATCTCAGAGGAACTTGATTTTGACTTGTAATTCCACTTTAATTTTCCCAAGGATCCCTGCAGCTATATCTCATTCCTCCTTTCTTTGTGCTATTCCTTGACATCAAATTGATTGCTTTTCTGTTTCAGCAATATCTTTTGTGCCAATCCCCTTCTCTCTGCTCCTAAAATCAGCACCCTAGCTCAAGCCTTCATCACTTAGTATTCAAGACTATTGGTATAGCCTCTTAACTAGTCTGTCACCAGACTACCCTCTCCCTCTAATCCACCTTTTGGTACAGCTGCCAAAACTGATTTTTGTAAACACGGGTTGATCATGTCACTCATTTTTTAAGAAGTTTCAGTGATTCCTTATTGGTGATACCAGTCTAGGATAAAATAACCACCCCCAATCTGATATTTAAAGCTCTGTGCAACTGGTTCAATATATCCTTAATGAAGGATTACACCTTCCTCTCCCCACTTCCCCAGTGTAGTATACACTCCCGTCCATCTGGACACTAACCATTTCTCCCACCTCTATCTGTGTTTTTCCTCAGTCTATCCCCCCCATACCTGGAATGCACTCCTCATTCAATTCCACTCCCCTGTATTTATCTTCAGAGCACTATTCAAGAGCCATATTCTGTGTGAAGTTTCTCCTGACCCCTCAATTCAAGGATTCTTTATCTGGCACTTGTGAACCTTTTTAAATATATTTTGATGACCCCATTTTATATAATTAATTTTCCTTGTATTTAATTATGTAATTAATATTCCTTGTATTCCTATGTATTTCATTTCATGCACTTAAAAACAAGATTGTAGTAAGAAATCCATCAGCTTCACCAGATTGCCAAAAGGGGCTGTGGTGCCCAAACAAAACAAAAACCCACCAACTCCACTTATTAATGCATCCACTTCCTAGCACCAAAAATTACTTTGTGCATATATTTTGCATTAATTATCTGGTAGGTGTTATAATCCTGTGAAGAATATAAACTGGGATTGTATTGTTTTGTCTTTGTAGTCTCAGTGACTAGCACAAATACTCCATAAATACTTCTTTCATTGAAATGAATTGTGAAAACTAGATTAGCTTAATTCAGAGAGACTCATCACCAGAAAGGTTGACTACCAAGTGAAGAATTGTTCTGACCTAAAGAACTCAAGAAGACTTTCTACTAAGTCCAAATTGGCTTGTCACAAGACCAGATTTGCTCAAAAATTAAGGCCGCTGTGGAAAGACTCTGCACCTGTCTCTATAGCATTAAATACATCCTGAATCTTTCAGTTCTCACTGCTGTGTTCAGGCTGGGATGATGTGTCTGTCTGGCAGGGACATAGACTTTAAGATTGTGTTAGATAAGGATGGGTTTAAAAGGACTTCTGGTGTTCTGTTGGAGAAGGGAATTGGGGTGTGGAAAACATTTACTGTTTTCAAATGTTTTAAAAGCTGCCAAGATAATCATCTTCAGTTCTTCCTATTCCTTTTTGAAACCCTTTATCACCCTGGCCAATCTTCAGAGTAGTACACTAATTTCCAAGGCTTTTATTAAAGAAGTGTTTCCCAGAATTGAATAGAGCAACCCCAATATGATCTGAGAGTACAGAGAGAAAAATAATTCCCTGATTTATCTTCCTTGCCCTAAAAGAACTGGAAGCTATGAGTGAAAGTTGAAAGAAACAAGTTTAAGCTTTATATAAGGAAAGCCTTCCCAATGATACCATCCAGTAATGGAATACCCCCTTTCATTAGAATTCATCAGTCAAAAGTTAAATAATACTTTGTCAGTTACATTATAGAGTGGATTTTCATTTAGATATGAATTGGACTAAATGGTTTCTAAGATCCCTTTCAATTCTGAGATGATTTCTGTGATTCTGTCTGACAATCTCGAGGGGTTTCTTGAGCTGGTTGAGCCACAAACAGAGCACATATGGCTTGTGTTCTAAGGTTCCATCATTATCCCTGGATGGGATATATCAGTCTATTGCCTTATGTTCTCATTCAAATATCCCTGGACTCAAAGTGTCCTTCTCTGGCCACACTCCCCTTTGTATATTACTTCCCATCCACCCACCTTCACTAAAATGTAAGTTCCTGAAGGGCAAGGTCTCTCTTTGCTTTTGTATTTGTGTCCCCAGCACTTAGTACAGAGCTGGCATAAAGCAAGTGCTTAATAAATATCTTTTATTCTTCCTCCCTCCACTCATTCTCCATTAAACCTAAATTCCATAAAACCTAAACCAATGATGTGAGAAATCTCGCTACTAAACTTGATTGTCTTAGTGGCTAAGTTCTAGGAGGTTCCTTGTACCACCCTGAAATTAAGTGACTCCCCTAGATTTTGGCAGCTGTTGTCAGAGGTAGAATTTTAATTTAGTTCTTCCTGACTCTAACCCCAGTATGCTGGACTAATTTTATCATCCATTAATAAGAATGATGTCTGTTGTTTTCTGAATAGGGGGAAAAGTTGTTCTTTCTGGGGCTGGACTAGAGAAGAGTAAGGATGGAGACTAGGTAGACAGCCTCTTTGTTGTTCATTTGTATAGACAAATGATTTAAAATAGGAAACTGAACCATCTGCCTAAGAAAAATGTGTGGCAAGTCATTAAAATTCCCCAAGGGGGAAAAATTTCAAGCATTGGATTCCAATTTATCCAAAATCCTTTAAATGATTTTTTAATTATAGGAGATCCCAGGTTAATGAGATGATAGTGATATCTCTGCTGGATAAAGAAAAGTTCGGGCAGCTTTCCATGCTCTTGCTGTCAGACCTTTTTTTTCTGAATCCAAACTCTGTCATCTAATGTATTACCTTCCCTTTGTAGTTTCATTAACTGAAATTTTGATAAGCCAGCCATCTAGGTATTTTTCAGTGGGTCTCCACGCAATAAGTTTGCCCTCTCCAGACATAACACAGAAAGCAGGATGCAAATGCCCTAGACCAATATCAGCAGCCCATATCACTCACAACACTAGGGAAGCAAAGACTGATAACAAAACATCAAAGTTTCTATGCTGAAGAAATCAAACAAGTGAGTCACTGAGGGAGTACCAGTATAAATAAGGAGAGAGAAATAAACGGAAGAGAAGGAGAAGGAGAGCAAGAGAAGGGAACAGTAATGGGAAAGGTGGAGGAAAGAGGAAAGAGAAAGGAATAAGGAAGAGAAAAAGGGAGGAGGAAGAAAATAGAAAAAATGTCTTAAAAGGAGAGGGGACCATAATGTCACTGATAAATAGATGCAAGAAAAGGAAAAAAATCAAAAAAGAGCTCCGGCACAAGCAGATGAGCCAAAAAAGCAAACCAGGGGGCTCTGAAAATTGATGCTTGTAAACCCCCTAAGATTTTCAGACAAATGAGTCTCTGAACATACTGTGTACTTCCCTTCATCTTATATTCATAGCAATGAAAGAAATTGTAAGATTGTCTTAAACCTCTCTGCAAGAGCTGTGCTAAGTTCAGGATCAGTCTAGACAGAACTGAATTCCTTTTTAAATTGAAGTAGTTTGGTGTTTTTCCCCCTGAATTTAAATTTAAAATGCCTTAATTGCATAGTAACAAGAACAACTGTCCTGGACAGGTAATTTGCCACATGGGCACCCAGCACATAGTAGGCATGAAATAAAAGTCCATGCACTGAATCAGACTGCTTTCCATCACAGCGTTCCTTGACTTCCTTGACAAAGTTAATGCCTCCAGAAGTGCAAGAAGACATGTGCAAATAATCCACAAAAGGTCAGTTCTGACTATAAGAGAATACCAATTAAAATAAAATTCCTGTTCTCTTTTCCCCCAATCTTTCCTCCTCCTCTAGCCTCCCCAAAAATAAGAGAACCCATGAGGAAAAATTGGAAAGGTTTCTCAGAGAGAGGGAGAATTGGGACCGCCTGAAAGAATTTGGAAGTCCAAGAGCAGCCTTTACAACCAAGGCAGAAAATCAGTTCTACAGAAGGTAAGAAGTTATCCTGAAGGAAAAAAAACCAAGGAAAAGTGAGTTTAGTTGAGGCAACCAAATACACGAAACAAAGAGATAAAAACAGGTATCACCATAGGGAAGTGAATAAGGAACATGAGACCTGAGGTTGTTTGACAGTGGAAACTACAGAGATCCAGTTATGGTAGGACTGTTTGTTGTCAAAAGAAGCAGAAGCTTAGAGGGAGTACCTATCAACTGGGGAATACCTGCTGAGCATAAATGATTGAAGTAGAATATTATCATAGAGTAAGAAATGAATATGAATAATAATAGCTTGCATTTATATAGCTTTTACATTTGGTAGATAATAGGGAGCATGATATACAGAGAGATAGTTCTAGATTAACTATAGATATGTGAAAAGGACAAATTCAGAGAAATCCGGACAGACATATGAATTGATATAGAATGAAGAGACCAGAACTAGGAGGACAGTTTATATAACAACTATCATAATGCTAAGGAAAACAAGTTTAAAAGTCTTAATTATGATAGATGCGAGAACCAACCAGGATTTAAGAGCTCAATAATGAAACATGGATCCCATTTCTTGTCAGAAGGATCAATGATGGACTATAGATTCAGAATGAGACATACATTTTCAGAAAAAAAATCATAGGGACCATAAAGATCTCTATGATGAAGTGATATATCCAAAAATCTAAGGGAATAGGGAAAGGAAGGTAATAAACATTTAAATAGCACCTATTGCATATCAAGCTAGATGGTTTGCAAATATTATCTCTTTAATCCTCATAATAGCTATTATCATCCCCATTTTGAGGAAACTGAGGCAAATAGAAGTGACTTCTCTAAGATCACACAACTATTAAGTGATTTCCTAAGTCCAGGATCAATGCACCTGGTTGCTTCTACAAGGGGATGAATAGGAAAATAAAATTAGAGGATGTGGGTAAACCAAAGTTAGGAAATCACAAACAGTGAAAGATTTTTTAAAAGGAGAATAGATTGTTAAACTGAAAACAGACCGGCTTAAATTTAGAATGTCACTTGAACAAATCACTCTACCAGGATAGGAACAACAACAACAATAATAATAATAACTAATGGTTATGAGATGTTCTGTTTGCAAAACTCCTTATACACATCCTCTCATAACCTCATAAAAACCCTATAAGGTAAGTGTGATTACTTTCCCCATTTTACAATGGGGTAACTGATGTTGAAAACAATACATTCCAGGGACACACAGCTAGTAATTATTAGAGGCAGGTTTTGAACATGAGTCCCACCTAATGAGACCTTTCCTCTATATTTTGCAGCCTCAAGGAAATAGAAAGACAAGAAACAGTTATAGCCATCAAGAAGCTTATTGTCTAATGACTGGGATAAAACAAGCATTTTAAAAAATACAAGGTAGAAAATTAATACTAAAAAAAAGTGATCTTTGCCTATTCAGAACTAGAATACATCTAGATGAAAGAGAAAGCTACAAAAAGAAAATAGATAGCATTTGAATTGAACCCCGAGGGATTAAAAGGATTTGAAAAAATATAAAGAATTCTTTAAAGAGGACAAAGTAATAGAAGAGAAGTGAAGAAAGGATAGTTTGAAAAGACTTTCGAGTTCAGCATGAATAAAGACAGATAAGGTTAGAAAGATAGGTTGAGTCTATAAAAAGCCTTGAATGCCAGGAAATTAAACTTTATTTCATTGGCAATAAGAAGGCATGGAAGATTTTTGGCTGAATCAGTAAAATCTCTTGTGGCCATAACTAAATATTTAATGTTCAGTAGGAGAGTTAAAAAAGAATAAATCCAATTAAAAATGAGAATTTGATTCAATTTCAATGAATTATTCCTACTTTTCATTTCATTTTAAGGGTTATTTAGGGAGGGAATTAAAGTCCTTTTTAAATATATTTGGGCATCTTCTCTATTGGCCATCATACCCATGCACACCATATTTATGTGAGGGGAGCTCTCATGTTGACGCTGTTTTTATGGAATTTCTTTCTCTCTTCCATTTCAGCTTCCAGGATCATTTTTATTCATTTCCCATGAAAGATTTCTTTTTTAGCACTATATTATGCTACATCAAGATTATGAGGAATGGAATCTTGGGATACTCTGTCTACTTAACAAAATATTAATATAGCAGAGAAAAGACATAAAGAAGGGAGAAAACAACAACAAAGGATGTGGTAGTGTTACAAATTCAGCGAACCAACTATTTCTCCTTATCTTCTTCCCTCAATTAAGGAGTAGAACACCTGAAGCATTCTATCCTCAGCGGCAGCAAGTCAATAACAGAGCTAGCCTGAGAAGAATGGCAAAGTAGTACAGAAGGAGAACATTGAATATAAGGAACAGGAGAGCAAATAGCTTCAGAGCAAAAAGAAATTCCAGGTGCTATAAGTCTATCTAATGTGAACTGGCTTCAAATACAGATTGAAATTTAATAGGTGTATGACCATGGAAGGAATAAGTACTTATTAATCACCTCCTAAGTATCAGGAACTGTGTTAAGGACTTTAAGGTCTCATTTGACCTTCAGGACACTTTGGGGATAGATTATATTATTCCCATTTTATAGATGAGGAAACTGAGGCAAACAAAAGTTAAGTGGTTCATTCAGGATCATACAGCTAGTGAGTGTCTGAAACCATATTTAAACTCGTCTTCCTGAGTCCAAGCCACAGTACTACTGTGCCATGCAGGGGGCTCTGGCAAGTTTACCTTGACCATGGGCAAGTCACATAACCTAAGTTTCTTTAACTGGAGAATGAATATAACAATATTTGCACTACCTCCATAAAAAGGCATCAACTTATGAATTATTACAATATTTTTACACTGTTTGGAATTTAATTAGTATTTAATGATTTTTTTTTTATATTTGGTTTTTGTAAGGAAAGCCCTCTGTAAACCTTAAGGCGGTATATAACATGAGCTATTATAAAATTAACAAAAATGACTTCCTTCAAAATTAATCTAATCCATTAAGCATTTATTAAGGACCTACTGTGTGCATCTCTCTCCTCTGGGGAATAGGGATACAAAAGCAAAAAGGAAGCCCTGGAGCTTACATTCTAATGAGAAAGATACAACAAGAATATAAAAAACAATTATCACAGGATAACTCTGTAGGCAAAAAAACATTAGAGACAAAAAAAAAAGAATGGGTTTCATAATCTTGCAGGGAATATATTTTATTTAAATCATAAATATTCATAATATGAAATTAATCAACAGAGACAATTTATTCGTTTCAAAACTCAGTACTTATTGGCAAAGATCTAAAAGGAGAGAAAGAAGTGTATGTAATATTCTTGTCTTGTTGGGCACACTTAAATGAGCTATTACTGCTTATTATTGCTGTCTTTGTTAAAGTTAGCCTAGAAAACAGGTTCATAATTTCTAGGTTCAATTTTCATCTATGCCAAGATTTAATGAGCCAGTACCTATAGATATGGATAAATTGTAAAATAGAAATTCAATAACTAATCAGTCAACAACTATCTACTTGAGCACCTATTGTGAATTAGGTACATTTAAGGTGCCGTATTAATCATGGGAAAGAAATGGAAAAGTTTAAGTAGCACCTGGACAACAAATCATGTGCAAAAGCAATATGATATGATCTAAAGAGCCTGGAACTCAGAGTTATCAAGACCTGGATTAGATTCTGAATTCTGAAATATAACTCTTCTGAACCTAGGAAGGTAAGAGCCCTAGTATCTAGCCTTTTATCTAAAAGGGGAAATTTCCTCAGATGTATCCCTCTTAGTGAGACAATTATCCTCACATCCTTCCCCATCCATTCACAACCACAGCTACTCAATCCCAAGCTAAAGCAGAACTGAAGGGTTAAAGCTATGATTGGGGAAATAAAGGAGAAAAAAAGATCTCAATCTTGCTCTATGCTATTGCCATGAGTTAATAAAAGATGTATATTTTACATAGAAAATATGTTGCCTGACTTAAAGCCCCCAAGTGTGTTTATCTTTCAGGAAAGTCCAAATTCTAGGGTATCAAAGAATACTATAGAGGAACTTTTACAAAAGGTGGGAGGACAGAGGCATAGAGGCAGAAAGATTCATTTTCTGAGTTGAAATCTGGCTTTAGACACTTATTAACTGTGTGACTCTGGGCAAGACACTTAATTTTGACACTTTAGTTTCCTCATCAGTAAATGAGTTGAAGAAGAAAATGGCAAACCACTTTGGGATCTTCACCAAGAAAACCCCAAATGGGGTCATAAAAAGCCCGAAATGACTAAAATGATTGAACAAAAACAACAATAGGCAGAAATGGAAAAACATTGCATTGATTTTTTGTGGGGGTTATTTTAAGTCTTTTATTTGTTTTCTGTGATTATGGGCTCCTGTGAGCCGTTTGCATTTTATGCATTCTCTGTGAAAATAAAAGTTCTCCTGTACCTGATAACTGCATTTATTGTTTTTAATGCTTATAGGAGATCTGGGGATGTCTCTAACCTATATCTGTGGATATCTAGACACAGCTACATTCTCTGGTTCTCCAGAATAAACAGAAATTGGGACAGTAAAAAGCCAAAGAAGGTTATTCTTGAATCAGTACCCAGGATTGAACTCCATCTTTTCCCAGGAATCATGAGTTACATGTAGATAGGTTAACTGACAGATAGTTGTACATATATACAAATATATACATATATATATATATATGCATGTAAGGGTTTATATACATACATATTCATTTGTGAGTGGATAGTATTTATCCTCATATATATTTTCTCCCCTAAATTCTTTAAAGACAGCAACTTCATACCACCTCACACAAAGCAAGGACTTAAAAATAATTGTTTTAAAAAATAAATTTTCACTTAAAATAACTACAGAGCTACATAATACTTAGGAATTATCTACTATAATACATACATGGACACAACTGCAAAACAATCTTTACCAAAAAGAGATAGATGAGAGACAAAGGCAGACCTAAATAAATAGTAAGTGCCCATGGATAGGTAGCCTGAGTAAATATGATCTTTTTAAAAAACTGAAAATGTTACCAAAATAAATTTGCTTATAAAGTGTTATCTTTGTTGTAAGTTTCTCTGATGAGGTTCTCATTTTCAAGATGCATAAGAAGTAAATTGAAATTAATGGCAATATTGAGGCATTCCTTAATTGATAAGTGGTCACAATATATAAATAGGCAGATTTTTTTTAAAGAAGGAAATCCAAAGGGCAGTTACATGGCACAGTGGATATACCACTGGCCCTGAGTTCAAATCCTACCATACTTTAGACTTAGTAGTTGTGTGACCCTAGGTATGTCACTTACCCCCAAATGCCTCACACATACACACACACAAAAGGAAGGAAATCCAAGCTATTGATGGTCAGATAAAATTTGGTCCAAATAACTAATAATTGGCAAAGTAAAACTACTGTGAGATTCTACCTCATAGCCATTATGTAGACTTTGGCAAAAAAAAAAAAAAGCAAAATGACAAGTTTGGAAAGATCTAAGAGAAAGGCACATTAATGCCTGATTAGTGGCAGTGAGATGACTCTGTGAATAAGAGCAATAGACCTGGAGCCAGGAAGTCCCAAGTTCAAATCCAAACTCAGACACTTAGTAGTTATGTAACCCTAGGCAAGTCACTTAACCCTGTTTCCTTATCTGTAAAATGGAGTTGTAAATGGCAAACCACTCCAGTATATTTACCAAAAACAAATAAACAAACAAAAATGGTGTCACAAAGACTCAAATATGACTGGAAATGACTTAACAATAAAAGCCATGTAGAAAAGGAAAGAGTTTTGTTTTGCTTGGTTCAAAGGGAAGAAATAGGACCAGTGGGTAGACAGAGGAAGAATTTAGCAATGTAGAAAGGAAATCTAACAATAATTAGCAATTTCTCTTCCTATTCCCCCAAACACATGTGCATATGAGTAGTTACATTTACATACACAGGCATACATACACACATTTTTGAGTTATAACTTGGAGGATACACCACCCATAAAGGTCTACAAAGATGAATCTACTTTAATAGGAGGAAAGGGATCCTCTGTTTGATTTTTCTGATTCCTTCTTATCTTTCCAATCTTTTTTGCATTTTGCTACCCTTCATGGACTCTCTAATGTGTCTTGCTATTTTTCTCAGACAATATTCTTTATCTCAGACAGGACCTTTTCACGAACTGCCACCATGTCTGGAATGTCCTCCCCATTCCCTTCCTTCTCCTGGCTTCTCTAGTATCTTCAAGACTCCATTCAAATCCCGTTTTCTGCAGAAAATCCCTTTTTCTTCATGCACTATTTCTCTTTATCTCATACATGTTACATTTATCTCTTGAATGGATGTTTTTTTTACATGTTCTCTTCATTAGAATGCAGCTTTTTTGAACTCAGGGATCATGTTTTTGCCTTTCATTGTATCTCAGTCCTGGATCATATTAAATATTTTTAACAAATTCTGGTTCTTTAGTTGGTTGACTTACTGTAAGAAGAATGGGTACACAAGTGAAGATTTGTGCTGATAACAAAGATAAAGAAATTAGGCCAAAATTAGGGAGAGAGATCTCAACAAATACTCAGTGACCAAGTTGGGAGAGAGAATCCTTTCCTGTGACTAAAAGGTAACTACATAACATCAACATTTACAGGAGGACCCTTTGTCGTTGGGATGCAAAGGTACGGGAGTAATTTGCCATTCCCTTTTTAAAATCATTTTTGAGGCAAAAAAGCAATAAGTGACTTGTCCAGAGTCCTCACAGCTAGTAGTTATCTGAGGCTGGATTTGAACTCAGGTTTTCCTGACTTTAGGCCTGGCACCTTATCCACTGCACCACTAAGCTGGAGGACCTTCACTTCTAAAAGAGCAACTGAGGCTGAAGTATGGGGAAGAAAATAACTGAAAGAAAATCTTAGGAGGATTTGGGAGTAATTAAACCTGAGCAATCAAGGTAAGTTGAGAGTATTTCTCAAGTTAGTTTCTTTTTTTTCTAAGGGACTCAATTATTACAGAGTTGCTAGCAAAGGGGAGCTTAGTGTGGAAATGATCAGTAACTCCCTGACTTGATAACCTGCCTTTATTTCATCATCATAATTAATCTCAGTCACAATATAAGTCAGTCACAGTCTATAGCTCTTTTCTCAAAGTGGGCTACTCTCTAAGTGGTGAGTTTCCCATCCATATCCCTATCTTTATCCCTTCTGGTGAAAGTCATCAAAAAAACAATGAAAACATATCGTTCAATTTTTACTATTTACAAAACACTGGATAATAGTTCAAACAGAAAAATAAGACAATCCCTGTTTTTAAGAAGCTCATATTTTAATATAGGAGATTTTAGCTACAAGCCAGAGGGAAATTTCCTGTGGTCCTTTTGATGCAACAGCAAAGCAAATGATAATAACCTCCTTCAGCATCTTTGCCATTAATAAGATCTCATCAGTTTTTGATGTTGAACTATTTGGCAAAGCCAAAAATTTTGCTGGTCAATTTTTTTTTGCTTTCTGGGCTTTCAGTAATATCCATGGCTTCTAAGGAAAGAAGGGCCCTAAGGGAAATCCTAAGGTCCTTTATGTATTACCTTTATCAGGGTCTGAGAAAAAGGTGATGATGGCCACTATGATCTGACTTGCCTGACATTAAGTAACCTATCTTTCCCTTGGAGTGCCTTGAAGTTTTAGCTCGGCTGGCTTGCTTCTCATGTGTCATTTAGCTGGCAATAGCAGTGTCCTTCCCCATCAGAAATAATATAGTCCCTTCTCAGGAATATCATGTGTATGGATGGAGCTAGATGAATTGTTTCAGGATATTAAGAACCTTAGACAACATTTCATCCATCCTTCTCCTTTTATAGAGAAGGAAAAAAATATTCTACCCAGTTCTGTATCTATGATTCTTAGACCCTTATAGGACTCTCATTTTTGACTTTTCTACACATCTGTTAGGAATAAGTCAACTCCTACTTTAAAAAACATATACAAATAAATCAAGACATATGCAAAAACAAAAATGACAAACTAGCATAGCTATAATATCATTTTCAGCTAAATAGATAATTATCAAAGCTGCTTCACTCTAGTCATTTTAATGTAGATAGTTTCTTCTCTATACAGGACATAGAACAGCATAATATCTATATAAACTTTTCTCTTTTGCTTAAAGACCCCAGACCATAGCTTCCCCTGCTGCTCCCTGTCCTGCCAGATCTGGATGCAGAACCAGCCACTCCCCAGGCTAAGGGAAAACCTCCCAGTCAAGTCACATTTGATACATATATTTACTTGTCTGATCCTACTATTAGGCCCTAAGATTCTCAAGGCAAGGATTATCACTATCCATGTAGTAATTAGTAATCAAGTAATTTCTTAAACATATTTAGGGATCAATAAATACTTATTTGAATGAAAACATCAACTGAGTTTATATGGTTGTGAGGCTTTTATTCTATGTGATTTTATCTTCAAAGAACAGTGCCTTACCCATAATTTTGCTGTTTAGTTATTCCAGACTTTTTGTAATCCTATTTGGGTTTTCTTGGCACAGATATTAGTGTGATTTGCCATTCAGTTTATTTTACAGATTAAGAAACTGAGGCAGAGTCTAAACACCTAATTTCAGTTCTTTTTTCTGTATATAATTTGGAATAGAAAAACATTCAATATGTCAAAACAAGTGACTTGTCCAGGGTCATACAGTAAGTTGTCTGAGGCCATATTTGAACTTGGGTCTTCCTGATTCCAGCTCAGTGTTCTATTGACTGTGCCATCCAGCTGCCCTTGTGCCTAATAGTACACAATAAAATGCTTCTTGAACTAAATTGACTTAGTTGTCACCAGATTATCAAGTGTTTGATCTTTTAGGATAGACCCTGAGGTTCATGGACCCCAAGTAGTCCATGGATAGATTTCATGGGAAGAGGACGGAGAATACATCTTAATTTTTAGTAATTTGAAATTTATCATCTCCAATTATAACTGAAATAACAAACATTATTCTGTGTAAGGATCCATAAATTCAACAGAGTTCATGACACAATAAAGGTTAGAAATTTCTGCTCTGGTCCATAGACCTAATCATATAAAGACATTAAAGATGTTCACAATGATAGAATTTTGGCTTTTGCATGACAAAGAAGTTTGAAATCTCACACAGAAGGAAACCGTTTTGACCAAGGAGGGAATGTTCTTAATGAAGAATGACTCCAAATTCCCATAGCTCTAAAACAAGTGTCTCTCCATGCCCCCTTAGTCACCTTGTTAAGGTTAATTTAATGATCCCAAGAGAGCTGTTAGCATATTTTCTATTTAGCACATGGAATCAATTATAAATGAAGGCCAAACAGGAACACGGCTAAAGAGATGACATGTAATTCCATGGTCTACATAATATAATATGCATCTTTATGAACATTTAAAAGGGAGAAAGCTTCTTTGGCAATGTTTCCATTGTGTCCAAATGGAAGTAGCAGTAAGAAGCATTCTAACTGAGTACTATTTGTAACATAGGAGTCCTTTGAGACAGAGCCAGAAAAAAAGGAGAAACACATGTTTCCTATATTGCATATAAGTAAAATGTCAAAGTGAAAAACATAGCCAAAATATTATTAACTTGAAAATTTCTCTGCCTTTCAAGCCAGGAAATGAAATAGCTGAGACAGGTAATTTTTAGGTGCAAACCAAGACCAGAAATTATCTAGTATAAACATAACTGTAGGATAGACAATATGGAATACGGGGAAGGAGAGCAAGGTTCCAGTGTCAAATCTGTCACTTTCTGGTCATATAATCTTGGGCAAGCTATATTGATCTATTTTATTAGCCTCAGTTAAAGATAAAGCTATTAGATTAGGTGATTTCTAGGATCCCTTCCATCTCTGAAAGTCTACACATCTAATTTCAGTTCTTCTAATATACAATTTGGAATAGGAAAGCATTCAATATGCCAAAACAAAAACCAAAAAATACAACCACTACCTAATATCTGTACCCCAAATCAGAAAAACAGAAAGCTTTGATTAAACATTTTCTTGGTCAGGACTATATTTTTGATTATATTCCAAGCAGAGAAGGAGCAGCAATAAGGTTTGAGGAATCTTTTTAGATACAATTAGCCTGTTCCAAGTTTCTGAGAAATCTAGAATTAGAAATATTCAGATGAGGATACTCCAAAATTGTTTTCAAAAAGAAAAGTTTTTAGCAAGAACATACAACATTGAAGAAGGCCTAGAATTGCACGGGGTCGGGTAGCTTAGGCAGACGACAGGGATTACTTTAACATTTCAGTGAATCTATGACCTTATCAGGGTGGATAATTGGCATATTTGGCAACAGTGAATGTCACAATCCCTCCCTACCTTATCCCGTGTGACTTTTGTCCATGTCATCTGTAAATACTCAACAAGAGAGTCCACCTTATATATTGGAGGCTGAACAATTTTGTTCTCTTTCATCCTTTGCCCTACTTCCATCCAAGCTATCTCTTGGATGACAACTTTTCCAAATAATTGATCATCTTTCAAATTCTCTTCCGACAAGGTGTTTGCTATCCATATGTTAAAAATAATTCACATTTTCTTAAAAGAATTAAAAGAACTAACTCATTTGACAACCCCCTCAACACTTGACCGTGCCTAATGCCAGGTACAAATGGAAATCAGATTACTTCTAGAGAATGAGATCTTTCACTGCTCTCCTTAGCATAACATTGTATAGACTTATCAAGTCATTTTAGCCTCAGATACTTACTGTCTGTGGGACCCTGGCAAGTCACGTAACCCAATTCATTTTCTTCAGCTTTAAAAGGGGGATTTTAACAGCATCTGCCTCACAGGGTAGATGTGAGGACCAACTAAGTATTATTTGTAAAAGGCTTAGCACAGCCTGGCTTATAAGAAACACATAATAAATGCTTGTTCCTTTTCCTTTCCAAGTGAGAACAATACCTGCTACAGCGTACTCGACCTAATAATCCACACAAATTTGAAAAGGAAATAAAAGCAGTGAAAGAATAGTGTCTATCTCCAGATTATGACATGGAGTGAAGTTGACAGTCCATTGACCTGGTCCATCAATACTTATATCTGAGACAATGTAAATGGCTATGATCTAGGCCCAGAATTGGATGAGAAGAATACTGCAAGATAAATTATGTTTTGGAAACTGCATACCATTTTCAATAACCCCAACTTCACCCTGAAATAAAGACCTATTTTTTAAAACATCAATGTTTTTCAGGTGATACTGTCTGATTATGAATCACAGAATGCCAGATTTCCAAAGAATCAAAATTATAGGTCACTCAGGAAGGTAGGGGAGACATGCAGGCTGGTTTAAAACAAATAACCAAAGCTATTAAACATATTAAGTGATTCTCTTCTGTTTTCTGGCTTTTGGCTGGCGAATACACTAGTCCCAAGTCATAATGACATCACTTAGAATCATGGGCCAAGAAACCTGATCCAGTGGAAATTAATAAATAGAAATTTTCTACCAAAACCTTGCCCCATTGATATTTATCAAGCAAATGCCAACAGGTGTTATTGTCAAAGCTAATTGAATATCACCAATAATAAAAAAATTTAATTTAGAAAAATAACAATATATTCAAATATATTGGAAAAGAGAGGTGCATTGCTTTCCATAAACCTTTATGTCTCAAAGGGCAAAACTCATGAGAAAATAGTCAATGGGAGTAGGCGTTAGAGGGAACAACAAACTACTCTGAAATGTTTTCCAATTTCTGCCTGCTCCCATTTATGTCCTTATACCAAGGGACTTTACACCTGACAGAGAGAGCATATTTGACAGGAAAGTGATGAGTTATTTATCTTTTTTTACTGTATTTCTCCCTGGTAGCAATATAAACCAAAGGCAGGGAAGAAAATCATCATTGCTTCATAAAAATGAAAGCATCACTACAGCGTCCACTGATAATGCAACCTCAATCAACTGTTCTCACGTGGGGCTCTTCAGAAGTGAAATAAGGTATATCATGTAAATGGGAGAGCAGAAATGTGTGTCCCCTAGTAATCCCTGGTACATCACAGAGGCTAAGGCTACAGCATCACTCACAATCTGGAAAAACTGAATAAATTTTTGGCTCTCCCTTTGTACCAGAGAAAATGTTTGACTTTGCTTTTTCTTTTATGGAGTGTTTCAACACCTTATTATAAAATCTGAATTAAGTATTTGGTCATAGATTCTATGCTGTCTATTGGCTTTCTTGTTTCTACAAAACTCCCTCAAATTCCCACTTAATTTCTTATGCCAACCTATGATATATCAAAATCATGATGGGGAAAATTGTGAGAAGAGATCTCTGTAATATATGTCCCTATAATTTATGTCCCCTATTAACTCCTTAAAAAAGCTGACAAGATACATATTGTCATAAGGCACCAAAACCAAATGGCCAAATCAATGACTCACAGGTATTTTCATTAGTAAAATCTAAAGAGAAAAAATAAATTAACATTTATATTATATCTTATTTATTTATATTTATATTAACATTTATATTATATCTTAACATTTATATTATGGACAAACCACTAGTCTTCTGAGGGTCACAGTTTCCTTATTGTAAACTGAATGAGTTGTAGTAGGTTGATTTTTAAGGTCCCTTCCAGGTATGGATGTTCTGTTGATTGTAAATATAGATACCAATCAGGCATCTGAATCTCAAGACCACCAACTTCCTACAAGGTCCTTCTACCTTTACCCAAGAGGATAGCCATTGGCTAAGACATGAGTCTTTCTGGCTTCCTAACACAGACCTACAGCTGACAGGCAGCTTTATTTATGTCCCCAGCCTGAGGTTTCTTATCACTTATATACAGCACAGCTCAGAAAAATTAGGTTTTACTTAAATAAGGAAACACTGAGATACATGGAAAGGATACTCCCAAGGACTAACTTGTGTCACGTGGAGTTATCCTGAAACTCTTGTGCTTTCTCCTTGAAAAACACACAGTTCTATTGGTACCAAAGAATAAGTCAGGCTAATACCCACCAAAACTCCCTGGGTTCTCCTTGCTTTTATTTGTTCCCTAGAGACTGCCTTAGAGGGAGAGAAAGGCTATCATTCCCTTGGACTGCTTCTGCCATCTTCCTGCTCACACAGCTGTACCAGACTATCTCCATGACCACAGTACATCACATTCTTTAATCTCATTCTTTCTCTGCCATAGAACTTTGAATATAAAAAACCACTTACTCCTACGATTACTTCCTCAGTACCGCCTAAACGTTTCCTATAATTTCTACCATACGTCAAGAAAAGCCTTTATTAAAAAATAGAAGCTGTGAGTACTGAGAGAACCTGACCTTACTGCTATTTGCTTTAAATTCATTAGGGATTGGATCAGATAGAATCCATTGCCTGGCGATTAGAACCAAATAAGCAAGGCAACTGGGGGTTAAAGAAAGTTATACTCACGCCACCGACCAATGTTTCCAAACAATTTACTTAATCTTGTTTTAAATGAACTTATTCTATCGATTGGTTCATTTCTAAAATCCTTCATCACCTATTTTTGAAGCATTATATTAATCTGTCAATAGGCAATTCTGTGAGTTATTAGCAATAGGCAAGGAAGACATAAAAGAACTTTAAAACACTGCATTTTCTCTTAATCAGCTTCTAGTCTAACTGAGGAGCTGAGATAAAAACAGATAAGGGATGTGAAGAAGAAATGAAGAAAGACAGAAAAAGGAATGTCATAGAAAGAAGAGTGAATTTGGTGTCAGTGTTCTAGGGTCAAATCCCAATTCTGCCACTTGCTACTTATATGATGTTGGGCAAATTCCTTTGTTTCTGAGGATCTCAGTTTCCTCTTCTGTAAAATGAGATGTTGGACCAGATGAACACTGAGGTCCCTTTCACCTATACTTCCTATGATTCTAATGTAATTTATGACCTAGATTTGAATTCTGGCTCTGTTCTACATCCTGGATGACCTAAAAGTAAATCACTTTCCTTCCTAATTTCCTCATCTGTAAAATGAGAGCAATAGACTAGATAATCTCCAAGGGTCTATTCAGTTCCCAAACCTAAGATCTTCAGAATATAATTAAGTATTAAATTGTGTAATGAAGACTAAAAATTGCTATAGGAAGAATTGGAGAGAATAGTTAAGTCAAAAGCAATGCATGACTTAGTGCCCCTTTATCAAGGCCATGGGATGTCAATATCCAAAAGTATTCTGTTTAATCTATATTGGTGACTATAAATTGATGGCCTGTTTTTGTTCTCTCCCATCAATATTTCAGAACTCTTTGCTCTTTTAAGCTCTTTGTTCATTCACATATAATTCCTTTTTTTAACTCTTATGACTTATATAGCTTCCATAGTTACATCTTTTCATATTTCTAACCACAGGAGTTACTTTTTCAACTTGTGATTTAGTCTCTAACCTCTTCCTTTCCCTTTCTCTGCAATTAATAATTGAATGTGTGGATTGATCCAGCAAATCTAGGATATAAATCTCCAAGCTCCATAATCACTTGCAGTGATTTCCTTTACCAAGATTTCCTATATTCCTTCCTTTAAAGTAAATGTTTTCAAATTGAGTGTAAACACTGCAAGGATCTGTGTCTTATAAATGACCTCTTTGAGAAAAGGTCTATCTTTCAAGCTGTTGCAGAAAAACATAAAAACTATTAATAATTTTTTTTAAAAAAATGAAAAATGAATGAGAAACTTCATGGATTCAAGATTATTTTCTTTTTTCTCACTTTTATTTTTATTTTTAAAATATTTTTATTAAGTCTTTTTATTTTCAAAGCATATGCACAAAAAATATTTGTGGCAGCCTTTTCTGTAGTGGCAAGAAACTGGAAACTGAGTGGATGCCCATCAGTTGGAGAATGGCTTAATAAGTTAGGGTATATGAATGTTATGGAATATTATTGTTCTATAAGAACTGACCAGTAGGATGATTTCAGAGAAGCCTGGAGAGACTTACACAAACTGATGCTAAGTGAAATGAGCAGAATCAAGAGATTATTGCACATGGCAATAACAAGATTATACGATGATCAGTTCTGATAGACACGGCTCTTTCTAACAATGAGATGATTCAAATCAATTCCAATAATCTTGTGGTGAAAAGATCCATCTGCACCCAGAGAGAGGACTGTGGGAACTGAGTATAAACCACAACATAGCATTTTCACTCTCTGTTGTTGTTTGCTTGCATTTTGTTTTCCTTCTCAGTTTTTTTTTCCTTCTTAATTGTATTTTTCTTCTGCAGAAAGATAATTATTTTATTTTAGTCACCCTCCAGTTGGATTGTAAGTTCCATGAGGACAGGGACTGAGTCTACTCTAAAACTCTATGTTCCCCAGTCTCTTGTTGCAAACACCGAATACATATTTGCTGAGTCAATATTAAATCAAAACATCAATACAAAATATTATAACATTTGCAAATTTAATACTATTGGAGGGGGGAAGATTGCTACAAAATTCTCCTGGTCTCTCCTCTCCACCTTTTTACAGACTCTTTTCCCCTCATTTTCTGAAATTGTTCCAATAAAACCATTTGAACTGGATTGGGGGGAAGGAGGAAAAGCAGGAAATCAGGGCTACAGTGGTTTCAAAAGCATTACATGTATGCAGGGGTGAGGGTTTAGAAAAGCAATACTCTGTTACTGCTTTCATTTTATTGCACCAATGTTAAAGGAACAAAATATGTGAGAACACTTTGAAAATCACTTAAAATGAGACATTCTTTAGGTCCCATGAACACACAACAGCTATCTCCCAGCTCCCAAAAGTAAGTCACAGTTTATACAGGGCAAGAGGAAAACACTGCTGGTTTTGTTCATTTTATTACCAACATATTTCTATGGGAGAAACAGAGAATGTTTAAAATGTTGTGCCAATGAAAGTTTCCGGACTTATTTATTAATGCATTTTGTGACAAAGGATTTCAAGTAAAAACTCGTTTCCTTCCCAATACTAATGACTGCTGCTTAGCACCCAATGAATATATTAGCTTATTCTACCTCCAACATTGCAAATCATCTGCTCATATTTTTTTAAATCATATAAATGATGAGCTTTGTAAATTTTAGATAATAGTCCCAGCAGATGTAAGATGATTCTACAGTGCTCTGATGTTCCCACGATGGGACTGAAGGAAAACCCCACTCACTGAAAGAAGGTCCTTTGATTATATTCTCCACAAAATCCTATAACATGTCCACCCAGATCTCATTCTGATTGCCAAAAATATTTCAGCTTGCCAAGGTTTTTTGTTTGTTTTGTTTGTTTGGAGGGAGTAGGATAAGCTTATATTGAGGTATAAAATTTCTTAGGATACCAGGCATAATGGGATAAGAGAAAGAACAAGAACTCAAACAGAACAAGAGGACCTTAATCTTCTGTGTCATAGACTGCTTTGGCAGTTGGTGAACTCTATGGATCTTTTTTCTCATAATAGTGGTTTGTGGTCTACATTTGTAACCCAAGGACATGCTAAATTTCTATTAGAGGTGAGTAGAAATAAAAAAGGAATTTTACCCCATCTAAGTTCACAGACCTTTGGGTTCTTAATCTCAAGTTAAGACTCCCTGTTTAGACCATGATCAGGATGCTAAGCATAGACAGACTGATACAGGATCACCAGAGGAGGTAAAGAAGTGAATGGTAGCTTCTGGGAAGAGACAGAATGTGCAAACTTGGAAAGGCTTTCCTGAACTCAATATTCCTACAGTGGCTGTTGTCACCAAAGGCTTCAGCATACCAACCTCTGCCAAGCCAAGAGCAAACTGATCTCAGAGGACACAGACATATATGTATATATATATATTTTTTTAACTAGATTACATACACACATACACACACACACACACACACACACATACACACATACACACACATCTAGAGTTCAAATGGAGATCCAGTAAAGTTAGCATGTTTGTCCAAGGTCCCACAAATTAGAAGACCTAATGACGTGGGGGAGTTTCCAGTAATCCTGATCCTTCATGATCTCTTCACTTCAGAGCAGATCTCAATCACTTCATGATTGAATCAATTCCCAAGGGCTCAATTATTTTCTCCATGTAAATCATTCCCAGATCTATATTTCCAACGCTGGTCTTTCTGCTGAGTTACTCGTGCATCTCCAACTGAATCTTGGACATCATGAACTGGATTTCCCAAAGGCATCTGATGCTTAGTGTGCCCAAAGCAAAACTCATTTTCTTTCTCAGTGAGCCTCCCAACTCCCTTCCAAAGGCTCCTGCTACCGTGAGGAGAACCGCCATCCTGTCAGTCACACCAGCTCATAATCTCAACATCACCCTTAACTCCTCATTCTCATCCCTCAAACTGAAGCCATTGCCAACTCTTAACATTTCTGCCCTCACCTTATTTCTTGCACTCCATTCATATGGACATTACAGCGCAGATCTTTACTATTTCTCACCTCAACTACTACGTTTTTCTAACTAATCTTTCTACCTCAAGTTCTCATTCCAATTCCTCTTCCATGCAACTGCAAGAGTAATTTTTCTAAAGCACTATCACAATAGTGGTTTGTTCTATATTTGTGACGGAAGGACATGCTAAATTTCTATTAGCCTGCCCAATGAGGTCCACTATTCCAGCAGGATCAGATATATAATTCTCTGACATTTAATGGGCAGCTAGGTGGTCTGTGAATAGAACACCAGGCCTGAGTTAATGCTTCTTCCTGAGTTCAAATCTGGCCTCAGAAACTTATTTAATTATGTGACCCTGGGCAAGACCCTGGGCAAGACCCTGAGCATCTGTAAAACAAGCTGGAGAAGGAAATAGCAAATGGCTCCAGGCAAGAAAACCCCAAATAGGGTCAAAAAGAAGCAACAAAAAACATCTGATATTTAAGGCTCTTTATAAACTAATCCTTTTCTATTTCTGAAGTCTTCTTATATTGTATTTCCCCTTCACACAAGCTAGAAACCTTCTTAAACTGTTTCACTTGCAAAACTCACCTCACTACCCCTTATCTGAGCTGGAGTTCAATTCCCTCTAGATTTTCTTGGCTTATTGGAGCCATTGATAGTGAAAATGGAGAGAGGGTTGGATCCTAACTGTGAAAACCTGTGCATCCTTTCTTATGTTGGAAGAAAGGATGAGTGAAGGGATGAAGGGAGATGAACAGAGTGATGTCGGAGCAATCTTGAAACTACAACCTTTCTAACTCAGCTAATTAGTGCTCTGCCCTTTTGCTTTGTAGCTTTACAATTCTCTTTCTTGGTACAAGGGAGGAATGAGATTTTTGATTCACAAATTTCGCAAAAAAATTATGAGGAAGATAATGGTGGTTCACCATGACCGTCCATCAGCTGCATGAATTCTCTCTCCTTTTTTCTTCCCCAATCAGAATATAGCAGGCAAAAAATGAAAACTATTTATTCAGAATTACACAAACCATGGGATTGGACACTGTGCAAATACAGTTTCTACACTCAAAAAATTTATAATCTAATTAAAGAAATAAAAAGTAATTGCATGTAATTAAGGAGGAATAAATATAACAAACCTGAGAGTATGCTATTAGAAGCCTGAAAAACATTAAAAACTGTTTACTTAGAACTACACAAACCACTGGACTGGATACTATGCAATACAGTTTCTACAGTCAAAGCATTTGTAATCTAGTTAAAGAAATAAGAAGTAAATACATGTAATTAAGGAAGAATAATGAATATGATAACAACACATCTTACACTCACCTTTATGGAATTTCATATTTTTCTAATTTTCACACACCTTAAACATTTGATCCTTTTCACAGTCTTATGCAATAGATAGGGTAGATGTATTCCCCACTTTATAGAAGAGGAAGTTCAGTAGCTCCAAGAATGAATGTCTTCAGAGGATTTGAATCCAGAAGGCACCTGGAAGTGACATGACCCAAACTCATCACTTTGCAGGTGAGGTCACTGCCAGTGATAGAGATGCAGAAGGGACTTCCCACATTCCCATAGGGAGGGATTGACAGTTGAAATTCACACTCGGGTCCTCTGACTTGAAATCCCATTTTCTTCCAGCTGTATGACCTTTGCTGAAGGTGATATAGCCTATAAGAAGTAGAGCTGGGATTCAATTTGTTTTTCTGTTAGGGAAGTACTCTTTCTACTATACCATGCTAGCTAGTAATAAGTATTGCTAGGAGTTCAGACAAAGTTGAAATGACTGTGGGTTGGAAAAAAAGGAATTTAAATTGGGCTTTGAAAGATATATTTCTGAGTTGGATAAGTGGAGAGAAAAAAAAAGGAAGGGCACTCCAAATAGGGGAATGGAGTGAGCACAAACCACAAAGCATATTAAGGGAAGAGTGAGCAAATTTACTTGACTGTGGTAGAGAATTTCTGTAAGGGAACAGTGGAGAGATAAGGATGGAAAATTAGGTTGAGGCCAGATTATGGATGGCCTTAAATGCCAGGTTAAAAGTTTGAAATTTATCCTGTTAGGTAATGGGTGGCTTCTGTAGCCACTGAAGTTTTCCAAGGATGAGAGCAGGTTGACTAAAATGCTGTTTTAGGACGATTAAGCTGGCTTCTGTGAAAAGGATGAATTACAGCAGAGAAGGAGAGGTGGGGAGGAAGGATTTAAATATGGAGAGATAGAAGAGCAAAGAGAAAGAGAAGTCAAAGATTAGTCTGCTTTCATTTTTTTTTCCTCTTAAAGAAAAGAGTTCTGACCCTTCTATGGAACATTCAGAGATTAGGTACTCATTGATTGTCTGCATCTGCATGCAATTGTTCTACATAAAAAAATATGACTTGAAAAAAGCCTCTCTCTGATGAAGTAGTTGTTGGGTTTTTTTCCTTTAAGGTACTGTATACTTGGTAGAAAAACAAGAGAGCCTGGAACCAAAGCTCTGTGTGAGTGCATCCACAGCGCGGATCCCTTTTCCCCATATTGGAAAAAAGATATGACAGAAAATGATATGACATTGTAAAGCAGGTAAAGTGTTATTACTTAGAGCAGAGAAGACCTGGATTCAGCAGCTGCCTTAACTAAAAGCCCTGACTTTCTCATCATTGGGACTGGGACTGAACCCATGATTTCACCAGTGTTAAAAAACTCTTGGAATAAGACCTCCCCCTGCCACTGCAGGTTAGCATCCTCTCTACGACTTAGAGTTTTAGGAAGGTGTCTGGAGTTTTGGGAGGCTGAGAGATTGCCCCATGTGTCAGCTCGCATGTGTCAGAAGTAGGTCTGCCTGCCTCAGACACTGTCTGTGTCTGACAATAACTACCCGACAATAACTACCACCCTGAGAACCCTAACGGGCCAGATAATCCTGGACAGGTCCATAGTTTGGCAGCGGGGTGAGATAACTGACCTCAAAATCAGGAAAACTAGCTGTGTGACACTGAGCAAGACATCACTTTTCTGTGCTCTAAGCAGCCCGAATAAAATTGTTGATCTGTATTGATAGAGAATTCTCCAGCTCAGTTGAATTATAAGGCGTGTGTGTGTGTATGTACACACAGACCAAAATATATAGACCAAAACATCAAAACAAGAAACAAAAAACCCACAATATTATGAAGCTCAAATGAGACAGTATAAAATGAGTGGGTTTCACTAAATGATCTGTAAAATCCCTTCCAGCTCTCAGCCCAAACGTTTTTAAGTGATTTGCCCAGTAAGTAGTAAGTGATGAAGACAGGATTAGAATCCCAACCTCTGACTCTCATATTCATTCTACTCTACTAGGTGGGCTCCTAACCTGCTATCTCTAAAACACAATAATGGTCACAACCTCATGGAAGATACTTAAGGGAAAGGCAAAGAAAGGCAGTTGGGTAGCACAGACCACTGAAGTCAAGAAGATTCCTTTTCCTGCGTTCAAATCTGACCTCAGGCACTTACTTGCTGTATGAGTCTGGCCAAGTCACTTAACCCTGTTTCCTCATCTGTAAAGGAACTGGAGAAGGAAAGGGCAAAGCACTTCAGTATCTTTGCCAAGAAAACCTCAAATGGGGTCACAAAGAATTGGATATAACGGAAAAGCTACTAACAGCAACGATAACCTTTCAGTCTTCCTAGGACCAGTCTAGCCCATGGAAATCTGTCCCTCTTCTTAACTATTTTCACCTAATGCCTTATGACTTTTTTGTAAGGTGTGTTAAGTTGCTATTTATCTTTTATAGTGTGAATCAGAGGAAGAGAGCCAGCTGGATTAGCTTCAGGAAATGGCAAAACTCCTTTAATGACCTCAAATTTGTTTAATAAACAAAGATCTAGCCTTTTAATGTCAGTATCTCACTGTGTGGCTCTATGCATGGTTCTGAGACATAGAACACATACTGCTTTATAGAAAAAGATAAAGAAAAAACCCTAAAAATTAACATCACACAGAAAACAATGGAGAGATTACAACAATCAGTCCATCAAAACAAGCCAGGTACTGTATAAGCCCTTGGGATACATAGAAAAGCAAAAACAGTCTCCGATTTCAAAGAGCTCACAATCTCAAGGCAGAGATAATATGTGAACAACTATATACACACGGATTATATAAAGGGTAAATTGAAGATAAACTCAGAAAGAAGTCACTAATGATTAAGGGGGTCTGGCAAAGGCTTCTTGTAGAAGGGGAAATTTTAACTGAGAAAGCCATGGAAGCCAAGAGGCAAAGGTAAGGAAGGAGAGAATTTCAGGGATGAAGGACAACCTGTGAAAAATGGACAGGGATGGAGTGACATGTGTAAGAAACAACAAGGTCATAACATAATAAGGAACGTCAAAGCAAAATATGTCATCAGAGAAATAGGATAGAAAAACCAGACTGGTCATGTAGCAAAGGTGAGGGATGTCGGGTGGATTCTCCAGGTACATTTCACTGGGATCCTCCTCCAATGTTAGCAGAAATTAAGGAAAGTCTACAGCATTTTGGGTAGAACTCCCTCACTCTCTTGCCCAGTTGTAAATATGGGAGGATTTGGACAAGAGTTCTACAGGATGGGAATGGGTGGCAATCTGCATCATTGAAGAGAATATCCAAACAAATAAAAGCCCTTCTTCAGTATTTAAGAAGAGTTATTTAATTTGGATGTATAGAAGCTTCTTATTTAACTTTCTAGAATGTAAGTTCTTCCCAGGAAGTGACCATGTCTTTTAATTTTTTCTAGTTTGATAGAGGCAGGGAGAGGACACTTAAAAGGGCACCTGTTCTGAGCAGAAAAAGTACATAGGTTGTGATGACTTAGAAAGAGTGTAAAAAGCAATTGTTTTGGAGGGGCAGAAACTCTGAAGGTCTCCCTCTCCCAGATTAATAATTTTGTGATAGTAAATTGGGACATCTTTTGTCGCAATTCTTACCTAGCCCTTAGTCATTGAATAAGTCAGGCCTAATTTGAACTGAGACCTGGAAAAGACCTTAATTTAGAAAGATTGAGGTCTCCCATTGCATCCTGGGGCATCACCAACCCCTTTGACCTTTGGTTTATCGCTGTACCTCGATTATCAGAGGTAGAAATATTTTGTTTTTTCAACCTCATTATAAATCCTTAAATTATTAAGCTCTGAATCCTCCAACTAACATCTTTAAAAAAAAAAAAAGATCAAAACTTGGCTAAGAGCTTTGTAGCTACACAGGTGATAGAACCCTGTTTTTTAGGCACATAGTTTGGATGCTAGGTGTACTCCCAGCTACAAGATTTTTCCTTCAGGGTGAATCATTGTCCTTTGAGTGATCTGAGTCTTTAAAGATTGTAGTGTTCCATAACTCACATTCACACATTATCACACATTATCATCATCAGAAGAATACTAATGTTTAAAAAGATGGACCTTTGTTTTAGGAAAGCATTGGAGAGTCTTTAAAGGTATTACACAGTTTTCAGCTCACTCTTTTCCCCCTTTTTGATTCTGAGTCCAATTCATTATCCATTGAAATAACTATATAAGATACAAGTCCTAATACAGCAGCTCTATACTATCAATTTGAATATCATTAAGTATTTCTAACCAATAAATGTACACCAAAAGTGGTGTTAGATATATCACCCCAGAGATGGAAAAGGAGGTGACCCAGTCATGTAGAAAGGGCATGGGGAAAACATTCATGCAACCAGTATTAAATATTATTAAGTCTGAATTTAATATTAATATTATTAAAGAGTCTGAGGGATCAGAGAATATTGGGTAGGCACCTTCACCCTTGAGGAGTAAGAATCACACAAGATGGGAAGACACAGATGAGTTGTGCTGGCAGAGGAAGTACCCACATAGATAGCCCAGATCCACTAGGAACCACATGTGTGTGCCCTTTGGGTATTTCCACTTATGAGGATACTATTTCTCCATGTCTGACTCTATTAGAATCCTCTCAAGAGTCAAATCCTAGAGTCAGAAGTCAATGAGAAGGTCTTCAAGGACAGAGATTATTCATACTGTCTATATCTTCCTGAATGCCCAGCTCAGTGTCTTATATTCTAGAGATATACAATAAGTATTGATTGATTGGATTACACTTTGGTGTAATTCACATAACACTTGTATATATCCCAACTGGTCAGGATACTTATTTTCTGATCAATTAAAATGATTCTTTCTACCTCTGGGATATAATGTGAAGGTTGTGAAATTATGATTTATTATCAGTAAATGTTTGATTTGTGTTACTTAGCTTATATACCTATACATCTAGGGGTACCCAGGTGACAAAGCCAGAATTTGAACCCAAAGTCTCTTTCATATCACTATATATGTTTCTAGAGACACTAAAGTTTTTCAAAAAGTTATTCAATAGGGTGAAAGTCTGGTCATATTACAAGCATTCTTGCTCTTTCCCCTTGTGGCCATAAAACTTTATTATATGTTTCAGTTTGAGAAGCTCTAAACAATGGGTCTGCGTAAAAACTACAATTTTTCCATATAATTCTTTCAGATCCCAGGTGCTTTTGGTGTGAAGGCTATAATAAAAGGCAGAATCATTTTCCATAAGGGAATAAAGTTTTCTCAAATTACTTAAAATAATTAAATAACCGTTTAATAAATAATTATTTAATTATTGAAATAGATCCAATAATTAAAGAAATTTAAAATTAATTGCATAATTGGTTTTAAAATTATTTAAACTAACAAAATTTAATTCAACAAGTAATGCTGTGGATCTAACTCCTTTAGCACACACAAAAGGCACAACATGAGAATCAGTTTTACCACTGAGAATTTTTCTAAAAGGCATGAAATTAAGGCTTACAACTTTTAAGATAATTGTATAATAATTAATATTTATAAAGTTTGTAAAGCACTTTTCATATCTCATTTTCTCTCAACAACTCTGGAAAGCAAGTCCTATTTTACCTACAAATGAAAAAACTGAGGCTGAGAGAGATGATAGCTAGATGGCACAGTAGATAGAGCAATGAGCCCTAGATCTGAGTTCAAATCCTGCCTCAGACATTTACTAGGTGGGTCACCCGGGGCAAGTCACTTAATCTTGTCTGCCTCAATTTCCTCCTCTGTAAAATGAGCAGGACAAGGAAATGGCATTTCCTTGCCATTTCAGCATCTCTGCCAAGAACACCCCAAATAGGATCACAAAAAGTCAGACTTAACTGAAAACAACTGAATAAAAACAACAAAACAATTTGATACTACACATTAAAAGACCTTGGGAAATCTCACTCTCTGAGAAGCCTCTGACAGCTCCATAGTCAAAGAATGATGAACTCTGTGAGTCAGGATTATGGCCCCTATTTCAAAACCAATTTTCCATGTTGGAAATGCTGTTCTGTCTTCTGAATTTGCTATTCCTTGTGATTAAATAAGGTTCTCATGTTAAACAGCCATGCTACCATAATATACTGCATAAGAGCTAATAT